>NC_138291.1:146685000-147885000 GCF_965601325.2 Salmo salar | reverse complement strand
GGCTCGCTTACGAGTGTTTTAACGATGCCCCAACACCACGCAAAGAGAACGTTCACTATAAGTGTCTTTGAGGCATGTGTCGATACTGATAGAGTCAAAAAAAATGCAACGCTGCTCTCGGATCAGCTTTCCCCATTTAAATCTTACGTGAACATTATAATTATTCCACAATGAAAGTTATCACCTATGGCTGCACATATTGAGGAGGCTATTCTAATTCTTACATTATAATAATGTACTAAATTAAGATTTGCCAAATTGTGCACGTTAGGCTACACATCATGAAATATATTGAGACAAATTACAGACAGTAAGTAGCCTACAAGTAGCTAAATATAAAAGCAATTGATTCAACATTAAATAAATTGCAATATGATTGAAATATGCCTATAAGTCTAATGTATTTATATTTTAATGCAGTCATCTGTTTTCATTTGAATCATCTTTTTATACGTCTTCGTTTGTATCAATTGCAAAAGACATTGTGAACTGTATTTGTAGTCAACTTTGTTCTGAAGTTATCGGTGGTCACAGAAAGGCGGAGAAACCATATGATTTTATGTTTAGTGGAGCTCTTCTGTGTATTAAGTGACGCGGGAGGGCAAAAATTGAAGGTTACGTATGTAACCACGGTTATGTGAGCTATATGGATCCCTCCAATATATTGATATTTACTCCCGTGTACACCGGTGTCACGGCTGGGGTCCACACCTATATATAGACCCCATGGCCGCGACACACGTTCTCGACATCATTTTTGAGGCGCCGTAGAGGATTGGAGTGATCCATATAGCTCACATAACCATGGTTACATATGTAACCTTTATGTAACCTTTGTTATGTTTGGTATACCCGTACCAGATTAGTCGACGCTAGAGGGACCTGGCCAGCCAGCGGCAAAGTCCCAGAGTGGGACTGAGCCGCAGGGGCTGTCAATGGGTGGGGGGGTCCCACCATAGTCCCCCGAAAGGGAGGCGATGCCCTGGACCGCTGAACCAACCGCAGAGGGAGGTGCCACATTTACCCGATAGTACCTAGTAAAGGTGCAAGAGGAAACCCAGCTGGCCACAACACAGATCTCAGCGAGGGGCACTCGTCTCAGTAGAGCCCAGGACGCAGTCACACCTCGTGTTGAATGTGCCACCACAGATCCCAGCACTGGCATGCCAGCCAGGCAGTACGCTGTTGTAACCGTGTCCACGATCCAGTGAGAGCCTCTGCTTTGATAGCCCAGCCCCCAGGACTCTCTCACCATAGCAGACAAAGAGCAATCTGTTGTTCTCACTTGTCCAGGAGTGAGGAGATCTCCAGCTGCAGGGTTTTCAGGGGGTCGGCCACCGTGGTGACATAAGGCCCCTGAAGGACGGGGGCCGGCACCGAAATTGGAGTTGGTACCCCTCGAGCATTGTGGACAACACCTAGGGGGACTCCACACCCTCATCCCACTTTGCCCTTTGAGACCGAGAGAAGCGGCCGAGGAAGGGTGTGTCAGGGGTCCTGCCTCTCCTCTGGTGCCCTGAGCGCCTAGGTCTCCCAGGCACGTCCCAATGGCAGTGTCGGTTAACACCATCACACCTGTCACAAAGGGAAGCCATAAGCTCAGCCAAACCAACAAGGCCATGAAGCAGGGGTCTGACGCCCTGGGAGAGCTTATGTCGTGACCCGCTTGGAGGAATAGGAACCCAGTGAGGGATAAATTACCCAGTACCTCTGCAAAAACCGGGGAAGACCCGTGTGGGAAAAACAGGCTGTTGCTTCACCGCACGCTGTGCCCATCCCCGCTTTCGGTCCTTAGCACGAGGCGATTGGGCGGGAGAGGGACCCCACCGTCGTTCAGGTGCAGGTGGGTGGCGACGGTCCGTCTGCCTTGGACCCAGGGCCTGAGGCGGCGGCATGAACCATCTCAGGGTCTCCCAGTCCCTACGAACCTTATCAGTCTGCTCTAGAATGTCATCAGTCCTGGGGTGATGGGGTGAGTGGCAAATGTGCTCTGGAGAGCAGCTGGCAGACGCGATTGGGCCAGCCAGAGATGGCGCTGGGAGGTAACCACCTGCACCGTTGCCCGTCCGTTGGCGCGGGCCACATCCCTCTGGAGCAGGGAAAGCAGGCAAGACACCTCCATCACTTCCTGGAGGAGCTCCTATGTGCCCTCTTGCAGCCAGAAAAACAGAGTCTGCAGGTAGTCCTGCAGCAGCATGGCCGCGTTGGTAAGGCAGCCAAGAGAGCTGAGGGCCATATGTGGCTTTCAAGTCCGCATCAAAGACTCTGGGGGGTCCCGCCTTCAGTCATGGGTTCCGCACTGGCAGAGGCCCAGCTCTCCTGCAAGACCTCGCAGAACTCAGCAGAGATGGGGACAGATGGAGAGTCATCGCCATCCACCAGTTGATGTCCAGTGCAGTGGTTACCCAAGTGAGTAGGCTCCTCATAGCCTCGAGCCACTGGGGGCGATGAAGCCCCGTTGGCGGCTTCAGATGGCCTGTCAGCCCCGCTCACGGTCAACAGTGCCAGCACCGTCCCCCAGGAACAGCCTATTACTGGTCAACAGGGAACATCGCCATCGAAGCTATCAACCTCCTGAGGCAGGGCATGCACCCTCCGTTCAAGGTGGTCCCAGCGGTCCGATTCATGCCCACATCCAGGACTGGCAACAGATGGGCTCTGCTTGCGGTGGCTCCGGCCATGCTTCCTGGGAGGGGTACTGGGCCCAGTAGAGGGACTAACAGCTCACTGCCGCACCACTCCTGATGGATGGAGCTCGTCCCCAGCCTGAGCCCGGCCAACCCAGTCGCGCATGGCCTCCAATTCTGCCAGGCTCATACCCAGGCAGTAAATACATGAGGTATGTGGATCCCCAGGGGGATGGCACCATCACACCGGTCACAAAGGGAAGCCATAAGCTCAGCCAAGCCAACAAGCCCACGAAGCAGGGGTCCGACACCCTGGGAGAGCGATGTCGTGACCCGCATGGAGGAATGATAAATTATTCAGTACCTCTGCAAACACAGGGGAAGACCTCTGTGGGAAAAACAGACAGACAGTCACGTTAGCTAGCTACATTCAACGGGGGTGTATTCATCACGGAAAGCGTTTATCAATTAATAACCAAACGGAAGCAAACGGAGCAAAACAGTTTGTTTCTATTCGACAAATTCAGGTAGGCCCCTCCCCGTTTCGTTTGCTTCCGTTTAAGAAACGTTTTATAACCGAATCGGCGGTATACACCCCTGATGAGCTGGCATAGCTTGTTAGCTAAATAAACATTACCTTTCACCTGTATTACTGCTGGACACAAAATAATAAGTGACATCAACGTAAAACTATTTTCCCCAATAAATGCTCATTTCGCGGTAGTGATAGACTTTTCAAATAGCTAGAGTGTTTTGTTCACTTGTTTTCTATCTACAGAACTTCATCAAGCCCTCTGTCTGCTTCCTTGTTTTCCCGTATTCGTGGCTGCGCGCGCAAGAATTGGTCACCAACATACAGCCTTCTATGGTTTCACAGACAATCTCGAGCGGCCATATTGGTAGGGGCACAGTAAATAGACACGCTACTCCTGGCTCCTCTTTATACAATTTGTGGTATAATAAGCAATATGGTAAACAAAACTGAATTACTTTTGTAATAACTTGGGTGACTAGCCCTACATGTTTTTTTCCTAACTCTAATATGTGATTATATGAATAAAACAAAATAAGTATTCACTCACTATCAGCTATCATTGTAGCGTGTTAAAATGGTAGCTGTTGTGAAAACCTCTACATGCATTGGTGATGTCCAAACCAATTAATTGGTTCGAAATGCTATACAGACACCTTAACTTTCCTGCCTGAGAAATGGAAATAAATCATTTTTGCACCTACAAAAACGTACAACACAGAAAATGACTTACAGGTGGATAATTAAATGTATGATAAGTAATCATGGCCCCTTATGTTAATTAAAATCAGACCTGGATATTTTGATTGACTAGGAGACAAACCAAATATAATAGCACAAATAGTTATATTTGGTTGTATTACTATATGGTTTATGAACCATCTCTGATAATAGCAAACTAAACTAAAACAATTCAAATGTTATTTATCACATGCAGCAAATACAACTGGCTTAGACTATACAGTGAAATGCTTGCTTACAAACCTTTCCAAACGATGCAGAGTTTAAAAAATAATAATACAAAAAGTCCAGGATCCAGTTGCAGAGGGAGGGGTTCAGTCCCAGGCTCCTAGCTTTGCCTGATGCTGTAGTACAGATGCTTCAATTCAATAACATTAGCAGTCAGCTCACATGTAGAGACGCAAGAAGCCATATTAGTGGCTACTAGTCTGCAAGTCCACTCTAATGAGATGCAGAATTCAATTAGAATCGACACAGTTTCTTTGAAACACTAACCTTGCTATTGTAGTTAAGAAAGAAAAAAACAATGCCAGTCAGTTGATGGATTTATGTGTGTTTGTGTCTTGCCAGTTCATACAATTTACTCCCTTTATAATATTCTTGTTTTTCTGATGGAATCAGTTTTAGTCTGTGGTGAGTGTTAGAAGAGGGGTACAATCGATTTCACAGCTAAGCTATTAGATGCCGTCATTTTGCTGCCCTGCATAGTGTGTGGGTGTACCGTAAGGCTGGTTCAGTACTAAGCTGGCTGCATGGAATTATGGTTGATTGAAGCTTTTTTTTTATGTTGATGTGTGTTGCAGACCATGGTTATTATAGTCTTGTGTTTATATATTTGTTTTTTATTTGAAATTCAGTTTAGTTTCTGTTAGTTTTCGGATAAACTTTACTCGTTTTTATTTACTTCAATTTTATAACAACATTTCTATATCGTTTTTAAAATATTACTTAGCTTTAGTTTCAGTTTTATTGTTAAGGACAGAAAGTAGCCTATGGGTGGGAGGCTAGGAGCCATGTACAATGCATTCGGAAAGTTTTCAAACCCCTTGATTTTTTCCACATTTTGTTACGTTAGAGCCTTATTATAAACTGTATGTATTAAATTGTTTTCTTCATTAATCTACACACAATATCCCATAATGACAAAACGAAAACATTTTTTTTTGACTGTTCTGCAACTGAAAAAAAAAAAATGGAAATACCTTATTTACATAAGTATTCAGATTCTTTGCTATTAGACTCGACATTGAGCTTAGGTGCATCCTGTTTCCATTGATCATCCTTGAGATGGTTCTACAACTTGATTGGAGTCCACCTGTGGTAAATTAAATTGATTAGACATGATTTGGAAAGGCACACACGTCTATATAAGGTCCCAAAGCTGACAGTGCATTTCAGAGCAAAAACCAAGCCGTAGGAATTGTCCGTAGAGCTCCGAGACAGGATTGTGTTGAGGCACAGATCTGGGGAAGGGTACCAAAAACTTTCTGCAGCATTGGTCCCCAAGAACACAGGGGCCTCCATCATTCTTAAATGGAAGAAGTTTGGAACCACCAATACTCTTCCTAGAGCTGGCTGCCCAGCCAAACTGAGCAATCGGGGGAGAAGGGCCTTGGTCAGGGAAATGACAAAGAACCTGATGGTCACTCAGACCGAGCTCCAGAGCTCCTCTGTGGAGATGGGAGAACCTTCCAGGAGGACAACCATCTTTGCAGCACTCCACCAATCAGGCCTTTATGGTAGAGTGGCCAGACGGAAGCCACTCTTCAGTAAAAGGCACATGACAGCCCAGTTAGAGTTTGCCAAAAGGCACCTAAAGACTCTCAGACCATGAGAAACAAGATTCTCTGGTCTGATGAAACCAAGATTGAATTATTTGACCTGAATGCCAAGCATCACGTCTGGAGGAAACCTGGCACAATCCCTACGGTGAAGCATGATGGTGGCAGCATCATGCTGTGGGGACGTTTTTCAGCGGCAGGGTCTAGGAGACTGGTCAGGATCGAGGGAAAGATGAACGGAGCAAAGTACATTGAGAACCTTAATTAAAACCTGCACTCAGGACCTCAGACTGGGGCAAAGGTTCACCTTCCAACAGGACAACGACCCTAAGGCCACAGCCAAGACAACGCAGGAGTGGCTTCGGAACAAGTCTCTTAATGTCCTTGAGTGGCCCAGCCAGAGCCCAGACTTGAACCCAAAGCGATGCTCCCCATCCAATCTGACAGAGCTTGAGAGGATCTGCAAAGAAGAATGGTAGAAACTCCCCAAATACAGGTGTGCCAAGCTTGTATTGTCATATCCAAGAAGACTTGGAGTTGTAATCGCTGCCTGTAAAACTAGTTTTTGCTTTGTTATTACGGGGTATTATGTGTAGATTTGATGAGGAAAAAATACAATTTAATCCATTTTAGAATAAGGCTGTAACATAACAAAATGTGGAAAAAGTCAAGAGGTCTGAATACTCTCCAAATCCACTGTATATGTTGTATAGTTTTTGGGGAATTCACTGCTTGCCACTGTGGGGCAGTAATGCATATGGTGATGGGTCAGGTAATAAGTTAGGTTAAGTTTAAAGGTACACCCAGCAAGATGACGTAGATGCACAAACAACAAGGAGAGTTGAAGTGCGAGGCTAAACTTCTCAGCTGTTTTGTTCCCGTAGCTACTACGTTGTGGTAGTGTGAAGCGCACCCTGTGCACATTCACAGATACTCTGTGTCACTGTGTGAGAGCAAAGTCTTGCATTGTGCTCCTCTCAAAAATGATGTGATCGAAGGTCATGAAGTTTTGACTGCAGTCGACTGCAAGTTTTTGCAGTGGGCCTTTACCAAATTCATCCTGCAGCCATCGCCTGTATTGTAGGATGCTCTATTTTCAACCAATGTGTGTTCCCAGGGTGTTTTTGTTTGACCCATGTGAACGTGACCAAAGAAATGACTGAAACAGGAACCAATTTGTATACAGTGGATATATACATACAAATGTGATATTTGAGGGTCTATCTCACTAAATTATTGTTCAATGTGCACACATAATATTAAATTATGATTTCAGTTTTTGTTTGTTTTGGGGGAGAGATGCATGCTTATTTCGACATTATAAAGAAAACATTTAATAAACAATTACAACACTGCCCTGTTGATCTGAGCTTTGCTGTTGGAAAACCACATTAGTGTGTGACTTTTGGCTGTCGCAGATGCACCTCCCCCGACTTCACTACTTCGACTTTCGTTCACAGTCAGTTGCTTTAGCCTTACCACTCAAACGCACCCAATATCTGCGGTGCTGCTCATGGCAATGTCATCTCGCTGAGTCTACCTTTAAATTATGATGTCAATCTTAATGTGACCTGCCAGATTCAGAAGCTTGAAAGGCCCTTTCGAAATAAAAGCTTGAAAACCCCAAACTGAACATAATTCATTCGTTTTTATTTTAGTTAGTTTGGGAGTCAAAGATAACATTTTCAGTATAGTTTTGTTAATTATTTTATTTCAGTTTCCTAAATAATTTTTCCATGATTAGTTTTCATTTTAGTTTTAGTTTACTATAATTGTTGCAGAAAATAAGTAATGCTGCTGAGTGTTTAATTAAATGACTTGATGTGACATTAAGTGCTTCGGCAAGTATAACTGAGCATATGTATTTGTGTGAGATTGTGAGTGGTTGAAAGAAAGTGAGTACATCAATTAGTGAGGAGGGAACATGATTGACAGCAACCACGATGTGGGCCAGTGTCATGGGAGATACAATGTCTGTGACAAGACAAGATGCTGACAGTGGAATGAATGAGGTGAATGAAAATGAAATTACAAATTGCTTCCAAGATCCTCAGGATAGCAAAAACAGAAGTGATGTATTACTTTTTCCTCCTCTTATTACATTTTTATTTCCTGGCATCTCAAAATACCACAGCCCTCAGGTCTTGATGAGTCACCATATTGCATACTTTGAGATAGAAGATTGAGAGTGGTTTTATGAGATTTTCTTTTATTTGGTTTATGAACATCATCGTGTCTCTGTTTCCTGTTAGTTCCATTCTGGGTACTTGTGCACCACAGGAGGTTGGTGGCACCTTAATTGGGGAGGATGGGCATATGGTAATGACTGGAGCAGAATAGGTGGAAAGGTATCAACAATTTCAAACACATGGTTTCCATGTTTCAACCTTTCTTATACTGTTGTTTGTTTGAACACAACAGTGTTTGAATCAACAGACTTGCTAAAACTGAATGGGAAAAGGGGGTTAACTGGAATCAAATTCAACAAGTAACCAGGTAGATGCGCACATTGTCCTGGCCTTTTGACTTGAGAAAGGCTACTAATCTGTGTAGACTTTGCCATGGCCTTCTCCAATGAGTCACACAGTTTGTCTATGATATAACGTTTCTAGATGGATTGGCAAGCAATTGTTGTTCTTCAATATTTGTCTAATTGTTACTGTAGGCACTTACTTGTGCTCAGTTTGAGTTCATCCAAGACTAATTGTAATTACATTAACTTGTGGGAAAACGATTCTGCCGTGCTTTTAATATTCCCTGCACAGCATTCTGTCTCAGCACCCATAAGAGAAACAGCACAGTGGTGGGCCAATTACACTTGTATTATTCATTTTCATTACGCGCTCTCTCTCTCTCTCTCTCTCTCTCTCTCTCTCTCTCTCTCTCTCTCTCTCTCTCTCTCTCTCTCTCTCTCTCTCTCTCTCTCTCAAAACAAAATAAATAAATAGAAAATACAAATAATGATAAATCAGGAAATACAATTTTATCAGTAGGCATACAGTGGCAGAATAATTACAGACATGGGGTGAGACAGAACTAACAGGGTGAACGTGTTTGTATTTATGCTGATCAGCTAAATACATGGACATTAAGTAAATGCCTTGCCAATTAAAACATAAAATTAGCACTGTTATCCTTACAAAATCACTCTGGACTCTATTCAAGCCTGCATAAATGACATACCCATTCAGTAATGCCTTAGAATTGTATCCTTTTAACCACCGGCAGAAATTAATGTCAAAGGACCACCATATGAGAATAAAAATGTTAGTCTAATGCTTCATGTATAGTGGAGGCTTAACAAGGGACAGAGATTTGCCTTCACAATGCCTTCAGTGGAGACAATCGTAGGAGGTACACACCAAGTCTTGAACCTCAGCATGACCTCTCAGTCCAGGAGAGAGAGATTAAAATGAGAGACTCCTTCTGTATAATGATCAGAGATACACATGACTTTTCTCCTAAATCTATGGTGACTCACATGGGTCTCAAACTTTACAATTTGATTCAAACTTAATCTGGAAATGACACAATTGGTCGAGGACAATGCCATTTTGCTCCTCCTGCATTGAGAAATGAAATTTAGAAATGACAAATGGACATTATGACCTTCCAATTCATGTTCCATCTTCATTTTCACCAGTCAGTGCCATTTGTCCGATTATGTGTCATCTACATAACGCTATTCATGTGTTCACGGGAATATTCTCTCTGTCACATAACACACCAAAAGAGACAGACACACACACACACACACACACACACACACACACACACACACACACACACACACACACACACACACACACACACACACACACACACACACACACACACACACACCTACCTTCAGGGCGGACATGACATTACATGAGATAACACTTTGTTTGACAGCACAGACATTTGGAAATGTGAAAGAAAAAAAAAAAAATCTTTCTGAAGGAGGGTTGTCTCAGGATTGGTGGAGCCACAGGGCCTGTGGTTGGGTTATTCAGTCAATTCATTCTGTGGATGAAGTAATTTATTATGGCTTGGTTTCAGTAGTATTTGCCCTGAGTGAAAGTTGCTAACAGGATCAGAATATCTACCCTGGGAAATCCTAAATGTATTTTTAACTGAACACCTCGAGTGGTACACCAGTCTAAGGTACTGCATCTCAGTGTAAGAGGCATCACTACAGTCCCTGGTTCAAATCCAGGCTGAATCACATCCGGCCGTGATTGGGAGTCCCATAGAGCTGCGTACAATTATCTGGGTTTGGCTGGGGTAGGCCGTCATTGTAAATAAGAATTTGTTTTTAACTGATTTGCCTAGTAAAATAAATGTAAAAAAATAAATAAACGTTAGTCAAAACATATCAATTTGCAGTGCATATCACTCGACAAAATTTATTGGAACTATAGCAAACGAGTTGGTCGCTAAAACTACATTTGTCACATTTTGTTGACAGTACAGCAGGTTGTCATAAAATTGAATTAAAACAAATATATAAATTGGGAGAAGATTAAATTAGCATGAACTTAATAACAAAAATGATTTTCAAATTTTTTTACCAATAATTGAATTACTTATGAAAAAAGTGGCAATACCACAGTCCCTAGAAACCAATTCCACGAGCAGCAGCACTTAAGAAGAGCTCCTCCTTAAATTGCCATTTTTGTTAACAGTTTTGTTATTTCAGTGCATTGCTGTGTTCTGCCCGTCTAGAGGAATTGAAATATACTTTTCTTTTGTGGAAATAGTTTGAAGAGATTGATCGACTTGGTTCTTTGTCACATGTGCTGCCTCTAGGTCACCTGGCTACTCATTATGGCGCACACCTGTCACCATCGTCACGCGCACCTGCGTGTCGTCAGACTCACCTGGACTCCATCACTTCCCTGATTACCTTCCTATATATGTCAATCCCTTTGGTTCTTTCACCAAGCGACATTGTTTCAGTTTCATGTCTGTGTGCTGTTAGTGTTTCTTGTTTTGTATTATGCTCTGTTTATTTAATTAAAACACTCACTCACTCCCTGAACTTGCTTCCTGACTCTCAGCGCACATTGTTACAGAATGACGCCTCACCTAAGGGAAGCATCAGGGAGTGTTTAAAAAAAGAAAACTTTTTATTATTATTATTTATTTATTTTTTGGTGGTAATGACGTTGAGTCCGGGAGCCGCTACAGGCTATCATGCCTCAGACAGATTGCCAGGCTTCCCGGCCTCCGCCGGTTCGTCAGGCTCTCATGCCTCAGCCGGATTGTCAGGCTCTCCTGCTACAGCCAGCTCGTCAGGCTTTCATGCCTTCTCCGGATTGCCAGGCTCCCCTGCTTCCACCGGCTGGTCAGGCTCTCATGCCCGTCAGCCGGTCTGTCAGGTTCCCGCGTCTCAGCCAGGGACAGGTTCCCGCGCATCAGCAGGGGTGACCGGTCCACTCCTGATCCCTGGGATCGTCCCTTTGGTTGGCGTCCTGCGGTTGGAGCCGAACGCGCCTGGGAGGAGGTACCATCATGTATGCTCTCTCCGGCGCTCTAGGTCGCCATGCTCCCGCATCTCAGCCGGACTGACAGGTTTCCTGCACCTCAGCAGAGGTGACCGGTCTACTCCTGATCCCCGGGATCATCATTTTGGTTGGCGTCCTGCGGCCAGAGCCGCGCATCGGGGAGGGGGTACTCACGTGTGCTCTCTCTCCGGCCTCTAGGTCACCAGGCTGCTCATTATGGCGCACACCTGTCACCATCGTTACGCGCTCCTGCGCATCATCAGACTCACCTGGACACCATCACTTCCCTGATTACCTTCCCTATATGTCACTCCCTTTGGTTCCTTCCCCAGGCGTCATTGTTTCAGTTTCATGTCTGTGTGCTGTTCGTGTTTCTTGTTTTGTATTATGTTCTGTTTATTTAATTAAAACACTCACTCCCTGAACTTGCTTCCTGACTCTCAGCGCCCACCGTTACATTCTTGCAAGACTTGTCTGCTAAATCATCAGGCACCCAACAAGGACAACAATAAGAGTTAGGACATAGGTAAACCAACAGAGGGAGAAAGAGGAAGGATTTATGGAGGATAGTTTAGGCCTTGCTAGTGAAACAAGTATTTAGATGAACAAACAAGCAGAAGAGCACGTGAAAAGGAGGTAGAAACATTCTTAACATTGAGAGTATCTTAATTTATGGTAATGTATTGTTTCAGTAACACATTTAATACCTTTTATTTGTATTATTTCTAAAAGTGCATCGTTTAAAAAGTGCATTTATCTGTAGGTGCATTATTTTAGTAAGTGCTTTCATCAAGAGACACATGAACATCATTCTAGAGCGGAGTGCATTGTTTAGAGGTCTCCATGGAGATGAAAATGGATAAATTCTCTAAGCATTGTTTCAGAGACCTTGCCGTCACGTATCCTGAAAATGATACAAGTGAGTCAGGAAAAAATCAATTCAAAAATCAATTGCAAAGAGGATCCCCAGAGACTCTGAGGGCTGACTTCATCCTAAAAGCAAACAAGGAAATAAAAGGAGACTATCTGTTCTACACGGATAATCCTATTGCTTAGCACACGGCTCTCCACAAGACCAACAATGAATTTAAAATGTCAGAAAACGTTTGTTTTCTGACATTTTAGGCAGCTGTACATTGATTTCACACCCAAATGTAACATTCATATTTATAATAACGACACTGTGATGGTTCAATGTTCGGAGGCCAGTCTGGAACAATTTGTTGCTCAACTTAAAACCTCTCCACTGTCACTACATACAACAGTCTCCACTCACTCTGTGCCTCAATATGTAGTCTCCAGTGTCCCTCTCCCTCCCGCGCCTGCAGCAGACACAGCCCTGAGCATGCCTCTCTCACACGTGAGAAGTGGAGTATGGCCTAACCTATACCTGGCCCACCATCCCATCCTCAGCCTGGACTGTTTTTACGACAATGTACAGCTGTACAAAGAGGCAGTCCCCACTTTTGCCAGGACGTTAAAGGATATTGGGTGGCCAGTCCATCTCACCCCACAGTAGCAACAGAACCCTGAGACAAATCAGACGCTCCTTAAGACCTGCATGGCGCCTCACAGAGACTGGCGAACAGCCAGCAACACTGCCCCCCACATCACCCTCCACCACTTCTCTACCAGGAACTGCATGCAGATACACTGAGCTATGCCCAAGCCGTACGTAGTCAACGAGTGCAGAGTTTAGAGCATCGCCGGCCACACTGCCCTCCACAGCACCCTCTTCAATTGCCCCTACAACCTCCCTTCCATGCTTCCATGCTTCCAGACCAGGCCTGCCTCAGCAACGCTCTACCAGACCCGACCCATCACAGCACAGCTCAACCAGACCCGACCCATCACAGCACAGCTCAACCAGACCCGACCCATCACAGCACAGCTCAACCAGACCCCACCCATCACAGCACAGCTCAACCAGACCCCACCCATCACAGCACAGCTCAACCAGACCCCACCCATCATAGTACAGCTCAACCAGACCCCACCCATCACAGCACAGCTCAACCAGACCCCACCCATCACAGCACAGCTCGACCCGACCCATCACAGCACAGCTCAACCAGACCCCACCCATCACAGCACAGCTCAACCAGACCCGACCCATCACAGCACAGCTCAACCAGACCCCACCCATCACAGCACAGCTCTACCAGACCCGACCCATCACAGCACAGCTCTACCAGACCCCACCCATCACAGCACAGCTCTACCAGACCCCACCCATCACAGCACAGCTCTACCAGACCCCACCCATCACAGCACAGCTCTACCAGACCCCACCCATCATAGCACAGCTCAACCAGACCCGACCCATCACAGTACAGCCCAGCTCTACACAGCATCGACCACTACCCTAGAGTCTGGCAAAATACTGTTGAGGGTAGTGCACCACATCTTTCTCATCATCAGGCCTCATATGCTGAGAGTTTGGAGCTTTGTCAGCCACACTGCCCTCCACACCACCCTTCTCAATTCCCCCCACAACCTCCATCCCAGGCTAGTTTTGGTTACCCTTCCTACTCTCCTCCCCAGGACAGGCCTGGGACACTGCTACCCACCATGGCAGCTCCAACCCTGCAACAGGAGCCACACCAAGACCTCCTGTGCACATCCCGAATGGAGCACTGGCAGCCACTTCAATCCCCCCAGCACCATTCCTTTGGCGGGAGCTTCATCAGGGCGGACTGAACTCTGCCAACACTGCTCTCCCAGTTGAGGGAGGTCTGTCAAATGCTCAGTCTACTCTGCTCTCATGTGGTTGGCAAGGGACCCAAGGCAAAGTCTCAGCTCACTCAACAAATAGCTGCAGATGACCCTATGCCTGTTAGCTCTTATGGGAATGAGCTGAATACCCCCTCTGACTTTAAATTTCATAGGAGGCTTGGGCTAATATGGGCTAATATGCCTATATGTGCCAAGTATGAATTCAATGAACAAAATTTACATTTGGGTGCAGGACTCGTGTCCTGACATTCTGGTACTCTCTGAAACATGGTTAACTGGTTCTGTATCTGATAAAGAAATTGAAGTCAATGATTAGAATGTGTTTAGATGTGACAGATTACAGAAAGGGGGAGGAGTGGCCATATACTGTATGTAAAATATAATTTCATGCCGTCCCAATCTTTAAATATTTCTGTTCCCAAGAAATTTGAGGTCCTGGTTGTAGATGCGTCCATAAACCAGCATGCACGTTTATTTGTTGCTAGGATTTACCGCCCCACAGCTGCCATGGTGGATGCTATTGGTGCAATATCTGAGTGTTTAACACCTTTTTTATCCTCAGAGTTGGTCATTTTAAGGGGATTTGAATCTGGATTGGCTATCCACAGCCTCAGATCAATTTAAGAGTATATGCATTGATTTTAATCTGACTCAATTGTTCTCTAAACCCACATGGCTAAATGTGAAAAACGCTGTTGACACCTCATTGATTGATTTAATTCTTACAAATAACCCCCATAAATATTTGTCTAGTGGAGTATTTGCATAGTATGTATTAGAGATATGAAACATAAAAATGCTAATCCTTGTTTAATTAAGAAGATACATTTTAAAAGGGGTTTTTACATTACATGTCCTACTCTGATTTAGCCATTAGCTCCAATATTCCTGACCCTGAGTTGGTTTTAGAACATTTCTCTTCCATATTTGTTCCTCTACACCCCTTTTAAAGAATTCAGAGTCAAAGATAGATCTAACCCTTGTTTTTTTTCTTCTGAGCTCATTCAGATGAGAAATCAGGCCTGGGCCAAAGCAAGGACAACTGACTTTGTAGTGGACTGGCAATCTTTCAGACAATTGAGAAACAGATGTAGTATTTCGATTAAGAAAGCTAAATCAAGCTATTGTTAAGCTCTATCTCTGACTTTGGTGATCTTTCTAAAGTCTGGAAAACAGTAAATGCACTGAAGCGTACACATTTATCTTCTTCCCTGCCTAAGCAAGTTCTATCTGAACTACTTTATTGACCTGAAATTAGTATTGAATGCAGGTAAAACTAAGTATATGTTGTTCTCTAGCGCACATAACAATGTACTTTGGATGGTGTCCATATTGATCGTATTTCTGCTTAAAAATATCTGGGCATCTGGATACATGAAAGCTGTCTTTTAAAAAGCATATGGATGAGTTAGCTAAGAAGCTGAGAATAAAAATGGACTTCTATAGAAATAGGTCCTGCCTCTCACTAAATAGTAGAAAGCAGATTATTCAGTCGACGTTCCTATCGGTCCTAGACTTTTTTGTTGACATTATCTGTATGAACGCAGCTGCCATTTCATTAAAGCCATTAGATGCAGTTTATCAGATCGCACTGCTCTTTATTTTGGGCGACACTTTTTGTACTCATCACTGCATTCTCTACCAGAAAGTTGGTTGGCCCTCTTTGATGTCACGTAGGTTGATACATTGTTATATTTTCATTTATAAAGTCCTTTTACAAAAAGTATCTAACATCATTACTTTAGACATAGGAGTTACCACCCCCGGTCTCAGGGATGGTTAACTCTGGAAATTCCTTTGGTCTCTACTGAGTTCTTGCACCTTATTTGTGGAACAATATTCAAAATGTTCTTTAATTTGATGCCTCTAGGGCAATTCAGAAAGCTGATTGAGGACCTTATTAACTGATTTTATTTAACCTTTATTTAACTAGGCAAGTCAGTTAAGAATAAATCCTTATTTACAATGACGGCTAAGGAACACTGGGTTAACTGCCTTGTTCAGGGGCAGAATGACAGATTTTTACCTTGTCAGCTCGGGGATTTGATCCAGCAACCTTTCGGTTACTGGCCCAACACTCTAACTAGGCTACCTGCCGCCCCTGATGAATGTGTTTGTTTTTTATGACCATTTTGTATTTATATTGATGTGTGTATTTTCTGTAATTGATGTAATCCAAGGCACATCTGTAAAAGACACCTTGGTCTCAGTATGACTCCCTGATATAATAAAGGTTAAATAGCCTATGCTACTGACTGTAGACTATGAAATGTAAAAAGGAGATGTTGGGTGGTGGAGTGTAGGGGTGGGAAAGAAAGGAGGGTGTTGTCTCACACAGTGTTGAATATCAGGTGAAGCGCGTCTCTAGCTGGTGCATTTCTCTGAGGGCAGCAGCAGCAGACAGATTCCTCAGGGAGTTACACGGGTGTGTGCGTCTCGACATAACAGCCATAAATAGCCTACCGCCTGAATAGTTTGTCCAGTCCATACGAAAAATATATTTGCTTAGATCATACTTGTACTGTCAAAGAACGGTACTCATTTGGGAGGCATTTAGGGATAACAAGGTAAGCCATTCCCATTTTTGCATGAAATGAATTTGATGAAATATTGTTCTTGAATTCTTATTCAAAACGAGCTGGTGGGAATGTGAGTAAACTCCGTTGTTTCTAACTAAATTCAACAATTGCCTGTACCTATTGGATATTTGAGACTAGTGCAGAGACCAGTCTCAGATAAATAAATTAAAAGTAATGTACCTATCATTTGCTTTAATTATGTCTATAGCCTACTTATTAATGTTTAATAATTATGCTGTCCTTTTTGTCTACTAAATGTGTCTACCTTTTGTCTATTATATTGTAACATGTAAATATAATGGTTATACATTATTGAAAGAAGTTATAACTTTCAATTTTTTTATTTTTTTAACAGTTTGAGAGGAAATGTAATGAGACCTGTTGACTATAATTGGAATTCACAGTCTGCCCTCAGTCATTTGCATTTTCAAATGTCCTGCATCATTTCACATCTACTTGCTTTCAATTAAAATGTACAAAAATTTGAGACTTTTACAAATAGCCAATCAAAACCTTTGAAAATGCTATGAGATAGGCATGACATTAGTAGACTATAAACAATCAGAACACTGCCTAAGAAGCACATCACTTTGCACATCACTTTACTCCTCCTATATGTGGAATTTGTTTCACAATTGCTCCTCAAAACATGCAATAAATCAATCAATCAATTATAATGTACCATAAAACAATTCAATATGTAATATTTCTACAAGACAATCAGTCAACTATGAGGACTTCCTGGGCTATGAGAGCTTTGGTGGCATCACCAAAACAATTATTTTTCAATAGCACTGAATAGCTCAAAACATTGTTTGTGCACACAATAGTCTCAGGCTACATTTACACAGCCAGCCTAATTCTGATCTTTTTCCACTAATTGGTCTTTTGACCAGTCAGATCAGCTCTTTTGCCAATATTTGGGCAAAATATCAGAATTGGGCTGCCTGTGTAAATGCAGCAAATGAAGGCTACAATATTCACTGATAGGCATGTGCAGAATAGCAAAACACCTGATGCTTGTTTGACATGCTAATATTTTTCTTTATGGAGACTAAAGTGGGAAGATCTGTCAAATCAATGATAACAATCCCAATCAATGAAAGTTCAAACCCACTAGGCACACACTGATTGACTCAATGTTGTTTTCAAGTAATTTCAATGAAATACATGCCAATAAAATGTATTTCAATGACATTACGTTGAACCAACGTGAAATAGACATTGAATTGACTTCTGTGCCCAGTGGGAAGGCTCAATCGATGATCAGGCTCTGATTTAATATTTCACCTTGCATCAAAGACAAAGTAGTAGGCTAGGGAACAAAGGAAATATGCGTCTCCAAACAGTTTAAAGAGCACCAAAAAGTGACTTGCCAAGTGTTTCATAAGTGCCAGGTGCGTGCACTTAGACGCTTAGTATAAATAAAGATTGCTGAATATGCACTTATTGCATAGGGATCACTTATCATTATGCTGGCCTCGACAAAGGAAGCTGACAAAACAACATATGGCCACAGGAAAATGAAACATAGGCCTATAATAATAACTTCCATGATAATAACTTTAAATTCTATAAAGCCTGGGTGCAGTGCTAGTTTGTTTCTGTTCTCTTGACAACTACTTATGGAATTGTCATGTCAAACATTTGGCATGACTATGAGTGGCAGAGTAACATGATAGAACAGACTGGCACTCAAATGATACCGAGGACACATATTTTGTGAACGTGCATGTATTTTCAGGTAGTGTCTAAGGATAATTATTTGGAGATTGACGTTGCCCCCTCATCAGCACTAGCTGTCTAGCAGAGTTTGATATCCTGCTTCACAAAGAGTCACAAGAATTCGGCCCTGGCATTTTATCCACACCTTCCCACGTCACAGTCCGCCGTCAACTAAAACAAATACAACATGTAAAAACACCACTGGAGATACAACTCGTCTCTAGCCATTTTGTTTGCCTCCTGTTTCCCTGGTGTCACTGGTGCCACTTACTTTACAGCTGGTGGCACCAGCCCATGATTTGGTCGGACCCAAATCATGACTAATCATCTTATAAAGTCATTCAAAGTGCTTTATTAAGAAGTATAATATTTAAACTACTGAGGTATTCAAGAAATACATTTTTTCATCGAACACGTCCAAGCAGGAATGCATGGTTCAAATATTTTGATATGCAACCTGATCCAATGATTTTCAGGAATGTTGGTTTAACAATTAGACTATAGTTGCTATATTTTAGGACTTCATAATTTCCAGATTTTTTTTCTTAAATCGAGATTAATTACATCTTTATGTACATTTATGTTGGGGTTAAACACCCAAGGAAGTGGAAACTTAAAACACATAACTAGATCGCTAATCCGCTGCTAGTAGCCATGTATTCATCCACCAATAAATTGAATGTCCCATGAGACCTATTGCGAGTTCGAATCTCATCACGGACAACTTCAGCAGTTTAGCTAATTAGCAACTTTCCAGCTACTTACTACTTTTTAGCTACTTTGCAACTTCTTAGCATATTAGCAAACCGTTCCCCTAACCCTAAATGTAACCTTTTTAGCTAACCCTTCCCCTAACCTTAACCTTAACCCTAACCTTAAACATTTAACCTAACTCCTAAACTTAACCCTAACCATAACCCTAACCCTAACCCAGCTAACATTAGCCAGATAGTTAACCTAGATTTATGTAAAGAATAATGTGAGATGCTAATCTTACTATTTCACAAGAGAATTCAGCAACATGCGACAGCCTTATGAAATGTATTGGAAGTTCACAAGTAATAAGATAACTGAAGAAATGTTGCGATTGGGAGCAATGAACAGGACACAACTAGACGTTTCAGTGGTCTTTGGTTGAAGTGGTGCCCTGAAGTCCCTGAAGAAATAAGGTTGCATTTCTCTAGTGAGTAGAGATTACATTGAATGGTCTTTAGTGTTTGTGGGTCTCGGGTTAATCAATCATCTTTACTGTACATCAACTGTCTTTGAATGTTTAGCTGTCCTTTAGCTGTGTTAACTCCAGTTCTTTAAATATACTGTACCGTATATGTAAGGGTACATTGTGGATTCACCAGTAGTATGTATTGTTCTACAGACTGCTTCATGATCATGACAGTCATCCTCGTATTGAGTCATACTGAGTCACACACACACCTAGAGGTAGGTTAGGTCTCCCATATGTATGGTCATGTAATCATCCGTCTAAGGCACAGCCAGCTTTAGATCCACAGCCAGTGCTTTTTATCTCATATCAAACCGTCTGGGCATCAAAACAACCTCTTTCGACCCACCTCCCAGCCTTCTATTGCCAACCCCCAGATCGGGCACCAAACTAAGGAGCAGGCAGGCATACTATACCAACTCCCCGAACTGTCAGAACCCGACACTTATTAAATCCAACAGCTCAAAGAAAAATGACAATACTCATTCCATATTAGTGAACCTGGCATAACAACCCGTCACTTTGCTTGTCTTTGATCCTGCTGGACCATTTGACCGGCATTGCATTGCGATGGCTCTATCACTATCCCCTTTCCTGCTACACCAACATTTATCTCATCCAATGACATGCGAAATCTCCGACACGTACACCCAGAGTGGTATTGAGTGGAATTATCAGTCCGCTGCCCTTCAGAACTTTAATGCACTGCCCTCTGTGCAGTTCAATCCCTGGCCTGTCATCTAGCTGCTGAGTAACTGTAAGGAGCTGTGTGGGAAAATTAGCCTGTCTCAGTACTCACACACAGCCCGTTACAGAGACCAGCACATGTTGTTGCCTGACTTATGAAAATGTGCTTTTGTTTTATATATCTATTTATTTTCTTAACCTCTATGCTTTGTTGGTTTCCCTCATAACTTATGTCTTGACTACCAATGATTCTGTGTCAGTGGAGCTGGTGTTTGAAGTTAATGGTTTTATGTATAAGGAGGCGATGGTATTTGGATGAAAAGTAAATAGAAAATGCTGTGTTTCTTGAAGCGGGACCTCTTGTTTACTCTGGCGGCATTGTAATGATGTGTGAGGTGAGGAAATCTTTACAGAGAACCTCACTCTTGAGGAAGAAGATATTTGGCAGTCTAATGCATATTTACAGCACGCCCATCATCTTATATATATATATTTTGTTGTGTTGTGGTTTTATTTAGGATTATTATCAAAATGTTGAATATCCTTTAATGTAATGGATGCCTGGCATATGGCTGTGCTATGACGAATGCTTACTCAGTCTCAGGCTTATTCAGTCTTATTTGCAACAGTGACTACATTTAGCTTTTGCCATTCTGTAAAACAGGGATGGAGCCTGGGGGATGGCTTTTTTATTAACTGCTCTCTTTCTACTGTGTTTTTAGTGGGACTTCTGTTCAATGAAAACATCCCTCCAGCAACTTTCTATCATGCCATTTCAGTCCCACCGTGAAAGAGACACCATAAACATATTGTATCTTGACTTCGTGACCTAGAAAGCCCTGCAGGCAAACTCCAAAGACAGATGGCGCAACAAGCAGTGACAGTGCTGAAGATTCACTATCCTGACCTGTCAGTGTTTTTAAATGTTGCAGCCAAAGACATGTGATTTGTGCAGGCATTGGCAAGGGCGCATGCCTCCTAGCATCAAAGATCTGTGATTGACGAGGTACCAACTTCTCCAGTTTTGAGTCACAAGAAGGGGCTATACAAATGGTGGACTCCCAACGCCCGTGCTGAAGTTTGCATGGCTGAATTCTGATTTAACAAAACATAACAGTCAATCCCAAAGACATTCAACTAGTGATTGAACCGTAAATAAACCCAAAATGGTTCCCTCAGATGAGAACATCACGTTCCCTGTGTCAGAAAGCTGTCCCAACTGCAGTTCCTCCTCCTTCGCTGAGGTGGATATCACTAAGGCGGTGACCCTGGGCCTGGTGATGGGGGTGTTTGTCATCTTCGGGGTTCTCGGTAACATCCTGGTTATCCTGTCTGTGGTGTGCCACCACCACCTACGCTCCGTCACACACTACTTCATCGCCAACCTGGCAGCGGCCGACCTGCTCCTGAGCTCCACCGTGCTGCCGTTCTCTGCCACCTCGGAGGTCCTAGGCCGCTGGGTGTTTGGCCGGTCTTTCTGCAGTGCCTGGGCCGCCCTGGATGTTCTCTGCTGCACTGCTTCTATCCTCAGCCTGTGTGTTATCTCTGTTGACCGCTACCTAGCAGTGAGCTACCCGCTGCACTACCCTGCCATGGCCACTGGGAGGCGCGGCCTGGTCGCAGTGGCAGCTCTCTGGGGCCTCTCGGCAGCCATATCCGTAGGTCCACTCTTCGGCTGGAAGGAGCCCGACCCAGAGGACGAGACTGAGTGCCGGATCACAGAGGAACCAGGTTATGCTATTTTCTCTGCCCTGGGGTCGTTCTATGTGCCACTAGCTGTCATCCTGGCCATGTACTGCAAGGTATATGTGGTGGCCAAGCGGAAGACTCGGGACCTGAGGGAGGGCAGGAAGAGGGAGGGGGGGATGGACATGAAGGGAGAGGGAGTGACGCTGAGGATCCATCGGGGAAATGCCCCTGCTAAGCCAGTGGGGCAAGAGCAGGAGGGAGAGAAGTGCATCTTGAGGCGGAGACGCACCACCTTCGCCCTCATGCACCTGCTGAAATTCTACCGAGAGAAGAGGGCAGCCAAGACTCTGGGCATTGTGGTTGGCTGCTTCGTTCTCTGCTGGCTGCCCTTCTTCCTGGTTATGCCCATTGGTGGGTATCCCACAATGCCTTTCCTTGCTCTCCCTATGTGCTGATGCATGCCTTTGTTTTGAATTGCATGGAAATGAAAAAGAGAATGCGATATGAAAACGAAAGCAGATACAGAGACGTTTAATATGAAAAAACGTAAGTCTAATCAACTGCTGAATAACAGTATCATAGGGAGTAACATAGGGCTGGGAATTGCCAGGGACCTCACCATACGATATTATCACGATACTAAGGTGCCGATACGATTCTTACAATTCTATATGTATTGCGATTCGATACTACGATTTTATGCAATTTGATATTCCAAACATATTGCTCACCATGGCTGCTTCAGCGGGACAAGAAGGAGTCATGAGAAAACGAGTTTTGATCAGTCATGGAAATAAAAGCGCTAAAAACATGTTGGCTCACCATTTAAAAAGAAGATGAATGAGAAGCTAGAGAAGAAGAAATGCCTCAGATTTGAAATTGATACGTAAGGGAAAATCAAGTCTGAAATTTCAAAATGAAAATCACAAACTTCATAAGCCTTTTTAAACTTCAAATACACTACAAGTTTTAGGTGTCCTGCATTGCAGTAAAGTTCTCCTGCAACAGAGAGATCAAATTACGATCATACATCTGTACAGCCGACTAGCGCTAGCTAATGTTAACTACCTAACTCTTTTTTTTGTAGATACTTGGAGTCATAGAATCAATATAATATCATCAAAAATAATCTTGCAATACTCAACTATATAGATTTTTTTCCCCCATCACTAGAATAACATCACTGAATGAATTAGCATTTTTCTCAAGAAAATAATCCCTGGAACTGATTTCCCATAGCAGCATATAAAGCCCCTTTACTGGATAGAGTGTGATTGCCAATGCCTGACTCACAATGTGTCATTTTATAGTCAGGGAAGCTTCCCTTCCAAATCTCTTAAAAATCAACCCCACTACTCAACTCTATTGAACTGTGAAATGTAAATCTTAACCTCTCAATGGAAAAGCACAAAATTGAATGGAAATGAATGTTTTTGAGATTGAAAGAGGGGAAATAAGCCACAGGACCTATTTTCTGCATATTTCCTGCTACAGTGCACCAAAAACAATGTTAGGAGCCGTAAACAAATGCAACCCTCTATTATAGAACTTCAGCTACAAAATCACTGGTGTTAGCATGGCCATGGGATGAGTCACATATAACAGTTGTTCAGTGATTTGAAAGATAAGAGCTATACACTGAGTGTACAAAACATTAAGAACACCTGCTCTTTCCATGATGTAGACTGACCAGGTGAATCCAGGTGAAAGCTATGATCCCTTATTGATGTTACTTGTTAAATCCACTTCAATCAGTGTAGATGAAGGGCAGGAGACAGGTTAAAGAAGGATTTTTAAGCCATGAGACAATTGAGACATGGATTGTTTTTGTGTGCCATTCAGAGGGTGAATGGGCAAGACAAAATATTGAAGTGCCTTTGAACAGGGTATGGTAGTAGGTGCCAGGTGCAACGGTTTGTGTCAAGAACTGCAATGCTGCTGGATTTTTCACACTCAACAGTTTCCACAGAATGGTCCACCACCCAAAGGACATCCAGCCAACTTGACACAACTGTGGGAAGCATTGGAGTCAACATGGGCCAGCATCCCTGTGGAACACTTTCGACACCTTGTAGAGTCCATGCCCTGACGAATTGAGGCTGTACTGAGGGCAAAAAAAAACATGTTTTTGTACACTCAGTACATATTATTATGTGATGATAGATGTACAGTCAAACCCAACATTGCCTCACAGCTGTCATCAACATAATACCCCCACAAGCCTGTGAGAATGTGATTAATGAAATGCCGTATAATGGCTACGCAGACTTTAATATGCTTGATTAAGGATCCGACAGATCTGTAATTCAAGATTATATGGAGATTGGGTTTGAACTAATTTACTGTAAATGAACAGATTATCAAAAGGCCCGCTGATGGTCTGGTTCCGAATACACCTCCTTTGGTCTTGGGAAGTGTAGCTGAATCCATTCAGATTATGTGCACTTCTAATCCTACTTTAGAATTCATTTATACACAATTTCTTGATGGAAATTCAATGAGTCCGATGTTGGAATAGCCTTTTGATTTATTTGTGTTTTATTGTATATATAACAACAGAGTCTACGACCCTGGTCTCCCCTCTTGAATGCTCCGTATACTTGTCTGTGTTTTCTTTAGTTGTACATCAGGAATTCAATTACTGCCGTGGAGAAGCCGAGCAAATGAAATACCAGTGCTGAACCGTATAGGGTTATACTTCAGGGAAGAAATGAAATGAACAAAAACACTATTCATTCTTTTATGCCAAAGCCATTATAAACAACAACCATAAAGGGCACGACGTTGTGCGCAGTAAGCCGGCGCCCCACAATCACCCTTCATCTTTCCAAGGCAGCAAAGCATTACTGGAGTCCTGCATTTCAATAGAAACAGAACTTCAGACCTGCGAGCACAATATTCAATGTCAAAGCTAATGCCCCTGAGATTCTCAGACTATAGGAATGAAAGAGTTGAACGTTTTAGACCTTTAGAGACAAAGCTCTTCAGATAGAGATATACAGGTACACTACCGGTCAAAAGTTTGAACATTGAATCATGTAGTAACCAAAAAGGTGTTAAACAAATCAAAATATATTTTAGATTTGAGAATCTGTAAATAGCCACCCTTTTCCTTGATGACAGCTTTGCACACTCTTGGAATTCTCTTAACCAGCATAATGAGGTAGTCACCTGGAATGCATTTCAATTAACAGGTCTGCCTTCTTAAAAGTTAATTTGTGGAATTTCTTTCCTTCTTAATGTGTTTGAGCCAATCAGTTGTGTTGTGACAAGGTAGGGGGTATACAGAAGATAGCCCTCTTTGGTAAAAGACCAAGTCCATACTATGGAAAGAACAGTGCAAATAAGCAAGGAGAAACGACAGTCCATCATTACTTTAAGACATGAAGGTCAGTCAATACGGAAAATTTCAAGAACTTTGAAAGTTTCTTCAAGTGCAGTCGCAAGAACCATCAAGCGATATGATGAAACTGGCTCTCATGAGGACCACCACAGGAATGGAAGACCCAGAGGTACCTCTGCTGCAGAGGATAAGTTCATTAGAGTTACCAGCCTCATAAATTGCAGCCCAAATAAATGCTTCACAGAGTTCAAGTAACAGACACATCTCAACATCAACTATTCAGAGGAGACTGCGTGAATCAGGCCTTCATTGTCAAATTGCTGAAAAGAAACCACTACTAAAGGACACCAATAATAAAAAGAGACTTGCTTGGGCCAAGAAACACGAGCAATGAACATTAGACTGGTGGACATCTGTCCTTTGGTCTGATGAGTATAAATGTGAGATTTTTGGTTCCAACTGCCATGTCTTTGTGAGACGCAGAGTAGGTGAACGGATGATCTCCGCATGTGTGGTTCCCACCATGAAGCATGGAGGAGGAGGTGTGATGGTGTGGGGGGTGCTTTGCTGGTGACACTGTGATTTATTTGGAATTCAAGGCACACTTAACCAGCATTGCTACCACAGCATTCTGCAGTGATATGCCATCCCATCTGGTTTGGACTTAGTCCCACTATCATTTGTTTTTCAACAGGACAATGACCCAACACACCTCCAGGCTGTGTAAGGGCTATTTGACCAATAAGGAGAGTGATGGAGTGCTGCATCAGATGACCTGGCCTCCACAATCACCCGATCTCAACCCAATTGAGATGGTTTGGGATGAGTTGGATCACAGAGTAAAGGAAAAGCAGCCAACAAGTGCTCAGCATATGTGGGAACTACTTCAAGAATGTTGGAAAAGCATTCCAGGTGAAGCTGTTTGAGAGAATGCCAAGAATGTGCAAAGCTGTCATTTACATTTTAATCATTTAGCAGACGCTCTTATCCAGAGCGACTTACAGTAGTGAATGCATACATTTCATGCATTTTTTTTTTTTTTTTTGTACTGGCCCCCCGTGGGATTCGAACCCACAATCCTGGCGTTGCACACACCATGCTGGCGTTGCAAACACCATGCTCTATCAACTGAGCCACAGGGAAGGCAAATGGTGGCTATTTGAGGAATCTCAAATATAAAATATATTTTGATTTGTTTAACACTTTTTGGGTTACTACATGATTCCATATGTGTTATGTCATAGTTCTGATGTCTTCACTATTATTCTACAATGTAGAAAATAGTAAAATAAAGAAAAACCTTTGAATGAGTAGGTGTGTCTAAAACCTTTGACTGGTAGTGTATGTTGGCCTTACATACATCTTATCAGATAACCTTGAATGTGTAAGTACACAGTGAACACCAGAATGTCTGAGCTGCCAATGCTCATCCTATTGCTGTTATTCAATACAAATAAGGGTCAATAGGACATGCAAATGATTCATGATTCATATAGACGTTGTGAACTGCTGTACTTGCTATATTGACAGATCCGTCTGTGTGTTTATGTGTGATTTCTGTCTGTGTTCTTTCCACAGGCTCCATATTCCCATTGTACAGGCCATCTGACACCATATTTAAGATCACCTTCTGGCTGGGCTACCTCAACAGCTGTATCAACCCCATTATCTATCCCTGCTTCAGCCAGGAGTTCCAGAGGGCCTTCCTCAACATTCTGCATGGACGCTGCCTCAGACAGGGTGGCAGGAGCTCCAAGTCTCTGGGGTTTGCTCCTTCCTATAGTCCCAGTCCTGGTCCATCGTCTCTTATTAGATCCCAGCCTCACCCCTCCTCCTCCAGCTCCTCCACCCCCTTCACCCAGCCATGCCGAGCCGCCTCCCCAGATGCTCACGCCTCCTCCTCTGGCTGCTGGAGGACCTTCTCTGGCTCCTCTTCCTCTGTGGGGGTGCGAGGCCATACCCAAAGTACCCGGGTTCACAGTAAAAGCCTGCTGAAGGTGTGGTGTTTTGCAGCGGGGGAGAACCCATCCCAACAGGGTGCTGCTTGTCTGAGCCCCTCAGCCCCTGGTGCTACATGTCAAACGAAAGTCCATTGCCACTCCCTGGGAGCAAGAGGGGAGGCTGTCTGACTGGGAAAACTAAAGGATTCTGGGTAATTAAAATTCCCCCAAGTTGTGGGAAAAGATGTGTCACTTATTGGCATGAAGTTAAGACATCTCTCGAGACCTGCTGGAATCAGTCAGTCCAGCTATTGACATAATGCTGATGTGTCTTCATGTTTTGGGAAATGGGAAAGAGTACACACACCTGGAGGTAGAGATGTACTGTACAGTATTTGCTGCACTGTAGATTGATGTACAGTATGAATCAAAAGGATACACAGTGTCAGTACAGAAACTGAATAAAGAGTACTGAGTCAGTAAAGAGACCAGGGTTGGGGAGTAGCTGATTACATGTAATCAGTTAGACACAATCTGATTACAAAAAACTGTAACTGCAATCAATTATGTTACCAGCTGAAATATTGTAATCAGATTACAGATACTTTAGAAAAACTAGATTACTTCTTGGATTACTTTTAAATTCAGAAAGGATGTTTGCGAAAAAATACATCATGACACCTTTCTGTTTTCTCAAATCAAAATAAAATCAAATTGAATTTGTCACATGCGCCGAATGAAATGCTTACTTACAAGCCCTTAACCAACAATGCAGTTTTAAGAAAAATAAGAATAAGACAATATTGACTAAATAAACTAAAGTTTAAAAAATACAAGAGTAACAATAAAATAGCAATAATGCGGTATATACAGGGGCTACCAGTACCAAGTCAATGTGCGGGGGTACAGGTTAGTCGAAGTAATTGAGGTAATATGTACATGTAGGTAGGGGTAAAGTGACTTTGCACAGACTATAAACAGCGAGTAGTGGGGTCAATGCAAATAGTGGGGTCACCGAATGATGTCCATACATTGGTTCAATTTACAGTCCATACTGCTATGTTTTTTTGACAATATTTATGACAAGCTTACCATCTGACATGTGCTTTTTTCACGGTGCTTTGTGCTGAAAAATGTAACGCGTGCTCAGCTCTTACTATGTAAAGTAGCTACTGTGCTGCTGGTGTGTATGCTTGTGTCTTGTGACAGTGGTCTCTTTCTTTACCTACTCAAATAGCAGAAGAACATGTCCATCAAACACATGCACAGCTAGATACTCCGACACACTAGACCCAGAGAATGAGCCAAATACCTGCTATGCATTGTAGGATGTTTTAGTTCATTGATCAGTAAAGATAAAGTCTGTAAGCATCTGTATAACCCATTTCAATCTTGAATGCAATGGAAATTGTGTAAAATATAGAAAATCTTAATTATTATGCCTCTCTCCAATCATGGTTGAATATTTCACTGTATCTGCACCAATCCTCAATGAAAATTAGACATGTCACCTGTTGTTTTGCCTGTGTGATGAATAATTATAATCAGGAATGCATGGCCTTTTTAGCTGTTAGTCAGCCCTCAATACATAGTACTCCAAACATTAGGAACACCTTCCTAATATTGAGTTGCATCCCCCTCATCCCTTTTGTCCTCAGAACATCCTCAATTCGTCGGGCATTAACTCTACAAGGTGTCGAATGTATTCCTCAGGGATGTTGGCCCATGTTGACTCTAATGCTTCCCACAGTTGTGTCAAGTTGGCTGGATGTCCTTTGGGTGGTGGACCATTCTTGATACACACGGGAAACTGTTGAATGTGAAAAACCCAGCAGCGTTGCAGTTGTTGACACAAACCGGTGCACCTGGCACCTACTACCGCACCCCATTCAAAGGTACTTACATTTACATTTTACATTTAAGTCATTTAGCAGACGCTCTTATCCAGAGCGACTTACAAAATGGTGCATTCACCTTATGATATCCAGTGGAACAACCACTTTACAATAGTGCATCTAAATATTTTAAGGGGGGGGGGGGGGGTTAGAAGGATTACTTTATCCTATCCTAGGTATTCCTTAAAGAGGTGGGGTTTCAGGTGTCTCCGGAAGGTGGTGATTGACTCCGCTGTCCTGGCGTCGTGAGGGAGCTTGTTCCACCATTGGGGTGCCAGAGCAGCGAACAGTTTTGACTGGGCTGAGCGGGAACTGTGCTTCCTCAGAGGTAGGGGGGCCAGCAGGCCAGTGGTGGATGAACGCAGTGCCCTTGTTTGGGTGTAGGGCCTGATCAGAGCCTGAAGGTATGGAGGTGCCGTTCCCTTCACAGCTCCATAGGCAATCACCATGGTCTTGTAGCGGATGCGAGCTTCAACTGGAAGCCAGTGGAGAGAGCGGAGGAGCGGGGTGACGTGAGAGAACTTGGGAAGGTTGAACACCAGACGGGCTGCGGCGTTCTGGATGAGTTGTAGGGGTTTAATGGCACAGGCAGGGAGCGCAGCCAACAGCGAGTTGCAGTAATCCAGACGGGAGATGACAAGTGCCTGGATTAGGACCTGCGCCGCTTCCTGTGTGAGGCAGGGTCGTACTCTGCGAATGTTGTAGAGCATGAACCTACAGGATCGGGTCACCGCCTTGATGTTAGTGGAGAACGACAGGGTGTTGTCCAGGATCATGCCAAGGTTCTTAGCACTCTGGGAGGAGGACACAAGGGAGTTGTCAACCGTGATGGCGAGATCATGGAACGGGCAGTCCTTCCCCGGGAGGAAGAGCAGCTCCGTCTTGCCGAGGTTCAGCTTGAGCTGGTGATCCGTCATCCACACTGATATGTCTGACAGACATGCAGAGATGCGATTCGCCGCCTGGTTATCAGAAGGGGGAAAGGAGAAGATTAATTGTGTGTCGTCTGTACTTCATTATTTAATCTTGCCAATTCACCCTCTGAATGCCACATATACACAATCCATGTCTCAATTGTCTCAAGGCTTAAAAATATATTTTTAACCTGTCCCCTTCCCCTTCATCTACACTGATGGAAGTGGACTTAACAAGTGACAATAAGGGATCATAGCTTTCACCTTGTCAGTTTATGTCATGGAAAGAGCAAGTGTTCTTAATGTTTTGTACACTCAGTTTATTTAGTATGTTATGACTTCAAATATCCATATAGCCACTTGTTAGACGCCAAAATACAGGGAGGTTCCAATTTATTTCCCATTAATCCAATTGGTCCAATAAACTTGAGATTTGATTGTAATGGTCATAGCATTCGTTAATACTCAGTCTAGTTGTTAGTCACACAGTTCCAGGGTTGGTTAAGAGATTTTAATTCAGATAGATTCTAAAGTGATATGGAAAAGAGAAACTCAAAAATGACAAATTATCCAATAAAAATAGATTAAATGATAAAACACAATAGGATGACAATGCCTGGATAGGTATTTTACGCCATTAGTTTTCAATTGTTTAAGCACAATTTTGAAAAAAAGAGCCCGGTTTGTCAAAACACTACACGCAATTAGTACAACACTTCAGATATTTGCAAAATGGAACACTTGTCAAAACTACATTTTAGTCATTTAGCAGACACTCTTATCCAGAGTGACTTACAGTAGTGAATACATACATTTCATGCACTTTTTTTTGTACTGGCCCCCCGTGGGAATCAAACCCACAACCGTGGTGTTGCACACACCATGCTGGCGTTGCAAACACCATGCTCTACCAACAGCCATAGGTAAGGCAAACTATACACGACTTCATAAAAACAATATTTTGTTACCATACGAAACACATTTCATATGACTTCAATCTTTTTGAACCAGTCACTGCTGTTGCTAACCTAAAACACTTTCAGCAAGTCTAATTGTCAGTGATTAAAGTACTGTACATGAAGTACACAGAGAGTGCAATTACACAAGACCAATGCTGCAGACCGAGGAGAATATCATTTATTTCTCGCCATATACCCAAATCAGTCAACATGAAGAATCACAACAAAACATGTCCCAGTTTTCATGCTACTACAGTAGTGTGCATAACACTGTTAGCTCAGCAAACAGACAAACGTAAAATACTGTATCCAGTAAAGGTTACATTACAGTAAATAAACAAAAAATAATCTGAAAAGAACTGACAATGTTGTTCAGAAAATACTACAGTAAACATATTATACATTATCGCTTCGCCTAGCTGGATCTGTCCAGAGAATTTCATCAACATCACAAGCAATATCCTCATTAGCAAGACAACGCGGGAAGAACCGTCTTGAATGTCGACTCCATCCTTGCACAGCTGCGGCGTCGACTTGGTCACAGGCGTCCTCCATGGCCTGAATGAGGGGTACCTGAGCCTGGGGCTGGAGATCGTAAACCTTCCACCGCCATGCAGAGAAAAACTCTTCGATAGGGTTTAGAAACGGAGAGTATGGTGGAAGGTATAGTACTGTCAACTGTGGATGGTGTTGAAACCAGTTCTGGACCAAAGCAGAGCGGTGGAATGACACATTGTCCCAGATGACAGTGTATTGCATCTGGTGCATTTCATTACCTGCTGTGACGATGTGGTGCAATCGGTACAAAAATGCGAGAATGTGAGGTGTGTTGTAAGGGCCCATTTTGGCATGACGGAGGAGAACCCCATGCTGTGAAATGGCTGCGCAAAGGGTGATGTTACCCCTACGTTGCCCTGGGACATTGATTATAGCTCTGTGGCCAATGATATTTCTGCCTCTCCTTCTTGCTTTTGTGAGGTTGAACCCTGTCTCATCAATATATATGAATTCATGCAGGATTTCCTCAGCATCCATCTGCAAAATGCCCTGAAATACAGTGAAAGACAAGATTGTGTAGTTCAGGATAGGTCTAGTATACAGTCAATGTAAAAAAAGTAATGTGTGCAGTATGCAACATCACAGTGCTAAAGTGATCAATACAAACCTCCACATACTCATGCCGCAGCCGTTTGACCCTCAATTCCACTCAAAAGGCACTCGATAAAGTTGTTTCATTTGAACCTGATGTCTTTTCAGGATGCGTGCCAGTGTTGACTGAGAGACCTGATGGACATTATTGAAAATGGCATGGTCACCGATAATGTTGGCTTGTAGTTCTCTGAGCCTGATAGCATTATTGGCCAAAACCATGTTTATTATCTCTCTCTTGTTCTTGCGTGAATATGGGCCCCCTTCCTCCTTGTCGTTCCCGACCCTCAATCCTATGTAGAGAATAATACATGTAACTTACTGTACAATGTCACAGGAAGGGGTATCACAAGTGCTGATATGGTGCATACAATAAGCGGCTGATTACTGTAACTGTAGACAGATCTTTTACCCGTTTCCCTGTCGAAAAGTCCTTATGAGAGATGCCACTGTATATCTGCTAAGATTAGGCTGAACTCTCAGTCCAGCCTCCCTCAGCGTCAATCCTTGGTTCACAACATGGTCCACTAGTGTTGCACGAATGTCATTTGACAAGTTTGGTCCTCTTCTTCTTTGTGCACGTTCTCCTCCTGCTTCAGGTCTTCCTCAACCTCTGCCTCTTCCTCTACCTCCTTCTCCTCCTCTGTCTTCTCCTCCTCTGTCTTCTCCTCCTCTCACCCTCACTCTTCTTCTGACTCCTTCCATTTTGGTTAAAGGCAGGTGAACATACCTGCTGCATTTTTATAGTGCTTAAACCTGTTTGGTGTGTCTACAATTTAGCAATCATGTGTTTGTGCACCTGATGGCTGTGTTTAACAGATTGGCTTATAGGTGTGGTAATTTGACAGTCAGTGCTTTGGAATTGCAAGGAAGTGACATCATGATATACTTCTGTGTCTGATGTATACAAGTGTGTTTAGTGTTTTGAAAATCACTGTGTGTAATGTTTTGCAAATAGTGTGAAGCTGACAATGTACTTACAGTTGTGCAAATCTAGCCTTGTGTTTTGCTCCATGAGTGTAAGGTTTTGTGGGAAAAGTTACATTTTAATGTGTAAGCAATCTTAAAAAACTGTAAACAGACTAGGGGACATACTGCCATCTTGTGTCATGAGAGTGTACTTGCGCTCATAGGACTCAGCAGACCATTGTTTCTGTGGGAATTTAATGATGAGCCTACAGCAGTTTCCCAAAGTCGGTCCGGGGCTGTTTTTGTTTTTGCCCCAGCACTACACAGCTGATTCAAATAACCAACTCATCATCAAACTTTGATTATTTGAATCAGCTGTGTAGTGCTACAGCAAAAACTAAAACGTGCACGGGGCTGGACTGACTTTGGGAAAACCTGGCCTACATTACATTTATTTATTTTATTGAACCTTTATTTAACTTGGCAAGTCAGTTAAGAACAAATTATTATTTACAATGACGTCCTACATGAGCTGAATAAGTAGAGAGGCAACATTGACATCTGTATCTTTGCAAGAGGCCCATTGGAGAGTATTGAACATTCAGTAATGTTTCTGTATGCACTGTAATTTACAGTATAATTGTTTGGAATTGTTTGACAAATTTGGATGTTTAGCCTTACTATTCATATGGTCTTTCCTACACAAAGGCTTTAATATTGTTGTTAATATTGGGGGGGGCGCAGTAACCTTAATACACAGGGCACTATAGGGCTAGACTTAAACACTACACACAAATCAAATCTCGGGGTGGCAGGTAGCCTAGTGGTTAGAGCTTTGGGCCAGTAACCAAAAGGTTGCTAGATCAAATCCCTGGCATTTAATCCACTGTTCCTAGGCCATCATTGTAAATAAGAATATGTTCTTTACTGCCTTGCCTAGTTAAATAAAATAAAAAAATGTTTTGTGAAACATGATCAGTGGCCATGTGATGCGCTATTACCAAGGGTGAGGAGTGGAGAGAGGGAACCCATTCTACCTCCTAAGGTCAGCACACAACAATCACCAAAAAAGCCAGAGGCTGAGTTTTGTTTTTGATCTTTATTTGTTTTGGTTATTGTTTTTACATCACCATCCATGGGATTTGACACTTTCCATAGAGAGCAAGCATCCTCAAAGCCCCACAGCCATCAAGACAAACACCATCACACAGTTTCCCTTTCACAGTCGGAGGGGTTAGGTGGAGGGGGTGTGGGGTGGGATTTGAACAGCATTATCAACCTCCAACCTAAAACTCTCAATCTGCGTTTCGCTTACATCACATATTAGCGTGGCATAGAAAAACATCCAAACTGAAAGAGCAAGAAGAAGGAATGTGTGTCTGTGTGAATGCTTGCATGTGTGTGTCTACAGCCCTGTTTATACCTGGAGCTAACATGGGTGCTTTGTCCTGATCTTGTCTACATTTTGATTGTGCCCACATTTCCAGACATGTGTCTACACATGGTATTACAATGTGTCTGTTATCTGTCCACTGTGTCTGCATTGTGACAAGATTTCCTGGTCCCTTACTTTATGCAAATTATTCCACAGCTATTCTTTAAAAATATGTATTTATTGTACGACACATTGATGTAATCAGTCAATGCTGCCAACTGTCAATGATTTTAGAGGGCGGAATAATGATTTAAATGGTTTCCCTGTCTAGATCTGTATACACTTGTAAGATATCCAGACACCTGTCAAAAAATGTGAGCACAATCTGAATGTGTACAAGATCAGGACAAAGGACAAAAGTTAGAACCAGGTATAAATGGGGCTTGTGTGTATACAGTATATTGTGGGGACACGATGGCAGCGCCAGCGTTGACAGCTGGTTTATAATATCAGAGTCAATGCTTTAGGCATGGGTGCTCCACAACAGCTTTGGGTGATTGGCAGATATCTGTGGCCTTGTAGAGGAGCTCTGCGTAATTGCTGTGATGTGAAGCTTGTGGTGCCCTCTTAAAGACGCAATTCAAGGGCCAACGAATCCTGGGTCAGCAGAGGTATGTGGATCCCACCCAACTAACCAAAAGCTTATATACAGACGGTGACACACTGAAACAGTGTGATTCTGCAGAAGCAGTTCATTTTAGAAAAGCAGGGTAGGGAAGAAAACGTGTGTGTGGAAGGAGTTCTATAGAGTGCATGGCTTCCATACAGCTAGTCTGCCACGGACACCTTGTTCTTCTAGTAGCACCAGGTCCGGAGGGGTTGCTATGGGCAAATTCCGATCTTACAAGCGTTGCCATGACAAACAAAAATCGGGGCCTAGGGTGACTCAAGGGCCTCGTAGTCAAGGCAACAGAGGGCAACAATGGAAGAGCCAGAGAGAGAGAGAGATAGAAACGAGCAGACATACTTTGAGTCTCAGGAGGACTCATGCGCTCCTGGCTGACAGATCTTATTTGTGCTTTGGCAGGCCCCTTGCTCCACCCTCCAGTCTATGGGAAAAGAAGTATGAATCATTTTAACCCTGCGTCCCCCTCCATTTGAGAGAAATGCATTCCAACACCAAGCAAGCAAGTGGGAGACTCACGCTGAAAAAATACCAATACAATGGCCAGGGTTTTCCATGGGATCGAGAAGAACAACTGGAGAATCTAAAATCTTAAATATTGTTAGTCATCATAGTAAAATAATAATGACAAAAATAACCACGATAATAACCAAAATCGGAATAATGATGACCATAATATCTCAATGAGAAAGATAAAAAAGTGAAGAGGCAAAGAGAACATTTTTGAGAGTTTTTGCTCAGCCATGTAGCCGATTCTTCACATGTGAGGACGGAGATTTGTCCCAGCCTTAATCTTACGTGCCAGACAGTACAGTTTGGACACACCTACTCATTCAAGGGTTTTTCTTTATTTTTACTATTTCCTACATTGTAGAATATTAGTGAAGGCATCAAAATTATGAAATAACACATATGGAATCATGTAGTAACCAAAAAAGTGTTAAACAAATCAAAATATATGTTATATTTGAGATTCTTCAAAGTAGCCACCCTTTGCCTTGATGACAGCTTAGCACACTCTTGGCATTCTCTCAACCAGCCTCATGAAGTAGTCACCTGGAAAGCATTTCAATTAACAGGTGTGCCTTGTTAAAAGTTAATTTGTGGAATTTATTTCCTTCTTAATGCATTTGAGCCAATCAGTTGTGTTGTGACAAGGTAGGGGTGGGTATACAGAAGTTAGCCCTATTTGGTAAAAGACCAAGTCCATATTATGGCAAGAACAGCTCAAATAAGCAAAGAGAAACGACAGTCTATCATTACTTTAAGACATGAAGGTCAGTAAATGTGGAAAGTTTCAAGAACTTTGAAAGTTTCTTCAAGTGCAGTCGCAAAAACCATCAAGAACTATGATGAAACTGACTCTCATGAGGGCCACAGGAAAGGATGACCCAGAGTTACATATGCTGCAGAGGATAAGTTCATTAGAGTTACCAACCTCATAAATTGCAGCCCAAATAAATGCTTCACAGAGTTCAAGTAACAGACACATCTCAACATCAACTATTCAGATGAGACTGCGTGAATCAGGCCTTCATTGTCAAATTGCTGAAAAGAAACCACTACTAAAGGACACCAATAAGAAGAAGAGACTTGCTTGGGCCAAGAAACACGAGCAATGAACACTTGACTGGTGGACATCTGTCCTTTGGTCTGATGAGTATAAATGTGAGATTTTTGGTTCCAACTGCCATGTCTTTGTGAGACGCAGAGTAGGTGAACGGATGATCTCCGCATGTGTGGTTCCCACCGTGAAGCATGGTGGTGACACTGTGATTTATTTAGAATTCAAGGCACACTTAACCAGCATGGCTACCACAGCATTCTGCAGTGATATCCCATCCCATCTGGTTTGCACATAGTGGGACTATCATTTGTTTTTCAACAGGACAATGACCCAACACACCTCCAGGCTGTGTAAGGGCTATTTGACCAATAAGGAGAGTGATGGAGTGCTGCATCAGATGACCTGGCCTCCACAATCACCCGACCTCAACCCAACTGAGATGGTTTGGAATGAGTTGGACCACAGAGTAAAGGAAAAGCAGCCAACAAGTGCTCAGCATATGTGGGAACTCCTTCAAGACTGTTGGAAAAGCATTCCAGGTGAAGTTGGTTGAGAGAATGCCAAGTGTGTGCAAAACTTTCAAGAAGGCAAAGGGTGGCTACTTTGAATAATCTCAAATATAAAATATATTTTGATTTGTTTAACACTTTTTTGGTTACTACATGATTCCATATGTGTTATTTTATAGTTTTGATGACTTCACTATTATTCTACAATGTAGAAATTAGTAAAAATAAAGAAAAACCCTTGAATGAGAAGGTGTGTCCAAACTTTTGACTGGTACTGTATGCATATGCACAATTCTGAGATCTTGTCATCTGGCTGCATTAGATCATCCAAACCCTGACTGGAGTGACCCTTTCACCTGAGTGATTGAACACTAACAAGCAGTCCTCACTCCCATCCCTGTCTAATCTCATTCCCTGTAGGCAGTCACACTGAAGTGTCAAACTTTCATTCCCCTGCTATGGATTCCTTAAACACAGATACCATTACTACCCTGAAAGAGACTCTACCTTCTAAGGGCTTCCTATAAGACCTTAACACAGCCAGGAAAACCAAGGGTCCAAGCCACAGCACAGTGCTGGAAGGACATACAGACACCACTTGTTCTGTGAGTGCATGCGTGCGAGTGTGTGTGTCTGTCACAGTGTGAGTGTGTGTGTCTGTCACGGTGTGAGTGTGTCTGTCACGGTGTGAGTGTGTGTGTCTGTCACGGTGTGAGTGTGTGTGTCTGTCACGGTGTGAGTGTGTCTGTCACGGTGTGAGTGTGTGTGTCTGTCACAGTGTGAGTGTGTGTGTCTGTCTGTCACAGTGTGAGTGTGTGTGTCTGTCACAGTGTGAGTGTGTGTGTCTGTCACAGTGTGAGTTTGTGTGTCTGTCACAGTGTGAGTTTGTGTGTCTGTCACAGTGTGTGTGTGTGTCTGTCACAGTGTGTGTGTGTGTCTGTCACAGTGTGAGTGTGTGTGTGTCACAGTGTGAGTGTGTGTGTGTCTGTCACAGTGTGAGTGTGTGTGTGTCTGTCACAGTGTGAGTGTGTGTGTGTCTGTCACAGTGTGAGTGTGTCTGTCACGGTGTGAGTGTGTGTGTCTGTCACGGTGTGAGTGTGTGTGTCTGTCACAGTGTGAGTGTGTGTGTCTGTCACAGTGTGAGTGTGTGTGTCTGTCACAGTGTGAGTGTGTGTGTCTGTCACAGTGTGAGTGTGTGTGTCTGTCACAGTGTGAGTGTGTCTGTCACGGTGTGAGTGAGAGTGTGTCTGTCACGGTGTGAGTGAGTGTGTCTGTAACAGTGTGAGTGAGTGTGTCTGTAACAGTGTGAGTGAGTGTGTTGCTCTGTGTTGAGTCATGGAGAGGAAAAGGCGAACACTGCAGAACAGCGACTTTTAGGCCAGAAACTCGCTGACATGCGAGTGAAGGTAGAAAAACAGCTGCCAGACTGCTTTGCCTTAATGAAAACCAGACCATGCCAAACGAAGGGCCATTACCAGTACTCCAGGTCTGAGACCCAAGGAGTGGTTAGATATACATTACTCCACGTCTACTTTCAAGCTCAAATGAATAGTGTTCAGCCTCAGGACACTACTTACAGAATGACACTAAATAGCAATAACAACAGTTAAAAACTAAAACATTAGAACATATTAAGTAAGCATTGTTGTTTTTAAAGGAGCACTATCAGTGGAATACGAAATAACAAAATCTGGCACCTTTGTATCGGTTAACATCGACTATTTTACATTTTTATCTTACATCCTTCTCTTACCATAATAAGAATAATACAAAATCGAACTATCAGTACAACTTCTGTGGGTTCAGGCACATAAAGAGTTAAAAAAGGAAAAGGGGGAGTGCATGAATTAAAAAGAGGAGGCCGGGAGCAGAAAGACATTCAGTCTTCTGAATGCACTGGTTGGTACTGGGACATTCTAGAACAGAGGGAGGGGATGCTGCCTGCAACACTGTCAATTAAATGGTGTATGAATCTCAAAGATCCCATTACAGTGATAGATCACAATCCCCTTCAGGCGAGGTATATGGGCACATACTGTACTATAGCTTAGCTGAGTACGAGTGTGGCACCATCTTGCAAAGAGGGTCAGTTGAATGAGGCTATGACAAATTGGGCATTCCCTAGTATTCTCACAAATCTTCCTTCCTTCGCTGCCGCCCGGTTACACTCCTCCCAACATCCTAAATTTGAGTCACATCTCCTCTCATGGGCCGTTAAGTTCCATGATGGCCTCTCCCTGGGAGACTTAATACAGCGCTCTATTCACCGCCTGCCAAAACTCCTCCCTAATCTACTTGACTTTCCTGGCTCACCAGCAGCTTCCAAATATGGACCATGTTTTTTCATTCCATTTATACCTTTAAACAAAGCTATTGGTGGAATGACATGAGATGAGCACCAGTGAGAAGTTCCTTTAAGGTTTTCAACAGTGGTTCAGTTTACTACTAATCTCATGCCTCATCCCGTAACCTGAGGACGAGGATAGCATACTACCAGCTTTAAACAATAACAATGGACAAGTCAATAAATTGTGTTGATCGTAGCCAGTGCTGTACTGATCTTAACAGTGTGAGAGATGAAAAGCACAGTGGAGGGCAAGGCTGTATAAACAGTAGAGAACAAACACAAACCAGTGAAAAGATGATTAGATCAATATTGAGGAAAGCATAAGCAACTTATCTCCTCCATGTTTGTTCACTACGTAATGTTAGCACAACTAATCTGATGTAGAACATGTTACCCATGTGTCTCCATACTTCATTTACCCTACATTGAAAATGAAAAAAGACGAACGGCAACAGATTGGACTCCCTCCATGCAAATGCGACATGCACTGTCTTGACCTTCTGGCCGTTTTAAAACTGCTCAGTCTAGTCTCACTTGACCCCTCTACTATAACATGAACATCAGAAACTAAACTGAATGATACATGGCAGGAAGAAAGTACAGTAGAGAACACTAAATAATACAGTCAAAAGTGCTCAAATAAGGGCTGTTGTTTTCGTCTCTTTTTTTCTTCAAATGAGGCAAATCTTTTTTATAGAGAGAGAGTGGGGAGAGTGGGGAAGAGATGTAGGGAGCGGCAGATGGGGGAGAGAGATTGAGGAGGGGAGAATTGGTTTGTCTCCTGGTGGAATGGCCCCTAGTCCCTGATGCCCCTCTCCTCAAGCCCTCGTTTCCCCTGGTGGCCAATGGGAGGGGTTAACCCAGGCTGGTGATGTTGGCCCTGCCACCAGGTGGCTCCACAATGCGCTGGGTGTTACGCCGAGGAAGGTTGTCATCAACTTGAGCACCTACAAGTACAGAAGAGGAGGAGGAAGTCAATATCACTGTATTATGACATTTTCATTGTTATGAACATATAGATCATAGTTTATCATTAAAACTATGATAGGTATAATGTCAGATATTTCTAGTGAATGGATCCAGGGATCCACCCCAGTGCTCCTCACCAGATAGGCTGAACCCTGACTGGTGCAGGTTGCGGACAGGCTGGGCGCCGGCTACTGCCTGCTTGGCTGGAGAGGTCTTGGCAGAGGAGGCAGGAGTCATAGTTTTGGGTGTGACTGACACCTCACAAACAGGCCCGTCATAAAGCCCCCGGGGAACACCCCTTAGCTCAGCCAGCTGGAGAACAGGGAGGAGGCAGAATCAAGAGTCAAGATCAAACAACCCGAACCTACTGCATGGGTTAAACCCCCGAAAAAACACATCTCAGATCTCAGATCGATTGTCTGCCGGGCGAAATTAACTTACCCTTTCATGTAAATTAACTTACCCTTTCATGTAAATTAACTTACCCTTTCATGTAAATGAACTTACCCTTTCATGTAAATTTACCTCACCTTTCATGTAAATTAACCTCCCCTTCATGTAAATTAACTTCCCATGTCATGTAAATTAACTTCCCCTTTCATGTAAAAAGCTTTTAGGGAAAGAGGATAATTTTGTACATTAAATTGCAAGTTTGACCAGCTCCAGTCCTTTCCAATTTGATTTAAAAAAATATATATATATATATATATATATATATATATATACACACCTTAAAAAATATATAACTACTGTACAACCAAGAAATCCATATGATGGAAATCCGTTGCAGTGACAGAACTTTTACCCTGCTACTGATAGATGTTGCGTTCCACTAACCTGTCAGAAAATACCCTCATCTTATCATGAGTCAACAGCTTAACATAATACAGGGTATTTGAAAAGGAAACCCACCCTTGGAAATAAAACACATCAATACAAAAGACAGCACACCACGATGACACAGTTCCAAAACAGTGCCTTACCCTGCTGCGGGCCTTTATCCTCTTGTAGACGTAGTCAGAGAAGGGCTTCCGGCCCACGAAGCGGCCGCACCCCTCGGTGGTGTGGAGGTTCCCGTCCTCCAGGACGATCTTACCCTGGCTGATCACTACCAGGGGGGCACCACGCACCTCCACACCCTCAAAGATGTTGTACTCCACATTCTGGAAGAGTGACAGGGGGAGAGAGGAGGAGAGGCAGAATGTGGAGTACAATGGATTATTTTTCTTATGATTTGTGTGAGTTGATTGGTTTTAGTACTAGTGTGGTGGACCTCCCTCCTCCTCCATCCTTTGCCAGTGAGCTGCTGTTTTATAGTAGGCCAATGTTCAAATTATTAAGTGTCCCCTATGGGTTTTTTCAAAGGTTAGATAAATGGCAATTGAAAACCCCTCCTGAGATAGCATCATTGATCATCACAGACCATTGATTTAGCCAGGCAGCGAGGAGCAGTTACCAGGCTCTTACAAGGATGGTGTAGGCAGTGGAAAGCAGTGTGGAGTGTGACCACCCTCGTAAAAACTACTGGCTGACTAGGACTGAGGTCATGGCAATTTAGTGGGCTCCACAGGGCTTAGAAAAAGCCAGTAGTGAGATCACCTTGAGGCTGGACCACCCAACACACTATGCCTCTCTGAATTACCAATTTTCCCCATGTACATTAGTCAATTTCTTGACCAAATGGAAAGAAATAAACCATAGAACACAGAGAGGTAGAGCAATTAGACTGCAAAAGCACACACAGGCACACGGACATACACACGCACACACACTGTGATTTGGCTGCTAACAATCAGAAATGACATGTTCCCGTACTCTGGCAGAGTTTGGGGGTGACATCACTCCTCTGAGTTACCATAAGGCCCACGCCCTAGAACTGGGGAACCCAACCAATCATATGTGGTCAGGAGTCAGATGACCATAAAAAATACCAATATGGTAATTTCATATAACCTCAAGTTCACTTGAATGTTCAAAGTTTAACTATTTAATTTTGGACAGTTTCCCAAAGATGAATCTGTGGTGTAATACCACATGTGTAATACCATACGGCTGGATATACAGTAGATTGCGCTTTTCTGAAGGTGTAATGTTTGTGCGTAGTGAGTGTGTGACTGACTGACCGAGTTGTGGCTCTTGGCTGAGATGATCTTGGTGACGTCTGGGTCCCAGAGTACCAAGTCAGCGTCAGAGCCCACAGCAATGCGGCCCTTACGGGGGTACAGGTTGAAGATCTTAGCAGCGTTGGTGCTGGTGACTGCCACAAACTGGTTCTCATCCATTTTACCTGTCACCTGAATGAGCCAGGGGAACATAGAAAATGGGGCAGTTAACTTAGGGAGAAAATCACATTTTTGTGAATACACAGTGAGGGAAAAAAGTATTTGATCCCCTGCTGATTTTGTATGTTTGCCCACCGACAAAGAAATGATCAGTCTATAATTTTAATGGAAGGTTTATTTGAACAGTGAGAGACAGAATAACAACAAAAAATCCAGAAAAACACATGTCAAAAATGTTATTTGTATTTGACCCCCTCTCAATCAGAAAGATTTCTGGCTCCCAGGTGTCTTTTATACAGGTAACGAGCTGAGATTAGGAGCACACTCTTAAAGGGAGTGCTCCTAATCTCAGTTTGTTACCTGTATAAAAGACACCTGTCCACATAAGCAATCAATCAATCAGATTCCAAACTCTCCATCATGGCCAAGACCAAAGAGCTCTCCAAGGATGTCAGGGACAAGATTGTAGACCTACACAAGGCTGGAATGGGCTACAAGACCGTCGCCAAGCAGCTTGGTGAGAAGGTGACAACAGTTGGTGCGATTATTCGCAAATGGAAGAAACACAAAAGAACTGTCAATCTCCCTTGGCCTGGGACTCCATGCAAGATCTCACCTCGTGGAGTTGCAATGATCATGAGAATGGTGAGGAATCAGCCCAGAACTACAAGGGAGGATCTTGTCAATGATCTCAAGGCAGCTGGGACCATAGTCACCAAGAAAACAATTGGTAACACACTACGCCGTGAAGGACTGAAATCCTGCAGCACCTGCAAGGTCCCCCTGCTCAAGAAAGCACATATACATGCCCGTCTGAAGTTTGCCAATAAACATCTGAATGATTCAGAGGACAACTGGGTGAAAGTGTTGTGGTCAGATGAGACCAAAATGGAGCTCTTTGGCATCAACTCAACTCACCGTGTTTTGAGGAGGAGGAATGCTGCCTATGACCCCAAGAACACCATCCGCACCATCAAACATGGAGGTGGAAACATTATGCTTTGGGGGTGTTTTTCTGCTAAGGGGACAGGACAACACCGCATCATAAGGACAATGGACGGGGCCATGTACCGTCAAATCTTGGGTGAGAACCTCCTTCCCTCAGCCAGGGCATTGAAAATGGGTCGTGGATGGGTATTCCAGCATGACAATGACCCAAAACACACGGCCAAGGCAACAAAGGAGTGGCTCAAGAAGAAGCACATTAAGGTCCTGGAGTGGCCTAGCCAGTCTCCAGACCTTAATCCCATAGAAAATCTGTGGAGGGAGCTGAAGGTTCGAGTTGCCAAACGTCAGCCTCGAAACCTTAATGACTTGGAGAAGATCTGCAAAGAGGAGTGGGACAGAATCCCTCCTGAGTGACTATGGTCCCAGCTGCCTTGAGATCATTGACAAGATCCTATATATATATATATATATATAACATGTAGTCTCTCACCACACACTTGTCCCAGATGAGGGACATTCTCTCCTCAGTGCCATTGGTACCCTCGGGGATGAGGGTGAAGTCATCTTTGCCCACGGCGCGCTGGGCAGTGTTGAAGGTGCAGTGGGCACTGCCAGTCACCTGAAGGTCTCCACTGGAGAGGAAGGCACAGGAAAAGAGATTAGACTGTGCCACTTGGACTCAGAGTGGGATGATTGTCCTACTTTATATTGTCACCATGATAACAGTTTACACCATATGAATATGGATATTTGTCCATATGGCCCAATCCAGTGTAATGGTGCTGAGTTAGTACTCTCACCAGGAGAGCAGGGAGCTGAGATAGTCGGGCGTGGTCGGGTCTGTGCTGAGGGGCGGGGACGTGATAAAGGCGGCGGCCTTGGCCCAGTTCTTGCTCCAATAGTGTGAGCCGTCTGTGCCCAGGCTGGCAGTGATTGGCTCCCCATACACCACCGTGCCTGCAAGGCCAATCAGAAACATCATGTGATAACAAATGAATGATGTTATTGACTTATTATGGTGCCTCTCCCTTCTTTTGGCTCACACATGTGCATCTTCCCTTCATCTTTCTGTATGTTTATACCCTAGCAACAGCCTAGCAACAGTCTCTCACCCTTCTTCCTGGCCTGAGCGATGACATCAGCAGCACTCTTGCTCATCACCTTAGTGACGTAGAGGGGACAGTTGGTCTGATTGGCTACTGTCACAGAACGATTGACAGCCTCTGCCTCCACCTGAAAGACACACCCAGGGTTCAGAGGTCAAGGTGACCATGCAAGGATGCATTTTGAAAATAGAGGTAAGAACTCTGAGGTCAAATGCTGATGCATTATACCTCTTCAGGACGGCTCAAGACGTGTCCCTCAGGCCCAGTGATGCCCTGCTCCAGGATCCGACGCTGCTCCTGAATGGACAGAACAGGCACGCTTTAAAAATGTCCACTGTTAGGTATTTTAGATCGGGTTTTGATAGTCCAGTAAATGGTGTATTGTTAGCTGGGCTTTGGCGGTATACTGTATATACCATATACCGGGGTACTTGGGAATAGCCACGGAATGGTTTTTCCATACCGTCAATACCATTGAAAGCCAGTCACCTGTTTGTTTGTAAATAACACAACGGGATAAAGTGGGTGCAGGTGAGCCCAGCTGTATAGTCGGGCTGTGTATTGACAGGGGTTGCGTTTTATTTTGAAAGTCAACAGTGTTTTTTTTGCTTCAATAGAGTGATCAGGGACGTGCAACTATAGTTTTCCTTCACAAAAAATACATTAGTGCAACACATTCGGCAGAATATAGCTTCATTTTCATCAGATGATAACACAAGTGCAAAGCTATTTGGCTGGCAGCCCCACAAGTAAATAAGCTTACAATGAAAAAACAAGGTATGTTTTGCAAAAACGATGCATGGCCATTATACTTGTAATGTTTATTATAGAAAGAATGTAGCCAGGTACATTTGCTAATGTTTTGTTTAAAGTGAAACTTGGCTACACAGAGAAAAGTACCGGAGAAAAGTAGCTACACATCAGTCGGTGCTGTCTGGTGATAGAATGCCTGTTTGTGAATTCTCATCCGAGTAGAGAAGTGCAACTGAAGCACAACATTTGTCAGATGCCGAGCAGAAATTACAATAAGAAGCATTTTAGATGTGTACTTACAAAACGCAGCAATATATTTATTGTGTTTTATCTTTTCTTTCTGCGTGAAAAATGCTGAATTCTGAGTTAACGCGACCCCTAAATTTAACTTGCTAGTTATCTAAGTAAGTGGCTGAATTGTTAGCTTTCTGCCGTGTTTGAGAAGTCAAAGCCCTTTGGATGAGTTATCTTAATTTCCTTGCATTTTTTTCTCCTCTCCGTCAGCTACCCCCCCTCTTCTCTGAGCAGACAGGCCCGTTGCCCTAGCAACTCCAGACACAGTGTGTACACAAGTACAGTTTGTCCTTTAGACAAGCATGCGTCAAAACTTTGTTCATTTTGTGGCAACCCGGTTGCCAGCAGGGAGCTACAAGCAAAGAGCAGGACCTTAGTGAGCTCCAGAGGGCTCCAGAGGCCAAGGTGAGTCAGCACCATGGACAGCTCTACAGGCACCGACTGGGGCTGGTGATTCAACACCCATACTACCCAGTCCAGGTGTTGCAACCAATTGGACCTGGAATTGGTCCCACCATTCCCTCGTTACCCCAAATGGGTATAAGTAGAGGTGCAGTCACTCGGGCGCTTGGGTAGACAGGCAGAGGGTACTCCTAGACCCCAGAAGAACAGCAGTGAGTATGATAAGCACCTCAATCAGACGACAAAGAAGATACTAGGTAATGCTTGACTCAACTTTCTCTCTTCCTTTTCTTTGGGCCCAAAGCAAGAGGACCCATTCCCAGACACAACGACTCCCGGCGCAAGTATTGAAACCCCAGACTCATCACTCTCGCTCTCTTTTTGTTCATATGGACACTTTAAGCACCAGCTGTCAGAGCAGCTCACAGATCACTGCACCTATACATAGCTCATCTGTATAGCCCATCCAATCTACCTCATCCCCATACTGTATTTATTTATCATGCTCCTTTGCACCCCAGTATCTCAACTTGCACATTCATCTTCAGCACATCCTACCATCCCAGTGTTTAATTGCTATATTGTAATTAATTTGCCACCATAGTCTATTTATTGCCTTACCTCTCTTATCCTACCTCATTTGCACATGCTGTATATAGATTTTTCTTCTGTATTATTGATTGTTTGTTTGTTTACTCCATGTGTAACTCTGTGTTGTTGTATGTGTCGAACTGCTTTGCTTTATCTTGGCCAGGTTGCAGTTGCAAATGAGAACTTGTTCTCAACTAGCCTACCTGGTTAAATAAAGGTGAAATAAAAAATTTAAATGTAAAAATTAACACAGGCGGTCCGAGGAACAGCCACACTGGACACAGTGACCCACCCGTTACATGAGAAGCCTTTCAGTTGTATTTCTCCCCTCCCCGTTCCCCCCAACCTTTATTAAAGAACAACTTTTGTTTAAGCACTGCAAAACCAACTCTCGCTGTCTTATTTATTGTGTGTTTCACCTCTGACTCCCCTGGGCTGCCACAATTTGCACAATGTCTCTCGTTCACATTCACTTTTAAATGTCCAAACTCTACAAAAATTACAGTGTTTTTATGAGCTGGATTGACTGTCTTTGCAATTCGGTTATTTTCGTTTTCGCTCGTTAGCATATTTAGCGAGCAACCCCCTTGGAAATGCGTTACTACTTGTGCTAATTTTGTTAGCATTCTGTGTTTTTTTGGCGCCCCCTTGTGTACTAAGCCGGTAATACTGAGAAGGTCGGTATGACAATATCAAATCAAATCAAAGTTTATTTGTCACGTGCGCCGAATACAACAGTGAAATGCTTACTTAGAGGCTCTAACCAACAGCACAAAAAAGGTATTAGGTGAACAATAGGTAAGTAAAGAAATAAAAACAACAGTAAAAAAAGACAGTGAAAAATAACAGTAGCGAGGCTATAACAGTAGCGAGGCTATATACAGACACCGGTTTGTCGGGCTGATTGAGGTAGTATGTACATGTAGATATGGTTAAAGTGACTATGCATATATGATAAACAGAGAGTAGCAGTAGCGTAAAAGAGGGATTGGCAGGTGGTGGGTGGCGGGACAAAGTGCAGATAGCCCAGTTAGCCAATGTGCGGGGGCACTGGTTGGTCGGGCCAATTGAGGTAGTATGTACATGAATGTATAGTTAAAGTGACTATGCATATAAGATAAACAGTGAGTAGCAGCAGCGTAAAAGAGGGTTTTGGGGGGGCACACAATGCAAATAGTCCAGGTAGCCATTCGATTACCTGTTCTGGAGTCTTATGGCTTGTGGGTAAAAACTGTTGAGAAGCCTTTTTGTCCTAGACTTGGCACTCCGTTACCGCTTGCCATGTGGTAGTAGAGAGAACAGTCTATGACTGGGGTGGCTGGGGTTTTTGACAATTTTTAGGGCCTTCCTCTGACACCACCTGGTATAGAGGTCCTGGCTGGCAGGCAGCTTAGCCCCAGTGATGTACTGGGCTGTACGCACTACCCTCTGTAGTGCCTTGCGATCGGAGGCAAAGCAATTGCCGTATCAGGCAGTGATGCAACCAGTCAGGATGCTCTAGATGTTGCAGCTGTAGAACTTTTTGAGGATCGGAGGACCCATGCCAAATCTTTTTAGTTTCCTGAGGGGGAATAGGCTTTGAAGTGCCCTCTTCACGACTGTCTTGGTGTGTTTGGACCATTCTAGTTTGTTGGTGATGTGGACACCAAGGTACTTGAAGCTCTCAACCTGCTCCACTACAGCCCTGTTGATGAGAATGGGGGCATGCTCGGTCATCCTTTTCCTGTAGTCCACAATCATCTCCTTAGTCTTGGTTACATTGAGGGGTAGGTTGTTCTTCTAGCACCACCCGGCCAGGTCTCTGACCTTCTCCCTATAGGCTGTCTCGTCATTGTCGGTGATCAGGCCTGTTGTGTTGTCTGCAAACTTAATGATGGTGTTGGAGTCGTGCCTGGCCATAGAGTCATGGGTGAACAGGGAGTACAGGAGGGGACTGAGCACGCACCCCTGAGGGGCTCCAGTGTTGAGGATCAGCGTGGCAGATGTGTTTCTACCTACCCTCACCACCTGGGGGCGGCCCGTCAGGAAGTCCAGGATCCAGTTGCAGAGGGAGGTGCTTAGTCCCAGGATCCTTAGCTTATTGATGAGCTTTGAGGGTACTATGGTGTTGAACGCTGAGCTGTAGTCAATGAATAGCATTCCCACGTAGGTGTTCCTTTTTTCCAGGTGGGAAAGGGCAGTGTGGAGTGCAATAGAGATTGCATCATCTGTGGATCTGTTGGGGCGGTATGCAAATTAGAGTGGGTCTAGGGTTTCTGGGACAATGGTGTTGATGTGAGCGATTACCAGCCTTTCAAAGCACTTCATGGCTACGGACGTGAGTGCTACGGGTCTGTAGTCATTTAGGCAGGTTGCCTTCATGTTCTTGGGCACAGGGACTATGGTGGTCTGCTTGAAACATGTTGGTATTACAGACTCAATCAGGGACATGTTGAAAATGTCAGTGAAGACACCTGCCAGTTGGTCAGCACATGCCCGGAGCACACGTCCTGGTAATCTGTCTGGCCCAGCAGCCTTGTGAATGTTGACTTGTTTAAAGGTCTTACTCACGTTGGCTATGGAGAGCGTGGTCACACAGTCGTCCTGAACAGCTGATGCTCTCATGCATGCCTCAGTGTTGCTTGCCTCGAAGTGAGCATAGAAGTTATTTAGCTCGTCTGGTCGGCTTGTGTCACTTGGCAGCTTGCGGCTGTGCTTCCCTTTGTAGTGTGTAATAGTTTGCAAGCCCTGCCACATAAGACGAGCGTCGGAGCCGGTGTAGTATGATTTAATCTTAGCCTTGTATTGATGCTTTGCCTGTTTGATGGTTCGTCGGAGGGCATAGCAGGATTTCTTATAGGCTTCTGGGTTAGAGTCCCGCACCTTGAAACCGGCAGTTCTTCCCTTTAGCTCTGTGCGAATGTTGCCTGTAATCCATGGCTTCTGGTTGTGGTATGTACGTACAGTCATTGGGGGATGACGTCCTCGATGCACTTATTGATAAAGCCAGTGACTGATGTGGTGTACTCCTCAATGCCATCGGAAGAATCCCAGAACATGTTCCAGTCTGTGATAGCAAAACAGTCCTGTAGTTTAGCATCTGCTTCATCTGACCACTTTTTTATAGGCCGAGTCACTGGTGCTTCCTGCTTTCATTTTTGCTTGTAAGCAGCAATCAGGAGAATAGAATTGTGGTCGGATTTACCAAGTGGAGGGCGAAGGAGAGCTTTGAATGCGTCTCTGTGTGTGGAGTACAGGTGATCTATAATTTGTTTTCCTCTGGTTGCACATTTAACATGTTGATAGAAATTAGGTAGAACTGATTTAAATTTCCCTGCATTAAAGTCTCTGGCTATTAGGAGCGCCGCCTCTGGGTGAGTGGTTTCCTGTTTGCTTATTTCCTTATACAGCTGACTGAGTGCGGTCTTAGTGCCAGCATCTGTCTGTGGTGGTAAATAAACAGCCACGAAAAGTATAGCTGAGGCAAATAGGCAAATAGTGTGGTCTAAATTTTATCACAAGATACTCTACTTCAGGCGAGCAAAATCTAGAGACTTCCTTAGATTTCGTGCACTGGCTATTGTTTACGAATTTGCACAGACCGCCCCCCCCCCTTGTCTTACCGGAGTGTGCTGTTCTATCTTGCCGGTGCAGCGTGTATCCCGCTAGCTGAATATCCATGTCGTCATTCAGCCACGATTCCGTGAAACATAAGATATTACAGTTTTTGATGTCCCGTTGGTAGGATATTCGTGATCGTACCTCGTCTAATTTATTGTCCAATGATTGCACGTTGGCGAGTAACATTGACGGTAATGGCAGCTTTCCCACTCGCCTTTTGCGAATCCTTACGAGGCACCCCGCTCTGTGTCCTCTATACCTGCGTCTCTTCCTCTTGCCAATAACTGGGATGTTGGCCTTGTCGGGTGTTCGGAGAATGTCCTGTGCGTCCTGCTTGTTGAAGAAAAAATCTTTGTCTAATCCGAGGTGAGTGATCGCTGTCCTGATATCCAGAAGCTCTTTTTTTGCCGTAAGATACGGTTGCAGAAACATTATGCACAAAATAAGTTACAAATAACACAAAAAAACACATAGAAGCACAATTGGTTGGGCGCCCGTAAAACTGCTGCCATTTCTTCCGGCGCCATTTTATAGAGAGAAAACCGCTCAACCCTATTAGCCTCAGGTCTTACCTCAGCCACAATGTCTCCATTCTCAGCATGGACCTGAGCGATGGCCCCCAGATCCCGGATCACACTGAACACCTCATAGACCTACAGGAAATAACCATGTCAGCAGCCTCAGACAACCACAGATGGGTCATAGAACAGACAAGGTAAAGTACATTGAGGATACTCTGATAGCTGAGCAAAGTGAACAATAATGCCAATTTCACACCATGCAAAACTCACTCTGAAGGTCTCAAATACAACAGTGGTAGAGGAGAACCTGTTACTGATGTATGAGCGATGTGTGAGTCTTGTATGAGTCATCTCCCAAAAGCCAGAAATATAATAAAGAGCTACCATAGGTTGCCTTGGGAGACCTGCACAAAATAGAATGAAATGCTCTGGCCAAGCAGCCTGAATGCATTCCTCACACAGGTGCAAAGACCAATGCGGGCCGTTTTCAAAGGAGCCTCCAGTCCAAGATGAATCTGTTTACCATGAGTCAGACACAAAGACTTGGACTGGTGCATTCTTTCATCATCCCTTACTCCCACTGGAGACACACACAATTAATGCCTCAACCTCCCCCACCCTCCCTCCTCAACTCAGCCCAGAGGCCATGGGATATGCTGGGAGGGGAAGGCTGGAGAGCTACAGTATATAAAGTCTTACAGTGCATGTAATTGAGCATTCAGTATGATTTTGTCCCAAAAGAGGTGAATTCCTTCCATACTTTTTTCTTAAAGATTATTTTAACCATTCATGTCCTTTGTGGCGGTAGTGATCGATGTGTGTTTCCTGTAAGACAAACAGGGAGCCAACGTTAAAAAAAGCTACCATATGATAAGGTAAGTCATACCTGAGAGTCAGTAAGCTGGAAAACATCCTTATAAGCCAGATAGACAAGGAAAGAGTTGACACCTGAGGAAAGAGAGCACGTATCAAAGGAAGGTACAGAGAGTTGGGATGAGAAACAAAGAGAGGCGAAGAGACCAGTAACATATGAACATACAGTACACCAGTCAAAAGTTTGGACACACCTACTCATTCCAGGGTTTTCTTACTATTTTCTACATTGTAGAATAATAGTGAAAACATCAAAACTATGAAATAACACATATGGAATCATGAAGTAGCCAAAAAAGTGTGAAACAAATTAAAATATATTTTAGATTTTAGATTCTTCAAAGTAACCACCCTTTGCCTTGATGACAGCTTTGCACACTCTTGGCATTCTCTCAACCAGCTTCCAGGTAGTCACCTGGAATGCATTTCAATTAACAGGTGTGCCTTGTTAAAGTACATTTGTGGATTTGAGCCAATCAGTTGTGTTGTGACAAGGTACAGTTGGTATACAGAAGATAGCCCTAATTGGGAAAAGTCCATACTATGGCAAGAACAGTGCAAATAAGCAAAGAGAAATGACAGTCCATCATTACTTTAAGACATGAAGATCAGTCAATACAGAAACTTCAAGAACTTTGAAAGTTTCTTCAAGTGCAGTCGCAAACCCAGAGTTACATATACTGCAGAGGGCAAGTTCATTAGCGTTACCAGCCTCAGAAATTGCAGCCTAAATAAATGCTTCACAGAGTTCAAGTAACAGACATCTCAACATAAACTGTTCTGAGGAGACTGCGTGAATCAGGCCTTCATGGTCGAATTGCTGCAAAGAAACCACTACTAAAGGACACCAATAATAAGAAGAGACTTGCTTGGGCCAAGAAACACGAGCAATGGACATTAGACTGGTGGACATCTGTCCTTTGGTCTGATGAGTATAAATTGTCCAAATTTGAGATCTTTGGTTCCAACCGTCCAGTCTTTGTGAGACTAGGTGAACGGATGTGTGGTTCCCACCGTGAAGCATGGAGGAGGTGTGATGGTGCTTTGCTGGTGACACTGTAGGTGATGTACTTAGAATTCAAGGCACACTTAACCAGCATGACTACCACAGCATTCTGCAGCAATACACCATCCCATCTAGTTTGTGCTTAGTGGGACTATCATTTGTTTTTCAACAGGACAATGTTCCAACACACCTCCAGGCTGTGTAAGGGCTATTTGACCAAGAGAGTAATGGAGTGCTGCATCAGATGACCTGGCCTCCACAATCATCTGACCTCAACCCAATTGAGATGGTGTGGGATGAGATGGACAGCAGAGTTTGGAAAAGCAGCCAACAAGCGCTCAGCATATATGGGAACTCCTTCAAGACTGTTGGAAAAGCATTCCTCATGAAGCTGGTTGAGAAAATTGAGAGTGTGCAAAGCTGTCATCAAGGCAAAGGGTGGCAATTTTGAAAAATCTAAAATCTAAAATATATTTTTAACACTTTTTTGACTACTACATGATTCCATATGTGTTATTTCATCATTTTGATGTCTTCAGTATTATTCTACAATTTAGAAAATAGCAAAAATAAAGAAAAACCCTAGGTGTGTCCAAACTTTTGACTGGTACTGTACATGTAGGAAATCTAGCAACCATACAGAAAGAGAAAACATGAACACAACCAATCAAAATGTACTATATGACATCATGAGATGTTAATGTGGATGTGTCTGTACCGTGGTCCTTGACCAGGGCCTCCATCTCCTCCTGGACTCCCTTGTGCCACTCAGTGATGTCCACATGTAGAGAGTAGTCACAGCACGACTTGCTGTCCGCCCACTCACGCCACTGCTCAAATGCAGACAGCAAACTGACCCCGGGTTCCGGAACCACGTGGTCAACTAGTGGACACACACACACACACACACACACACACACACACACACACACACACACACACACACACAATTGTTTAGTAAATTGGTTCATTCTTATTGTTCTGGTCGCATTCAACTACGAAATGCAATAGGTCAGATTAAAAGCCTAGATCAGGATCTTGCATCATGTTTCTTCAACCAGATTGTACTGTACTGCACTGTGACCCAGTAAGCCTCTGTTTCGTGACGTGACCCATTTACAGAGATGGCTCTGTGGACTCTGCAGTGCTGTCAGCAGGAGTCAGCATTCTGCACGATGTGATAAAGCCACCTTACTCTTCAGGAGTCTGTGTAACTGCTGAGCAGGGAGATGGACCTTTACTGAGGCAGCTAGGATATTCAGTAGAACTCTAGGAACGCTACAGGCAGGCCATGCTATTACTGAGCAATTAGGAGGAGAGTGGATAAACAACTTGAAAAAAGTTTTGAACGTCCTCCCTAGCACTCAGCAGCACTTGGTGGCAAGCTAGTCTGTAGCAGATGAGACTTTATGGGCTCAGGACCTGGTGCTGCCATAGATGGAGCTGGCACTGTGCCCTGCCCATGACACTTGAGAGGGGGAGGACAGAAAGTGGGTAGGTGGTAGTGTACATACTGATCATGGTAGTGCCCCCTGCCAGAGCGGCGCGGGTGCCCTGGTAGAAGTCGTCCACCGAGGTCATGCCCCGGTCGGGCATCTGGAAGCGTGTGTGCACATCAATGCCCCCTGGCATCAACATGCGCCCGTGGGCATCGATGGTCTTCACCCCACCGGGCACTATCAAGTTCTCGCCAATTTGTCTGGGAGTCAGAGGAAGAGAGATAAAGAGAGAGAATGGAAAGCAAGAGAGAGATAGTGAGAAAGAGAAAAAAAGAGAGCGTTGTTATAGAGTTATCATTACGACTGCAATTTAGTCTGCAATAGCAAACAACGACCAGTGTTAAAGGTCAACGCATGGTAAGGATGGTGCAGAGGTAGTTAACCTCTGAGAAGTAGAGCATGTAGTCGTCGTCGTGAAACTCACTTGATATGACCATCCTCCATGTAGATGTCAGCACAGAAGGACTGGTCATCGTTCACGATTATCGGCCCTTTGATCAGGAGACGATCGCTCTACAAGATCATTTAAAAAAAAGTATTGTTAGATGAAGAATTCACTGTGAATCATGGTAATGTTTCTTTATGTGTCAATTAATCCTGTAAGGGACAGGTTACCAACTGTCATTCATTCATTCATTAGTTAGTATACACATGTCCCATTCTCTTCATCCTCACAGAGTTAACACAGTGAAGTAAGCGTTCCTTTAGGAAAAGCCTTTAATGTCAGTGTGGGAAAGCAGACACCAGAATGTAACGCACAAAAAACGTCCTGGGCATTTATATGGCCTTATAAAAATGAGCTCATGATGGTGAGTATTGTATTTGGCACCACCGCAGTACCAGCCACTTTCTTTACAGGAAGCATCAGCTAACACTGTGCTATTAATATACTAAATACAGACACGTAAAATACTAAAGACAAGCCAAAAGACTTAACCCCCCCTACATGTCCCTGCCATCCCATCACCCCCACCATGGCGGGACGTTCCGACTGCCTCTCTGCTGTATTGGGCAGTGTCACATCATGTGTCACTGTCACAGCATTATCTGATGTTCTGCCTTGTTGCGTCATAGGGATATTAGGCTTCGTCCAAGTGAGTTCTGTGATGATAAGGAACAACTTATCCTCCCACAATGTTTATGGTTGCCCCAACTGGTTGTGTTGAGCTGGCATGATCTATTTGATTATGGATGGCTTGTGTTGTAAGTCTCTCTCTCTCAAACACACACACACGCACACGCACACGCTCATGCACACACACACACACACACACACACACACACACACACACACACACACACACACACGCACACACACGCACACAGCACACACACACGCACACACACACACACACACACACACACACACACACACACACACACACACACACACACACACACACACCACAGAGGAAGAAGCAGTTCCATGCAGGGATAGTTTGGATCAGCACCAGGTCTTGGGTGAAGGTTGTTCAACCGTTACAGTATGTGTGTGAGACAGAGAATGGGACAGAAAGTGTTTGGGATTGTAAGAATAAAGGAGAGAGATAGAGAAGCAGAGCAATAGGAGAGAGGGAACGGGAGTTAAATAGGAACCAAAGACACAGAGATACAGCAGCGGGGGTGGATCTGAGTTGAGCTGCAGCCTGGAATGAAAGCAGGACGACTGCTTTGACAGAGTCTTAAAGAGAGACTGCGTGATCAATGCTTCATGCACATCCTAATACAGGGAGGGATAAAGGGAACACAGATGTACAGTGTGCTTATTATAGATGGCTGAATACAGCACGTCGTGACCAGGAACAACATACGGAATATGCATCTTTGAATGGATAATTTACTAGGTAGGATGATACCAGCATGGCTCAAAATGAGGTTGAGGAATGCACTGATGAAACAACGACAAGCAGCAGAGCACAGGACCACAGGATACGCCCCTCTGGCATCCTCACTGGGAATCAGTCATCCATACCTCTGTCACCAGGCCACTTGTTTCTGTGCGAGACTGAGAGGGGGGAGACCCGGCCCCCTGGCACCTCCCTGTGTTGCCCCAGTGGCGACGGCCTACTCTCCAAAAGTGGAGAGGCACAATTCTGGTCACGAGGCATTTAGCCCCCTCCAAAAACAAAGGTTGCTCTGTTTGAGTTTCAGCCTCTAGCGTGTTTCCCTGCTAGAAGCCCTGGCCTCAAGCAGAAATGCTTTCCAACAGGGTTCACAATGCCCCGCCCGAAATGCATTTGGACTAAAGAATAGAAAACCCATCTCTATGACATTGACATACTTTGGTATATTTTTTCCCAACAAAAGTGGTTACTTGTTCCCTGCCAACTGACAAAGATTCTATAAAACAAAGACACACGCAGAAACGCACGCGCACACACATTTCTCTCCTCTCTTTCGAACAAACCCCCAAAGAATGTATTGTTAGTGATGACTATGTCAGGACATTTTTAATAACTCGTGTGACAGGAGTGATGAACCCAGTCCATTCTCACATCTACATGATTCCATCCTGTTTTGGCAACTGTTCACTGAACAAAAATCATGTGGTTGACTATCACTATATCATTATTTGTCGTGCCTGTCACGACTTCCGCCGAAGTTGGTGCCACTCCTTATTTGGCCGGCGTTCGGCGGTCATCGTCACCGGCTTTCTAGCTGCCACCGATCCATGTTTCTTTGTCCATTTGTTATGTCTTGATTGTTCACACCTGGTTCCCATTTCGTTCTGATTATTTCCCTATTTAAACCCTCTGGTTATCATGATGTTTTGTGCGTTATTATTTTACTGTTGGTCGTGTTAGTTGCGTTTGTCATTATTGTTTTATCCCTGCGTGGATTTTGACTGAGCTTTACTAGAGTAAATACGTATATTTTACTCAGTTCAGTGTCCTGCGATTGACTCTATTTCTCATCTCCACTACACAGACACTGACAGTGCCATTTCACATATACGGTGCATTCGGAAAGTATTCAGACCCGTTCCCTTTTTCCACATTTTGTGACGTTACAGCCTTAATCTAAAATAATTTTTTCCCTCATCAATCTACACAATACCCCATAACGGCAAAGCAAAAACAGGTTTTGAAATGTTTTTTTTTGTTGTTTTTTTTGCAAATGCATAAAAATAAAAAATAGAAATAACTTATTTACATAAGTATTCAGACCCTTTGCTATGAGACTTGAAATTGAGTTCAGGTGCAGCCTGTTTCCATTGATCATCCTTGAGATGTTTCTACAATTTGAGTGGAGTCCACCTGTGGTAAATTCAATTGATTAGACATGATTTGGAAAGGTACACACATCTATATAAGGTCCAACAGATGACAGTGCATGTCAGAAAGCAAGCCATGAGGTTGAAAGAAATGTCCGTAGAGCTCCGAGACAGGATTGTGTCGAGGCACAGACCCGGGGAAGGGTACCAAAAAATGTCTGCAGCTTTGAAGGTCCCCAAGAATACAGGGGCCTCCATCATTCTTAAATGGAAGAAGTTTGGAACCACCAAGACTCTTCCTAAAGCTGGCCGCCCGGCCATACTGAGCAATCGGGGGAGAAGGGCCTTGGTCAACCATCTCTGCAGCAGTCCACCAATCAGGCCTATATGGTAGAGTGGCCAGACGGAAGCCACTCCTCAGTAAAAGGCACATGACAGCCCGCTTGGAGTTTGCCAAAAGGCACCTAAAGGACTCTCAGGACATGAGAAACAAGATTCTCTGGTCTGATGAAACCAAGATTCAACTCTTTGGCCTTAATGCTAAGCATCATGTGTGGAGGAAACCTGGCACAATCCATATGGTGAAGCATGGTGGTGGCAGCATCATGCTGTGGGGATGTTTTTCAGCGGCAGGGACTGGGAGACTAGTCAGGATCGATGGAAAGATGAACAGAGCAAAGTACAGAGATTTCCTTGATGAAGACCTGCACCAGAGCACTCAGGACCTCAGACTGGGGCAAAGGTTCACCTTCCAACAGGACAACGACCCTAAGCACACAGCCAAGACAATGCAGGAGTGGCTTCGGAACAAGTCTCTGAATGTCCTTGAGTGGCCCAGCCAGAGCCTGGACTTGAACCTGATCCAACATCTCTGGAGAGACCTGAAAATAGCTGTGCAGCGACGCTCCCCATCCAATCTGACAGAGCTTGAGAGGGTCTGCAGAGAAGAATGAGAGAAACTCCCCAAATACAGGTGTGCCAAGCTTGTAGCGTCATACCAAAGAAGACTCACGGCTGTAATCGCTGCCAAAGGTGCTTCAACAAAGTACTGAGCAAAGGGTCTGAATACCTATGTAAATGTGAAATTTCATTTTTATATACAAAGCAAAAACAGGTTTCTACAAATTTTTGCAAATGTATATATATATATATATATATACACATTTACAAAAATTTGTAGAAACCCGTTTTTGCTTTGTCATTATGGGGTATTGTGTGTAGATTGATGAGGGGGAAAAAACAATTTATTCCATTTTAAAATAAGGCTGTAACATAATGTGGAAAAAGTCAAGGGGTATGAATACATTCCAAATGCACTGTAAATTGGAGGCCTTTACTGAAATCCGTTCATAAACATTCATACAACTATGTGTGAGACAGCCATGATCTAAAAACTATAATTACATTTTTAGATACTTGTACATTACCAAAAACGGAAAGAAAGGTTACAGAATAATGTGGTACTGTGTCAGGATTACAATGAAAGTCATTCTCTGTCACTCTTAGTAAACGTCCAATGATAACAACAGTCAAGTGCTTTTAAACTCAATCTACTGTGGACTATTTCAGTTTATAAATGTGCATGCCTATTTCATGTTTCTTCTTATTTTAACCTACTTAGCGGTTCTTGTTTTTAAAGAAGCATTTGCAGGTCAAAGTCAGTGCCCAATCTGCTTGGCCTGTGATCGTCAATCAGGCATCATGGTTTTGGAGAGCATCTATCTTTTGATTGTTCTGGACCTGAGCCAAACATGACAGTGACCTTCCCTGGAGGAGAACCACACACAAACAGGATGTTGACTCAATTGAACAAGGTTTTAACTCTTAGACAAATAATATGCCTAGGGTGTTGGTCAATGTTTAATATCAACAACAGGTAATCCATCTCTGACCAACTAATACAGCCCTAATACAACTTATTCAATTGAGATTTAAGTGTAGAAGGCATTTTCAGAAATTCCTTAAACTGCAAAAACAAATCTGAACCAAGCCCAGCACCAAACTAGAGCCTGGATAGGTTAGAGGTCAATCAGAGACATAGACTGATGGATTGATGTTGCATTGATCCGTCCTCTCTCCACGCTGTGTGGCAGATCAATCCAATGTATCATGTTTTAGAGGGCTCGAATTAAAGACTACTGACGTGTAGTTAAAGACGTGACATCAAACGTTAAAATTGACACCATTAGGCAAAGATGTTATTCACACATTGCATGGAAGCAATAGACAGGGCCCATTTCTACTGGGCCTGAGCAACCTTCCTCGATCGAAGACAAATACTGTCAAATGAGGTAACCAAGGAACAGCATGTGTTGTTCTCTCCCAGTGGAAAACTCCCAGGGAACATGAGCTGGAGCTGGGGTGGAGAAGCATCAAGCACGCCTAATCCAAATAGTTACTGATCCAATAGTTTCTTTCCAGTGGACGGGTGAACAGGAAACTGCCCTCAAGCCCCGTCAGCTCTATGTCTCCTGGACCTGGAATAGCCAGACAGCCCCCCTGATCAAAGACTGGAGGAGCTGCTGGGTGGCTGTCTGGTTTAAGACACACAGACTATGACTGCTACTGTACAGACGCTCCAATTTAGAAGCATGGATTTTGTTGAGCCAACAATCTGGCTGAATATGTACTGTGTAGCGGCCGCCGGATCCTCTTAAAGAAAAAGGAAATCTCGCTTGTCAGGGAGAAATCCCAGGTTGCACTGGGGCACCATTCCTTCCCCTATCTTCCTGTGTCCAGCTGCTGAAGTGTACATAAATAAACACCATCTCACATTGAAGGGATTATGAATGGGGATATGCTGGATTATATCTCACAGCGTAGAAGGAAAAAAAGCGTTCTTGGCAGGCAGTCGGTGTCCCTTAGAACTAAGAGTGTGCTTTGTGTAATGTGTGAACACGGAATTCCCCGGGCCGCAGTGCATTATGGGATTACTGTGGGAGAATGGCGGGCTGGAGATGAGCAGTGCCAGGCTGGACTGTCTTTAGTAAAAGAGAGTGATCTAACAGGAAGATACAGGGGCTGTGTCTAAAATCTGGCTTGCCTACTGCTTACTTCAATTGCATACTGTGTACTAATCGTACTATTTAGAGCGTACCATTTAGTAAAAAACGAATGCAGTACACACAAATATCAACATACTAGGCTCTTCCATACTGTGAAGGTGTCATATAATGTGCAATTGCATTGAATCCCACCATTTGTTCATTTTGGTAGATTGCATCCCTTTGTCTGATTATCAGCGGTTGTCAAAAACACACGAGTCTTGAAAGACGATTCTCTCCCTCAATAACGTGCAGCAAATTCAACTAAATTAAAAGCCGAGTATGAAATCATGGCATTTAAAGCACACTGAATTTCACATTCTATATACTGTAACTTGTATTTTCGCATACCAAAAATGTATACTATTTAGAATGCTGGTAGGGGTATTCGGACACGGCCAGAGGCTTCTGGATAAAATGGCATCCACGGTGGCCAATACCAGGTATTCCACTGGCTCCTGAACTCTTGACCCCAGAGCCTGGGAACAACAGGAAGACCTCTCTCATTAAAGTATTCATGATATGTCCATCCTGCAGTTAAGTCCATCAGTGTTATACAGGAACCCTTATGAGTCCTCCCCTTAAATAACAATAAATCCAAAAATCTATTTCTGTTTGCGCATTTTCCAACAGTAACTTTGAGTGAGTGAGTGAGTGAGTGTGTGACTTTAAATGAACCTAATCATATCCATGAGAGAGTTGGATGAGTCATTTTATGAATGCAGCCCCAGGTGGTGATTTTAGGATGACATTCATATTTTATGAGGCGTCTCTGAGGTGTGCTGCTTCCTAGTCTGCAGCTGACCACTCCAGCTGGTGACGACAGCCTCGTACTGCAGCCTGCCTGCTGCCTTTTGACTTTCCAATCTCAACAACTGTGTGTGTGTGTGTGTGTGTGTGTGTGTGTGTGTGTGTGTGTGTGTGTGTGTGTGTGTGTGTGTGTGTACGCCTATGTTTCTGTGGGGGTGTTTGTCATAATCCCCCCCAAAAAAAAATCACAATTGACTTAAATTGAAAGACAGAAAGTAGCATACAAGAACATTCTTTGTGTGTATCTATAGTGATCGTGTGTTTGGTTATACAGTGAATTGTTTTAGTATGTTAGATGGACTGTACTTTGTTCTTACTCTCTCTGTTTCTTTTTCATTCATCCCTCTCTCTCTGCCCTCATGTTCTCTTTCCCGGGTACAGAGTACATGTTCTATTTCTGAGTTAGCTTCATCACCGTTAGGGCTACTACGGCTCCTGATCCTCTGATCTAACACTAACTGTTACGCTCTTCACGGAAACTACTCCAGGACTGGGTGAAGACAGAGCAAAGCCTGGAGCGTGAGGATGATCAACTGATATAAAACCGCAAACACATTCATACACATATGATATACACGTAGATATACATCTACATTGAAACAGTGACACTCCCTGGCTGCTGATCCTATGTTATGATAATTGATAAATGCATGAAATAACAAGGATATGACCTGGATAAGCAGAAGATTGTTGGACTGTAAGGGGAAGGGGATTGTTTGGTTCCATAAATGTGTGTATGACAGGCTGTCTATACAGACAGACAACACAGGGTGCTCACTGCTCCCTGCCACAGGGGTGTGGCACACGTACACACACTGCGGCTGCTCCCTTGGTACTGCACTCTCAGTCACCCTTGGTACTGCACTCTCAGTCACCCTTGGTACTGCACTCTCAGTCACCCTTGGTACTGCACTCTCAGTCACCCTTGGTACTGCACTCTCAGTCACCCCTGTTTATCTGTCTGTCTATCCATTTTGCTCTTTCATCTCTTACAGTCTGAAAGATGGGCTACTTTAGGCGTACCTCTATTCTTTCGCTGTCTCTCCCGTCATCCTCATGTTGGGCAACGGCTGAGTTTATCAACAGGAGCTTAGAGAGGGATAAGGACAGGAAGGGTGCATGCTCAGTAGAAGGGCATGTGCACCGCAGAATGATAGTATGTGTGTGTGTGTGTGTGTGTGTGTGTGTGTGTGTGTGTGTGTGTGTGTGACTATGTGAATAGATCATTAGGTGGGGTAGCCCTAGCCTGCTCCCTTCACCGGGTCATGGCTGGTGGCTGGCGTATCCATATGAGCAGGCTGTGGGATGTGACAGGGTTTAGGCCAAACCTGCATCAGTTTTGTCAGACTGAGCCAGCCTGCCAGCCTGCTGGAGTAACCAACCGGGATGCCAGCCAAAGCCCCTTTCAAATTGCTTTCTTTGTCCACAAAAAAAGCACACATGCACATGCAATGAGGAGAGAGGCACTTTCCCCATAAAAGCTTAGACTATTATAGATCTTCAGGACATCCATTACATGGAGATGTAGGCCTATGGTTTAATGACAAAGGCCTAAACGTGTTTTTCAAATGTGTATTGAAGCATAGGTTCATTGCAATGTGGTTGGGAAGCATGAGGGTTGGATGAATAGTTGGGGAGTTCATATAGACCACTGGAGACGAAAACCTATAAATGATCCAGTTCAGCAATAGAAATATGGAAAGACATGCGGGAGTCTATAGTCGTTTTTGCCCCTTTCCCTTCATTAGTGTGGAGGCTGAGAGACAAGGCAGGAAACTGGAGCCTCTGCCGCCCCCGTTTCATTCTTCTTCTCATTCCATTATCCTATGATATTCTCTCTTCGCCATGATTTAAAATCTGGTGCAAGACATGGTTGCTGCCTCGCCCAAAGTCACACAAAATCCGTCAACAATAACGGGCTATATGTCCTAAACCCGCCTATATATAAATAACAATTTTACCGGAGTTGGAATTGTCCAGAAAAACTAACCCGACATTGCAGCGGATGGGCACAGGCGAGAAAGCTAATGCATTTGCTCCACCCGTTGGCGAACGGTGATAACCGGCCAGATACCGTTCTCTAACAAAGAAGATCCGCATGGAAATGTAGCCTATAATGCGCGAGGGCGAAACCACAGCCTTGCGACTGAATTACTTTAGATGTGGAAATGATTCAAGGACAACATTGATTTCAAGGAGAGTCTTACAAGAGCCAAATGTGATTTGGCCTATCCAAAAGTGGACAGCTAGCCTCAGGTTCTCATCTTGTCAAATAAAGACAATTGAGATAAATTAAGTCCTTGAAAGATAACCTATGCTCTGAACGATCACGCGTGCTGACCAGATAAGCAAAACTGTTGTAGCCTATTTTAGCCCACTGTCATTTGAAAGATAATTTCTTTACATAGTCTCAAAATGTTGGCCTTTAGCCTTGTTAATCCTAAAGACCCCGTTAATTACACAAGTATTACTAAGAGCTCGTGCAGAATGCATTTCACAGTTTATGCAAACAGGTCGTTCACCTCTGAGCTGTAGCCTAAAGCTACCCGAGAGAGCTTCAACTAATTCGGATCACAAGCCTCATTTTAGCGATGCACATCTTTGCCTGACTGGTGAACGGATAGTTGTAGCAATACATGCACAATGTTCAATGGAATCAATACATGTTTTCCTAACTCACTGTTATGCGGGGAATGTTCTTCTTGCCCTGATAGCCTTGCCCAGACATCTTCGCTGTTCTGTTCTTGCTGCGCTTAATGGACCGCTATCAATGGAATGGGTGTTCAGAATAGTGCGGTTTGCCGGGTGGATAAGGCCGGTGTGGAATAGGCAGAGAAGTTAGCAGCCAAGAGAGTGTACAATTCCAAAAGGAGTCGTGCGTCCTAAAGGGGGAGGCCACCGCTCGCAGAATCTAGGGAAAGAACCGCAGCTCCAAAGCACGTCCTCTCTCGCTCCTGTTCTCCGCTGATGCGCCAAACCTTGCCAGACTGACTCTCACACACCGAGGAAGGGAGGGACAGACCCTCTTGACGAAGCCCTACGTGCATGTGTAGAGCCCCGCCCTGATCCATTGAGAAATCATGGCACGATGCTATGCATTTCTCAACCTGAATTAGGGAGTACAGTAGCAGGGGCGAAAATCTGATATCAACTTTGGGGGGGACAATTACATGAAATTTTCTCAAGAGCAATTCCTGAGGGGGACACCAAAAGTAGTGCTGTAACACATAGCCTACATTGTAATATGGTAAATGTATATTGAGGAACCAAAGAAATAAGGTGTTTGCCGTACTCCTAACTACCGGTACCCAAAACTACACAACTACTCACAACAGCAATACCATTGCCTTTAACAAATCTTAGTTCAGTCACCAGTTTAAGTTGAGAGTGGGGGTATCCATGGCATTTTCCAATTATGTTCCTATTTTACAAGTTAAAAAAATGGAGAACCTTTCATAATGTTGCCAAACAAAGACTCAACAAACTTACCTGAGACTCCCTGTCTCTGCCAGTCTGTCCCTGCATATCTGTCCCCAACTCTGCTGTCTGTGTGCCATCTGTTGCCTGCTCTGCCTAATGACATCATTGTGAAACATTTCCATTAGAATTTCATTTCTTTCTTATGAACATTTTATCAACTAGTCTTTGAGATATTAGGCTACTAGGGTTCTTACTTTGCGTTTTGGTGTACTGAAAAATACTCTGATGTCCGTCTTTTATTTTTCTGCCATTTTTCTACCTGGCTGGCTGGCTACACACACACACACAGTGTGTAGGTTATTTACAGTAGGAGATGGGCTTCTATCATCTTATCTTTTATCATTCTATTTGGGCTTCGATCTAAAAGGTAGCTAGCAAATGTGAAACTGATTAAAATGACAAGAGTTGACAGCTGTATGAGTTCACCATTTACACAACATATGCTGCAACCTTTTGTAATTTTAATAGTTTGTTTCATATTGGCTGGCTTCCAACAATAGCTGAATTTGCAAAGCTAGCGAGCACCAATTCTGTTTCAGTGGTGTTTGCTATAATCTTTGCTACCCGGGTTAAATAAAATAAATAAATAAAAGTTCCCTTGCGACAATTTAGCTTTTGCAACGAGACCATTAAATATATTTAAGACAATGGTAGAAGAGAGTGTGGTTCTGTTCAGTTTGGACTTCAGTTTATCGCTAACCTTATCACAGGGACTTTGAAGCACTAACTTACATCATCTGCATGCTGATCTCGGAATAAATTGACGATAGCAAAGATTCCATCTTTGACGAGGCCACATAAATGGAATAGGTACTAGCTAGCTTAATAGTTCATATTTGCGCGCTAGCTCTGCATATTCAGCTAGTGTGTGTGCGCGATTGACTGGATTAACCTCACGTCAGTTACGTTCATTGAGTGCCTTTCAGACAGTGGCTACGACCCCTCTGTTACCTTCCCAGTGGATCAAACCATTGTGAGGAAAGGGGTGGGGGGGTCGCAATCTTTTGAAACTTAAAAACGCGCTATTAAGTGTCTATAATCAGCACAATTGCTTTCATTGCGTATTATTAATATTATTTAAATTACATAGTTATGTTTCAGTGATATATTGGGGGGGACAAATCGTATTTTTCCCAGGATGGGGGGGTCGTGTCCCCCCCGTCCCCCCCGCGATTTCCGCCCCTGTACAGTAGGCTACAGCTACACCCCTGCTGCCTGCCCTGAATATAAATTCCACGGCATGTGCAAGGTTTAGCTTTTGATTCTCTATGGTATGACGTCATATTTCCTTGAGTTATTTTGTCTTCATTGAAGAATTTGGCCTAAAAACGTCCTGATAACCATACAAAAATCATAGCTCAATCCTGAAGCAATGTATTGGTATAAAAACACCATACATTTAAAACATTACGTAATAGCTAATGAACAATATAAAGAATTATACTTTAGATTTATTAAATCCCTTAAAATTGATAAACCATTGATTGTAGCCTATACAATAAGGGATTAACAGAAATAAGTGTGTTAGTCTACTCAGGAAATGGAAGGTAAATCAGAGGATATTTGGAAGGCACATCAGTCGCGGGTTTAATCTCTCTTGGGTAGGGGGCAGTATTTTCACTGCCGGACGAAAAACGTACCCAAATTAAACGGCCTACTACTCGGGCCCAGGAACTAGAATATGCATGTTATTAGTATATTTGGATAGAAAACACTCTGAAGTTTCTAAAACTGTTTGAATGATGTCTGTGAGTATAACAGAACTCATATAGCAGGCAAAAACCTGAGAAAAATCTAACCAGGAAGTGGGAAATCTGGCGCTTGTAGTCCTTTCAAGTCATTGCCTATCCAACACACAGTGACTTAGGGTTCATAAAGATTGATGCTATACAACGTTTGACATGTTTGAACGAACGTAAATATAATTTTTTTTTACTTTTCCTCGTGACATTTTGGCCGCGCTTCCTACACTTGGAGTAGCTTACTGAACGCGCAAACAACAAGGAGCTATTTGGACATAAATTATGGACTTTATTGAACAAAACAACATTTATTGTGGACCTGGGATTCCTGGAAGTGCCTTCTGATGAAGATCATCAAAGGTAAGTGAATATTTCTAATGCTATTTATGATTTTAGATGACTCCAAAATGGCGGGTATCTGTATTGCTTGATGTCTTTTTCTGAGCGCAGTACTCAGATTATTGCAGTGTGTGCTTTCCCCGTGAAGCTTTTTTGAAATCTGTCACAGCAGTTGCATAAAGGAGATGTTCATCTATAATTCTTTGAATAACAGTTTAATATTTTATCAATGTTTATGATGAGTATTTTTGTAAATTGATGTGCTCATTCACCGGAAGTTTTGGGAGGCAAAACATTTCTGAACATTACACGCCAATGTAAAATGGGGTTTTTGGATATAAATATGAACTTGATCGAACAAAAAATGCATGTATTGTGTAACATGATGTCCTAGGAGTGTCATCTGATGAAGATCGTCAAAGGTTAGTGCATAATTTTTGCTGGTTTTCTGGTTTTTGTGACGCCTGTCCTTGCTAGGAAAATGGCTGTGTGGTTTTTCTTGTGTTGGAACTGTCCTAACATAATCTAACTTTATGCTTTCGCCGTAAAGCCTTTTTGAAATCGGACAATGTGGTTACATTAAGGAGACGTGTATCTTTAAAATAGTCGTATGTTTTTTCACTGGCTGTTGAATAGTGTGAACCGTGGGTGGGATGCTAGCGTCCCACCTCTCCAAGAGAGGTTAATCAATAAGTGCATAGACGAAGTTGACTATAGGAATTTATCCAAATAAAAAAAACATGGATTACAAGCAATATCCGTAGAGCTTCCACTTACAAAGACCGAGACCCGGACGCATACAAGAAAGCCCGCTACGAACTTCGACGATACATCAAACATGCAAAAGGACAATATAGGAGGAAGGCTGGAATCATATTACACCGGCTCCGATGCTCGTCAGATGTGGCATGGCTTGCAGACGATAATGGATTACAAAATGAAAGCCAGCTGTGAGATGCCCAATGATTAACAACTTTCAAATGAGCTAAATGACTAATGCTTGCTTCGAGGAAAACAAAACCATCCTACGTGAAAACACCTGTTGTTCCTGATGACTGTGTGATCCTGCTCTCCGTGGCTGATGTGAGTACAGATTTTAAACAGATTAACACATGCAAGGCTGCAGGGCCAGACAGAATACCAAGGCATGTTCTCAGAGCATGCGCAGACCAGCTGGCAAGTGTCTACACAGACATTTTCAATATCTCTTTGTACCAATCTCAACATGTTTCATCCTGATCACCATTGTCCATGTTCTCAAAAACTCAAAGGTAACTTGTCTAAATGACTATCACCGTGTAGCACTCACATCTGTAATTATGAAGTGCTTTTCAATGCTGCTCATGGCACATCAACACCATCATCCCAGACACTCTGGATCTACTCTAATTTGCAAACCGCCCCAACAGATCCACAGGTGACGCAATCTCAATTGCACTTCACACTGCCCTCTCCCACCTGGAAAAGATGGGTAATAACTATGTGAGAATGCTGCTCCTAGACTACAACTGAGCATTCAACACCATAGTCCACTCAAAACTCATCACAAAGCTTGGAGCCCTGAGTCTGAACACCTCCCTCTGCCACAGGATCCTGGACTTCCTGACATGCCGGCCCCAAGTGGAGAGGGTAGGCAACAACACCTCTGCCATGCTGACCCTCAACACAGGTGCCCCTCGGAGGTGCGTGCTTAGTCCCCTCCTGTACTCCCTGTTCACCCACGACTCCAACACCATCATCAAGTTTGCAGACGACACGACGGTGGTAGGCCTGATCACTGATGACGATGAGACAGCCTACAGGGAGGAGGTCAAAAACTTGGTAGTGTGGTGCCAGGACAGCAACCTCTTCCTCAACATCAGTAAGAACAAGGAGCTGATCGTGGACTACAGGAGAAAGAGGCGAGAGCACAACCCCATTCAAATCGACAGGGCTGTAGTGGAATGGGTCGAGAGCTTCATGTTCCTTGTTGTCCACATCCCTAAGGACTTAACATAGTCCACACACACCTGCACAGTCGTGAAGAGGGCACGACAGCGCCTCTTCCATCTCAGGAGGCTGAAAAGAGACATCACTGTGGCCGAGCTCCCTGCCATCCAGGACCTCTATATTAGGCAGTGTCAGTGGAAGGCCCAAATAATTACCAAAGACTTCAGCCACCCAAGCCATAGACTGTTCACTCTGCTACCGTCCGGCAAGCGGTACCGGAGCATCGGCTCTGGGATCAAGGCTCCGAGACAGATTCTACCCCCAAGCCATTAAACTGCTAAATAGCCATAATACTACTAAATAGTTAATTAAATGGTTACATGGACTATCTGCATCGACCCGATCTTGCATTGACTTTATGCACACTCACAAGACTATACAGTGCCTTCAGAAAGTATTCATACCCCTTGACTTATTCCACATTTTGTTGTGTCACAGTCTGAATTCAACAATTATTATTTTGTTAAAAATCGGACTTATCTACACACAATAACAAAGTGAAAACATGTTTTTAGAAATGTTTGAAAATGAAATACAGAAGTATCTCAGTTACATAATTATTCACACCCCTGAGTCAATTCATGTTAGAATCACCTTTGGTAGGGATTACAGCTGTGAGTTTTTCTGGGTAAATCTTTAAAAGCTTTGCACAGCTGGATTGTACAATATTTGCCCATTATTCTTTTCGAAATTCTTCAAGCTCTGTCAAATTGGTTGTTGATCATTGCTATAATACCAGTCTTGCCATAGATTTTCAAGCAGATTTAACTCAAGACTGTAACTCACAAGCATACCCTTAACATGATACAGCCACCACTATGCTTGAAAACATGAAGAGTGGTACTCAGTAATGTGTTGTACTGGATTTGTCCCAAAAATAACACTTTTTATTTAGGACAAAAAGTTTATTGCTTTGCAGTATTACTTTAGTGCGTTGTTGCAGACAGGATACATGTTTTGAAATATTTTTTATTCTGGACTGGCCTCATTCTCTTCACTCTGTCAATTAGGTTAGTATTGGGGAGTAACTACAATGTTGTTGATCCATCCTCAGTTTTCTCCTATCACAGCCATTAAACACTGTCACTGTTTTAAAGTCCCCATTGGCCTCATGGTGACATCAGTGAGCAGCTTCCTTCCTCTCCAGCAACTGAGTTAGTAAGGACGCCTGTATCTTTGTAGTGCCTACGGAGCTGTGAGGGGAACGGCACCTCCGTACCTTCAGGCTCTGATCAGGCCCTACACCCAAACAAGGGCACTCCGTTCATCCACCTCTGGCCTGCTCGCCTCCCTACCTCTGAGGAAGCACAGTTCCCGCTCAGCCCAGTCAAAACTGTTCGCTGCTCTGGCACCCCAATGGTGGAACAAGCTCCCTCACGACGCCAGGACAGCGGAGTCAATCACCACCTTCCGGAGACACCTGAAACCCCACCTCTTCAAGGAATACCTGGGATAGGATAAAGTAATCCTTCTAACCCCCCCCTTAAAAGATTTAGATGCACTATTGTAAAGTGGTTGTTCCACTGGATATTATAGGTGAATGCACCAATTTGTAAGTCGCTCTGGATAAGAGCGTCTGCTAAATGACTAAAATGTAAATGTAAAATGTAGTGACTGAGTGTATTGATACACCATCCAAAGTGTAATGAATAACTTCACCATGCTTAAATGGATATTCAAAGTCTGCTTTTTTGCATTTTTATCTACCAATGGGTGCCCTTCTTTGCGAGACATTGGAAACCCTCCCTGGTTTTTGTGGTTGAATCGGTGTTTGAAATTCACTGCTCGAATGAGGGACCTTACAGATAATTGGATGTGTGGGGTACATAGATGAGGTAGTCATTCAAAAATCATGTTAAACACTATTATTGCACACAGAGTGAGTCCATGCAACTTATTATGTGACTTGTTAAGCACATTTTTACTCCTGAACTTATTTAGGGTTGCCATAACAAAGGGTGTAGAATAATTATTGACTTAAGAGATTTAAGATTTTAATTAATTTGTAAAAATGTCTAAAAACATAATTACACTATCATGGGGTATTGTGTGTAGGCCAGTGACAAAATACATCTACATTTAAACCATTTTAAATTCAGGCTGTAACACCAAATTTGGAAAAAGTCAAGGGGTGTGAATGCTTTCAGAAGGCACTGTATATACACACACTCACTCACACACACTACACTGACACTCTCACACAAAACCCACACAGATAGCACACACACGCACACATACACTTTCACACTCATCATATGCTACTGCTACTCTGTTCTTTATTATTACCCTTACAATAATAATTATTTACTCTAATGAAGATAATAAGCGATAGAGAACAGAGGGACTACAATAGACATGAGGCAGTAAAGAGGATCTTAGATAACAGGCCTATTTTTATATAAAAAAAAACATATTTAACATGCATTTAAGCAGGGAGTCAAGAGGCCGGGACACTGACCAGGGAATGAGAAGTAGCATGATCTACTCTATGTTTTAGTGAGGAAGAAACACAGGAGCGGAAACCATAAAAGTCTAAATTACACAATTAGTATTTTTCTGACAGTACACAGTTTCCATTATGCATAGAGCAAGTCATATGAGCATTGGCCAAGATGCTGACTGAGACTGATGTTCCATATAGGGTCCCTCTGCACTAGATGTATAGGTCTGGCATATGTGGGAGGGAAACACACACACACACACATCCTGTGAGGTTCCTGCCACTCTAACTGTGCATGCATAATGACCAGAGGCGGGGATTTGATTAATAAAAAGCTAGGCTGCTGCAGTTTGACCACAGGAAAACCTGCTAAAGACTACGTAAAGCCATGCACTCTAACATTGACATTGTCCTATTGGCCAGCTCACTACAGGAACTTCTCCCTCTGATGGATACTCCACCAAGCACAGCACAGGAAGTAATGGCCCATTGCATCACAGAGCCTCATGGGAAATGTAGGCAAACTCAACCTGATAATGTCCAGTCCATTGAAGAGTGATGTGAAGGATATCAGCTAGGTGCTAGCCCTGCTCTGGGTTTGCTTTCCCTAAAGTCAATGATCCATATCTCAATAACATGCATTGGCATATAGAACCTGATTCTCTAGACTTGGTAGGTAATGGTTAAAAAAATCAACTAACTTTATGCAACTGGTAGTGCATACTCTGCACAAGGTAGTGCCTGAGGAACATGAATGTTGACAGAGTTGCATTGACATTGCATTGATTGAGTAAAGGCATTAGCTAAGTGGTTTGGAAAGAGACTTGACTATATTACTGATTGGCAAGTTTCTAGAGATCTCAATGAACTCATTTCTGCATGATTGTGTTGATTTATTTGTGCTTTATCTGTGCGAGGCAAACAGACATATGCTACAGAGAGATAGATGAAAGAAAGAAAAATACAGTTCATTTATTCCCCCCCCCCAAAAAAAAAAACAAACGTTGGAAAATGTGTGCACTCACTACTGTAAATCGCTCTGGATAAGAGCATCTACTAAATTACAAACATTTACAATTTCATCCAGGGTGACAAAGCAGAAACATCTGCAGCTCTCTTACCCTGTCATTTAGGTTTTGCAGGGCTGATTTTCCTCTGCTCTCCCGTATCGTGACCCTTGGCAGGGAGATGTCCGCCTGCTTGTCAATGACTTGTCCGTCATGCCTGCTACAGCCCCCCGGCAGTGACTGGAATTCCAACGTCTTGCTGTCGCCAGAGCCTTCAACTGGACAGAACATGCCACAGAATTTCTGCCGTGGCTTGGGGCTACCCGAGCCCATGTTCTTGAAGAAGACAGGGACTTCCCCGGTTGTCGACATGATTCAACGGTGTGGTTGCTGAGTTCTCAACCCTTGTAGCGTGGCTTGCAAATTGCGATCTGTAAGCTTGGACAGCCACCGCCTTGACGGTTGATAGCAGTGGTCGCACCTTGAAGGATATCAGTGCTGAATGAAAATGCTGTATCTGTATGCAGTGTTGAAAGGGAGACAAACATGCATCATAAATTAGAAATGATTTAATCTGTAAAAAACGAAAAATCTTCAAGTACAATTATTTACTTAGCTCATCTCAAGCAATGACTCAGAGATACAGTACATTCAGACTGCACAACATGTTCACCAGCTTCTATCATTTTCATAGCACCATACGATTTTGAGACTAGGTGTAGTCTGTTACACTCAGATAATTGCTTACCTGTACTCGTGTAGATAGAAAATATAACCCATGTAGCCTAAATGCAAAACATGAACAAATGATCCTATAACGTGCCCAACCTAGTATAGCCTAATTTCTCACTAACCTATCCCAATGGGCAATGTGTTTGAGAGATGCTGAGAAGGTATACCTTTAAGCTGCAAGCAAAGTCCTCCACAGTGACTAGCACTCAGATATGGCTGGAGAACATCAGAGTATAGCCATATGTCTGGAAGTGATGCCCAAAAATGAACAGTGAACTCACTGGCATAGGACAATGCTTTGTCAATCAAATCTCATCAAAGCTCATCTGTTGCCCCTATCGATGAAGTGTAGCCTACTACTTAGAGGGGTATGGTCACTATGGTGTCAATCAAAAGCCTCCTACTATGATTTGAACCTGAGAGGTTAGTGGTGAGAAAACAACTTTAATAAATGTAACTATTGTATTGGTTAAACTGTGGCTAAATGAAAACTTTAATTCTGAACAAGTCTGCAGAATGGGGTCAAAAGGCAGTCAGAGCATATCTCACAGATTGCTACCTCACACCCAGCTCAACAATGAAGGGAGCTATCCTTTCAGCACCACCCCATTCTGTGTGACTGGGCAAGTCTGCCGCAAGAGTTGCTCATGTTCTGAATTCTTTCTCCCTTGCTCACACATGTCAAAAAAAACATTACTCAACTAGATTCTGAAGACTAATTGCATGTTGAACTTTTAGGTCTATAACGAAGTTGCCCAAAAACAGACGGCCACTTGGACCCATGTCTGCCTTCTGGTCCTGGCATTACGAAACAGATGGGGTTCAAAGAGTAGTAAATCCATTTTATGCACTGTTGCTACTTACACTGTCACAGAAAACACAACTCTGAAGTTGATGCACTTGCATCCAATTCCCCAGTGGTTAGAGAATGTATTTTCTGTGTCTGGATTAACAGGTAGTGCACAGCAATGATCACTGCTTTCTTTTGGTGTAAAAAAAAACACACACACACACACACTTTTTCCATCCCATCTTCTCCTCCTTCCCCATACAGAACCTCAGAACACCTGCTTCCAGCCAATCCAGAGGCGGCAAGTTCCTCAGCTCCTCCCATTGCAGCTTGTGGCGTTACCATGGGTTACAGGGTGGTGGCCGGCTCTGTGTGTCCTTCTCCAGTGAAAAAAAACATAACCCTCCCCATCTCAACAGACCAGACTTCATACAACACACTCAAACTACGTTCATGCATGTTTTTACTGATATTATCTAAATAAAAAAATGGAGGAGGATGTACATGCACATTTTGAATGACTAAAGATGTGTATGTATGCATCATTACAAAGCATGCAGAACTGAATTCTAGGATAATTTCTATTTGTATCTCTGGAATGCCAAACAAAATCCCCCCTTCATTGACTACCATCAATTACTGTTCTGACCCATGTCCCACTGGTTAGAGAAGAATTGGAGTGAGGGTGGACCTTTCTTGGATACTGCTCAATAGCATTCTGACTCATTTAGCCATCCTGACTGTTTATCCAATTCAGCCACTTTGCCACATGCCAGACAGAGGATTAACGGGTTCAGTGCAATTGTGTTAAGATCAAGTTACACTGCACCTTACAGTCCGACTCTCAGTGTCTGTGTCATTTGTATTGTCAGAGTGTACAAGGATTGCATAACTTAACCATCTGGATACATAGAAGTAATTTCTATTGAACATTGATTTCATATAGGAAACAAGCATACATAGACACACTACACGTCCCCAGCCTTCCCAAACACACAAAGCACAGGCATGTGTCATATATATCTTCACCACTAGAGGACAGCAAGCTATTCTTTATAGGGACTGAACAAGAAACAATGTAAACCTCAGCTTAGTCCGTGCTACAAATCAAACGTCTGTCACTGGAGCTGTTTAATTCCTGAGTTACTGCTAAACCACATGCAGACCGAGACAGCTAATTCCTGTGTGGCATCCGTGAGCTGCTTCAAATCGCACAAAATCAATGCTTCCCATTGGTGTCCCAGGCAGGGGTTCTATTCCAGTTACATGCCGGGAAGTATCATGGCCGTGGGTTAAAGGTCAGAATGACTGAGCTAGGAGCATGGGGTACTGACTGACAGCAGCTCTTGGAGAGTGTTGTTCACCAGTTGTTGGTGAGATCTCTATATCTGTGCTGTGCCTACAGGAAGCCAGAGGCCACTAAAAGGGTTTCACTGATTGATAATTCAACCTGGGTAGATGTAACATAGTAAACGTAAATCTGGGACAATCCAATTAGTATGATATCTTACTTTTCATATGGTATGTATTAATTTGTCCTTCATCCATTTGTATGATATGTTACGAATTGAAATGTGTACAATATGCTACGAATTGTAACTCGTACAAAATGTTACGAATTTGCAAAACTTATGTAAAGAATTTCAATTTCTTGTGGCTAACGTTGGCTAGGTGGCTAACGTTAACTAGGCTAGGGGTTAGGGTTTGGAGTTAGGTTAAAGGAAGGGTTAGCTAACATGCTAAGTAGCAAGTAGTTGCAAAGTTTCTATTCAGCTAAAATTGTCTGTGATGAAATTTGAACACACAACCTCGAGTTGCTGCTAGACGTTCGTGTTATACGTCTACTCATCCACCCCGACCAACCACCCTCCTTTTGTCTTATGTAACCATACCAAGCATTACATTTCATACTAATTTGAGTGTCCCGGAGTTACATTAAATATGTTACATCTAGTCTATGAGCCCAGGCTGGATAATTTAAGTCCAATAATTTTAGTGACAGACAGGATGTGTGTGTGAGAGAGAGAGAGAGAGAGAGAGAGAGAGAGAGAGAGAGAGAGAGAGAGAGAGAGAGAGAGAGAGAGAGAGAGAGAGAATCAACACAGCGATATGAGAAACAACATGAGTGGGATATTGTCCAGAGGGGTAAACTACAAAGTAGGTTCAATGAGTTAGGCAGCTAACTTTAGTGAACAACCAGAAATAACTATTGATTTTCTGGTTCATTAAGAAATTAAGAAAGCTAAACACATGTGTTATTGGTTGTTGAGTCAATTACACCATGAAAGCTTCTCTTTCTAAAAAATGTAAAGTTATTGAATAATATTTAAGCATGTTAGCTAGCTAACTCATTGATCCTGCTTTGTAGTACACCCCCTCAGGAAGAGGCAAAAGTACCAGCTGTTCTGGATGACTGTATGATAACCCTCTTGGTAGCCGATGAACAAAACCTTTAAACAGGTCAACATTCACAAAGCCGCTGGGCCAGACGGATTACCAGGAAGTGTACTCAGAGCATGCGCGGACCAACTGTCAAGTGTCTTCACTGACATTTTCAACCTCTCCCTGACCGAGTCTGTAATACCTACATGTTTCAAGCAGACCACCATAGTCCCTGTGCCCAAGGAAGCAAAGGTAACCTGCCTAAATGATTACCGCCCCATGGCACTCACGTCGGTAGCCATGAAGTGCTTTGAAAGGCTTGTCATGGCTCACATCAACAGCATCCTCCCGGACACAATAGATCCACTCCAATTCGCATACCGCCCCAACAGATCCACAGATGATGTAATCTCAATTGCACTCCACACTGCCCTTTCTCACCTGGACAAAAATAACACCTATGTGAGAATGCTGTTCATGGACTACAGCTCAGCGTTCAACACCATAGTGCCCACGAAGCTCATCACTAGGCTAAGGACTCAGGGACTAAACACCTCCCTCTGCAACTGGATCCTGGACTTCCTGACGAGCTGCCCCCAGGTGTCAAGAGTAGGCAACAACACGTCTGCCCCTCAGGGGTGTGTACTTAGTCCCCTCCTGTATTGCCTGTTCACCCACGACTGCTTGGCCAAACACGCCAAACACCATCATTAAGTTTGCTGACGACACAACAGTGGTAGGCCTGATCACAGACAACGATGAGACGGCCTATAGGGAGAAGGTCAGAGAACTGGCAGTGTGGTGCCAGGACAACAACCTCTCCCTCAATATGAGCAAGACTAAGGAGCTGATCATGGACTACAGGAAAAGGTAGGCCGAACAAGCCCCCATTAACATCGATGGGGCTGTAGTGGAGCGGGTCGAGAGTTTCAAGTTCCAAGGTGTCCACATCACCAACAAACTATCATGGTCCAAACATACCAAGACAGTTGTGAAGAGGGCACAACAAAAACCTTTCCCCCTCAGGACACTGAAAAGATTTGGCATGGGTCCCCAGATCCTCAAAAGGTTCTACAGCTGCACCATCGAGAGCATCATGACCGGTTGCATCACCGCCTGGTATGGCAACTGCTCGGCATCTGACCGTAAGACGCTACAGAGGGTAGTGCGAACGGCCCAGTCCATCACTGGAGCCAAGCTTCCTGCCATCCAGGACCTATATAATAGGCAGTGTCAGAGGAAAGCCCATAAAATTGTCAGAGACTCCAGTCACCCAAGTTATACTGTTTTCTCTGCAACCGCACGGCAAGCGGTACCGGAGCGCTAAGTCTAGGACCAAAAGGCTCCTCAACAGCTTCTACCCCCAAGCCATAAGACTGATGAACAATTCATAAAATCTCCACCAGACAATTTACATTGACCCCCCCCTCCCTTTTGTACACGGCTGCTACTCGCTGTTTGTTTGTTACCTGTGCATAGTCACTTCGCCCCCACCTACATGTACAGACTACCTCAATTAGCCTGTACCCACGCACACTGACTCGGTACCCGTGCCCCTGAATATAGCCTCGTTACTTTTTATTATAACTTTTTATTTTAGTCTACTAGGTAAATATTTTCTTCTTCTTGAACTGCACTGTTGGATAAGGGCTTGTAAGTAAGCATTTCACGGTAAAGTCTACACTTGTCGTATTCGGCGCATGTGACAAATAAAGTTTGATTTGAAGTGCCAGTCAGCAGAACCAGGCCTGTGGCCTCCCTGGGGACATTCAGTGACGGACAAGCTCCATTGCATGACAAATGACTGTGCAGGCACACACTCAGCTAAACATTTGGTGTTTTAAGGCTGTGGAATATGAGAACTGACTGCATGTTATAGGCTGAGGTATGAGGACTGGCTAGTAGCCATACCACCCTACCTTCTCCCTGCTGGCTCTGATCTGATGCAGTGTGAGATTATGCATTTTAGTCTGTGTGTGTTTCTGGGTAATCAGTCAAAAATAGAACCAACACAATAGATATTTTGGCCTTCTTCAGGTAAAAAACCCTGAAGGCCAAAAGCCTTTCATGTTGTTTCTACTTAAAACGCTTAAAAAATAAATACATTCCATTGTCCTGCAAGAGTTGCTGAATCTCCTATCCACTTTTTTCCTCAATTCATGCACCTTGGTGGGAAAGAGGTGATCCCTTTCCTTTGCATAGTTAATCAGTGAAACTAATACAAAAGAATTCTTAACAATTCAGCTTGATTGAGGAAATTTTAATGACAAAACCTTTTCCCATTTTACAATTAGGGGAAAAAAACTAAATTAAATCAAAAGGATGTGTATGATTACAATAACTATTGTTACCATAGCAGTCTGAGGGGAATCATTTTTAAACTTTCCTTTGCAGGGCCCATTTTGAAAAGTGTATATTTCTAACATAATCTTCATTAAATCCCTGATGATTTCAGTCTTATCATAGCTATACTTCCTGCTCTGTGTGTTCAGACTCCAATGTCACAATACAGACAATAAAACTCACTGAAACAAACCATAGAGTAGCCCCGGTGTCAGATCACAGACAGACACTGACCAACAGAACCACAATGGAGTCTTGGGAACAGAGGTGAGGCACGTGGTTACTGAGAAGAGTTGAGGTTCAAGGTGGACCTCAGTTCCTTTTGGCAGTTGTGTAGAGGGAAATAAAGAGGTTGATGTCAGCAATATCCAATGGTGGAGTGTTAGTACAAACAGCCCCATCTTAAGTTAATCTTAAATCTCAACTTTGAAACACTGCGGTCCCCCTTTGAGCACTGTGACATACTGTAGGTCACAGTGACATTCAGAGCATGCTTGAATTTATCCATGTGGTTGTGCCTCTAAAACTAATCTGCCTCTGGACTCCATTCCAACTTCAGCTATCAGTGTGGTGAAACATCAGGGTTAATCTCCAGCTGGACTAACAACCTACATAAACTGGTTTTTAAATGTCTGCATGTATGCTGTACAAGTGTGTAAGGTGGTAAGATGAGCTATCGCAGTTGTGCAGGCATATCGGAGGTTTACCCATTGAACCAGGACTAAATAACTAGGCCCATGATATGTTGTAAAGAACTCAAGACAGAAACAAGACAATGACACATACTGGACACATCTCATCTGGCAGGCCAAGCAGACTCTCTCCAATGCACAGCGTCTGGTGGTTGTGGATTTGACATGGCCACAATGGTAACACCCTTAATCAAAACTCAGGCTTTATTATGGTGGTAAAAATATTTCAAAAAAGACCATAACATCTACAGTAAATTGTATTTATAGTTATAGACAAAATGATTGCTTTCAAAGGCATGCTCACATTTTCAGGTTAGCTTCTTTCTTTCTGAAATTAGTTAAGACCCTTTCAGGGTCAAGTGACAGGCTTGAGAGATTCAACCAACCACTGTTGTAGATGGCACAATCTTGGGCTACTTCTATCTTGTAAATCTGTGGGGCAGACAGCTCTTTCTTGTACCAGGCATGACAGAGTGCTGGAGCTAGTGTGTAGAAGAGTTTGGTTTGGTTTTATGCTTTGCCTCCTCCCCCCAAAAACACCCTTTATAAACAATTACACCCAAAACAGGAGGAAAAGGGAACATGACCTCACTTCGTCCTTGAAAAGCTAATACAAATGAGGAAGGAAGGGGGGGGGGGGGGGGGGGATGGAGGCAACGCATCTGTCCTGAGAACACAGCACGTTTCAGGTCCGCGCAGGTTACAGGAGGTGGACATTTTTTAGGAGGTGGGAGAGAGCAGAGAGAGAAAGAGGGGGAAAAGGAAAGGGATAGTTTGAGGAGAGAGGGGCATTCTTCATACAACAGCGTAATTTTTCCCGCAGGCACTCGTTCAGCTTCTTGCTCAGAAAGAGCTTGTAGGGGGCGTGCTCAACCTCTTCCCAATGTACACCCTGAGGGGGAGAGAGTGAGAGCAGTTACACCCCGAGTCATTAACTAGTCGGCTGATAAGTGATAGATGGAGTTGTGGATTGTCCCTGCCGTGTCATGTGTGCTGTCAAAGTGTGTGTTAAGGGTGTGGTGCAGCAGGTGTCTATCCATCCCAGCAGCAGCTGCTCTACTATCTGGACCCAGACTTATACACAGGGCTCCAGCATTGTAGCTGCCCACTGTCTGATGCCACCACACGCCCTCTGCTGGTTTATACAGAAATATGCATGGAAGTGTGCGCATACACATATACTAGGCTACCCTGCCGCCCCGTATGTGATGTATGTATGGTATGTATGTATGTATGTGTACACACACACACACACACACAGAGAGAGAGAAATATGCATGGAAGTGTGCATATATATACATATACGGGGCGGCAGGGTAGTCTAGTGGTTAGAGCGTTGGACTAGCAATCGAAAGGTTGCAAGTTCAAATCCCCGAGCTGACAAGGTACAAATCTGTCGTTCTGCCCCTGAACAAGGCAGTTAACCCACTGTTCCTAGGCCGTCATTGAAAATAAGAATTTGTTCTTAACTGACCTGCCTAGTTAAATAAAGGTAAAATAAAAATAAATATAGAGTGGCTAATTATTTTCTGTACATGCAGTTTGTTCCAGGGATATCTGATTCCTAGTAAACAAAACGACATGATATATTGCATCTGATTGGGGTTCTTCTAATTGTATGTAAACAGAAGGAAATTGAAAGCTGTTCAGGAGATTCCATGTGGGAATTGTCTTCATTAATCTGTGAAGGAAGTGTTTACTTAGCCAGCTAATGGCTAAATAATGGAAATGTTATTCTCCCAGCAGACCCATTGATGGGTTGAAACAAGCCTTCCATAGTGTCATCACTTGGCTTTTTCACTTCCATAAAAAAAGTGCTATTATCCTACTTATAACACAAATGATTGCCTAACTAAGGTTGCTCGCAAAAGTGTCCTAGAATTGCTCTTACCCCAGTCCCAGGACCAGGATGTGTGATAGTAGCAGTGAGGGGATGAACACTTTGAGGAACTCTGCAGAGAAGACACCTCCTTTCTTCATTGCCCCCGTCTTTCTCATGCTGAGTGTATCTGAACGCCGGGGGTGGCGGAAATGGAACTCCCTACAGGCAAGGACAAATTATGGTTATCATACAGTAACGTCACCATCCACTTTACCATCTTCCTCATCAACATTGTCCCACAGGAGGTTGGTGGCACCCTAATTGGGGAGGATGGTATCAAATACGTCGAACAGATGGTTTCCAAAGTGTTTGATGCCATTCCATGTGCACCGTTCCAGACATTATTATGAGTAGTCCTCCCCTCAGCAGCCTCCTGTGGATTCATTACAGTATTATTCATCTTCTCCTTATCATGTGGAAATATTCAGCCATAAGTAGTATTACTGTATGCACAAACACACTAGGATTTACCTAGAAGACCAGATACACTAAGACTTGTATGTTTTAGTGGCAATGGGACTGTGTACATCACTCACTTAGGAGGAATGTTCTCGGGCCGACTTGACCAGTCTGCTACCCAGTCTGAGTCCTTCATCAGGATATCCATGTCCCTCTCCTTCTCCAGGGTATCCTCCTCTGACTGCAAGGGACACATGCTGCGCATTAGGACACTGATCTCAGTACAGACAACAGGGGGAGGCAGAGACAATATGGCTGACCGCCCATACAATACAATACACCCTGTGTGAGGCTGCCATGGTTACAGCGAGTCAGTCGTCAACATAAAAATGTGGCTTTGCCATGTCATCCACTGACAGAGTGTGTGTGTGTAACTGTAATGGAACCTAAAGCTGAGGCTACTACCGTGTCCATGGATTCAAACCCACCGGGTTAGTGTTTCCTGTCGCCATCGCCATTGTAACAAAGGTTACGGTTGTCATTCACAAGAGACTGAGGGAAGCAGCAGGTTATGTTACCATGGAAACATACGTGACGTAGGTAGCACAGGCACACTGAGTAATAACTCTTACTTGGCCGTCTCTTCTGCTGCTCGCGTCCACATCAAAGATGATCTGTCCATCATGATCATCCTCCTGGGGACTAGGAGGCCGGGGAGGACTGTGGGGAGGATCAAACAACAAAATAAAAAACAGTATTTATGCACTCCAAGTCTTCTCTCCCTTGGTGCATAGGAATGTACACTTGTATGCAGTAACCAGGTTGAAGATTTGGGGCTTGCTCAAATTCCCAATGCATTAAGCAAGAGACCTCGCCTCTGATGGCTCAATGTGCATATGAATCATGCCTCTATTAGGCTTTCACTTTGCCTGTCAGCCTGCAACCTCAAAGTGGATGGATGAGTCTGTCTGTGAGCTCTACCATTAGTAGGCTGTTGTAGAAACACTCCTGGTAAACATTCTCAGGTGACTCATTGACAGCTGACGGACTCAGCTGACCGGGCGACATGGCTCAGAGGGTAGGGAAAGCAGAGGTGTGAGTGGATTTAAGTCCAATGACCTCACCCTGTGCACACACAGGTGATGAAGATGTTGTTTACTATTGCAAACGGATTATATTTACAGAGCCATAACAGCATACAGTACTATATCAATCCAGAGATTAAATCTACATTGATTTTTTGGGCTAGTATGTGACCTCAACAGTGAATTGAAAAGAGTTAGATGATTTTTAAGAATTGTTCTAGATTTTTAGTATTATCTGTACCTAGTTTTTTCAAGGCCAAGCTGAACTGTGTTCTTCCTCATTGTAGCACCCCCTACCTGTCACAGGAAGAGTTGCTGCGGCTAGACTCATGCTGAGCGTCCAGTAGAATCTTTTCCATGTCTCCGTTATGGATGGAGGATGAGGAGGGCACATGCTCTAAGCCCCCCACAATGGCCTCCACCACCTCCTCCTCCTCCTCCACCTGAGGCAGGGGGAGCAGACCCAGAGCCTGGCCAACGGTGGAGGTAGACTGGGACAACCCCGCCGCAGCTGCGGCCGCAGCTCTGTTCATCTCCAACTCCACCCAGGACCCTGCAGGACACGTACATACAGAACATGACATTGGTCACATTTGTCAGTTAGGATACTTAGCGAATCTATCAAACTTCACAACGTATTACCACTTATATGTACATGATTACTTTCCATGTTTTTGTATATCTTGTATGTTTTCTGTCAAAATGTTTTGCAGTCCATGGCAAAGTGTGCCTCTATGCTGAACTAATAGCCTAATGATTAAAAGACATTATACCTAGAATGATATGATGAGGGGGATAAAGAAACACACAGTCAGAGAGACTGGCAGAGACACACAACCACAAAGTTTAAAAAGGCCCAGCGCAGTCAAAAACTTGATTATCCCGTTTTATAAAAATTGTATGTATATTTCCAGGTTGGAATAATTGTGAATTATCACCATGAAAATGATAATGCCCTTTAAGTGTAAGAGCTGTTTGAAAAGACCGCCTGAAATGTGTCTGTCTAGGTGGGATGGAGTTTTGGCCTGCCTGGTGACATCACCAGGCGATATACACTAAAAGTATGTGGACACTTACTTGTCGAACATCTCATTCCAAAATCATGGGCATTAATATGGAGTTGGTTCCCCCTTTTCTGCTATAACAGCCTCCACTCTTCTGGGAAGGCTTTCCACTAGATGTTGGAATATTGCTGCGGGGACTTGCTTCCATTCAGCCACAAGCGCATTAGTGAGGTCAGGCGCTGATGTTGGGCGATTAGGCCTGGCTCGCAGTCGGTGTTCCAATTCATCCCAAAGGTGTTCGATGGGGTTGAGGTCAGCTCTTTGTGCAGGCCAGTCAAGTTCTTCCACACCGATCTCGACAAACCATTTCTGTATGGACCTCGCTTTGTGCACGGTGGCATTGTCATGCTGAAACAGGAAAGGGCCTTCCCAAAACTGATGCCACAAAGTTGAAGGAATAGAATCGTCTAGAATGTCATTGTATGCTGTAGCATTAAGATTTCCCTTCACTGGAACCAAGGGGCCTAGCCCGAACCACAAAAATAAAATAAAAAATTAAAATAAATAAAAAAAAAATAATAATAATAAATAAAATCAGCCCCAGATCATTATTTTTCCTCCACCAAACTTTACTGTTGGCACTTTGCATTGGGGCAGGAAGCGTTCTCCAAAACCCATATGGTGAAGCGTGATCAATCACTCCAGAGAACACGTTTCCACTGCTCCAGAGTCCAAATGTGGCTAGCTTTACGCCACTCTAGCCGACGCTTGGCATTGCGTATAGTGATCCTAGACTTGATTGCGGCTGCTCGGCCATGGACACCCATTCATGAAGCTCCCGACGAACAGTTCTTGTGCTGACGTTGCTTCCAGAGGCAGTTTTTTGCAACACTTACAACAGTTCCAAAGGACAGACGATTTTTTACGCGCTTCGGCATTTGGTGGTCCCGTTCTGTGAGCTTGTGTGGCCTACCACTTCGCGGCAGACGTTTCCACTTCACAATAACAGCACTTACAGTTGACGGGGCAGCTCTAGCAGAGCAGAAATTTGACGAACTGACCGCATTCTATGACGCTGCCACGTTGAAAGTCACTGAGCCCTTCTGTACGGGCTATTCTACTGCCAATGTTTGTCTATGGAGATCGCATGGCTGTGTGCTCAATTCTATACACCTGCCAGCAACGGGTGTGGCTGAAATAGCCGAATCCACTCATTTGAAGGGCTGTCCACATACGTTACATGGCCACAAGTAAGTTAATAGACCAATAACAGAGTTTCAAACCTTTCTGCCAAAAACAGCTAGTTCAGTTTACATATGCCTCCCATTAAGCTTGTCAAATTAGGCCCCTCACTCAGACAACTTCCAGACAGACAGCAAAGTTCTTGCTTGAGAAATTGGTCCATGCTAAGAAGGTTTTTGCTTCTTTTTGACCATTTAAAAATGTTATTTTTTTTTTTTTAAATCACAGTAAGGTACTTAATTGTTAGCCAGAAATTATTTCATATTAAGATAATGCATTGGACCTTTACCCCTCCTTAAGCCAGTGGTTCTGTTAGTCTCTATTTACTGCATGACGACAGGATAGTGAATAGCTCTTTGTGCTGTCAGTTTACAGCACCTGCTGTTATATACGAGCCAAGGCCTAGCGTAGCTGATCCATGTTACTACATGAGCCCAGGCAGGGACTCGCTACAGCGGAGACTGCCAATCACAGCTAGGATACAAATTATAGGGAGTCACACTGACACTGGAGAGACATCCAGTCTCTTTCTCGCTCTGGATTCCCCATCTTAAAATGTCTCACATACTCCCAGAAGTTAGGAAACTAGGGTTCACAAGCAGAGCACATGATCTCATAGCAGAGAGAGTAAACACACTGGTCATGTGACAGTCAGCCAAGCTGACAGTCTCTCAGTCGGTTTCACTGGCCAGACATTGAATGACAGCAGCCCCTACCCCTCCCCCTACCCCAATTCAGCACCCCAGGCTCATCCCGAGGATTACACAGTGGCCTGAGCAAAGCCACTGTCAACAGTCCATTGTCCGTGCTCCATGGCCTAAACAAGGTTGCCATGACGCCAGTGGTGAGCCGAACATTCTGGCTGCTCCTCGCTCTGTCGTGGCGCTGTTATCAGCTGTTGTATGGAAACATATATCTTATGGTAATAAAAACAGTATGTATAGCCTAACCAACGGCTCCAGACTCACATAATCACCAAAGAAGAGTAAGGTAAACTGAATATACCCATTGTGTGGATGGGACTGAGATATCCTATCCAAGACAATGACACTGCAGTGGACAAAAAGCTTTACTCAATTCTGAGAATTACACAGCAAAAATGAGTATCTACTTATTGAGTGAGTAAGCTGTCTCTAACAATAACAAACCTTGTTCCCTCCCTGGCTAGCACTGCAGCTGGAATGTAACTGACTCAACATGTACGCTCAAACTTCCGAATGAAAGGCTCCTGATCCTCACCCTTACTTTCCTACTCCACCCTACTGTGTCCTGAAAAACGTTCTGCACTTTCCACATGTCACTGTGTCCATAAATAGCACAGCATGCCAACTCACTCAGTTCAGGGCTTGGTAATGCTCTATCACATCTGCCCATACCCAGCAGTCCCCATAAAGGGAGGTCAACACAGTGCTGACTGTGTACTTCCTCTAGAGGCATTGTATGTGTGACACTGATAAACATGCCTTTTGCTCCCTTTGCAACCCACGCATACGGAGGTCTTTAAATATACATCCCTCAGTTCGTTCCAGACTGAGCACATACTCCATCAATATTTGCTAACAGGATATATCCATACAGACAGTCATAATGACAAAGTTGATTAGAAGGCTATGACAAAGGAAGATCACAATGCAAAGGGCAATTCTACCACTTTTCAACCTCATTTTCCTTATCGCCAGCACAATATCAGTGTCTACATGTGAAAACGACATTCCTACTAATTTTAAAACACCGAGTTCAGCGCAGAAACATGGTGCTTAACCTCTCTAGGATAGGTGGCACCAAATCGTCCCACCTACGTAGCAGCCAGTGTAATCCCGTGGCACGTTATTCAAAAACCAAAAAAATGCAAAAACTTCAATTTTTCAAACATATGACTATTTTACACCATTTTAAAGACAAGACTCTCGTTAATCTAACCACACTGTCCGATTTCAAAAAGTCTTTACAACGAAAGCAAAACATTAGATTATGTCAGCAGAGTACCCAGCCAGAAATAATCAGACACCCATTTTTCAAGCTAGCATATAATGTCACAAACCCAAACCACAGCTAAATGCAGCACTAACCTTTGATGATCTTCATCAGATGACAACCCTAGGACATTATGTTATACAATACATGCATGTTTTGTTCAATCAAGTTCATATTTATATCAAAAAACAGCTTTTTACATTAGCATGTGACTAGCATGTGACTAGCATTCCCACCGAACACTGCCGGTGAATTTACTAAATTACTCACGATAAACATTCACAAAAAGCATAACAATTATTTTAAGAATTATAGATACAGAACTCCTCTATGCACTCGATATGTCCGATTTTAAAATAGCTTTTCGGTGAAAGCACATTTTGCAATATTCTCAGTAGATAGCCTGGCATCACAGGGCTAGCTATTTAGACACCCAGCAAGTTTAGCACTCAGAAAAGTCACATTTACTATAAGAAAAATGTTATTACCTTTGCTGTCTTCGTCAGAATGCACTCCCAGGACTTCTACTTCAATAACAAATGTTGGTTTGGTTCAAAATAATCCATAGTTATATCCAAACAGCGGCGTTTTGTTCGTGCGTTCAAGACACTATCCGAAAGGGTAAATAAGGGTGACGAGCATGGCGCAATTCGTGACAAAAAAAATTCTAAATATTCCATTACCGTACTTCAAAGCATGTCAACCGCTGTTTAAAATCCATTTTCTCGTAAAAAAGCGATAATATTCCGACCGGGAATCTGCATTTAGGTAAACAGAGGAAAGAAAATAAAGCATTCGGTCGACTCGGGCACGCGCCTAAGCCCACAGTACTCTGAGCGGCCACTTTCCAAACGCGATAATGTGTTTCAGCCAGAGCCTGCCTCGATATCCTTCAGCTTTTTCCCGGGCTCTGAGAGCCTATGGGAGCCGTAGGAAGTGTCACGTTATTGCAAAGATCCTAAATCTTCAATAAAAAAAGAGCCCAGATGAAACAACTTGTCAGACAGGCCACTTCCTGCATGGAATCTTCTCAGGTTTTGGCCTGCCATATGAGTTCTGTTATACTCACAGACACCATTCAAACAGTTTTAGAAACTTTAGGGTGTTTTATATCCAAAGCCAATAATTATATGCATATTCTAGTTACTGGGCAGGAGTAGTAACCAGATTAAATCGGGTACGTTTTTTATCCAGCCGTGTCAATACTGCCCCCTAGCCCTAACAGGTTAACTACAATGACCATAAAAAAAAAATCCAAATCTAATTTAAAAAGTTAGCTTTAATGACAAAAGGGGGAACGCTGTTACATCCAATGCCCGTTTGCCTGAGGCTGATGCCGCGCAGGTACATGTACACGCACAAACAAACACAGTGTCACACATGCACTCAAACGCATACAGCTGGCCTTGCTATTTAGATGTGCGTTGTCCTTGATGTCTATTGTTTCTTGCATTGTTGTTTTTCCTCTCTTTTTTTCTTTTTGTTGGTTGTTGGCGCATGTTTTGGGTGGGTTGGAGGGGATGGTAGAGATGGTGGTGGGGGGGAGGGGAGGAGGGGGTATGGGAGTGGAGGTCCACAAATTAACAAGCCACACCTGTTAATTGAAATGCATTCCAGGTGACTACCTCATGAAGCTGGTTGAGAGAATGCCAAGAGTGTGCAAAACTGCCATCAAGGCAATGGGTGGCTACTTTGAAGAAACTAAAATATATTTTTTGAACACTTTTTTGGTTACCACATGATTCCATGTGTTATTTCATAGTTTTGATCTCTTCACTATTATTCTACAATTCTATGTATTCCTATGAAAAAAACTGATGGCGCACGAAGCTGGAAGTATTTGAATTTGAAGCGTGCCATATTGCTGAATGGGGCTGAATGGCACAAAAAAATAAATAATAATTAACGCTAAGGATCATGGTGAAAGTGAGCGTAACTAGCGAAGGATCATGGTCGATGTAGTCGTTTTCACCCTGCCTGAGTGTCAACCTCAGGGTTTTAGCAATGAGGCCATTTATCTACTTCCCCAGAGTCAGATTAACTCATGCATGCCATTTCTTATGTGTCCAGTATGAAGGAGGTTAGAAGTAGTTTTGTGAGCCAATGCTAACTAGCGTTACATATAGATTTCCAGTTGTGCTAGTGCTAGTTTGCAATTCCCTTCAAACTGCACAGAGACATTAAAATGGCCTCCACAAGTTAATCTGACTCTGGTGCAGCACTGCATCTCAGTGCTAAAGGTGCCCCTACAGACCCTGGTTCGATTCCAGGCTGTATCACAACCGACCATGATTGGGAGTCCCAAAGGGCGGTGCAACATTGGCCCAGCGTCATCCAGGTTAGGCCGTCATTGTAAATAAGAATTTGTTCCCAACTGACTTGCCTGGTTAAATAAAAAAAAGTCTGTCTATGGAGACTACTTTTAGCCTGCCGGTCCGTGATTGGTCTGTGACAGCACGTGCTCCTGTGTGACAACAAATGTAGTAGTCAGAATGGATCAATATTTAAGTAATATCTCGATTTGTAGTGACTTTAAAATAATTCAGTGTGGATCTAACTTGATCATAATCAAATAATTTTAGACCCCAAAACTGCCATCAAAAAAATAAATAAGTTTGGCCGTTCTGGCGATAGTAATTGACATAGACCAGGTCTTTTGGCACTGCCGTAGAAAGCCTGCTATGTTGCAGTAGCCAACAAGCAGAGCTTGTGACTTCACGCTCCAAACCGGAAATCCACCTAACACGTTGGGGGCGATTAAACAACGGAGCCCCATTACTGAACATTATGCAAATAATCCGCAACATTACGTTGCTATTGACCAATCGAAGTTCACCATCGTTTCCAGGCCCTACTGAATTGGCTTTTGATGCATAGCAACTAACAAGCAGGCTAGCACCAACATGAAGGTGAAGCAAGCTTGGCTAGCCAAATTTACACTTTAAAAGGATCTTGGCCGTTACACACCCAGACTGCATGAGAGAGGAATGTACACAACACAATGACGAGAGGGACAGAGACAGTTTGTGAAAGTATACCTTATCTACTTTGAAGAACAGAAGTTACAAATGTATCTATGGTTGTACAAACACCTGGAAGACCGTCAGTATATCCCTTGAGCTCCGTGCAGGTCGAGTAAAATTAACAACAAAGTCACGCCTGTGATGTGACAGCATGGGACGACGTGCCCACGGTTCTTATAAAACCGTACATCAGACCACGCACTGTGTCTGAGAATCTTCTCGTAAACAGATTACAAGTGACAGGAAAGTACTGACGGTCTTCCAGGTGTTCGTAGAATCATAGTTACAGTTGAAGTATACATACACCTTAGCCAAATACATATAAACTCAGTTTTTCACAATTCCTGACATTTAATCCTAGTAAACATTCTCTGTCTGAGGTCAGCCAGGATCACCACTTTATTTTATAATGTGAAATGTCAGAATAATAGTAGAGTGATTTATTTCAGCTTTTATTTCTTTCATCACATTCCCAGTGGGTCAGAAGTTACCATGCACTCAATTAGTATTTGGTAGCATTGCCTTTAAATTGTTTAACCTGGGTCAAACGTTTTGGGTAGGCTTCCAGAAGCTTCCCACAATAAGTTGGGTCAATTTTGGCCCATTCCTCATGACAGAGCTGGTGTAACTGAGTCAGGTTTGTAGGCCTCCTTGCTCGCACATGCTTTTTCAGTTCTGCCCACACATTTTCTATAGGCTTGAGGTCAGGGCTTTGTGATGGCCACTCCAATACCTTGACTTTGTTGTCCTTAGCCCTTTGCCACAACTTTGGAAGTATGCTTGGGGTCATTGTTCATTTGGAAGACCCATAAGACCCAAGCTTTAACTTCCTGACTGATGTCTTGAGATGTTGCTTCAATATATCCACATCATTTTCCTTCCACGTGATGCCATCTATAATGATCAGTCTATAATTTTAATGGTAGGTTTATTTGAACAGTGAGAGACAGAATAACAAAAAAATCCAGAAAAACGCATGTCAAAAATGTTATTTCCCTCATTAAAATGCAAATCAATTCATAACATTTTTGTCATGTGTTTTTCTGGATTGTTTTGTTGTTATTCTGTCTCTCACTGTTCAAATACACCTACCATTAAAATTATAGACTGATCATTTCTTTGTCAGTGGGCAAATGTACAAAATCAGCAGGGGATCAAAAACTTTTTTCCCCTCACTGTAGTTTGTTAACAAGACATTTGTGGAGTGGTTGAATTTTTTTTTTTTAATGACTCCAACCTAAAGTGTATGTAAACTTCTGACTTCAACTGTACATCTGTAACTTCCGTTCTACTTCATACCTTTCAGACTGTCAGTACGGTTGAAAGTATGGATGACTCATACCAACAAGGTCGGGAGGAATAGCACAACTAACCTGAATGCGCCAGTGCCATTGGAAGAATGGCAGACCCCATGGTATGGCTGGATACGATGTTGACCTTGTAAAATCTTGAGAATGTGCATGGTGACGACCAGGTAGCAGCTGCACATATCTCATTCAGGGGGATGTCTCTCAGCGAGGCCCAGAGGACCGAGTGACTTATCAAAACTTCTGGGGCAGGGAGCCCTACACCCTGGTAGGCCTGAGCAATGACATCCACACCCTGGTAGGCCTGAGCAATGACATCCACAACCCAGTGTGAAAGCCTCTGCTTAGACAAGGCAAGGCCTTTTGACCTCCCACCAAAGCACAGAAATAGCTGGTCTGATTTCCTGTAGTGTGCCAAGGCTTGCATATAGCATTTGAGGGAATGGACTGGACACAGGAAATTTGCTCGCTCCTCCTCCACATTCTGGAAAGGTGGGGGGGGCAGTAGGCCGCCAGTTCGACGGCTTGATTGATGTGAAGGGGTGATAAAACCTTAGGCAAAAAAGGCTGGATTGGGCCATAAGGTCCCACCTAGGTCATCTGCCTTCCATCGTAGGCAGACAGGACTCATAGACAGCGTGGAGGTCATTCACAGATTTCGCTAATGAAATAGCTAAGAGGAAAGTTGTTTACGGCTCCATTGTATGCTCTAAGAGAGGTTTCATCAAAGCCTCCAATACTAGTGGCGGATCCCAGGATGCCACGCGGACAGCCCTGGGGGTGATGCAGCCGGCGTACACCTTATAAGAACTGGCAGATGAGGTAGTGGGCCCCTGACCATTTCCCAACAATGTGTAAATTGTTATCCGATATGGCTGAGGCATACACTTTCAAGGTAGAGGCAGAGACCTGACTCCAGTAGTTTCTGAAGGAAGCTCAGTTTAACTGTACAGAGCAGGAGACCGGTTCCTCCGCCCTATTAGAATACCATTCGGTAAACAGCTTCCAGCGACCAGCATACATCATCCTGGTTGATGGTGCTCTGGCTTTCTTTAACCTCTCGATAATAGCAGGATCACAGCAGATCAGTAGAGGATCCGTCTCTTCAGAGGCACACCCATAGCTGTAGTTGGTCTGGGATGCCATATCCTGCCGCCCAACTGTGAGAGCAGGTTCTGTCTGAGATGTTGCCATGGTTCTCCCTCCAGAAGACAGAGGAGGGTTGGAAACCAGGGTCTCACTGGCCATCTGGGGTTTACAAGCAGCAGCCTGTGCTAAGCCTGAGAGACCCTGTGCAGCGTTGCTAAGATCAGGGAGGTCGGAGGGAAAGCATACAGTAGGCCCTCTGGCCATGTGTGGGCTAAGACGTCCATGCCCAGGGGGCACTTGGACTCTGCCAGAGAGAACCAGAGGGAACAGTGGGATGTTTGCTCTGAGGCGGACAAGTCCACATGTGCTGTTCCAAACCGCTGCTATATCAACTTCACTACTCGCGGATGAAGTCTCCATTCCCGCGGGGCTGGTTTCTCTCGCGACAAGAAGTCCGCCACCTAGTTCAACTTGCCTGAGAGATGAATGGCTCGTAGGGAGGCCAGATGTGGTAGGGCCCATGTCAGGAGTTGTTGGGCCACCTGTAGGAAGGATACAGACTTCGTTCCCCCTTGATGGTTGATGTGGAACACTCAATGTATTGTCTGATCTTATCAGGACATGTTTCTGTTTGAGAACCAGCAGAAAGTGATTCAGGGCAAGGTAAACTGTCTGAAGTTCTAGAACGATGATGGGCTCTTTCATCCAGCGGGGGCACCACTCTCCTCGTACAGACCTGTGTTGCCACGCTGCTCCCCAGCCTGTTACTGAAATGTCGGTCATCACTACGTTCTGCCTTGGTGGACACCTGTAGTGAGGTAGGTTCTCTTCCTCCACGGCAGCAGAGTAGAGTAGCACACCCTCGTCACCCGTATTTTGATGTTTCTGTCCAAGGGGGAGGTCGTTGAGCCAGACTTGTAGTGATCTTAAAGACAGTAGGCCTAACGTTGTAACCGTGGAGGCCATCTGTACTGTCACCAATGTGTTCAACTGGAATTTTTGAAGAAGAATGCTGTCCACGCGCTGAGGTGTTATACATGCCCTCATAGTGCAGGTGTTCAGAGCCATGCCAATAAAGGTGACCTTTTAGCTTGGTGTGAAGTTGCTCTTTTCGTTGTTCACGTTAAGAGCCAGTGTGGTGATGTGTGTCAGTGTCAGCGTTGTGCCCTCGGCCGTACACTCTCAAGAGGGGGTGCAGATCCCCTGCAGGTGGAGGGAGCTCAGGGCTGCGCTCACACATCTTGTGAAGATGCAAGGAGCCAGGGAAAGGCCGAAGGATAATACCACAAACTGGTATGCCTGGCCTTGGAAGGCAAACCACAAAATACGCCTGGGTTCCTTTAACACAGGAACGTGAAAGTAAGTATCCTTTAAAAATCCAGGGACGTGAACAATTCCCCTGCGGCTACGGTCTGGAAAGCATAAACCATCCGCAACATGTGAAAGAACTTTTAGGAAAACATTGACCCGTTTTAAACCCAGAACCAGGAAATAGGTTGAGTAAAAGCCATCTTCCTGTTCTGAAACTTTTACTCTTCTGATCATGCTCTTCTCCAGGAGAGATGTCATCTCCTGGTTGAGGATGCAAGCTTTTAGGAGGTCTGTGACTGAAGTCATTCTGACCTCTGAGAATGGTGGGGGTAAGTTGTCGGAACTGCAGCCTGTACCCTTGAGAGAGGGTCATCACCACACATGGGTCTGAGGAGTAGGATGCCCAGTAGGTCAAGTGCTGCTGGGTAAATCAGTGGCGGATATCTTGAAAAGGTTAGCGCCAGGCTACGGTGGCCAACACACACACACTAGCTGGTGGGCTAAATCAGCACAAGACAAGGAATCCCAATATCCTCCGATAAAAGGGCTAGGTAGAGGAGAGCTGTCACACATCCTTGGAGGGCGAATTTTGCGCTCTGACCCATAGGTCACAGGCTGTTGGGTGACAGACTGACAGTACACACAACTCAGAGTTTTGCTTACCCTACCAGCACCTAGGAAGATGCAACCCAAAAAAAACAGTAGCAGCGGCACATTTAACTTGCACATAAACTAACTTTCCAAGAAGAATTAAGAGAATATTTTCTTTGATTGTAATTTCATATTTTTCTATTGATGTCTACCTAATGTGGACCTGACAGAGGCAATGGAGTAGTTGTAATGTTCTGGTAATTGAATGTTCATTATTTTGTTCTTTGGAATTTCCATTATTTCATAATACATTGAATGTATAAAAATAATCAACAAAATTGAAAACCATGATTATGTTTTAATAACCGAACTACCCCCCAAAATATCACTAAATTGTTCAGCACTAAATTGTGTTTACATTGTTGTTAGGGGTCGATAGTGAATACACCTATAATCAAGCAAATTACCATATACCTGGTATAACAGTTCATTAGACTGATCATATTGTATTATTATTTTCACAGTAGCAGGCTCTCCATAAGTATCAGGCTGCTATATACAAATTGACCAGACTGAGTGCAGCAGGTGTGTTTAGAGGTGCACGTGTAGTTTTATCGGCTACTCTTTGCTGGTCTATATTTAAACCCACACTCAGATTAACTAGGCCAGTTTGCTATGTTTACATCGACGGCAAGAAGACATATCTATTACACTGTTACACAATTGGCTGACTATGCATTAAATAAAAACACTTCATATATTCCAAGTATGTTTCGTTAGGTTTTCGTAATACTTCTTTCCTCAAAACTCGGGTATGTGCATTAAAATGTTAATTTACGAACATCTAACCTAACCCCATTTTTGAGCTCTCAGACTTCTTCCATCTCGTCTTGTTGACATCCACTTTATCCCGCCTATTCAGCACCACGTGAATCAACCATTGGTTTTACTGTTGGTCAATCTTACGGTTTATACCGCCTCTTAAAATCACATTGGTCCATGATACTGTCAATACAGAAAACAGAAATAGCACAATGTAGGTCCTTCCACAACCCTTCTCCATGACTACTTAGAAAACCAACCCAAAACTCACTAGATATTGTTTATACACTCAAAGCCAAATAGTAAAGTATCAAAAGACAATGATTCAAATTACCTGACAAGTTCTAATAAACAATAACAGTAAAATATAGCTAAGCATTTCGACGAACCATACCATTTAGTCCAGCGTCTCCGTTGTTCTCCGCTACAGCTTCAGACATCATGCCTGTGTGCAGGGTGGCTTGCATATGACTGTCAATCGAACACGCACACTCCCTCCAAACATTCGGACGTGCGCGCATCCGCGTACCAAAACTGACCTGAGTCGCCTTTACTTTGTTGCAGAATAGCTACCGCCAACACAGTTAAAATATGTGTTCTGTTAGCTGATCTGGAACCAGTGGTTAGGAGCACTGCAATCTTCCTGGAGCTCTGTGATGACGTCAAATGAGCCAGTTCTTTAGTAACAAAGGCAGGCAAAAAGCATAGGCAGACTAACATTACGTAACGTGCTGGAAATTGACCACCCCCGTTCGTATTATACCTCAGTGACACCACATCGTGAGAAAATAACTGGAATAAATTATAAAATTGTAGTTCACTACTTTCACAACTCTGTAAAGGCATCATCTGTATATTTACAAGACGTGAAAGAAAATCTTCATTTGAGAACGCGCACATCGGCACGTACCCCAAGATGCCAATGCCATCCCTCAATACCCAGTTGTGTGTAGTAGATCAAAGGATACTCCTATGCATGGGGATATAATGTTGCATTGTGCAATAAGACCCTCAAAACAACTTAAGTTCACCTCACACTTATTTAACAGTTTGGCACTTGTTTATATATATAAAATAAAAAATAAAATAGTCAAGAACTTTATGTACCTGGGGCATAAATAGCCAGCACTCCTATTTCAAAGTGGGTGTTATCAGAGGGATGTCAACATTGGACTAAACGAGGGCATGATATGGTCCAATCTGAAGTGGCATCGAGTTTGCCAGTTTATAGTCCTAAAAAACAGAAATGAGTTACCTCTGCTTGTTTGGCCATTCCTATGGGGGAGGTGGGGGATTAATAGGGTTTTGTAATAACCTTTTAGACCTTATTTCAGTGTTTAGGCGATCTTATATGTTATATCTGTTAACGTGATCTTTATGAATTAGGAAAGCCTTTGTGCTTGTTTTGACTACAAACACTTAAAAATTCACAAAAAGAGACAGTTGAAGATCCTCATAGAACAAAACATGATCTCCAAAGCCTGTGTTTACCATAGACCTCATTTTCAGCGTTTATCCAAAACAGACGAGCCCTGGCAGAGTTGGTGCCTAAGACGCCATTACTTTCTATTAAAATGTAAAGACCAGGGCGTGACACATTAGTAAAAAAAATATTTAAAAAAGTACTTTATTCCTGTCATTGTCACTATAGATTTACAACAGCTGTATTATATTTGTAATTATTGTCAAACATGATTGGAGGCATTGTGATTTAAACTGTAAAATTGCACTGTGTGTAGACATAAGTTGATGAGCAAAATCAGAGCATGGTATTGGTGAGTGAGTTCCATTTCACTCCGATTCAGATAATTTTTTTGAACATTGCCACTTTCATGGCAGTTCTTCATGAAATGCTACACACATCTTTAGCGTTTCACTATGCAATTTTCTGTATAATATTGGGAGTACTATGACACAGATCAAGTACGACACTGTATAGCACTTGGAATGATTGAGGTTTTCCTATAATGAAGTATTGCTTTTCTGCAATAGAAAGATCACTAAGCGAGGTATGAAAAGGGGATACTCCCGACAATATAAAATACATCAAGAGAGATTTCACTTTACCTTAAAAAGAGAACGAATAAAACGGATATTACATTTGTTCCATTTATAAATATGACAAATCTCAGAATGTCTCTTTGACAACAGAAAACCAAGATTTTTTTAATTTATTTTTAAAAAGAGACAGCAAGAACTCCCTGGTTGCCAGACTCAGTAAAGTCTCTCCCAAGCAGTTGTAAGGAGTCCTCACTGGGCCAGACAGACTGGTTGTGGATCTAGTAGTGTGTGCAGACACACAAAAGTATGTGGACATCCCTTCAAATAAGTGAATTTGCCCATTTCAGCCACAGCTGTTGCTGACAGGTATATGAAAATCGAGCACACAGCGAGCAAATCTCCGTAGACAAACATTGGCAGTAGAATGGCCTTACTGAAGAGCTCAGTGATTTTAAACGTGGCAGTAGAATGGCCTTACTGAAGTGCTCAGTAATTTTCAACGTGGCACCATCATAGGATGCCACCTTTTCAACAAGTCAGTTTGTCAAATGTCTGCCTCGCTAGAGATGCCCCAGTAAACTGTAAGAGCTGTTATTGTGAAGTGGAAACGTCTAGGAGCAACAACAGCTCAGCCGCGAAGTGGCAGGCCACACAAGCTCACAGAACGGGACCGCCGAGTGCTGAAGCACGTAAATATCGTATGTCCTCGGTTGCAACACTCACAAGTTCCAAACTGTGTCTGGAAGCAATGTCAGCACAAGAACTGTTCGTTGGGAGCTTCGTGAAATGGGTTTCCTTGACCGAGCAGCTGCACACAAGCCTAAGAACACCATGGGCAATGCTGGAGTGGTGTAAGGCTTGCCACCATTGGACGCTGGAGCAGTGGAAACGTGTTCTCTGGAGTATGAATCACACTTTACCAGCTGGCAGTCTGACGGACGACCCTGGGATTGGCAGATGCCAGGAGAATGTTACCTGCCTTAATGCATAATGCCAACTGTAAAGTTTGGTGGTGGAGGAATAATGGACCGGGGCTGTTTTCATGGTTTGGCCTAGGCCCCTTAGTTCCAGTGAAGGGAAAACTTAACGCTACAGCATACAATGATATTCTAGACAATTCTGTGCATCCAACTTGTGGCAACAGTTTGGGGAAGGCCCCATCCTGTTTGCGCATGACTATGCCCCCGTGCACAAAGCGAGGTCCATACAGATGGGGTTTGTCGAGATCGGTGAGGAAAAACTTAACGGGCCGGTAGAGCCCTGATCAACACCATCAAACATCTTTGGGATAAATTGGAACACGGACTGCGAGCCAGGGGTAATCAGCCAACATCAGTGCCCGACCTCACTAATGCTCGTGGCTAATGAAAGCAAGTCCTTGTAGCAATGTTAAACATCTAGTGGAAAGCCTTCCCAGAAGAGTGGAGGCTGTTATAGCACCAACTCCATATTAATGCCCATGATTTTAGAATGAGAAGTTTGACAAGCAGGTGTCCACATACTTTTGGTCATGTAGTGTAGGACCAGTCATACTACATGCTCTCAGTAGATGTTTTAGACTGTTCCTCTGAGGTGCAGCAGTACACCAACAGCAGCAACAGCTAGGCTCTTTAATAAATGTGTGTCTGAATATTTCTGTGTGTGTGTATGTAAGAGATGGAGGCTCTCGGAGAAGTATGTGGTATGAGAAACAATAGAAACAGAACACCAGTTCTTGTAATTGAATTAAAACAGAACAGTTTGGCAGTTGACTAATAAAAAAAAATGACTATGGCACCAGACAATGAGAGGCGGTACTGAAGGGGTAGGGATGATTCTCGGTGTGTTGGTTTTTCTACTAGCCCTCGACCCCCCCTCCCCCCAAAGAAAGCGTGCTTGTCAGACATGCATATAAATTAAACGAGTTACCCATGTTGCCCTGGGGCTGGGCGATACTGGGCCGGCGACGCACAGATATTGGCACATCACCACCAAAACAATATCATGGTGAGTGACGCATCACTGTGCCACAGAGGCTGATGGTGGGCAAGAATATGGTTTCAGTTTTCCACACCTGGAAACTTGGCAAAGTCTGTTTTGTCCAATAACAGGTTAGTTGTTGTTGGCGATGTTGTCACACATTTTGTTCTTGACTAAAATTAAAGGCTGAAGGTAGTGGATGTCTGCCTTCACGGAAAACACCTAGTTCACTTTGTCCTGGAATATGTAGAGGTTGTTGGTGGTTGCCACGGCGATGATGTTGTCCTGAGGGTGCCAGGCAGTGTGGAGGATTTTCTTGTTGAAGTCCAGGCTGTCTACACTGATCTCGTCCTTCTTCCGCTTCCCGTCGGCACACACCTTGCGGGGCTTCAGGACCTGCCATGGCTTACTGCCCTCCCGGGACGCCTCCAGGGTCACATCCCGCCTCTGGCCCCGGTCAAACATCCGGAAGAAGTTGTTGTATGAGCCCGTCATCACCACACTGGAAAGGAAAATGAGAGGATTAAAACAAGGAAACGAAAAACCTAGGGCTTGTTATTTTTATGAATTCAATTTGAGAACTTGGCAATGAACGTTAACCTGTCATTTCCGTTCCAGCAGCACTCAAACTTGTCAAAGATGCAGTCGTTTTCATAGAGCGAGCACAGCTTACTCCTGAGGTACTCGTGAACCTGCCATGAGGGAAAAAGACAGGCCAGAGCTAATCAACATGGTGTCACATACACTAACCTCAGCGGTCAACTCGGTATTTATGAGTCATTTTGGGTAAAATATTCTGAATAGGAGCGTTAAGATGATTGAAATGGCCTATAACATAAGTTCAAAGTAAAACATTTTTTTGGCTTCTCATTTCAGGGTGTGATAGTGCAGCAGTCTGGCAAGAACAGACTTAGTCCCCCTAGTGGACATTATCTGAAGCTACATGCAGGAAATGAGTTGTGGTCAGTTCCTGATAAAAACGTGCACTAAAACAGCCTGTTGACTTTCTCAAACTTCAAGTCTCCACACTCCCTCTGCCAGTCTCACCTGGTACGTCTCCACGGGCCTGTTCTCCATGTTCAGGTCCCAAATCTTGACAGACAGGTAGTCCCGGGTCATCATGTAGCGCCCGTTGTGGCTGAACTTGACGTCCGAGATGGAAGAGATTATCTCAGAGAAGAAGGAGCGGTTACTGGGGTCTTCCGGCTCCTCGAACACTGGAGAGGTCAAGTTAACTGCTATTAGAGATAATACGGTGCATGTTGCTGTGCTAGCTAGCCCCCCCCCCCCATCTAATGTGAAAAAGATATTCCCACATCTCTAACTATGCAGCGATGTGAATTCAGTCAAGCCATTTTCTAATGGTCAAACGTGAAAACCCCTTATACAGAGGTTGTTGCAGTGGCCACTAGGTACTCACATTTGGAGTGCGTGTCACATAGTGCTGATGCCCTCATGTCACAGAGGCGGATGGTGCCCTTGCTGCTGCTGTAGACAAAGGTGTTGCACTGGTGTGGATGGAACTCAGCTGCTGTAATCACCTCTGTCAGCTCCTCCATGTTGGCTGGCTTTATATCCACAATGTCTGGGAGGGGCTAGAGTCAAGGGGGACTAGCACACCTACTGAGAAGAGATTTGGGACACACCGGGGGTAAACGTAAACACACACCCACCTCTGTCCCTTCCCTCAACCATCCTATAATTAACAGCTGGTCGAGGATACTGAAGCTGCGGTCGGTGATCTCCTGGTGCCAGAGATTGATGCGCAGGTCGTCTGCGGATAGATATGTCTCATGGTCACTGTTTATGGAGATGGAGTTGATGTGGTAGGTGTGCGCATTGGCAAACACCCTGCGAGGGCTCGCTTCCACCATGAGGTCCATGGGTCTAAACACAGGCACCTGCAAGGGTACAGAAGGTAGTCAGTGGGTGAGGCTCTAAGGGTATAGACTACACCCACAGTGACCAGTGTTTCTCTAACTAGGGCCCTGTTTTTTTTAAGCAATTATTTGACATGTCCCTCTTTATTTTTGTCAGCTGGTCCAGCACCATCCTCAGATTTGTTGTTGTTGGTGTGTGCAATACTCGTTTCCAGATATCTTAAAATACAGAATAAAAAAAATCAAAAAAAAAAAATCACACTGTCACATGATTGCGCAGAACACAGGGCCCCAACTTTAGCCCCTGGCATGTAATCAGCTAAGCACGTACTCGAAGTGCAGTGACAGTGTTGGGGTCTATGTAGCGTCCATCCTCCTCTTTCAGGTTGTAGCCCTCTGGTTGCTTGTCTCGTTCACTGATCTTCCACAACTTTATGGTTTTGTCTGCCAATCAGAACACAGGACTAGAAATATATTTAACAGATAAACAAAGCTCAGTGATGTGATGGCATGCACGTATAAAAGTGAAGGTTTACCAGAGTGAAAACCGACTGACCGTTAGTGGACAACAGGAACTGAGCTGCGTTCTTCTGGGGCAGCCAGCGGATTTTGTTGATCTTCTCCTCGATCTCTAAACTCTTCAAGTAGTCAAACTCGGGCTCATGGCTCTGGAAAGTACTGTAAACATTGTACTCACTACGGCACTGTGGCTGACTCTTATTCTGCTGGGGGAGAGAAAGGGAATAGATGAAGAGAAAGAAAAAGTTAGCTTAATTTGTTTTCCACTCCTTTCCATTCAAAAGCAAATAAAAATATAAAATGCTGATTTTGAATTTAAAAACTCAACTTCCGGACTTCCAGTCTTACCTCTATTTCCTGCTGAAAGATGACGACCCTGCCACCCTTGTCTCCTGTGGCTAGCAGCTCCCCTGAGTGGTTGAACTCCACGGTAGATATGATGTCGGCTGAACACAAAACAGCTGCAATTAATTTCGATTTGACTTCTATAAGTCATGAGAAAATCAAAATATGGTAGCCTAGTGGTTAGAGCGTTGGGCCAGTAACTGAAAGGTTGCTAGATCGAATCCCCAAGCTGACAAGGTAAAAATATGTCGTTCTGCCCCTGAACAAGGCAGTTAACCCACTGTTCCCCAGTAGGCCGTCATTGTAAATAAGAATTTGTTCTTAACTGACTTGCCTAGTTAAATAAAATACAAATTCTACCCAACACAACAGGTATTCAGAGAGAAATTGCAGATGGTTGTATCCATGAGACGGCAGTTAGCATTTAACATTACTAGCACTGGATTTGTTTAGAGGTCTATCGGCTATCCAGGAGCTGGAGTCTTAGGGCTGGATGAGTATCTGAATGGATGTAGGCCATAGCATTCCACTGAGGATGTGATGGCAGACAATGATCAGTAACCAAGTTCCTACAGGCTGCAGCACATTCCCCCAACAGCAGTATGGAGGCTTTTTAGACAAAAGCTGACACTTTAACCCATTGTTGCCCATTCGAGCAGAAAGACAATGCTGAGAAAGGTTGCAGCAGAAGGCCATAGACTGGGCTAAACACCCTGGGGCATATAAGTGTGTGTATCGTGTTTAAGGAGGCCATGGACACACCACGTGGTTAATGCCCTGAACCCCAACATGTTTTCAGCACTTATTTCCATGACTGATCAAAACTTGTTTTCTCATGACACTCTGGTTCCTCTGAGCAATATTTGGAATATCGAATCACAATACATATAGAACCACGATAATGGTGAATATTGATACTGCCACCAGTGATTTTATTTGCTACCTCCAATTTTTTTTGTTGGTATTAGACAGACTAAAAACACCAGCGCCAAGTGATTTTAATTGGAAATCCATTCAAACTATTCCCACGCCTAATAGAAATGTCATCAAATCAAATGTTAGTCACATGCGCCGAATAGAAAAGGTGTAGACCTTAGAAAAATGCTTACTTACGTGCCCCTAACCAACAATGCAGTTTCAGAAAAATACAGATAATAGGTAACAAGTAATTAAAGAGCAGCAGTAAAATAGCAATAGCGAGACTATATACAGAGGGTACCGATACAGAGTCGATGTGCGGGGGCACCGGTTAGTTGAGGTAGTATGTACATGTAGGTAGTGATATTAAAGTGACTATGCATAGATGAGAGAGTAGCAGTGGTGTAAAGAGGGGGTGAGGCAATGCAAATAGTCTGGGTAGCCATTTGACTAGATGTTCAGGAGTCTTATGGCTTGGGGGTAGAAGGTGTTTAAAAGCCTCTTGGACCTAGACTTGGCACTCCGGTACCGCTTGCCGTGCGGCAGCAGAGAGAACAGTCTATGACTAGGGTGGCTGGAGTCTGACAATTTTTATGACCTTTGACACCACCTGGTATAGAGGTCCTGGATGGCAGAAGCTTGGCCCCAGTGATGTATCGGGCCAAACGCACTACCCTCTTTAGTAGGGCTGGGCGATATGGCCAAAATCTCATATCCCGATATAGGTAATTTCATATCCCGATAACGATAAATAGCACATCTGTAAATTCAATGAATAAATAGTTTATATAAAATGTAAAGGCCTATTTCTTATTACTTTGAATTACTCAATAAATAAAATAAATCAAATGAGTAAGTACCTTATTTAGAACCTGTGCACATTTTTCAATTAAGCATGTAACAAAATTTATAAAATCTAAAGAGAGGTAAATAGAAAAAAAAACTCCAATTAAAATAAATAGGCCTAAAAAAAAACAAAAAAAAACAGGGATTGCCTGTTTTGCATGTTATTTTGGCATTAATGTGTGTCACATATCAATTTGCATTTGGTACCTTGGGACGAGTTAGCACCAACTCACGAAACCCCCGTTTCTCGACCGTGTAAACTGGGAACATGTCTTTGCAGATATAAGTTGTAACGGCAGCTGTCATCTCCTTCCATCTTCCTGTTTCTTTGCCATATGGTGTTGCGGGCAAAAGCCTCTTGCAACGTCTGAGTAGGGGGTTTGTTTTGAGCACGCAACTGTACTTTTTGGGGTCTCATCTGTAGACTCTGTCCGTACCGTTTCACATGATTCTCAGATAGGTGATAAGAGGTTAGTGGTGTTTGAGCCTGTGGTCCGGACCAGCCTGCGGCATATTTTGCAGTGGACGGTTTTCTGGTCAGTGTCAGACTTTTCATACCCAAACCACGTCCATGCGACCGAAGTTGCCCCTCTTTTAGGTACGAGCTCAGTGTCTCTGTACTCCGACACGTTCACTCTTCCATGTTTGTTTGTGTTACAAATTTCCTTCCGCACAGCGCTGTAGTGCCCTGCGATCGAAGGCCGAGCAGTTGCCATACCAGGCAGTGATGCAACCAGTCAGGATGCTCTCAATGGTGCAGTTGTAGAACCTTTTGAAGATCTGAGGACCCATGCCAAACCGTGTCAGTCTCCTGAGGGGGAATAGGTTTTGTCATGCCCTCTTCACAACTGTCTTGGTGTGCATGGACCATGTTAGTTTGTTGGTGATGTGGACACCAAGGAACTTGAAGCCCTCAACCTGCTCCACTGCAGCCCCATCAATGAGAATGGGGGCGTGCTCAATCCTCTCTCGACAATCGTCTCCATTGTCTTAATCATATTGAGGAAAAGGTTGCTGTCCTGGCACCACACGGCCAGGTCGCTGACCTCCTCTCTATAGGCTGTCTCGTCGTTGTCTATGATCAGGCCAACATCTGTTGTGTAGTCGGCAAATGTAACGGTGTTGGAGTCGTGCAGTCATGAGTGAACAGGGAGTACAGGAGGGGACTGAGCAACGCACCCCTAAGGGGCCACCGTGTTGAGGATGAGCGTGGCAGAAGTGTTACCTACCCTTACCACCTGGGAACAGCCTGTCAGGAATTCCAGGATCCAGTTGCAGAGGGAGGTGTTTAGTCCCAGGGTCCTTCGCTTATTGATGAGCTTTGAGGGCATTTGTGTTGAACGCTGAGCTGTAGTCAATGACTAGCATTCTCACATAGGTGTTCCTTTTGTCCAGGTGGGAAAGGGCAGTGTGGAGTGCAATAGAGATTGCATCATCTGTGGATCTGTTGGGGTGGTATGCAAATTGGAGTGGGAATAGTGTTTCTGGGATGAGGGCGTTGATGTGAGTCATGACCAGCCTTTCAAAGGACTTCATGGCCACAGATGTGAATGCTACGGGTCGGTAGTCATTTAGGCAGGTTACCTTAGTGTTCTTGGGCACAGGGACTACGATGGTCTGATTAAACCATGTTGGTATTACGGACTCGGACAGGGAGAGGATGAAAAATATCATGGAAGACACTTGCCAGTAGGTCAGCGCATGCTCGCAGAACACGTCCTGGTAATCCATCTGGCCCTGCGGCCTTGTGAATGTAACCGTTTAAAGGTCTTACATCGGCTGCAGAGAGTGTGATAACACAGTCGTCCGGAACAGCTGGTGCTCTGATGCATGTTTGTGTTATTTGCATTGCCTCGAAGCGAGCATAGAAGCAATTTAGCTCGTCTGGCAGGCTCGTGTCACTGGGCAGCTCTCGGCTGTTTTTCCCCTTGTAGTCTGTAATGGTTTGCAAGCCCTGCCACATCAGACGAGCATCAGAGCCGGTGTAGTACAATTCGAACTTAGTCCTGTATTGATGCTTTGCCAGTTTGATGGTTCGTCAGAGGGCATAGCCAGATTTCTTATAAGCTTCCGGGTTAGAGTCCCGCTCCTTGAAAGCAGCAGCTCTAGCCTTTAGCTCAGTGCGGATGCTGCCTGTAAATCCATGGCTTCTGGTACGTACGGTCACTGTGGGGATGACGTCATCAATGAACTTATTGATGAAGCCAATGACTGATGTGGTATACTCCTCAATGCCATAGGAAGAATCCCGGAACATATTCCAGTATGTGCTAGCAAAACACTCCTGTAGCTTAGCATCTGCTTAATCTGACCACTTTAAAAATAAATTGATCTAGTCACTGGTGCTTCCTGCTTTCATTTTTGCTTATAAGCAGGAATCAGGAGGATAGAATGATGGTCCGATTTGCCAAATGGAGGGTGAGGGAGAGCTTTGTACGTGTCTGTGTGTAGAGTAATGGTGGTTGCACATTTAACATGCTGTTAGAAATTAGGTAAAACTGATTTAAGTATCCCTGCATTAAAGTCCCCGGCTACTAGGAGCGCCGCCTCTGGGTGAGCGTTTTCCTGTTTACTTATGGCGGAATACAGCTCATTCAATGCGGTCTTAGGGCCAGCCAGCCTCTGTGGTGGTACGTAAACAGCTACAAAAAAATACAGATGAAAACTCTAGGTAGATGGCGTGGTCTACAGCTTATCATGAGATACTCTACGTCAGGCGAGAAATAGCTTGAGACTTCCTTAGATATTGCGCACCAGCTGTTTACAAAATACATAGTCCGCCGCCCCTTGTCTTACCAGACGCCGCTGTTCTATCCTGCCGGCACATTGTATAACCAGCCAGTAGTATGTTGATATTGTCATTGTTCAGCCACGACTCCGTGAAGCATAAGATGTTACAGTTAATGTCCCATTGGTAGTTTAATCTTCCGCGGAACTCGTCGATTTTATTCTCCAAAGATTGCACATTTGCAAGCAGAATGGAGGGAAGTGGGGTGTTCATTTGATCGCCTCCTACTCCTCAGAAGGCAGCCCGCCCTTCGGCCCCTCTTTGTCTCCACGCAGATCACAGGATCGGGGTCTGTTCCCGAGGAAGCAGTATATCCTTCACGTCGGGCTCGTCAAAGTCGTGAAAGGAATAAGAAAAAATAAGAAGAAAAAAATAAGGATTCTGCTAGTTCATGGTGAGTAATCGCAGTCCTAATGTCCAGAAGTTATTTTCAGTCATAAGACACGGTAGCGGCAACATTATGTACAAAATAAGTTCAAAAAGTAAAATGCAAAAAAAAAAATATATATATATTTTAAAACACAAATCGGTAGGGGCACTTAAACGTCTGCCTTCTCCTCCGGTGCCACCTCATAAAAACTTAAGATTTGAAATTATTGTTTTAGTCAAATATATCTGTTTGGGCTTCTTCGGTCAATTTGCAGTCTACAAATAATTGATAAATCATGTTCCGGGCCCCTGACCAGTGAAAATTTCACCCTGTGGCTAATTTAGTTGTTGATTCCTGCCATCCATCCATATGCCCAGTGCCAGGGTTTTTCTTTATTTTTTGTATTTTCTACATTGTAGAATAACAGTGAAGATATCAAAACCTTGAAATAACATGGAATGACATAGTAATAACCCCCTGACAAAAATACAAATAATAATAAATAGTGTTCAACAAATCAAACTATATTTTTATTTGAGATTCTTCTAAGTAGCCACCCTTTGCCTTGACAGCTTTGCACACTCCTGGCATTCTCTCAACCAGCTTCATGATGAATGCTTTCCCAACAGTCTTGAAGGAGTTCCCACATATGCTGAGCACTTGTTGGATGCTTTTCCTTCACTGCGGTCCAACTCATCCCAAACCATCTCAATTGGGTTGAAGTCAGGTGATTGTGGAGGCCAGGTCAACTGACGCAGCACACCATCACCCTCTTTCTTGGTCAAATAGCCCTTACACTGCCTGGAGGTATGTTTTGGGTCATTGTCCTGTTGAAAAACAAATGGGATGGCATATCGCTGCAGAACGCTGTGGTAGCCATGCTGGTTAAATGTGCCTTGAATTCTAAATAAATCACAGACAGTGTCACCAGCAAAGCACCCCCACACCACCGCCTCCAAACATCACATTGGAAACCACACATGCGGAGAGCAGCCGTTCACCTACTCTGCATCTCACAAAGACAGTGGTTGGAACCAAAAATCTCAAATTTGGACTCCAGACCAAAGGACAAATTTCCACTAGTCTAATGTCCATTGCTCGTGTTTCTTGGCCCAAGCAAGTCTCTTCTTCTTATTGGTGTCCTTTAGTAGTGGTTTCTTTGCAGCAAGTCGACAATGAAGGCCTGATTCACAGTCTCCTCTGAATAGTTGATGTTGAGAAGTGTCTGTTAGTTGAACTATTTGTGCTGCAATTTCTGAGGCCGGTATCTCTAATGAACTTATCCTCTGCAGCAGAGGTACCTCTGGGTCTTCGTTTCCTGTGGCGGTCATCATGAGAGCCAGTTTCATCATAGCGCTTGATGGTTTTTGCGACTGCACTTGAAGAAACTTTCAAAGTTCTTGAAAATGTTCCGGATTGACTAACCTTCATGTCTTAATGTAATGGACTGTCTTTTCTCTTTGCTTATTTGAGCTGTTCGTGCCATAATATGGACGCGGTCTTTTACCAAATCGGGCTATCTTCTGTATACCGCCTCTACCTTGTCACAACAACTGAATGGCTCAAACTCATTAAGGAAAGAAATTCCATAAATTAACAGGCACACCTGTTAACTACTTCATGAAGCTGGTTGAGAGAATGCCAAGAGTGTGCAAAGCTGTCATCAAGGCAAAGGGTGGCTACTTTGAAGAATCTCAAATATAACATAATGTTATTTTTCCACTACTTGGCTGTGCCTGCACCAAAACTCCAGTGTTTTCCCCTTCATAGCTTGTTCTCCATCATCTTTTTAAATAGGGAGCCAATTTTTCCTTCTGCACTTATTTCATTGACTGATCAAAACCCGTTTTCTCAAGGCTCTCGTCCCTCTGCAGCAGACATATGGTAAGCAATGTGTTTGGAACATCGAATCACCATAGAAATCACAGTATGGAATCGCAATACATATCCTATCGGCACCTAAGTATCGTGACAATATCGCATTGTAAGGTCTCTGGCAATTTCCAGCCGTAGCGTACAGTGCACCATACTGGATGTTCAGACAGACTATGTCAGCATGAGGCTACAGGACAAAAGACAAGAGAAAGCAGCAAGCAAGCCATTGTGTGTCAGAAATTGACTACGCAGCCACTCTTACATATAGCACTGGACTGTCTGCAAGGCTAGCAGTGTAACATTTAGGGAGAAGAGAAGTCATGGGTGACCGCCAGGGAATGAAAGATAACTGGACAAGCGTGTTGCATTGAGTACTATTTATCCAGCACAACATAATTTATTGTGAAATATGAATAAATACTAGGAAGCCATGATGATTCTGCAACAACTACTGCCACTGTCTATGACCTGTGAAGAGCTCTTACCTTCGGCAACGTCGTCATCAACGGCCCCCTTCACCTGTGAGAAGCACCACTGCACATCATTGCTCCCACCTCCAGCTCCTGAATGGCAGAATTACATTTACTGATCGAGATATTTCATGACTGGTTATGTTACAAATCTGACAGTGACCTGACTATTGCCACGAAAAACTCTGTGTACAGACAGACACAAAATGATGTGTCTTGGTCCCATCTTGTGCATTAAGCTCATTTGTCTTTGATAACATCTGATACTACATGGCCTGACAACAGTCAAAATGAACACCAACAGCCTCAGGAGTCCTTGGAGACCTATGACTGTACTTCCACAGTCTCTTGATAATACACTTGTTAAGAGAGACCCCTCTCAGGCACAGCTTAATAAGATAATAAATAATTAGGTGGGTGCTTATTTGCCTAAAGGAAATTTGTTTTTTGCATATCCCAACTTCCCCTGAGAAACCTTCGGAGTGGGGTCAAGGCCAGAGTCTGCCATTATCAACAGCAACACCGGAGCAATTAGGGTTAAGTGCCTTGCTCAAGAGCACATTGACAGCGTCGTTTCGGATATCTGAACTTGCGACCTTTCGGTTACTGGCCCAACACTGTAACCACTAGGCTACCTGCCACCCTCAACAGCTGTTAACGTCAAACATCATACACTAGGTCAAGGCTGGGGGAATACTACTACAGTACTATATAATGGATAAGGACATTTCCCACAGAGGCGTAAATAACCATTGAAACAGGTTAACTAGTGCTAGCCCGTCTCTCTGGCTGGGTTATTATAGGTATAGCATCCCGACAGGTTCTCGATAATAATAAACGGTAATTGCACAGTGAAACATGTTGAGTTGTACATTTCCACAAGTAATAATTTATGTTATTGCACAATGGAACTTGTTAGATTTGTTGATAAAACATGTCTGGGATGTACTGTGGTTGGGTGTGTGTTAACTGCAGGAGGAGCAGGTATGACTAGAATGTTGTCAATGTAGAGGGTGAAGCCTAAATGTCCCATCAATAAAAGACAATGGGAAACCTCATACATCTAGCATGTAAGTTGGCTGACTACAAGTGATCACAATTGTAAGAGTGCTAAATTAGGTTGTCATCTGCCTCTGCAAAAAGTGATACAAGCACCATGGAGCCCTCTGTCAACAAGTAATGCCTTATCCCATCATTAGGGCTCCTGAGAGGCACAGCGGTCTAAGGCACTGCATCTCAGTGTTAGAGGCGTCACTACAGACCCTGGTTCGATTCCTGGCTGTATCACAACCGGGCATGATTGGGAATCCCATAGGGCAGCGCACAATTGGCCCAGCGTCGTCCGGGTTAGGGTTTGGCCGTCATTGTAAATAAGAAGTTGTTATTAACTCACTTGCTTAGTTAAATAAAAGGTTAAATACAATAAATTAGACAACCACTGCAATAGAAGCTGGAAAGTAGACAATTCTATATTTAGAGCGCTGTATACTTTCGACAGAGACTGAATCTCATGCATAAACTGAGTCATAGATGGTTAGCATTGATTTCAGCCAAGTCATTATTGGCCCCCTAGCAATGCAATCCCAGCCTGAGGGAAATGGCACGGTGATCTTAATGTTCAAGCACACATAAATATTAAAGCAAAGCCCACATCCAGCAATAGAACCGTGACTCATGGCTAAATCGATGATGGTGGTGGTGTGGCATTAAAGGTGGACATCGTAACGTTACAGGTGCAAGGTGCCATTCGGAAGAAGCCAGTCATCATCCACCCACCCCACCATCTTTCACATCAAGACTCCCGCTCAACTCGCCGGTCATGCTAGCGCGACAGTGCCACATTAGGGATAATTTAGCTACCAGTAGTATTACCAGAAATACTACTTGGCTGGCTGGCTAACTCACTAAAAGGAAAGTATGGCCTTTGGCATAGTTAGGTAGCTAACGTTACAGCTTCAAACTAACAGTTTGCATGAAATAACAGCGATGAATATTATGTGACTGAGAGGACCGTGGGGCTAACTATAACTTAGCCACATCTAGCTAACGTTAGCCTGTGAAGTTGGACGTCCCCAGCGAAGGTGATTGGTGAGGCCCAGTGACACATTTATTAGCTAGACTTACATATACGTCTAAATAAAGCATTGTATATAACTAGCTGGTTAAGGTCGCTAGCCAACGTTATTACCGCCGGTAGATTTACTAGCAGCTAGTTAGCTAACGCGTTACTATTTCCATTTACCTGCCATGGCTAGAGGGATTCCCGGGCTTGTTTGTCAGGTTTTGACTGGTGCAAGCGGTCTCTCAAATGAAGAAACTGAATCGCGAGACCGAGACGTTCTGGCTTGTTAGCTCACTCACCCTCCCCGACAAGTCTTCCCACCCTTCCGACACCCACCATACACAGACAGTTCAAAATGGCGCTATAGCGTCCCACATTGACATCATCATAAACCGCCTCTTCTTGAGTGGAAACGGTGGGCGTATAACCAGAGGGGACACACCCACTGATGGGACGCACGGTTCCTATTATCATGTATATTATTTAGCATCCTGGTGACGTCCATAACCTTACCCATTGCCCCAATCTATAATGAGCCTTTGGCTGATCAGTGGGCAACGGCCAGCCCCTTACCAAGATGGGCAAGCCCAGTTTTCTGATAGGTTGAATTGAGGTCGGCAAAATCAGATTCAAAGTGATTATTATATATATGTTCTTAAAATATATGATAATATATTTTAATATGTATGTCACGTTTACATATGGGCTTTAAATATATGATCATATTTTGAAAGTTCATCCAACTCGGAATTTCAAGTCGTAAACTCAGGCCACTCTAGAGCTCCACTTTCCAATCTGAGAATCACAGATGTCATGATTTGACCTCATTTTTTCCCAAGAGTTTTTAGTTGTCTTGAAAGCACCATAAATCATCAGTTAGACAGACAAGATCATGGATTGTAAAAAACAGAAAGGGTGCCTATAAAAATAGCACATTTTACATTGTCACTTTACTCAAAACGTCCTATTTTGGGGCGCTAAAACCATGATTTGGTCAAAATACTTATGTAAATAAGTTGTATTTTTATTATTTATAAATTTACAAACATTTCGAAAAAACTGTTTTTGTCATTATGGGGTATTCTAGAGAAATGGGCCAGTAACCGAAAGTTTACTGGATCGAATCCCTGAGCTGACAAGGTAAAAATCTGTCGTTCTGCCCCTGAGCAAGACAGTTAACCCACTGTTCCCCCGGCGCCGAAGACGTGGATGTGGATTAAGGCAGCCCCCCACACCTCTCTGATTCACAGACACATTTCAGTTGAAGGCATTCAGTTGTACAACTGACTAGGTATCCCCCTTTTCCTGTCCCTTTCCCTATTGTGTGTACATTGATGAGGATTTTTTGTTGGTGATCCATTTTAGAATAAGACTGTAACTTAACAAAATGTGGAAAAAGTCAAGGGGTCAGAATACTTTCCGAATGCACCAATTGATTCTTGAAGAATATAACTTATAAATGCCTCATGAGCTTAGTTCAACTGTCACACCCCATGAGAACCCAAAATATAAGCTTATTTTTCTCCAATGTTTGTAAACATTGTAAATGTAAACAAATACTATATACTCTGAGTAGATATTCACATAATAATAAGGAATTCCCTCGACCACGCCCACCAATTGGGGAAAACAAACATTATTTCCCATTGACCTCCAGTGTAAAAGAGCCAACTTTGTCATTGATTTTTTGATATACAGATATATATGTTCAATGTACATGTAACCATGTAATAAATCCCGATCTACAGTTGCAAATGCTCCCACGTAGGGAAATAGAGCCTGGAAGAAGAGCCCTGTGGCTTCAGGCTATTTGGCATGGGAGAGATGGAAATTGTGGGGAGCCGGTGTCCAAGTAGGCTACACATAATGTAGCTAGAGCTCTAAGTGTGTGGAAAACATCTAATCACAGGTAGGACATTTAACTTGATTAGTATATTATGGGAACATAGATGAGTATAAACAGTCCAGCTATGCCCTCCAGGCAATGAAACCGGCAAAATAACAGTACAGGGACAAAGTGGTGTTGTAATTCAACGGCTCAGACACAAAACGTATGTGGCAGGGACTCCAGACAATCCCGGGTTATAAAGGGAAAGTCAGCCAGGTCGTGGACACTGACACCATGCTGCCAGACAAGCTAAACGCCTTTTCTTCTTCCTCTTCTTCTTCTATTATATAATGGTGGTCCACAAACAAATGTTAAAGGTGCTTGCCGTCACCTACTGTTTTGGAAGTTTGTGGTCAATCACGGTCTACAACATTAGCTCCACATTTCTAAATCCTCCTACTTAACTCAGTACTTGTGTAAGAACAGACGCTGGGAGATGAGAAGCAAGTACAGGTAGTGAACATGTAATAAATAACTGACAAGAAACAAACAAGGACAGTGTCTGAACAGGGGAAAACATAACAACAATAATGCTGACACAGGGAACAAACTGAGGAACAGACAGATATAGAAGGGGCAATCAACAAAGTGGAGGAGTCCAGTTGAGTCCAATTAGCACTGATGTGCGTAATGATAGTGACAGGTGTGCGTAATGATGGGCAGCCTGGCGCCCTCGAGCACCAGAGAGGGGGAGCGGGAGCAGGCGTGACAACTTCTGAAAAAAAAGAGCCCGACTTACTTCTAATGATGAGTTCAATGTCCTCGGCGCAATCGAGCAAACACAACCTCTTCCTTCCTAATCTGACCTTTGAATCTTGGATCACCGACCTTTCTTTGGAGAGCATATAAATGACAGCCCTTGGGCTCCAGAGTCCCATCTCTTCTGCCACACATCTATCAAAATGGCTCTGATCTTACATTTGACCTCACCTCTACCCAGTGGAACATTAATATCAAATGTATCTAATTTTAAAGCTCTTTTGGCTATCTGGTCTACAATTTCCTTCCCTTCCACACCAGAATGGGCTGCGACCCAGCAGAATCTCAGTACTACACCCAGTCTCTCAATTCTCCATAATAATATTATTGTGTCCAATAGTAGGTCACTCCAATTAGATTTGCCAGATGAAAAACTAGTCAATACAGACAGGGAATCTGAGTATACTATCATTCTGACAGGTTGAATGTCCTATCGCCATCTTCTCAACTGAGTATACTGACAGTTAGTCTTCTACATACTGTATCTGCACATCAAATTCATGAATTTAAACGCCTGCTCCTGTGCACCCACTATCTGGGTCCTGCTTAACACCGTCTTCGCCTGCTTCGAGCAAAACACAGTGCTGCCGGCGTGGGCACCGCCACCCACGAAGACTGTGACCTCTTGTCCTCCGTGGCCGACGTGAGTAAGACATTTAAGTGTGTTAACCCTCGCAGGGCTGTTGGGCCAGATGGCATCCCAAGCCGCGTCCTCAGAGCATGTGCAGACCAGCTGGCTGGAGTGGTGACGGGCATATTCAATCTCTCCCTATCCCAGGCTGCTGTTCCCACTTGCTTCAAGATGTCCACGATAGTTCCAGTACCCAAGCGAAGGTATGATCCTCAGTAATTTTCCATCCAAGTTGTCAGACCCAGGTGGCTTGTCATTGTTGGTAGACAACAATATGTTTTTCATGTCTTCCACACTGACTTTTCGGAATTCAAAATTACAGTGCTTGTCTTTCATAATTTGGTCAGTTATACTTGGATGTGTCGTTTCAGCGTTAGTTGCTGGCATGTCATTGCAGATTAAAAAAATCATTAAAGTAGTTGGCAATATCAGTGGGTTTTGTGATAAAAATGTGCCATCTGAATCATTGAATGATGGATCTGAGTTTGCCTTTTTGTCCAAAATGTCATTTTAAAACCTCTTGAGGATACCCTAGGATAGGGGGCGCCACAGCGCATTTTGAAAAAAAATCATTCCCATTTTCAACGGCTTACTAATCAAACTCAGAAGCTAGGGCATGCATATACTTATTATATATGGATAGAAAACACTCTAAAGTTTCTAAAACTGTTTGAATGGTGTCTGTGAGTATAACAGAACTCAAATGGCAGTCAAAACCCCGAGACCGATTGAAACAGGAAGTGGAATTCTGAATTGTGGACTCGACTTCTCATCTTTCCTTATTAATCACACCGTTAACAATGGTTCAGTGAGCACTTCCTATTGCTTCAACTAGATGTCGCCAGTCTTTTCACAGTGGTTTGAGCCTTATACAGTCGAAACTCAGTGAATGACACGCATTGGAAATTGGTCACAGGGGATGGGCCATCACCATTATGACGCCGGCGGCCATGTCTACCCCCACCTTTGGAAACGGTTTTAAAGGCAATGAAATCATCCCCCTCGAATCTTATTGGCTCTCTTGGTGTTACAGGCCCTGAAGATTAATGTTTTACAACGTTTGACATGTTTGAACGAACCTACAGGCGGGAGAATCTCATTTTATCCGGAACTTCAGCCCTGCGCTTGGAGAGAGCCATAGGACGCGCTACCAACAGCAGGCTAATGGAACGTGAAGTATGGACTTTTTGACCGAAAATACATCTGTTGTGGACCTGGGATGCTTTCTGATGAAGACAACTAAAGGTAGGCGATTATTGACAATATTATACAAGATGAGATGTGACATGCGATTGTTTCCAAGATGGCGCCGAGCTCTGTATATTAGCTCATTTTCTGAGTATCGCATCTCCTTTTATCGCAAAGTGTGATTACCCAGTAAAGTTAATTTAAAATCTGGTATGACAGGTGTTCTCAAGAGATATTCATCTATAAATGTTAGATTGACAATATAAATTGAAAAAATCGTTATCGGATAGTAATTTAGGGAAATGTAGCATTGTTTACCGGGACGCATTTGAGGGGAAATTATTTAGTCAACGTTACGCGCCGATGTAAAATGCTGTTTTTATATATAAATATGACCTTTATTGAACAAAATAATGCATGTATTGTATAACATGATGTCCTAGGGGTGCCATCTGATGAAGTTTGTAAAAGGTTAGTGCTGCATTTAGCTGTTTTTTGATTATATGTGATGCAAGTGGTTGGTCGGAAAATGGCTATGAAGCTGCTTTTTACGATGGACTCATCTAACATAATCTAATGATTTGCTTTTCCTGTAAAACCTTTTTGAAATCGGACGACGTGGGTCGATTCAGGAGAGGTGTATCTATAAAAAAAAAAATATATATATTATATATATATTTTTTTTTAATTATGATTTTTTTTTTTAATGCTAATTGGCGATATGATTTTTCGCTGGATTTTGATCCCGCTGACGGGATGAGACGCTGAAGAGGTGGGTGCTCCAAAGCTTTTTACTATCATTCTTTATATAATTTATCTTTGTTTCATAGTATAGTTTCTTCTTCTTTTTATTCAGTTTAGTCACATGATTTCTCAATTGCAGTATGTTTGCCAATCGGTTGTGCAGCCAGACTTATTTGCCATTCCTTTGGCCTCATCCCTCTCCACCATACATTTTTTACATTTCTCATCAATCCACAGGGATTTAACAGTTTTTATAGTCATTTTCATAATGGGTGCATGCTTATTAGTAACTGGAATAAGCAATTTCATAAATGTGCCAAGTGCAGCGCCTGGTGCTCCTCATTACACACCACAGACCAGCAAATATTCTTTACATCATCAACATAGGAATCACTACTTAACTTATTGTTTGACCTCTTATACACTATATTAGGCACAGCCATTGGAACTTTGGTTTTCTGGGATTGTTTTTATTGCTTTACTGAGAAGGTTATCAGAAGTAGACATGACAATATTATTTATGTTTGAGCTGATAGGGCAGGGTGAGGTGCATACAGTGGACTTCCTACTAGGGCACGCCGCCTCAGTGCTAACAGTGTAACTCTGGTTCATTGGCACATGATTACTGTATACAATAGCTATAGGACCGACAGAGGCATTCAGGGGAGTTAGAGGGACAAATATTAGGTTACTTACATTGTGACTTTCAACGCCCCTGGGATAATGTACATTTGCTGCAGCATTACGACTACTCAGAGACACAATGAGTAAAGCCAGTGTGTCTATGTATGCGGATGACTCAACACTATACACGGTCAGCTACTACAGCGACTGAAATTACTGCAAAATTGAATAAAGAGCTGCAGTCAGTTTCAGAATAGGTAGCGAGAAATAAGTTAGTCCTAAATATTTCAAAAACATCCCAAAGGTGTTCGATGGGGTTAAGTTCTGGGCTCAGGGCAGGCCAGTCAAGTTCTTCCACACCGATCTCGACAAACCATTTCAGTACGGACCTCGCTTTGTGCACAGGGGCATTGTCATGCTGAAACAGGAAAGGGCCTTTCCCAAACTGTTGCCACAAAGTTGGAAGCACAGAATCGTCTAGAATGTCATTGTATACTGTAGCGTTAAGATTTCTCTTCACTGGAACTAATGGGCCTAGCTTGAACATGAAAAAAAGTCCAAGACCATTATTCCTCCTCCACCAAACTTTACAGTTTGGACTATGCAAACGGGCAGGTAGCGTTCTCCTGGCATCCGCCAAACCCAGATTCGTCCTTCGGACTGCTAGATGGTGAGGCATGATTCATCAATCCAGAGAACGTGTTTCCACTGCTCCAGAGTCCAATGGCGGCAAGCTTTTCACCACTCTAGCTGACGCTCGGCCATGGAAACCCTATTCATTAAGCTCCTGACGAACAGTTATTTTGCTGAAGTTGCAGTTTGGAACTTGGTCGTGAGTGTTGCATCCGAGGGCAGTCGCATTTTAGGCACTATGCGCTTCAGCACTCTGCGGCCCCGTTCTGTGAGCTTGTGTGGCCTACCACTTTGCGGCTGAGCCGTTGTTGCTCCTACATGTTTCCACTTCACAATAACAGCACTTACAGTTGACCGGAGCAGATATAACAGGGCATACATTTGATGAACTGACTTGTTGGATAGGTGGCATCCTATGATGGTGCCACGTTGAAAGTCACTGAGCTCTTCAGGCCATTTTACGACCAATGTTTGTCTATGGAGATTGCATCGCTGCGTTCTCAATTTTATATACCTGTCAGCAACAGGTATGGCTTTGACTATGCGTGCTCTTCCTGGTACAATAGCGCCCCCGAGATATTCGAAAATAAATTCCAGACATTTTAGTCAGGATTATACTTAAAACTTACGCATTTTGACCATTCTCACTTTGAAAGCCTTAGATGGCTCAAAGTGGAGGAAAGAGTCTCAGATTAAATTGTGTCTTGTACATAAGATTGTCCACAGTATGGTCCCCAGGTACCTATGTACTGTAACTACTTTAACTTGGTACGGGATAACAGTAACTATTCCACTAGAAGGAGTGAAACTGACGTTGTTTCTTTTAGATTTAAAAGTGATATGGGGAAATACACTTTTTTATACTCAGCTGCCATTCTTTGGAATAGTCTTCTGAAGAATTTGAATCTTATAACCTCCATAGGTAAGTTTCAAGTTCTCACAATTTTTTTTTTAGCATGTCGTTGATGAGAATGAAATGCCCGAGATAGCATATGGTCTGTCTTTTGGTGCCTGTTGTTTATCATATTGTGATTGTCTTGTATATATTAGGGATTGATTGTTTTATATATTAAGGGTATGTGAAACAAGGGAGATGTACCTTTCCATAGTTGTTTATTAGGAAAGGGGATTGTACTAATTATCTCATGTTATGTAGGTTCAGCCGTCTGGCCATCCAAATAGATATAAGTAGGTTCTGCCGGCCAGAAAGGTAGGTCCGGCCGACGAGATAGCTAGGTCCGGCAGGCCATCCAGCCAGATAAGTATGTCCGGCAGGCCAGAAAGGTAGGTCCAGTCGGTCAGACAAATAGGTAGGTTTGGCCGGCCAGATATGTAGGTTTGGCCAGATAGGTCCGTCCGGCTTGCCGGCAAGATAGGTAGATCCTACCTAGGCCCGGTCCGGCCAGATAGATAGGTATGTCCGGTCAAGCCTGCCGGCCAGATAGTAAGGTGGCTCCCATCTGGCCGGCGGGCCAAAGAGCTAGGTAGGTCTGGTCCTGCCAGCCGACCAGATAGGTAGGTCCGGCCGGCCGGCCAGTTAGATAGGCCTGGACGGTCGGTCTTATATGTCCGACTAGAGAGCTAGTTAGGTCTGGTCCGGCCAGATAGGTAGGTCCGGTCTGGCCGGCCGGCCAGATAGATAGGTAGGTCAGGTCCTCCTGGCCGGCCAGATAGACAGGTCCGGCCTCCCGAACGGCCAGATAGATAGGTAGGTCAGGTCCTCCCCGCTGTCCAGATAGATAGGTAGCTCTGGTCCCCCCGCTCTCCAGATAGATAGGTAGCTCCGGTCCTCCCGGTGGCCAGATAGATAGGTCCGGCCTCCCTGCCGACAGATAGAAAGGTCCTGGCCGACCGGCCGATAGATAGGTAGGTCCGGTCCTCCCGGCCAGATAGGTAGGTAGGTCTGGTGTGGCCAGCCGGCCAGATAGATAGGTGGGTCCGGTCCTCCCAGCCAGATAGGAAGGTAGGTCTGGTGCGGCCGGCGGCCAGCCAGCCAGATAGATAGTTAGTCTGGGCCCGTTGGTCAGATAGATAGGCCCGGCCGTCGGTCAGATAGATAGGACCGGCCCGTCGGTCAGATAGATAGGACCGGTCCGTCGGTCAGATAGGTCTGGCCAGAGAGCTAGGTAGATCCGGCCGACCAGATCGGACAGATAGGTGAGGCCAGCTGGCCGGACCATACCTAACTAACTATGTGGCCGGATAGACAGATAGTTAGATAGGTTTGGTCCAGCCATATAGGTAGGTCCGGTCTTCCTGGCTGGCCAGATAGATAGGTAGGTCTGGTCCTCCCGGCCGGCCAGATAGGTACAGTCGACCAACCGGATGTGACCGGTTGACCGGCGGTTGAGATAGGCCTGCTGGATGGGACCGGCCCAGTACCAGATAGGACCAGCCGGTCGGATAGGACCAGTCGGCCGGCCAGATAGGACAAGTCATTTCTCCAATAAGATGTCCTGCTTGCAGGTTTCGGAAAGCTGCACAATATCTGGCCTCAGTGTCATCGCTGTGATGATGTCTGGTAACTTGAGCTGCTTTCCCAGGTCGACTTTCAGCTCCCAGTCTTAAGCTGTTGTGATAAGACCTGTGGAGGTTCTGGTAGCTGGTGTTAGCTTTTCCCTGGCTCTGATGAATGCGATGGCCTGCTTCGCTGGTTGGAGGTGCTTGCAGTGGCTGATCCCACTGCAGATGGTATCCACTATGGCTTTAAGCACCAAGTTGTAGAACAAGCGATAGCGACCCTCGCCTATGGCTTTTTAGCAACAGCTGAGGATGTACTCAAGTGTTCCTCATTTTAGACACAGAGAGCATGATGGTGAAATAACCTTGCCCCAGCAGAACAGGTTAGATGGGCTTGGTAGGACATCATAGACTATACCCTGATGAAGACAACTTGGCTGTTGAAACGTTGGTTAATGAACTATTGCATCTGAGGTCCTAGAGCGGCTCTCATTTTCTTTTTCAGGACATCGTAGACTGCCTGGATCAAGAACTTGATGCGATAGGGCTCGGCCTTTCATAGCTCGGACCATCTTATTGCCTTGTTGCCACATTCCGACCATCCTGCTGGCTCCCTCCTCCTCGACTACTGCTCACACTTCCTCCTGCACCAGCTTCCGCCTGTCTTTCTCTTGGGCCTTGTCGTAGCATGGTGTTGTAATGCTACCAAGGCCTGCTCTTCCGGGAGTTACTGTACACACCAGCATGCTGTGCCGTAGCCATGACTCAGCCTGCTCACTGCATCCTGAGCTCTCCACTTCTTTCCTTTCCTCACCGCTGTACTAACCTAGGAGACTTTCGGTGTCGCTATACTCCCTGTATTGCAGCAGCTTCTTGTGCTTCTGCCTTAGGAGCGGTTTGGTAAATCCAAAGGGATTTGCGAAAAAGGCAGGCCCTCTCTCCTGGCCCTCTCTTTGCTGCGCCTTCTATGCCAGTCAGCTCTCTGCAAGTCCTGAGGATGTTACGTAGCTCTGACATAGCTGGTCTTTCTCCCTCACTCGCATCCTTGAACTGTTCTCAACTCCTGCCTTATCTGGTGGTTCTTTGCTGCTCTGTTGTTCATGGTGCATGGGGCCTTCACTTTTATCTTCTCCTCCATGCCAAACTTCTCTGAAGCCAGGGAAACAATGATTCTTGTCATTGTCTGGAGATGTCTATCTGCTTCACGTTTTGGCTGATGCTTCAAGGATTTTTTCAGCATCTTCATCAAACTGGAGCCACTCGTTCTCCTGTTTGGCTAGAGGCCATACTACTTGACTAATATACTTAAGTATCAAACGTAAATGTAATTGCTAAAATATACTTAAGTATTAAAAGTAAAAGTATAAATCATTTCAAATTCCCTATATTCAGCAAACCAGACCGCACAATTTTCTTGTTTTTTTTATTTACGGATAGCCAGGGGCACACTCCAACACTCAGACATAATTTACAAACAAAGCATTTGTGTTTAGTGAGTCCGCCAGATCAGAGGCAATAGGGATGACCAGGGATGTTCTCTTGATAAGTGCATGAATTTGATAATTTTTCTGTCCTGCTAGCCATTCAAAATGTAATAAGTACTTTTGGGTGTCAGAGAAAATGTATGGAGTAAAAAGTACATTATTTTCTTTATGAATGTAGTGAAGTAAAAGTAAAGGTTGTCAAAAATATAAATAGTAAAATAAAAATATGAATAGTAAAGTAAAGTACAGATATCCCCAAAAACGACTTAAATAGTATTTTAAAGTATTTTTACTTAGGTACTTTCCACCACTGCTGTGGGGTAACTCCAGGCCATGACTCCTCCTGCGTCTCACCAGAGTAGTTCCTGTGCACTGTCTCATGCACCACCTGCACGCATTTCATCCTAGCCTGGTGGATCTTGAGGCCACGCGGGTTCTTGCAGTCTTTCCCGCAAACACATTCTGTACTCGTAGTCATTATTCTTTTGCCAAGTGTCGGTGTCCTTTGGTCCGTCAAGCTGGGGTGCTCATCCTACCCCCTCACGGGCACCACTGGGGATTTATCTCTGTAAGTCGATCTTTAGCTTGGTGTCGGTTTTTTCTTCTCAGATGGGTGGATTTGGGCCTGTTCCGTGAAGAGCAGTATGTCCGTTGCATCCGACTCATTGAAGAAGAAATCTAGTACGCATGTATATCCTACATGATGAGGTTATTATAATGGACAAAAGAGCAAGATTATTTGTATGTGTCAAACGGCAGCCAAGCATCGATTATCATATCACCAGAATAAGACCCTCGATATTTTTGGAAAGGAGCATCAAGCTCATCACATTGCACTTTCACCACCCTGTGAAATTCATCATCATTTATTTAATCTGTAGGCTAGTAAACTGCATGCTATCCTGACGAGTTGTCGTGGGAGGACCACACAACGTCATCGCGTGACTCCAAGTTTACTTCAATATGATGGTTATTACAGTATATCAATATTTGCGCATAAAAGCGTTTCCACTGGTGTTTCTCTCATAATTAATTTTACAGACACAAAAAGAGCCCACCTTCTCTAGATTATTTTGTTTTGTCGACATTTGGATAGTTTGCCGAAACATTTTCTGTTTCCATCATGTACTTTAGTCCCATAAAAAGGTTGAATGAAACCTGGTTACTAGCTAGATTTTCATGCGAATCTTCTAGAATCCGCATAAAGAAAATATGCTCATTTCCCAACACTGGTGTTTCCACCAAATTGACTTGTTGTGGATTTAAATCAGTGCGTGATGACACAGTGCACACACAATGTACTTTTTTGCTTAAGTTTTCATGTACCCAATAAAAATCTATAGTTCAACGTGCTTCTGTTGCATTTTTAACTCTACCGATAGTTTTGTCACAAAAACTGTTGCTTTAAATACCAAAATGTGTGGTTTGGCTAGTCTACACGATGAGATTATTATGGATACGAGCAAAAATATCTTTATTTGTCAAACGGCAGTCAAGCATCGATCATCATGTCACCAGAATAAGATCCTCGATTTTTATTGGAAAGGAGCATCAAGCTCATCACCATGCATTTAAACCATGCTGTCAAACCTTCATAATAAACTGCATGGTTTCCTGAGTTGTAGTGGAAGGACCACACATCATATCATCGCGTGACTCCAAATTTACGTCGACATGGTGCGATTATTCTGGTGACATGATGATTGATGCTTACAAATAATATTGCTCTTATCTGTGAGCTGTTGACTAGAGTGCATGTGTCAAGACCACAATGGGCACATTTTCTATATAACCCAACAGTTTTTGTGACAAAACCATCAGTGGAGTTGAAAATGCAATGGAAACCCATTTAACTTCTATTTTTCATTCGGTATATCAGAATTTACTGTAAAAGGAATTTTTTTTCTGCAAAAACTCTGGTGGGAAAATGCGCATATTGTTTTATGCAGATTTTTGAATATTCGCATGAAAATCTGGTTGGAAGGGATTTGGGTGATGGGGGACGGTTTGATTGAAGTTAGTAGAGCTCTTTTCTTATTTTCTTAGTTGTACAGGATTAGGTAGGACCATGCTCAGTTGGTAGAGCATGGTCTTTGCAATGCCAGCATGGTGTGTGCAACGCCAGGGTTGTTGGTTTGATTCCCACAGGGGGCCAGTACAACAACATTTTTTTTTTTTTAAATGCATGAAATGAAATGTATGCATTCACTACTGTAAGTCACTCTGGATAAGAGCGTCTGCTAAAATGTGAAATGTTTAGTTTTTCTTAATGTTGTTTCTTTATTCATTTAGTCTGTGAACTGGGATTGACTACACACTCCAGTACAGTACATGGCAGCTTCACAGTCATGCACCTCTATCATTTGTTTTCTGACCGCAATAATACCATAGAAGAAGAAGCAGTTCGGCTGATTTTAGCGCGTATTGATGGTGTAATGAGAGATCAGCTGGCATTAATCTGGTCATCGATGGTTGCAATAGGCCCATACATTTCCAATTGAGCAAATAAACAACACATTTTAAATACTAAAGGATTTGTGCTTGAAACACAACACATTTTGTATTTAAAAGTGTTAAATTCTTGAACCAAGACATACTCCATATTTTAGAGCACACTATAAGGAGTACAATGACACCAATATGTTGTCTGGGTCTTACAGGAAACATGCATAGGTCTAAGAATGTTCTAAAATGGCCACTTTCATCATGATTTTCTAAAAAAAATGTGATACAAATGTAAAAAAGTATTTCAAACATGCTTCCTCCTAATTCAGTTTTTATGTGAGAATTGCCAGAACAATCTGAGATACTAAAAATATTTTCATCTTCCATGGAATCGCCCATACACAAGTTCACCGGGTTAGCAGAACTGCATTGGTTTTGTAACTGGGTGGCCTCCCAGGCATAAGCGCATATACCAATGTGCACAAGTCATCTTGTTTCAGGCACATTCTTCGCTAGCTGTAATGTGCCTCTGACTGGGGGTACGTGATTCCATTTTGTGGGGCGTGCTGACAATCAGTGGTGTTTGTTGTTTAGTGCTCCCAGCAGCCAACAATCAAAATAGGTCTAGCTCCCCCACCTGCTGGCTGTGGTATGTAGGCTAAGCATTCGGACAACTTTTCATCTCACTGTCAGAAATCACAACATTGCTCATTAAAACTCAGTGGTTTATAGAATGATTAATCAATTGACAGTGAACCAAAATATCACTCGATGAACAATGCTTTAATTAGCACAATGTAAGTAGATTAAGACTGATAAACACTGGGTATTACCAGTTCTGACATAGGCCCATCTGTCTGTGTGTGTGTGAGATTACGTGAAAATGTATTGAATAAGACTGTATATGTGGGAGGAAGGCAGAGAGCCATGTGAGTCAGAGTACAAATAGGAGAGATATGGTGAGAAGGAGACATAAAGAGAAGACTAATGGAACCACTGTGTGAGAGTGTCTGCCTACAGGTGTAGCTGTGTGAGTGAGCTGCTGTTTAGAAAAGTCAGGAACAGCTGTGACAGTCTAAAATCAGAGTGAGATGGGGGTGGAGGGAGTCTTGCAGCTATAGTTATAATATGATACACATGTTTTACAGATCAGGCTAATTATGTAAGTGTATTGTATAATAATGGAAAGCAAATATTCCATAAGATATAAAATATTCCATAAAAAGCAATGTAATTATCATATGTGAATCACATCCATGTCAAGTTTGTTGCAACAATATATCTACAGGCAATGAAACATGCCCCATGAAGACAGATGTTGTGTAGCTAGCTATAGGTAAGTATTTAACACAAGCAGAGCCACTAAATGGGTTTTTTCAATTGAACCGACTACCTACTTTTTTTTTGTCACATTTTAATGCAGCAGGTGGCAGTGTTGTCCTACCTTACTGACGCCATATCGCAAAGAGAACAGCTCAGAAACAACCAGAGAATACTAAAGACAGTAGATGGCAGTCTTTCTCCATGACACAGTTGGCTCCACCAAACTAGACACACGGGGACTGCAGCACGGAGGGGGATGGACTGACAAGCGAGAGGAAAGAAGGAAACCAATGGTATGACTAGAGGGCAGTCTTGCCCAACTATACCAGACCGGGAGAAGGGATGAAATAATGCAGAGGGCTGTTGGGGTGTGGGCAGAAGAGAGGGAGAGATGGAAGTTGGGCTTGGGGGGTGTTGAGCGTGGGAACGACAGCGATTGATGGGGTTGGCAGAGGAGAGTAGTTAGGAAAGAGAGCTGGAGAGAAGAGGATGCAACATAGCTAGGCTCGCTGAGGGAGGGGTTGTTTATCTGGCACCCATATGATCTCTTAGACAGCTTCCCTAGTCGACAGGATTTCAAGGGAATGTCTTTTAATTACACTGTGAGAGTCACCCGGTGGTGTGTTAGCTAAGGGTATAGTCACAGTTTAGCCAAGTGCCTGACTTTGTTATTTATCATCCCCAAACAGTTTAGCCAAGTGCCTGACTTTATTTATCATAAGCAGGTCAGTTGATGTGAAGATCTGTTGCAGAAGTCCCTTACTACTTTTCCTCCAACACTCATTACACAGGAATACATCTATTTCAAAGCTTAAGTGCTATGCCAACAGACATTTTCTCATGTACATTAAGCAGAATACAGAAATGAAGACAGAGGAGACAGAAAACAAAAGGCTAAAAGCAAATCAGAAGTTGTTGTGCTTGCTTTTTATGTACCTCGTATGTATTACCATGCCCATGGTGTCCATTCAATTCAAGGATGATTGGCAAGTTAAGTCACAATTAACCAAATGAACCCCCCCAATCGTGTCATTTTTCAGTCTGTTTATGTCTGATGGAAATAAGCAAATTTAATCATTGCACTCACTCTGGCTGATACGCCTAATGCAAAAATATAATAATGGAAAACTAATGAAGTGTTGGAGATGCCCTTATTGTCTCTACTACAGTCACATTAAAGAAAGCCCTTCTCCAGCACACTGTGGTACAATTGAAAACTAAAAAAGGAAAGGAAGCACTGTATGCCTAGGACCTACTATTTGATTCCCCTGTGGTTCCATAGTAATCTGATCACTCTGTTTGTGTTAGGCCTAATTCCCTTGAGTGTAAAAAGGGATTACTTAAACATGAAAACAAGGTGAAACACATAGTGATGGAGAATCTCTTCCTTCCTTGTGTGTAGTCTTTCAGCCCTCCATTTATTTTCATTAAGTGCTGTCAGTAAGGACCATTAACCAGGCTAGAGTATAATAGGTAGGTAGCCTAGAGGTTAAGAGCATTAGGCTGGTTACTGGTTCGAATCCCAGAGCTGGCTAGGTGGAAAAATCTGCCGTTCTGGCCTTAAGCAAGGCATTTAACCCCCAACAACAACTGCTCCCCGGGCACTGTGACGTGGACATTGATTAATAATAGTTTGTATTTCAAACCGGTCGGACACTACAGATGATTTTGTGAGAAGACCGATTTTCGGGATGTCTCATGGTCAGATCTTGCTCTGACACCTTTCACCGCAGATACGGAAGTGTGACATAAGCTGATGCGATGGATTGGGACTCATCCAATGCAAAAAAAGCATTTTGCATTTTTTTACCTTTATTTAACTCGGCAAGTCAGTAACCTCTTAAGGATCGGACAAATTCTTATTTACAATGACGGCCTACCCTGGCGCCGCCCTATGGGACTCCCAATCACGTCCGGTTGTGAAACAACCTGGAATCGAACCAGAGTCTGTAGTGACACATCTAGCACTGAGATGCAGTGCCTTAGACCGCTGTGCCACTCGGGAGCCCCCCAAAAAACATATCTCTAGCTTAAACTGACAGATTTTATGGGGATTTGTTTAGTATGCTAATTAGGTTTCCGTTCGGTTATGGACATCAACCTTAGGGGGTTAAAGCAGCCCCCTCTCTGATTCAGAGGGGTTGGGTTAAATGTGAAAGACACATTTAGGTTGAATGCATTCAGTTGTACAACTGACTAGATATCCCCCTTATCCCTTCCCCTTTCCCTAATCACCTCCCCTGAGTGGTGACCCATTTGTGGTGATGCGTTTATGGCACCGGACGAGGTTAATGAAAACAGCCCACCTTAGATGTACCGACACAAGACTGAAAGCACAATACAATAGGCATTCTGGAACAGCCCATATTAGATGTACCTACCAGAGATTTAAATGGTACTGAAACAAGACTCTGAGCACAACACACACAATAAGCATTCTAGAACAGGCAGCTCACCTTGTAGTCTCAAGAGCATAGGCTCAAGAGTGAGAGTATAGTTCAAACAGTTCACCGATATGTAGTAGATCACACAACCCATAATTAGCAATTTACTGTAAACATAGAAGCACTCTTTGTGTTCTCTCTTTACTCGTGAAGGCAAAATGAAGACATGACTGTATAAATAGCTTGTCCGCAACAGCCAGCATATACCGGAATGGGCATTTCAGTCTTGGTTAATACTTTTTGTATGCATGAATGATCTTATAAACTTACAGGAATTCTTAACACGTCTTAATCTACAAAGACCCTTTATAGAGCTATTCCTGTGAGGATATTTTCCCGTAAGAGTGAAGTGATTAGTTGACTGTCAGGATCTAGAGGGTTACAGAGAATATTCTGTGGATCAGATTTGTTGGATTATGATAATTTATTTTTGGCTGTATAAAGTCTATGGGATAAGGCACTGTCTATGACATGCATCTCCAGTCTCTTGGTGAGGGATATAAATACCTCATCATTCAATGCTGTGAATACAGCTAAAGTATAAATATCTTCATTATCTATCCTACATGTATTTCAGGTTGTCAAAACTTGTATGTGAGGGAGCATCTGTCTACTTGTAGCCTAACAGTGTTATGAACATACTGTAAAATCACTCCACAGCTAGCTTGAAATGTCGCCGATGGAGGTCCTGGATTCAATCCTCTGTGAGCCGAATCAGGAAGAAAGCGGTACTCACTAAGCCAACAGTGTGACGTCTGTTACACATAGAGGGGAAGCCAATTGGTGTGACACAGATGAAGAGTCATATACTGTAGGGTTCTCTCAGCCATCTCTGAGCCCACTCTTTCCATGTCATTTGATGAGTTTTGGCCTAGGGACACCAGACAGAGAAGAACAAACCTTAATGCTTTCATTCTCTGAGGGTCTTTCTGCAACCAACATCCTACCCATGCTGCTTATTTCTCAGGCAGGGATCTGCTTTCTGCAAGGGGGGAGAGTATGGAAGAGGCCTATTAGATTGTAACCCCCAGCTCTATATGCCATTTTGAGCTTTCCTGCAGAAATCGAATTGTCACTGATCCCATGTTCTGATGCTGAAGAGCTCTCTGTGGCGTCAGAGTTCGTCAGCTCTGTGCTTAGTCATTTGATCTCATCAACTGCAACATACAGATCATTCAAGTTGGACAAGCTGGACACATGGTTTTAATGGTGTTTCACTTAAAAGAAGATAAGGCAAATCACCTAAAAGAGGAGGATAGCCAGTTTAGCCACATGCTACAAAATAATATGCAACACTGGTAGAGATTCATTCCACTATTTGACTAGGCTATTTCCTAATTGCTTCAAATGCATCTAGTTGTATATTTTATGCATTGTTTGTTTACTGTTGTTCAGTAGATATCACAGTTCTAATGCTTGTTTTCCCCTATCAAAACTGCATTTATTATAAACTGTATAATTTGTCTAAATTGAACATTGTGCTGCACATTTGTTAAATTATACAGTTGCAAGGGACTCTTCAGTTTCAGATGCATATACTAGACTGATTATCAAGGATTTGTGTCTTGCCTTCTGGACATATATTTGAAGGCAGCACAAAGTGTGTGTGTGTTTGTTATATGTGAACTGCGTTTTCTTAGTGGTAAACAAACATTTGTCAGGGAACAATGGCGCACGCGCAGACACACACTATACTATGGTGCAGTTCATATAAGATTGTCAGGGACATCAATCATATTAAGAGGGTATGCCATCCAATTTCAGTGGGTAAGATTGGGATGGAGAATAGAAAGGAAACCATTTGGGGACTATGAGATTTGCAACATTTCAGATACTGTCAGCATGGTGAAAATGTTTTATTTGCCATCACGTAGACATAGAGATTTGGCAGGCCGCCCCTCATAACCTCATTAACACATCAGAGCCAATCAGGTGGCACACATGCCAGCAAACACATAGCTCTGGAAAAGACACAGAATTTCTAAACCAAGGAGAAAATCATAATTACAACCACAACTTACAAGCCACACAACTGTCTTTTCCCTCTGTTTGATTTGAGCCATGCGATTTTTGCAGTCTTGTGACTTTATTGTAGTCAATGATGACTGATCTATGTTTTTACACATGACTAAATCCAGCACATCACTGACAGTCATTATGCACATCATGCCGTTGATAAGAGGTGTCATTGGTTATGCAAGACGGGTTGAAGAACTTCACCTCTACGCTCATATTAGTAACCATCATTTCCCATCCAACATAAAGAGACGGCTCTTCTTAATATGGCTCATCGCCTTGCATCAAATATGACGTGCTATTAGACAAGACATCAAAAATGCATTATCCATCTTTTATACATTTTCTGCAATGAAAATTTGATTTGTTTAATCTATTCCATGCAATCAGAGGCATCACATTGTAATCTTATTTTTTCACCGCATGCACAGATGTTATTTTCCATCATAGGTTTTATTTTTCATCAGTCATAAGGGAACAATAAAGCAGAGAGCGTAGGATTGCTTGTATTGTGTACAGAATGTTCTGTGTTTGGACAAGATGTAATTTCACTCTATCAGTTGCTATGGCACTGAGAAGAAAATATCTTACAATTTGGGAATGAGGGTCTGGTTCTTTTGACACTTTTTACTCTGTTCCAAACCACTCTGTTCCAGAGTGAAAGTGAAAATCAGCTATGCCCTCCACATCAGTACAGCACAGAGACAAAGTGGAGTCAGAACTCAACGGCTCAGACACAAGACTTATGACAATCACCAGTCTCAACAGTGAAGAGGCGACTCCGGGATGCTGGCCTTCTAGGCAGAGTTGCAAAGAAAAAGCCATATCTCAGACTGGCCAATAAAAATAAAAGATTAAGATGGGCAAAAGAACACAGACACTGGACAGAGGAACTCTGCCTAGAAAGCCAGCATCCCGGAGTCGCCTTTTCAATGTTCACGTTGAGACTGGTGTTTTGCGGGTACTATTTAATGAAGCTGCCAGTTGAGGACTTGTGAGGCGTCTGTTTCTCAAACTACTGTACTTGTCCTCTTGCTCAGTTGTGCACCGGGGCCTCCCACTCCTCTTTCTATTCTGGTTAGAGCCAGTTTGCGCTGTTCTGTGAAGGGAGTAGTACACAATGTTGTACGAGATCTTCAGTTTCTTGGCAATTGCTCGCATGGAAGAGCCTTCATTTCTCAAAACAAGAATAGACTGATGAGTTTCAGAAGAAAGTCTTTGTTTCTGGCCATTTTGAGCCTGTAATCGAACCCACAAATGCTGATGTTCCAGATACTCAACTTGTCTAAAGAAGGCCAGTTTTATTGCTTCTTTAATAAGAACAACAGTTTTCATCTGTGCTAACATATTTGCAAAAGGGTTTTGTAATTATAAATTAGCCTTTTAAAATGATAAACTTGGATTAGCTAACACAACGTGCCATTGGAACACAGGAGTGATGGTTGCTGATAATGGGCCTCTGTAGGCCTATGCAGATATTCCATAAAAAATCAGCCGTTTCCAGCTACAATAGCCATTTACAACATTAACAATGTCTAGACTGTATTTCTGATCAATTTGATGTTATTTTAATGGACAAAAAATGGCTTTTCTTTCAAAAACAAGGACATTCCTAAGTGACCCCAAACTTTTGAACGGTAGTGTATATATATATACAGTTGAAGTCGGAAGTTTACATACACTTAGGTTGGAGTCATTAAAAACTTGTTTTTCAACCACTCCACACATTTCTTGTTAACTTCTCTAGGCTAGGGGCGGTATTTTCACGTCTGGATGAAAAGCGTGCCCAAAGTAAACTGCCTGCTACTCAGGCCCAGAAGCTAGGATATGAATATTATTATTAATTGGATAGAAAACACTCTGAAGTTTCTAAAACTGTTTGAATGATGTCTGTGTATAACAGAACTTATTTGGCAGGCGAAACCCCGAGGACAAACTATCCAGGATTTGTTTTTGAGGTCACTCTCTTTTCAATGAGTTTTCAATGGGAATCTAGAATTCTAAGGCAGTTGCTTGCAGTTCCTATCGCTTCCACTGGATGTCAACAGTCTTTAGAAATTGGTTGATGTTTTTCCTTTGTGTAATGAAGAAGTAGCCCTGTTCAGAACAAGGGTCGAGGGAAGTGTACTGTTGTGGTTGAGGCGCGTGACCTGAAAGCACGCTCCACTTTGTTTTGCTCCGGTGTTGAACGCAGTTTATACCGTCTTAAATTTTATTGATTAGTAAAAAAATACCTAAAGTTGTATTAGGAAAGTTGTTTGAAATGTTTGGACAAAGATTACAGGTAACTTATGAGATATTTTGTAGTCATGTTGCGCGAGTTGGAACCGGTGTTTTTCTGGATCAAATGCGCCAAATAAATTGACATTTTGGATATAAAACGATTAAATTAATCGAACAAAAGGACCATTTGTGATGTTTATGTGACATATTGGAGTGCCAACAGAAAAAGTTCGTCAAAGGTAAGGCATGAATTATATCTTTATTTCTGAGTTTCGTGTCACGCCTGGCAGGTTAAATTATGACTGTCTGTGTTTGTTTGGTGGGGTGCTATCCTCAGATAATCGCTTGGTTTGCTTTCGCCGTAAAGCCTTTTTGAAATCTGACACGTTGGCTGGATTAACAACAAGTGTAGCTTTAATTTGGTGTATTGCATGTGTGATGTCATGAAAGTTTAATATTTATAGTAATTTAATTTGAATTTGGCGTTCTGCCATTTCACCGGATGTTGTCAAATTGAGCCATAAGAAGTTAACAAACTATAGTTTTGGCAAGTCGGTTAGGACATCTACTTTGTGCATGACACAAGTAATTTTTCCAACAATTGTTTACAGATGTCACGACTTCCGCCGAAGTCGGTCCCTCTCCTTGTCCGGGCGGCGTTCGGCGGTTGACGTCACCGGTCTTCTAGCCATCGCCAATCCACCTTTCATTTTCCATGTGTTTTGTCCTTGTTTTCTACACACCTGGTTTCATTCCCCAATTACATGTTCATGTATTTAACCCTCTGTTTCCCCCATGTTTTTGTGCGTGAATGTTTCTATGTTCATTCGGTGCTGTTTTCACCTGTGCATAATTGATTATCGTTTATTGTTGATCAAGTGTATGTTTACCTTGTGCCTTTATTTTGAGTAAAGTACGTTGCCCACTCATTCTGCTCTCCTGCGCCTGACTTCATGCACCAGCTACACCCACCATCTGACAACAGACCGATTATTTCACTTATAATTCACCTGTATCACAATTCCAGTGGGTCAGAAGTTTACATACACTAAGTTGACTGTGCCTTTAAACAGCTTGGAAAATTCCAGACAATTATATTTACAACGGAACGATTTGATTAATGTAACGTTAGCTAGCTACATAGTTGTATTTGTATCAAAGATAAAGTTAAACGCAGCCACTGCTAGCTAGCCAACTCTACCAGCTACCAGCTAGCAGTACTGTATCATTTTTAGTCAATAAGATTTTTGCAACGTAAGCTTTCTAGTTGTGTAGTCCACTTGTGTAGCTAGCAGGACTGACTTTGTGTTAGCTAGCCAACGTTTAATTACTTCTGTGTTATGAAAGGAACTAAACACGGACACGAATGATCCATTGATAGTTTGTTGTAACCAAGTATTGGTGCTAACCGTGTGTTATCGGATGCTAGCATGCTAGTTAGCTACGGCGTCATAAGACACATAAGACACGGTGCACTGGGTGGGTTTCACGGAAGAATACTGTACCAAGTTATCCTGTTGGGGGTAGGGGGCAGTATTTGCACGGCCGGATAAAAAACGTACCCGATTTAATCTGGTTATTACTACTGCCCAGAAACTAGAATATGCATATAATTATTGGCTTTGGATAGAAAACACCCTAAAGTTTCTAAAACTGTTTGAATGGTGTCTGTGAGTATAACAGAACTCATATGGCAGGCCAAAACCTGAGAAGATTCCATGCAGGAAGTGGCCTGTCTGACAAGGTGTCGTTCTTCTTGCCTCTGTTTATTGAAGACTGAGGATCTCTGCTGTAACGTGACACTTCCTACGGCTCCCATAGGCTCTCAGAAGGCGGGAAAAAGCTGAATGATGTCTTTGGAGCCCCTGGCTGAAAAACATTAGCGCCTTTGGTAAGTGGTCGATCAGAGTACAATGAGACTGAGGCGCGTGCACGAGGCGACCCCATGTTTTTATTTTCTCTGTCTTTGAACTAAAACAGGGTTTCCCGGTCGGAATATTATCGCTTTTTTACGAGAAAAATGGCATAAAAATTGATTTTAAACAGCGGTTGACATGCTTCGAAGTACGGTAATGGAATATTTAGAATTTTTTTGTCACGAAACGCGTCGGGTGCGTCACCCTTCTTTGCCCTTCGGATAGTGTCTTGAACGCACGAACAAAACAGAGGATATTTGAACATAACTATGGATTATTTTGAACCAAACCAACATTTGTTATTGAAGTAGAAGTCCTGGGAGTGCATTCTGATGAAGAACAGCAAAGGTAATCAAATTTTTCTTATAGTAAATCTGACTTTGGTGAGGGCTAAACTTGGTGGGTGTCTAAATAGCTAGCCCGTGATGGCTGGGCTATCTACTCAGAATATTGCAAAATGTGCTTTCACCAAAACGCTATTTTAAAATCGGACATAGCATTTGCATAAAGGAGTTCTGTATCTATAATTCTTAAAATAATTGTTATGTTTTTTGTGAACGTTTATCGTGAGTAATTTAGTAAATTCACCGGAAGTTTGCGGTGGGTATGCTAGTTCTGAACGTCACATGCTAATGTAAAAAGCTGGTTTTTGATATAAATATGAACTTGATTGAACAAAACATGCATGTATTGTATAACATAATGTCCTAGGATTGTCATCTGATGAAGATCATCAAAGGTTAGTGCTGCATTTAGCTGTGGTTTGGGTTTATGGGACATTATATGCTAGCTTGAAAAATGGGTGTCTGATTATTTCTGGCTGGGTACTCTGCTGACATAATCTAATGTTTTGCTTTCGTTGTAAAGCCTTTTTGAAATCGGACAGTGTGGTTAGATTAACGAGAGTCTTGTCTTTAAAATGGTGTAAAATAGTCATATGTTTGAGAAATTGAAGTAATAGCATTTCTAAGGTATTTGAATAACGCGCCACGGGATTCCACTGGCTGTTGAGTAGGTGGGACGATTTCGTCCCACCTACCCTAGAGAGGTTATCGAGCTGAATAAACTAAGTTTGAGCCTATTCCTGGAAACATTGAACCACTGTAGTTTACATCAATTATAATTTCTAAGTGGAAGTTGGAATAGTTATATTTGAGTGTTTGAGTGTTTGAGTGTTTCAGCGAATGGTTATTGAGGGAGGCCCTGCTCTCTCGCTTCCCCAGTTGTTTAGTTAATTTTCTTTCCAATCTACTTTGCATTAGCGTAGCCTCTCCTGTAGCCTGTCAACTATGTGTCTGTCTATCCCTGTTCTCTCCTCTATGCACAGGCCACACAAACGCTTCACACCGCATGGCCGCTGCCACTCTAACCTGGTGGTCCCAGCGCCCATGACCCACGTGGAGTTCCAGGTCTCCGGCAGCCTCTGGAACTGCCGGTCTGCGGACAACAAGGCAGAGTTAATCTCAGCCTATGCTACCCTCCAGTCCCTCGACTTCTTGGCGCTGACGGAAACAGGGATTACCACAGAAAACACTGCTACTCCTACTGCTCTCTCCTCGTCTGACCACGTGTTCTCGCATACCCCGAGAGCATCCGGTCAGCGAGGTGACAGGACTGGAATCCTCATCTCTCCCAAGTGGACATTCTCTCTTTCTCCCCTGACCCATCTGTCTATCTCCTCCTTTGAATTTCATGCTGTCACAATCATTAGCCCATTCAAGCTTAACATCCTTATTATTTATCGCCCTCCAGGTTCCCTTGGAGAGTTCATCAATGAGCTTGACGCCTTGATAAGTTCCTTTCCTGAGGATGGCTCACCCCTCACAATTCTGGGTGACTTTAACCTACCTACGTCTACCTTTGACTCATTTCTCTCAGCCTCCTTCTTTCCACTCCTCTCCTCTTTTGGCCTCACCCTCTCACTGTCCCCCCCTACTCACAAGGCAGGCAATACGCTTGACCTCATCTTTACTAGATGCTGTTCTTCTACCAATCTCACTGCAACTCCCCTCCAAGTCTCCGACCACTGCCTTGTATCCTTTTCCCTCTCGCTCTCCTCCAACACTACTCACTCTGCCCCTACTCAGATGGTATTGTGCCGTCGCAACCTTCGCACTCTCTCTCCTGCTACTCTCTCCTCTTCCATCCTATCATCTCTTCCCTCTGCTCAATCCTTCTCCAACCAATCTCCTGATTCTGCCTCCTCAACCCTCCTCTCCTCCCTTTCTGCATCCTTTGACTCTCTATGTCCCCTATCCTCCCGGCTGGCTCGGTCCTCCCCTCCTACTCCGTGGCTTGACGACTCATTGCGAGCTTACAGAACAGGGCTCCGGGCAGCCAAGTGGAAATGGAGGAAAACTAGCCTCCCTGCGGACCTGGCATCTTTTCACTCCCTCCTCTCCACATTTTCTTCCTCTGTTTCTGCTGCTAAAGCCACTTTCTACCACTCTAAATTCCAAGCATCTGCCTCTAACCCTAGGAAGCTCTTTGCCACCTTCTCCTCCCTCCTGAATCCTCCCCCCCCCATCGGCGGACGACTTTGTCAACCATTTTGAAAAGAAGGTTGACTACATCCGATCCTCATTTGTTAAGTCAAACAACACCGCTGGTCCTGCTCACATTGCCCTACCCTATGCTTTGACCTCTTTCACCCTTCTCTCTCCAGATGAAATCTTGCGACTTGTGACGGCCGGACGCCCAACAACCTGCCTGCTTGACCCTATCCCCTCCTCTCTTCTTCAGACCATTTCCGGAGACCTTCTCCCTTACCTCACTTCGCTCATGAACTCATCCTTGACCGCTGGCTACATCCCTTCTGTCTTCAAGAGAGCGAGAGTTGCACCCCTTCTTAAAAAACCTACACTCGATCCCTCCGATGTCAACAACTACAGACCAGTATCCCTTCTTTCTTTCCCCTCCAAAACTCTTGAGCGTGCCGTCCTTGGCCAGTTCTCTTGCTATCTCTCTCAGAATGACCTTCTTGATCCAAATCAGTCAGGTTTCAAGACTGGTCATTCAACTGAGACTGCTCTTCTCTGTGTCACGGAGACTCTCCGCACTGTTAAAGCTAACTCTCTCTCCTCTGCTCTCATCTTTCTAGACCTATCTGCTGCCTTTGATACTGTGAACCATCAGATCCTCCTCTCCACCCTCTCCGAGTTGGGCATCTCCGGCGCGGCGCACTCTTGGATTGCGTCCTACCTGACAGGTCGCTCCTACCAGGTGGCATGGCGAGAATCCGTCTCCGCACCACGTACTCTCACCACTGGTGTCCCCCAGGGCTCAGTTCTAGGCCCTCTCCTATTCTCGCTATACACCAAGTCACTTCGCTCTGTCATATCCTCACATGGTCTCTCCTATCATTGCTACGCAGGCGACACACAATTAATCTTCTCCTTTTGCCCTTCTGATAACCAGGTGGTGAATCACATCTCTGCATGTCTGGCAGACATATCAGTGTGGATGACGGATCACCACCTCAAGCTGAACCTCGGCAAGACGGAGCTGCTCTTCCTCCCGGGGAAGGACTGCCCGTTCCATGATCTCGCCATCACGGTTGACAACTCCATTGTGTCCTCCTCCCAAAGTGCTAAGAGCCTTGGCGTGACCCTGGACAACACCCTGTCGTTCTCCGCTAACATCAAGGCGGTTACCCGATCCTGTAGGTTCATGCTCTACAACATTCGCAGAGTACGACCCTGCCTCACACAGGAAGCGGCGCAGGTCCTAATCCAGGCACTTGCCATCTCCCGTCTGGATTACTGCAACTCGCTGTTGGCGGGGCTCCCTGCCTGTGCCATCAAACCCCTACAACTCATCCAGAATGCCGCAGCCCGTCTGGTGTTCAACCTTCCCAAGTACTCTCACGTCACCCCGCTCCTCCGCACACTCCACTGGCTTCCAGTTGAAGCTCGCATCTGCTACAAGACCATGGTGCTTGCCTACGGAGCTGTGAGGGGAACGGCACCTCCGTACCTTCAGGCTCTGATCAGTCCCTACACCCAAAGAAGGGCACTGCGTTCATCCACCTCTGGCCTACTCGCCTCCCTACCTCTGCGGAAGCACAGTTCCCGCTCAGCCCAGTCAAAACTGTTCGCTGCTCTGGCACCCCAATGGTGGAACAAGCTCCCTCACGACGCCAGGACAGCGGAGTCAATCACCACCTTCCGGTGACACCTGAAACCCCACCTCTTTAAGGAATACCTGGGATAGGATTAAGTAATCCTTCTAACCCCCCCCCCCCCCCTACCCTCCCCCCTAAAAAAGATATAGATGTACTATTGTAAAGTGGTTGTTCAACTGGATATCATAAGGTGAATGCAACAATTTGTAAGTCACTCTGGATAAGAGCATCTGCTAAATGGCGTAAATGTAATATAAATGTATATCATGGCTTTAGAAGCTACTGATAGGCTAATTGTCACAAGTTGAGTCAATTGGAGGTGTACCTGTGGATGTATTTCAAGGCCTATCTTCAAACTCAGTGCCTCTTTGCTTGACATCATGGGAAAATAAAAGAAAATCAGCCAAGACCTCAGAAAAAATATTGTAGACCTCGACAAGTCTGGTTCATCCTTGGGAGCAATTTCCAAATGCCTGAAGGTACCACGTTCATCTATACAAACAATAGTACACAAGTATAAACACCATGGGACCACACAGCCGTCATACCGCTCAGGAAGGAGACGCATTCTGTCTCCTAGAGATGAACGTACTTTGGTGCAAAAAGTGCAAATCAATCCCAGAACAACAGCAAAGGACCTTGTGAAGATGCTGGAGGAAACAGGTACAAAAGTATCTATATCCACAGTAAACGAGTCCTATATCGACATAACCTGAAAGGCCGCTCAGCAAGGAAGAAGCCACTGCACCAAAACCGCAATAAAAAGCCAGACTACGGTTTGCAACTGCACATGGGGACAAAGATCGTACTTTTTGGAGAAATGTCCTCTGGTCTGATGAAACAAAAATACAACTGTTTGTCCATAATGACCATGGTAATTTTTGGAGGAAAAAGGGGGAGGCTTGCAAGCCGAAGAACACCATCCCAACCGCGAAGCACGGGGATGGCAGCATCATGTTGTGGGGGTGCTTTGCTGCAGGAGGGACTGTTGCACTTCACAAAATAGATGGCATCATGAGGGAGGACAATTATGTGGATATATTGAAGCAACATCTCAAGACATCAGTCAGGAAGTTCAAGCTTGGTCGCAAATAGGTCTTCCAAATGAACAATGACCCCAAGCATACTTCCAAAGTTGTGGCAAAATGGCTTAAGGACAACAAAGTCAAGGTACTGGAGTGGCCATCTCAAACCCCTGACCTCAATCCTATAGAAAATTTGTGGGCAGAACTGAAAAAGCGTGTGCGAGCAAGGAAGCCTACAATCCTGACTCAGGTACACCAGCTCTGTCAGGAGGAATGGGCCACAATTGACCTAACTTATTGTGGGAAGCTTGTGGAAGGCTACCCGAAATGTTTGACCCAAGTTATAACATGTAAAGGCAATGCTACCAAATAATAATTTGAGTGTATGTAAACTTCTGACCCACTGGGAAAGTGATGAAAGAAATAAAAGCTGAAATAAATCATTCTCTCTACTATTATTCTGACATTTCACATTCTTAAAATAAACTGGTGATCCCAACTGACTGAAGACAGGGAATTTTTACTTGGATTAAATGTCAGGAATTGTGAAAAACTGAGTTTAAATGTATTTGGCTAAGGTGTATGTTAACTTCCAACTTCAACTGTATTGTCACGTCCTGACCATAGTAAGATGTTATTTTCTATTGTGGAGTAGGTCAGGGCGTGACAGGGGGTGTTTTTCTATGTTTTGTATTTCTATGTTCATGTTCTAGTTTTGGTATTTCTATGTTGGTTGTGTTTGGGATGATCCCCAATTAGAGGCAGCTGGTCCTCATTGTCTCCATTTGGAGATCATACTTAAGTAGGGTTTTTTTTCCACCTGGGGTTGTGGGATCTTGTTTTTGTACAGCTCAGTTTAGCCTGCAGAACGTGACGTTCGTGTTCTGTTGTTTATTGTTTTGATTTAGTGTTCTGAGTTAAAATAAATTTATCATGAGCACTCATTACGACGTTCGTCACATGTATATTATATATATATACACACACACTACCGGTCAAAAGTTATGGAACACCTACTCACTCGAGAGTTTTTCTTTATTTTTACTGTTTTCCACATTGTAGAATTACCAAATAAGGCTATCTTCTGTATACCCCCCCCCCCCCCCCCCCCCCCCCACTCCCCACCTTGTCACAGCACAACTGTCTCAAACGAAATTAAGAAAGAAAGAAATTCCACAAATGAACTTTTAGGAAGGCACATCTGTTAATTGAAATGCCTTCCAGGTGACTACCACTTGAAGCTGGTTGAGAGAATGCCAAGAGTGTGCAAGGCTGTCATCAAGGGAAAGGGTGGCTATTTGAAGAATCTCAAATTTAAAATATACTGCTCAAAAAAATAAAGGGAACACTTAAACAACACAATGTAACTCCAAGTCAATCACACTTCTGTGAAATCAAACTGTCCACTTAGGAAGCGACACTGATTGACAAAAAATGTCACATGCTGTTGTGCAAATGGAATAGACAACAGGTGGAAATTATAGGCAATTAGCAAGACACCCCCAATAAAGGAGTGGTTCTGCAGGTGGTAAGCACAGACCACTTCTCAGTTCCTATGCTTCCTGGCTGATGTTTTGGTCACTTTTGAATGCTGGCGGTGCTTTCACTCTAGTGGTAGCATGAGACGGAGTCTAAAACCCACACAAGTGGCTCAGGTAGTGCAACTCATCCAGGATGGCACATCAAAGCGAGCTGTGGCAAGAAGGTTTGCTGTGTCTGTCAGCGTAGTGTCCAGAGCATGGAGGCGCTACCAAGAGACAGGCCAGTACATTACATCAGGAGACGTGGAGGGGGCCGTAGGAGGGCAACAACCCAGCAGCAGGACCGCTACCTCCGCCTTTGTGCAAGGAGGAGCACTGCCAGAGCCCTGCAAAATGACCTCCGGCAGGCCACAAATGTGCATGTGTCTGCTCAAATGGTCAGAAACAGACTCCATGAGGGTGGTATGAGGGCCCGACGTCCACAGGTGGGGGTTGTGCTTACAGCCCAACACCGTGCAGGACGTTTGGCATTTGCCAGAGAACACCAAGATTGGCAAATTCGCCACTGGCGCCCTGTGCTCTTCACAGATGAAAGCAGGTTCACACGGAGCACATGTGACAGACGTGACAGTCTGGAGACGCCGTGGAGAACGTTCTGCTGCCTGCAACATCCTCCAGCATGACTGGTTTGGCGGTGGGTCAGTCATGGTGTGGGGTGGCATTTCTTTGGGGGGCCGCACAGCCCTCCATGTGCTCGCCAGAGGTAGCCTGACTGCCATTAGGTACCGAGATGAGATCCTCAGACCCCTTGTGAGACCATATGCTGGTGCAGATGGCCCTGGGTTCCTCCTAATGCAAGACAATGCTAGACCTCATGTGGCTGGAGTGTGTCAGCAGTTCCTGCAAGAGGAAGGCATTGATGCTATGGACTGGCCCGCCCGTTCCCCAGACCTGAATCCAATTGAGCACATTAGGGACATCATGTCTCGCTCCATCCACCAATGCCACGTTGCACCACAGACTGTCCAGGAGTTGGCGGATGCTTTAGTCCAGGTCTGGGAGGAGATCCCTCAGGAGACCATCCGCCACCTCATCAGGAGCATGCCCAGGCGTTGTAGGGAGGTCATACAGGCACGTGGAGGCCACACACACTACTGAGCCTCATTTTGACTTGTTTTAATGACATTACATCAAAGTTGGATCAGCCTGTAGTGTGGTTTTCCACTTTAATTTTGAGTGTGACTCCAAATCCAGACCTGTGTTATTTTAGTGTTCCCTTTATTTTTTTGAGCAGTGTATATGTTGATTTGTTTAACACTTTTTTGATTACTACATAATTCCATATTTGTTATTTCATAGTTCTGATGTCTTCAATATTATTCTACAATGTGGAAAATAGTAAAAATAAAGAAATACCCTTGAATGAGTAGGTGTTCTAAAACTTTTGACCGGTAGTGTGTGTGTGTATTATATATATATATATATATATATATATATATATATATATATATATATATATTATTTTCTGGACTCTGACATTGCTCGTCCTGATATTTCTTTGTATGTAATTGTTTGGTATTACTGCACTGTTGGAGCTAGAATCACAAACATTTCACTGCACCAGCAATAACATCTACAAAATGTGTACTTGACCAATACAATTTTATCAGTTCACAGCACCCACCAGACTTTTTGTTATAATATAACCACTGTTTCAACCAACCCCTCCTGTGAACCAGAACCTGTTCTACCCTGCTCTTTTCAACAAGCTCAAACAGTCTCACTGCAGAAATTGAAGTTTATCCTTGTTTTTCCAAAACTCAAAATTCATAGTTGCTCCAAACGTCGAATTTACAAGGTAAAGGTTTGGGATAGGGTTAAAACAAACAAAACACTCAACCTTCTGATCCAGAGTCATGGGATTACGCCCATCCAGACCCCTTTCCACAATTCCCTAGCTAAACCCAAAATTCGACTTGATGGTGATAGCGCTCACTGTTACCCCGAGTGGACGGTTTTGAAGGCATTTCCCGACGTCCACAGGACATGGATTGACATCCAATTTTGAAGTCACTCGTGAGCGATCTGCCTTCTCTTTTGATTAGTCTAAAATAGCTTTTTAGACAGAATATCTATCCTCTCCTTGACTCTGAGCCTACTGATACAGGACTTTCTAAACTAATCATAATGGCAAGCAATCCCCCTTTGTATCCTTTCATACGATATATGTGCAAAAGTATGTGGACACCCATTAAATTTGTGGATTTGTTTAGTTCAGCCACACCTGTTGCTGACGGATGTATAAAATCAAGCATATTGGCAGTGAAATGGCCTTTACTGAAGAGCTCAGTGACTTTCAACGTGACACTGTCATAGGATGCCACCTTTCCAGCAAGTTAGTTCATAAAATGTATGCCCTGCTAGAGCTGCCCTGTAATTGCTGTTATTGTGAAGTGGAAACGTGTAGGAGCAACAACGGCTCAGCCGCGAAGTGGTAGGCCACACAAGTTCACAGAACGGGACCGCCGAGTGCTGAAGCAAGTAGCTGGAATAAATCATCTGTCCTCAGTTGCAACACTCACTACTGAGTTCCAAACTACCCCTGGAAGCAATGTCTGCACAAGAACTGTTAACCGAGCAGCCGCTCACAAGCCTAAGATCACAACGCACAATGCCAAGGATCGGCTGGAGTGGTGTAAAGCTCGCCGCCATTGGACCCTGGAGCAGTGGAAATGCGCTCTCTGGAGAGATGAATCACTCTTCACCATCTGGCAGTCCGAGTTACGAATCTGCCAGGAGAACGCTACCTGCCTGAATGCATAGTGCCAACTGTAAAGTTTGGTGGAGGAGGAATAATGGTCTGGGGCTGTTTTTCATGGTAACGGAACAGCATACAATGACATTCTAGATGATTCTGTGCTTCCAACTTTGTGGCAACAGTTTGGGGAAGGCCCTTCCTGTTTCAGCATGACAATGCCCCCAAGTACAAAGCGAGGTCCATTCAGAAGTGATTTGTCAAGATTGGTGTGGAAGAACTTGACAGAGCCCTGACCTCAACCCCATCAAACACCTTTGGGATGAATTGCAAAGGGGGGGACCAACGCAGACTGCAAGCCAGGCCTAATCATCCAACATCAGTGCCCGACCTCATTAATGCTCTTGTGGCTGAATGGAAGCATGTCCCCGCAGCAATGTTCCAATATCTAGATTAAAGCCTTTCCAGAAGAGTGGAGGCTGTTAGAACAGCAAAGGGGGGGACCAACTATATGTGAATTGTAAAGTCTTTTGTCTGTAATGTCTTTTTTGTAATATGTCCGACCCCAGTAAGGCTAGCTGTCACCATTGGCGTTGGCTAATGGGATCCTAATAAATCAAAATCAAATCCATATTAATGCTGATGATTTTGGAATGAGATGTTCGACAAGCAGCTGTCCACATACTTTTGGTCATGTAGTGTATCAGAACAAAACATTGTTGATACAGTAGAGATATCTTTCTGCCTGTTGTGAATCTTCCTGAAACCATGTTAGAGTTTACTCATTTGGGTATAGTACCTGCTGCTTTAAGATGAAACCTTCAGGGTGTCTAACCCATATGTTGCTCAACCCTGAGGCAGATCAGAGAACGTAGATACTTGTCCAATATCTTGGAGAAGGCTTTCACTTAGAAGGAATAACTGAAATCTTACTAAAGCATGCTGGATGTTGTCAGGCCTAAGGGTGCGTGGTGAACAGTAGTCTGAGGCCCCTTTGATCAATACTTACTCAACATTACACAACTGGCATTAAATAGCCTCACTCCAAAGACTACTCCTAGTCCCATTACAGAGTCCAAATATATACATCAGAGCATGAATCCCTTCTTAATTATCAATTGCAATACATCTACACGCATGCTATAGTATAACTGTTGCTTCCAAGGTCCTGTATTTATCTACCTTTGTAAAAGTAGCAAGAGAATGTGTGGAAGTGACGGAGGCATTTAGTGTGAGAGGAAGAGTTTTGGCCTCTCTGAGGAGGAGTTTATGAAAAGGGATCTAGCAAATGGTTGTTGACAGGGCAGGAGGTATTCATCAAAGAAACAAGTATCGAGAATGCTGAGACCAGAGTTGGGGCTGAAATGAATCTCATAGAAACAAATCTAATCTAAACTCAGCCAGAGAAGCCATTTATAACCCTATAACATCACAACGTGCATCCACGGAGAGGAGAGGGGGAGTGGGAGAGGGGAGAGAGAGCGGAGGGGGGTGGAAGGAAGGAAATGTCCTCCCCTCATGACCAACTGATCAATCATTTTTCTCATGAGGTAGTTAGGCTACCCGTTCTCATAGTACAGCCTAATTTACCATAATGTTTATTGGATTAACAAAATAATAAATACATATAGTTGTAGTCCGAAGTTTACATACACTTAGGCTGGAGTCATTAAAACTTGTTTTTCAACCACTCCACAAATTTCTTGTTAACAAACTATAGTTTTGGCAAGTCGGTTAGGACATCTACTTTGTGCATGACAGAAGTAATTTTTACAACAATTGTTTACAGACAGATTATTTCACTTATAATTCACTGTATCATAATTCCAGTGGGTCAGAAGTTTACATACACTAAGTTGACTGTGCCTTTAAACAGCTTGGGAAATTCCAGATAATGATGTCATGGCTTTAGAAGCTACTGATAGGCTAATTGACATAACTTGAGTCAATTGGAGGTGTACCTGTGGATGTATTTCAAGGCCTATCTTCAAACTCAGTGCCTCTTTGCTTGACATCATGGGAAAATAAAAGAAAATCAGCCAAGACCTCAGAAAAAATATTGTAGACCTCGACAAGTCTAGTTCATCCTTGGGAGCAATTTCCAAATGCCTGAAGGTACCACGTTCATCTATACAAACAATAGTACACAAGTATAAACACCATGGGACCACACAGCCGTCATACCGCTCAGGAAGGAGACGCATTCTGTCTCCTAGAGATGAACGTACTTTGGTGCAAAAAGTGCAAATCAATCCCAGAACAACAGCAAAGGACCTTGTGAAGATGCTGGAGGAAACAGGTACAAAAGTATCTATATCCACAGTAAACGAGTCCTATATCGACATAACCTGAAAGGCCGCTCAGCAAGGAAGAAGCCACTGCACCAAAACCGCAATAAAAAGCCAGACTACGGTTTGCAACTGCACATGGGGACAAAGATCGTACTTTTTGGAGAAATGTCCTCTGGTCTGATGAAACAAAAATACAACTGTTTGGCCATAATGACCATGGTAATGTTTGGAGGAAAAAGGGGGAGGCTTGCAAGCCGAAGAACACCATCCCAACCGCGAAGCACGGGGATGGCAGCATCATGTTGTGGGGGTACTTTGCTGCAGGAGGGACTGTTGCACTTCACAAAATAGATGGCATCATGAGGTAGGACAATTATGTGGATATATTGAAGCAACATCTCAAGACATCAGTCAGGAAGTTCAAGCTTGGTCGCAAATAGGTCTTCCAAATGAACAATGACCCCAAGCATACTTCCAAAGTTGTGGCAAAATGGCTTAAGGACAACAAAGTCAAGGTACTGGAGTGGCCATCTCAAACCCCTGACCTCAATCCTATAGAAAATTTGTGGGCAGAACTGAAAAAGCGTGTGCGAGCAAGGAAGCCTACAATCCTGACTCAGGTACACCAGCTCTGTCAGGAGGAATGGGCCACAATTGACCTAACTTATTGTGGGAAGCTTGTGGAAGGCTACCCGAAATGTTTGACCCAAGTTATAACATGTAAAGGCAATGCTACCAAATAATAATTTGAGTGTATGTAAACTTCTGACCCACTGGGAAAGTGATGAAAGAAATAAAAGCTGAAATAAATCATTCTCTCTACTATTATTCTGACATTTCACATTCTTAAAATAAAGTGGTGATCCCAACTGACTGAAGACAGGGAATTTTTACTTGGATTAAATGTCAGGAATTGTGAAAAACTGAGTTTAAATGTATTTGGCTAAGGTGTATGTAAACTTCCGACTTCAACTGTACATACACAGACATTGTTGTTCGAGTGTAGGATTTCATGGAGTAACACAGTACATGTGGAAGCATTCAAACACTGTAGTTTTCACCGTCATACCTTTAATTCACAAGTGCCTGTGGGCCAGTGGAAATCCATCCATCTCCAAAGCTCTACAGACCTGATGGTTAACCTTTTTAATTCGGACACTTGTGTTCCCTTTACCTCTTTGACTGCAGACAAGTCTTCTCCTGGGATGTGCTGGATAATACAGAGGAATATAGAGGCAGGCTTTGGTTACTATGTTGGTCTACGTTACAGTATTGTCTTCTGACTGCTGTTCAATACACTTATCTCTGATAACAGTGAATACAATAGATCGCAGATCTTGTGTGGGATTCATCAGCTAAACCTAGTTTTGTTGTCTGTTGCTGTCAGAGTCAAGGGACTAATAGTAAACAAACACATAAGAAATCACCAGAAACTCACAGTAAACACTGAATTTCTAGAAGAATAGAGGAGAAACAGCTTAATGAGAAAACGTGTTGTATTAGTTCTAAGAGCCAAGCTACCAATAGTTAATTCAAGAGATTTCAAGGAAATGTAATTGAAAATCTCATCTAGCATCAGTGGGTTATTACACGACAAATTGGAGTTTACTGCGTTTTCTGCCAACCCAAGAAAGTTAGCAATTGTTTAATGATCCACTAACGTGAGTGCTGGCCCTGACTGGTTCACAGTGGACGTTGCACTGTTCACTTCAGAGGCTTTGACAGTGCACCTCAGGCACCTCCATGAGCTTTCCCAGGCCAAACAATGAGCTCCATCCTCACCACGCTCCCTGTGTAATCCCTGATCAAAGGTCCCAGGGAAATGAGGATGGATTCTCCGCTCTAACAACCACACTTTTTCTGATGGGAAAAATTGAAGCCATTTCTTTATCTTCATTCTGCAGGTTAGCGCTCAGTGGTTTGGAGAGAGAGACCTTGCCATGATAGTGCGGCCTGGCACAATGCAGAACACACAGGCAGACGTGACTGAACGCTTCTCAGTGCGTTTGATGTCTGTTTTCACCCCCTGCATTTATGTTCCCCCCTGAGCAACACCATTTACGATAAGGAAAATGAGAAACAGCAGTCCAGTGCCCCCCCAAAAAACAACGAGTTCAACAGAATGTCTCTAGCAATTATTCCTCCAGACTTTGAATTTTATGCCTGATTGATGGTGTGTTATTCTCCAAATAACATTTGAAATATCATCAAAATATTTGTCACGTTAATCAATAAACGAGACTGATAGCCTTACTGTGTATGGGGGATTCTGAGGACATGGACTGAGTTTTTATCTTGATCTTTTTAAAAATCTTTTATCTTTAACTCTGCATTGTTGGAAAATTACTTTTAAGTAAGCATTTCACTGTTAGGCTACACCTGCTGTTTACGAAGCATGTGACAAATAAATAACATTTGATTTAGTTAGTATTTGCTCTTGACACATCACAGCATCATTACAATCCTTCTTCATAACAGGTTCTCCCCATTTTTTTTGTAATGGTTCAATTTCACTCCCATTGCTTTATTAGCCTATGCTGCTGCAGTGTTGAAGATGAATATCAATTCTGCTCTCCTTTTTAGTTCATATTTATGTCACTCTGTCCCATCTCAACACTCTCTGTGTTTGGTGATCCGTGGTTCTGGTGGTGACAGCAGAGTGAGATGGGAGACTGGTGGCCTGAGCTATATGGCATTCTAACCGTGTGTGTGTGTGTGTGGGGGGGGGGGGGGGAGTAAAACATATGGCTTATATGGGTGAGTAGTATCTATCTGCAGCCATATGACTAGAAAAGTGGACATAGAGGAAGAGTGGGGCACAGAGGGAGATCAGAGGGTGCAAACTAGATGGATGTCCAGATGCCCAGACTGACTGATTCATGCTCTGGAGCCTCCAAGACAAAGAGGGGGTGACTGGCAGACACATCTGAAGCTTCAGGGGGAGAAACTGTGAGGACAGAAAGAAACACACCAGGAAACGGCTAGGATGGAGTCAAACAGAGTCAATAATACATCAGTCGGACTGCTCATGTTTTATGGTTCTGGGAAACAACCCAGAAAGATAAACCAGACACGGAATAAAGACATATGGCAAAAAGCTGCCTGAATTACAACAGTAGATTTCTGAAACTGAAGCCCCTCATGTTAAATAAGGAAAATTATGCAACAAATTGAATACCCCCACCCAACCACACAAAAGGGCAATCTGAAAGCTGCAGATCGGTTTGCAAAAAAAAATGTTGATAAACCTTTAAACCTCTGGCATACTTTTATCATGTTAAAGAACCTTGCTTGAACCTTCAACAAAATAACTGATCTCTCTGACATCAAATATGAGGTTGCAGTTCAGGTAACTTTGAACTTGCCTTTTGTCCTTTGATAATGGCTCCGTATACCACAATGTGTAAATGCATTATTTTCTAGAAATATCAGTCTGTATGAACAGTGTTTTGAGCTCAGTGTAACACTGAATATGCAGTCTTTCTGTAAGTATCACAGTGGAAAACTGCTGTCTTAAGTACAGCAGGTGGTATCACATTCAGCAGCTTGTTGACAGCTCAGAGCGACAGTGTGAACTATAACAGACAAACAAGCCTCCATTAGAGCTGAGACACTGTATTCGGAAAGTTCTCGGACCTGTTGACTTTTTCCACATTTTGTTACATTACAGCCTTTTTCTAAAATTGATTAAATAGTTTTCCCCCCTCATAAATCTGCATACAATTGAATAATGACAAAGCAAAAACAGGTTTTTAGAAAGAAAATTAAAAAACAAGTATTCAGACCCTTTACTCAGTACTTTGTTGAAGCACCTTTGACAGCAATTACAGCCTCGAGTCTTTTTGGGTATGATGCTGCAAGTTTGGCACACCTGTATTTGGGGAATTTCTCCCATTCTTCTCTGCAGATCCTCTTAAGCTCTGTCAGGTTGGATGGGGAGCGTCGCTGCACAGCTATTTTCAGGTCTCTCCAGGCATGTTAGATTGGGTTCAAGTCCAGGCTCTGGCTGGACCCCTCAAGGACATTCAGAGACTTGTCCCGAAGCCAATCCTACGTTGTCTTGGCTGTGTGGTTAGGGTCCTTGTCCTGTTGGACGGTGAACCTTCGCCCATAATCTGAGCTCCTGAGTGCTCTGGAGCAGGTTTTTGTCAAGTATCTCTCTGTACTTTGCTCCGTTCATCTTTCCCTCAATCCTGACTAGTCTCCCAGTCCCTGCCTCTGAAAAACATCCCCACCACATGATGCAACCACCACCATGCTTCACCGTAGGGATGGTGCCAGGTTTCCTCCAGATGTGACGCTTGGCATTCAGGCCAAAGAGTTCAATCTTGGTTTCATCAGACCAGAGAATCTTGTTTCTCATGGTCTGAGAGTTCTTTAGGTTCCCTTTGGCAAACTCCAAGCCGGGCTGTCATGTGCCTTTTACTGAGGAGTGGCTTCCGTCTGGGCTTTCTACCATAAAGGCCTGATTTGTGGAATGTTGCAGAGATGGTTGTCCTTCTGGAAGGTTCTCAAATCTCCACAGAGGAACTCTGGAGCTCTGTCAGAGTGACCATCGGGTTCTTGGTCACCTCCCTTACCAAGGCCCTTTTCCCCCGATTGCTCAGTTCGGCTGGGTGTCCAGCTCTAGGAAGAGTCTTGGTAGTTCCAAATTTCTTCCATTTAAGAATGATGGAGGCCACTGTGTTCTTGGGGACCTTCAATGCTGCAGAAATGTTTTGGTACCCTTCCCCAGATCTGTGCCTTGACACAATCCTGTCTCACAGCTCTATGGACAATTCCTTTGACCTCTTTTTGCTCTGACATGCACTGTCAACTGTGAGACCTTATATAGACAGGTGTGTGCCTTTCCAAATGTCCAATCAATTTAATTTACCACAGGTGGACTCCAAGTTGTAGAAACATCTCAAGGATGATTAATGTAAACACGAGCTCAAGTTTGAGTCTCATATTAAAAGGGTCTGAATACTTATGTAAATAAGGTACTTCTGTTATTTTTTTTAAATACATTTGCAAACATTACTAAAAACCTGTTTTTGCTTTGTCATTATGGGGAATAAAATAATATAATACATCAAGTTGTAGAAAAATCTCAAGGATGATCAATGGAAACAGAATGCACCTGAGCTTAATTTCGAGTATCATAACAAAGGGTCTGAATACTTATGTGAACAAGGAATTTCTGTTTTATTGTTTATACATTTGCAAAATTGTCTAAACCTGTCGTCGCGTTGTCATTATGGGGTATTGTGTGTAGATTGATGAGGGCCAAAAATGTATTTAGTCTATTTTAGAATAAGGCTGTAACTTAACAAAGTGTAGAAAAAGTGAAAGGGTCTGAATACTTTCCGAATGCGCTGTACATGTGTGGTTACATAAGACTATCTGGAAAACATTCAAAAATAAATAACTGTTTATGACAATGATATCAGCATATATTTTTGAGTAAGCAGCACTGTCCATGTTTCTCTAAGTAGAGACAACTCGCATTGCTTCCATTTCAATATCCTTTTTTCTCCAGTGCAGTGCATCGGTGGTCAGGGCAGTTTCACCACGCATGAGCGTAGTGTGTTTTCTTGTAATTGACAACTGGACAGTGAGAAGTCATACTTTATCAGAGAGCTACCTTACTGAGATATACAACTGCGTAATCTTACATGGACAGATGCACGTAACATAAATGGTAGTAGCATCTGTCAACAGAGACTGGGATGTCATGACTCACAAGAAACTTTGTTCCGGTATGCTTAATGTTCATCACTGATCATTTGGATAAATCACGATTTCGCAGGTGCTCGCATTTCTTTTGAATTTTGGAAGGGGAGGGAGCATTTGGCCCATAGACTTCGGAAACTGGCTGAGTGTTTTCGTTTAGAGGGGTGGAGACTTTGATACTGACTTTAGTACATTATCTAACATGTTTTCCCCAAGAACTAAATCCAGCATATATTGCAATTACGTGGGATTTTATTTCTGGGTGTCCAGGATTAACCACTGAGAACCACATTGACATGTGGATGGACACCAGACATGATAAAATAAGAATTATGTTGGACCATTACTTTGTGCAAATCAAAAGGTTTAAATGTATAGTACAGGCGTTCAACCAAATGGACACTGGTAGCCTGCCAACTGTATAATAATCTTTCATCAAGTGCTAATACATGCAGGATTGAAAGCCATCCGTTCTCTCGCTCACTTGAGCTCTCTCGCAAAGAACTGTCTCACGCTCTCTGTCCTGATGAATGTAAACAGGCGCAGAATTGCACTCCAGAGCCTGTCTTTGTGCCCTGCTGTGTAGGAGGAAACCAATCAGTAGGACAAAATGCTACTCCCACACAGAGCAGTGTAAATGGTTGGGTTGGTTGAAAGCCAACACTGTGCTGCCAGAGCATCGACAGACAACTGTGCTCAGAAACGTTCACAGCATTGCAGAAAGAAAAACGGGCAGGTATAATTCTTATAATGCAGCTAACACATTGTAAGAATTATCATAAGCATGTATTACTCCCTAACAATGTCTACTTTAATCTCAAAATGATCCTGACTAGATTACAGCTATTTTTACACTAAATATTCTTGGTCGTGGTGGAATATTGTGCGCTCTAGATAGGGCTGTTGCGGTGACCGTATTACCAAATGTCACCAGTCATGGCCACAGTCAAATTGGTCACCGCAATCCCATCCAAAAATGGCGTTGATGGGTAGCCTACCAAACTTGCTAAAGTCCCTCGCTAATGGCATGGTACTCAGTGCTCTATTGTCCCTCTAATCATTCTCTTAACACTTCATGATTGAATTTGAATAATCTGAATGATGAGGACAAATGGTGATGGGAGTTGGAGCTCCCTTAGTGAAATGGACACCAGAAAGACCCGGACCCAATATGCATAAATTCATTTTGAAAAACGTTTTGAAAGGACCTAAAGGACAACCAGTCCGATCCAAGTGAGGGAAGCAGCAGAAAAGCCAATTGTTTTGTTACTTTATTAAACCGGAGCCATTACCGAAAGGGGGAGAGGGTCACAGAGCGCGCAGCTGTAGGCTATTAGGGAGTGGAGGGTCTGCGGTGTATGTGTGAGGAAGACAGGGAGCATAGGTGGCGAGTCCATAAGGCTAGGGGAAGGTGAGCCTTCCCTAAAGTAAAGTAATTTCTTGTTAACAAACTATAGTTTTGGCAAGTCGGTTGTAGACCTCCACAAGTCTGGTTCATCCTTGTGAGCAACTTCCAAACGCCTGAAGGTACCACCTTCATCTGTACAAACAATAGTACGCAAGTATAAACACCATGGGACCACGCAGCCGTCATACCGCTCAGGAAGGAGACACGTTCTGTCTCCTAGAGATTAATGTACTTTGGTGCAAAAAGTGATAATCAATCCCAGAAGAACAGCAAAGGACCTTATGAAGATGCTGAAGGAAACATGTACAAAAGTATCTATATCCACAGTAAAACGAGTCCTATATCGACATATCCTGAAAGGCCGCTCAGCAAGGAAGAAGCCACTGCTCCAAAACCGCCATAAAAAAAACAGACTACGGTTTGCAACTGCACATGGGGACAAAGATCGTGGATTATGTGGATTGATTGAAGCAACATCTCAAGACATCAGTCAGGAAGTTAAAGCTTGGTCTCAAATGGGTCTTCCAATTGGACAATGACCCCAATTATACTTCCAAAGTTGGGGCAAAATGGCTTAAGGACAACAGAGTCAAGGTATTGGAGTGGCCATCACAAAGCCCTGACCTCAATCCCACAGAAAATTTGTGAGCAGAACTGAAAAAGCGCATGCGAGCAAGGAGGCCTACAAACCTTACTCAGCTCTGTCAGGAGGAACGGGCAAATGTTCACCCAACTTATTGTGGGAAGCTTGTGGAAGGCTACCTGAAAGGTTTGACCCAAGTTAAACAATTTAAAGGCAATGCTACCAAGGGGGGGGGGTCTCATTAATTTGCTAGCTCCTGGAATAACATTTCAACTAAATTTATGCATATACTTGTGAGTGCCTCTTCCAGTTTTGGACTATAACCTTCACGGTTAACCCTTTTAGCTATTGGACTTGTAAGCAAGTAATGGCAACATTTACCCGATATAATGTCTGTTGAGCAACAGCAGCCAGAGGAGATACTGGAAAATCCTTTACCCATCATACAACACCCGCAGCCCGTGAGAGACATGACGTTTCGAGTAGAGCTACCTCCCCTTTACTGGGGATGATAATTCATATTTTTCGTCATGGATTCTCAGGTTGATTTTCAGGTTTGAAGTAGCCTGGATGTATCCTCATCTGTCATAAATACAATTTTACTTTTGCCAGCTAGATTGTCCATCCCTGTATTTGCCTACTGGCAGAGCCTTTCAGATACTACCAAAGATGATTGTAACCAAACAAAGAAACGTCTTGGTGACGCTTTTGGGCGTCCCCACAAACCAAACAAGCCATTGAAGCTGTATGCAGCTGAACGCTCAACCTTAGTTATAGAGGCTTTGCCCAGTTATGGTAATGAAGCAAAACAATGAGAACTTTTCAGGTGATTTGTTGCTGGACTGTATACAGCCCTGCAGCTTAAGGTACATGAACATGGTGCAACAACAGTGGAAGCTGTATAAAAAAATTGCATCAAACTTCGAGCATCATCTTCAACATCTCAGGGCAGTGTTCGACAGCATCAGAGAAGCTGGAATGAAGTTGAAACCTTCCAAATGCCACTTACATTTTTTTACCTTTATTTAACTAGGCAAGTCAGTTAAGAACAAATTCTTATTTTCAATGACGGCCTACGAACAGTGGGTTAACTGCCTTGTTCAGGGGCAGAACGATTTTTACCTTGTCAGCTCGGGGATTCAATCTTTCAACCTTTCGGTTACTAGTCCAATGCTCTAACCACTAGGCTACCTGCCACCCCGACCTCTGACTTGCCCATGAACACCTTGCTAAAGCCTCTCACCTTCCTGGGATTCCTTGTCTCCAAAGATGGGGTGCGACCTAACCCCTCCTACACAGAGAAGCTACATTCATGGCCAGTCCCAACATCACCCACAGAGGTCTGAGTGTTCATGGGCCAGTCAGAGGTCTGAGTGTTCATGAGCCATTCAGATCACCTCCATGCGGATACAGTCTACCTCTGAGTTGGCTCCTGTGCCCTCCTCAATGTTGCAGTACCCCACCGAGGGCTCCTCCAACACCCATGGCACTCCGCTGTGGAGGACCTTAACCTCATCCATATCCAAGACTGATGACTGGGGCGTATGTGAAGCACAAAGGGCAGAACCTGAGCTACAGATTGTTTTCCAGTGGCTAACAGATGGACAGAAATCACCTCACAGGGAGATTCACAATGCTTCCTCATACATACAAGTTATGGACTCTGTTCATTCGCCTTGTGGTTCAGGATGGGCTCCTTTGCTGCAGGGTTCGTCACAGATCCACACACAATACTCAGCTTCAGGTTGTGGTCCCACGAGGGTTAATCCCGCGTGTTCTAGAACATGTTCATGGTCACCCATCAGTAGGACATTATGGGTACTTTAAATCATACAGTCAGGATGTCCTACCCTACTGGCCCCATATGTCAGCTAATATATCTGCCTTTTGTCAAGACTGGCCCATGTGCCACGTGAGCAGGCACCCTTGGTCCCAATCTTACCCTTGCAAACCTTCCAGATGATTGCTGCCGACATCACAAAGCTGCCCCACTATGAAACTCTTTGGCCTACTGCCTGTTTGAACAAAGCATATCACATGGTGTGCCCCATACTGTGTTAAGTGATCAGGGCTGGCAATTCAAGTTAGATTTGGTAAAGTCAGTCTGCTCTCTCCTAGGGACTACAAACACCAAACTTCTGCACATCATCCACAATGTGACGGGGCAGTCAAATGCAACAATTGCACCCTGAAGGCAAAATTGGCAAAGGTCCCAAGACAGTGGATTCGAATGGGATGATGACTTGCCTTAGGTAGATCTGGCATATAACACATCTACTCATTCGAGCACGGGCTTCACACCTTTCTTCACTGGCCCATGGACGAGAGGCTAACCTGGTGATCGACATATTCCGGTATACATAGCCAGGAGCAAACCCCACACCTGGGATGCCGGCAGAATATGCAATTTCCCTTTAGAGCAAACTACAGAGAGCAATTTGAGATGTACATGCATTCAGCGACTGAGCAAAAGGACAACAGAAGCACTACTTTGACCGACGTCAAAAGTATGTTCTATACCAGGTCAGCAACTTGGGGATGGTGGATGACCCAGCATGTCTCCGTGACAAGCTGGCACGACGATGGTTAAGACCTTACATGGTTCTGCACCCCATCAGCATGTGAAGAGACCACACACCTGTGAACTTTGAGTACAGGGAGTTGGCAGAACAACAAGCAAAATCCAGGGTTGTTCATTATTATCGCTTGAAGCCCTATGACCTTCCTGATCCAGTGTTACGGCCCCGCTCCACTAAAGTGACTGAAGAATGCCCACTCTATTTTCATCAGGTCACTTCTCTTCCCCCTGTCCCTCCCGACAGCCTTTTCTAGGTCCTTGCCCCCACTCAAACGCCTCCCTCCATCCCTTCCCCCGCCGCTGGACATTGTGCAACAATAAGCATAACTGGACGTTACGGAACAGGGACAACATGATCCGGGGCCCCTATCCTGTTCCACCACCTGCAGGGCCCTCCGCTTCCTGAGGTGCCTCAGCCTCAGGCCCCTGCTCCACCTGAACTGGCTGAGATTCCTGTTAGAACTCAGACAGTAAAATGCACACCTTGTCACTTGGAGGACCTTTTTTGACTTAAAGCTGCAATATGTAACTTTTTGGTGCCAGGATAACAACCTCTCCTTCAACCTGAACAAGACAAAAAAGATTGTCATGGACTATAGGAAAAGGAGGGCTGAGAATGCACCCATTCTCATCGATGGGGCTGTAGTGGAGCAGGTTGAGAGCTTCATGTTCCTTGGTGTCCACATCACCAACAAACTAACATGGTCCAAGCACACCAAGACATTCGTGAAGAGGGAATGACAAAACCTATTCCCCCTCAGGAGACTGAGGAGACTGACACTGCCTGGTATAGAGGTCCTGGATGGCAGGAAGCTTGGTCTCAGTGATGTACTGGGCTGTTCACACTACCCTCTGTAGTGCCTTGCGGTCGGAGGTATGTGTCCTCAGATCCTAAAAAAGTTATACAGCTGCACCATCGAGAGCATCCTGACTGGTTGCATCACCGCCTGGTATGGCAACTGCTCGGCCTCCGACCACTAGGCACTACAGAGGGTAGTGCGTATGGCCCAGTACATCAATGGGGCCAAGCTTCCTGCCATCCAGGACCTCTATACCAGGCGGTGTCAGAGGAAGGACCTAAAAATGGCCAAAGACTCCAGCCACCCTAGTCATAGACTGTTCTCTCTGCTACCACACGGCAAGCAGTACCGGAGCGCCAAGTCTAGGTCCAAAAGGCTTCTACCCCCAGCTTCTACCCCCAAGTCATAAGACTCCTGAACAGCTAATCAAATGGCTACCCGAACTATTTCCAAATGTAGAATGTGCTCTTTCTACATTTATAAGCACCCTTTCCATTTTTTGACGTTCCATGATCTTGGCTGTCTAACTGATTACAGAATTGGAGCAGGTCTCTTTCCTTGATGTCGCGTTTGACTTTGAATGTGAGTTTGCATGACCTCAGCTCAGCCTATCAGAAAACCGGCAAAAACGTATTCTTAACAGGCCCATGGGACACTGGCCATGACACCTTTTTCATTTTTTATTGATATATATATATATATATACATATTTTTTATTTTTTTTGTGTGTGTGTGTGTGGGGATACATTTTGACCAGACCACCCAACCAAAAAATTGTCCAGCCCATCTGGCAATCTGAATTGAATTGATCCCTGATCCTGATTCCGTTAGATAGATTGTAAAAAACTGGTAGAAGTCACACTGGAGATCACGTATTACAGCCAAGATTTGAGATCTCATCAAGCGACACGTCAGAGCATAATAATTCCCAGGGTATCTCCTTCCCTCAGGGACTACAGTTCTGTGGAAAGAAGGAAGAAAGGGAATTGATAACCCAATGCTGGGTTAATATGACACAGCCAAAGTAATATGATAGCTCTTGGTTTTAGCAAGATATATTGCACCAAAGAAACATGAATAAGTAAACCTTAATGCTATTCCCTGGCAGAGTTCTGATGACACTGTATTTCATTCAAGTGGCTGCTCTGCACACATTTCTATTGGCCATTTTGTAAGTTGAATGGAACACATGGTTTGGATTTTGATAAGAACGCAAGGCTAATTCATTTCTTATTCATTCCCTGTCACAACACAACTATGTAGAGAAGACTATGTATGCCTATACGGTGACACGCACAGACACAAGCACACACTCAGTTAGGCAGGCAGGCTTGCATGCACACTTGCAACACACACACATAAAATGTACAAGCAAACACAGCTCATGACATTTAGTGTAGCACACACCCCATAGAGGACTCCTAAAAAATTAAGTATAATTTTTGTCTTGTACTGTATTTTTTCTAGCTAGGGCCATTTACTTTAAGTGCTGCCTGTCTTCCTAGTAGCCTACTTGGTGTGTGAACTGCTGACTGCTCATAACTTGCAGTTGATTGTTGACACGTCAACCAGGATTAAGGGGCAGGGCAATTTTTTATTGTTGCTTTGGTAATCAGTGGCTTTATGGGAGGGGGAGTGGTTTCTCCTCTCCTAGGCAATTAGTACCTGGAGGTGTGCTCTTTACCTCTGCTAGGCAATTAGCAATTAGTGTTAGTACTTCAGTCTCCCCTTCTGTGTCAGCGGCAGTCGTGTCAGCGGAAGTCTCGTCGCCAAAACTAAGACTGTTCTGACGAGTTGTTCTGCTGAGTTATTTGAGGAAGGAAAGAGAGGAAGGCTCCACACCCCTCTCTCACTTAAATATCTTACCTAGTTGTTTTCAGATCTCATTTTGCTTTCTTGTAGCTTTGTCAACTATGTGTGCTCTACACCTGTTTGCTCCTCTCCATGTAGGCTTTACAGATGCTCCCCACCCCCGTACTGGGTGACTTCAACCTCCCAACGTCTGCCTTTAATTAATTTCTTTCCACCTCTTTCTTTTCTTTCCACCTCGTTCTTTCCCCTCTTTGCCTCTTGATCTCACCCTTTCCTAGTCCTCTCCCACTCACAAGGCAGGCAATACACTTGTCCTCATCTTTACTCGAGGCTGTCTGCCTACTTATCTCACTGCAAACCCCCCCTCCAGGTCTCTGATCATTACTTTGTTTCCTTTTTGGTCTCCCTCTCCTCCAACCCTACCCACTCAGCCTCTACCCAGATGGTCATTCGCCATAGCAATCTTCACTCTCTCTCCCCCACTACTCTTTCCTCTTCTATCCTATCATCTCTCCCTTCTGCTAAATCCTTCTCTGTTCTGTCTCCTGATTCTGCCTCTTGGACCCTACTCTCCTCCCTTTCCTATGACTTTCACTGTCACCTTTCCTCCCTCTCTGTGGATGACTTTGTCAACCACTTTGAGAAGAAGGTTGACTACATCCACTCCTCATTCACTCAGCCTATTGAGTCCACTGGTACCATTCACACAGAACTACCCTACGCCTTGACCTCTTTCTCCCCGCTCTCTCCAGATTAAATCCTGCGACTGGTGAGGTCAGGCCGCCTGCTCGACCCCATCCCATCCCTCCAGTCAGTCTTTGGAGACCTTCTCACTTCCCTCATCAACTCATCCCTGACCGCTGGCTGCATCCCCTCTCACTTCAAAATTGCCAAAATTGGCAAGAAACCAACACTCAACAGCTCTGCCGTCAAAAACTACAGACCGATATCCCTTCTTTCTTTTCTTTCCAAAACACTTGAACCCAATTCTCTCACTATCTCTCTCACAACAGTCTTCTTGACCCTAACCAGTCAGGCTTCAAGATGGGTCACTCAACTGAGACTGCTCTCTTCTGTGTCACAAAGGCTCTCCGCACTGCCAAAGCAGACACACTCCTCTGTTCTCATCCTAGATATATCTGCTGCCTACGACACCATGTACCATCAGATCCTCCTCTCCATCCTCTCAGGGCTTGGAGTCTCAAGCTCTGCACACTCTTGGATTGCATCTTACCTGGCAGGCCCCTCCTACCAGGTGACGTGTAGAGGATCTGTGTCTACACCATATACTCTCACTACTGGTGTCCCCCAGGGCTTGGTTCTAGGCCCTCTCCTCTTCTCTATGTACACCAAGTCACTCGGATCCGTCATATCCTCACCCTCAACTATTTTTCTCCTTCCACCCTTCTGGCATTCGCCAAACCCAGATTCGTCTGTTGGACTATCAGATGGTGAAGAGTGATTATCACTCCACAGAACGTGTTTCCACTGCTCCAGAGTCCAATGGCGATGAGCTTTACACCACTCCAGCCGATGCTTGGCATTGCACATGGTGATCTTAGGGTTGTGTGCGGCTGCTCGGCCATGGATGCCCATTTCATGAAACTCCTGACAAACAGTTCTTGTGCTGACGTTGCTTCCAGAGGCAGTTTGGAACTCGGTAGTGAGTGTTGCAACCGAGGACAGATGATTTTTACGTGCTTCAGTACTCGGGAGTACCGTTCTGTGAGCTTGTGTTGCCTACTACTTCGCGGCTGAGCCGTTGTTGCTCCTACATGCTTCCACTTCACAATAGCTGCACTTACAGTTCACTGAGGCAGCTCTAGCAGGGCAGAATTTTTACGATGCCACGTTGAAAGTCGCTGAGATCTTCTTTAAGGCCATTCTACTGCCAATGTTTGTCTATGGAGATTGCATGGCTGTGTGCTCGATTTTATACACCTGCCAGCAGTGGGTGTGGCTGAAATAGCAGAATCCGCAAATTGGAAGGGTTATCCACATACTTTTGTGTGTATATCAATCAAATGTATTTATAAAGCCCTTTTTAGATCAGCAGATGTCACAAAGTGCTATACAGAAACCCAGCCTAAAACTCCAAACAGCAAGCAATGCAGATGTAGAAGCATATATAGTGAATCTTAAGATGAATGCACTAACTGTAAGTCACCCTGGATAAGAGCATCTGCTAAATGACTAAAATGTATATGTGTCTCTACTGCTCCACTAGACTGGAAGAGAAGATGGAAGAGTAGGCTGTGTGATGCTGACACACAGCCTTTTTGTGACCTGGCTTCTGTTTGGTGTTTATCAGGTCCAAGACATCCAGTCCCTCCCTGCTGTGCTTGGAAAGAAGGGATGAAGAAATGGTTCAGAAGCAGTGGAAGATAAGATGACAGGCTGGAAGAAAGAGATCATAATCGAGCCAGCCTTGCAGTGTGAAATGAATAATCATGGATTTACTAAAGTGCAGAAAAGCAACCAGCTGAATTATGCCTCTCACATCAATAATAATCATCATCACATTGTCAATGGATCCACTGCTGTGTGCTTTTTAGAGCATTACATAATGTTACCTGTATTAAATGTAGTTCTGAGCATTTATGATGATCTATAATATTGTGTAGGAATGGGGAAAGCCTCAGAGCAGCCGTAAAAAGCTATAATATTCAAGAGAGTTGAGGTCATAACAAGTCAACATGAATGACAACCAGACTGACCCTGACAGCAAGTCACTCTGTCTCTTTAAAAATTCTAGACGATGTTAAAGTGTCTACACTGAACCACTCTAGCATTTTGTCCCGGGTTGATCTCTACTTTGTCCGCCTTGGTCTTCATGATGGGATATGAAATTATAAGCTGGGCGGAAGGGGAAGAACCGCTTATGGTTTATTATCTTTGCTCAGATGATTATCTCACCCTGCTTTCCTTATTCTGTTGAGCTAGTTCATTGATTTTGTCCTGTAGGCATGCTAGGTCTGTTGTATGGGTACCATACTGATGAAAATGTACATACACAGTGCAAGCTAAGCTTTGTGTCAGAAGCCAGCAGAACTGGAAGCTTTCAAGGTTATGAAATAAGTCTATGAAAGAGGGGGTGGTGTACTGAATATCTCCTGGTATCCTTGTTTCTTCTGTTAGATCGGGTCAAGATGGAGTCTAAGATGTGGGGGACATAACATTGATTATGTGGATGTGCTAAAGTGAGGTTTTACATTTGTTTTTCTGGAATCTGTTCCCTTTCTTACATAAAATATCAGGTAATAAAATAGAGAATAATATTATTAATGTTTCAGTATGTAGTTACCTAGCATAGAAAATAACAGTAGCACATTGGTTTCTGCATTGCTCGAGGAAAGGTAAGCCGGTGCTGCAGTAAACAATATAAACAATAATGTATGCATCAAAAATGCCAGAATCCACACCAGCACATTTTCACAAATCAACAATATGAATATGTTGAAGAGTTCAAGGAGCAATAGTGAAACAAATGTCACCGACAACATTAGTAATCACCAACAGCAGAGGCCATTTTGTAGCAATGGGATAATTCCAGAAGACTTCTAATGAGCTGTGTCAAAAACATGGAAAATATGAGGGGAAAAAATGGGTGTAATCAGGAAACAATTAGTTTGTCTCTTAATGACATACCAGACCTAGCCTAGTGAGGAACGTCACACTGTCATAACTACAAGGTCACATAGCAGAGATAGGGAGAGCTTGATTACATAAGAGAAACTGTGAGAGAGAAAGGAGTAGGCAAAGGAAGAAATTGGGTCATAGTGGATGGCACTTTAGTTGACCACTCTAGTCAGTATCATCAATGTGATGTGTTGTTTAGTGACAGTTTGTTCACTTGTGCTATTTGAGATAAATCGAGTGGAATACATTCACTGATTTATTTTGAGACTGTCTTCCTTGTGAAAAATCAGGCAGGCAGGGCTTCAAAATCTGTGCCCAGACGCTCGTGGATGAGTGGGGTGTGATTTTCCCGTCTTTAAAGATGCACTCATGCAGATGATAGAAAACTCTACTGTAGCCTTCCTCTAAACAATCCCTTGTGTTACATGTTTGAAGTACTTTAAGCTTGCTGGCAGTGGCAAAAAGGTATTTTTTCCCCCTTAGTAAACTTTGAATCAGACAGTTTCAATTATTTCCCCTGATTTGCATATTTTTCCATTTCAGTCTGTCTCAAAATGCTTCCCTTTGACTTTTCAGAAGCCATAATTCTGACTAGAGATGGCGCGACTCGCATCCAAACACAAAGCTCTTTTCTCTCTTTGCCTTTTGAGATTCAGCCAGGCAAAAGCTCAGTTAATTAGAAATGAACAAATAGAAGGAAGTGGAGAAAAAACATAAGAGTGATGTGTTTTATAACCCGGCAAAGTGAGATTGATCCTTTGGCTGATTTGTAGTTTATTCAACACTCCTAGCTGTGAAGAGGATGGACTGAAAACACTCAAGACAGATGAGGGTATACGACAGTACACTGAGGAAATTATTCAGCATCAAGGCTGAGATGGAAAGGTATGGTAACACATGGTAAAGGTCATCTAACCAGTCCAATAAGGCGCTGGAGTGCTGTCACAGTGAAGTGAATGGATAAATCCCGGACCATGGACAGATCTGTTGAGTTTCATCAGTAATCTCAGCTTTAGCTCAGTGTTGAATCACTTTACTCTTACTTTCAGAACCATGGACAGAGCTCTTTTAATTGTATTTTTTTTTTCACCTTTATTTAACCAGGTAGGCTAGTTGAGAACAAGTTCTCATTTGCAACTGCGACCTGGCCAAAATAAAGCATAGCAATTCGACACATACAACAACACAGAGTTACAAATGGAATAAACAAAACATACAGTGAATAATACAGTAGAACAAAAGAAAACAAAAAGTCTATATACAGTGAGTGCAAATTAGGTAAGTTAAGGCAATAAATTACTAGGCCATGGTGGCAAAGTAATTACAATATAGCAATTAAATACTGTAATGGAAGATGTGCAGAAGATGAATGTGCAAGTAGAGATACTGGGATGCAAGATAAATAAATAAATACAGTATGGGGATGAGGTAGGTAGATAGATGGGCTGTTTACAGATTGGCTATGTACAGGTGCAGTGATCTGTGAGCTGCTCTGACAGCTGGTGCTTAAAGCTAGTGAGGGAGATAAGAGTCTCCAGCTTCAGAGATTTTTGCAGTTCGTTCCAGTCATTGGCAGCAGAGAACTGGAAGGAAAGACGACCAAAGGAGGAATTGGCTTTGGGGGTGACCAGTGAGATATACCTGCTGGAGCGCGTGCTACGTGTGGGTGCTGCTATGGTGACCAGTGAGCTGAGATAAGGCGGGGCTTTACCTAGCAGAGACTTGTAGATAACCTATAGCCAGTGGGTTTGGCGACGAGTATGAAGCGAGGGCCAACCAACGAGAGCGTACAGGTCGCAATGGTGGGTAGGGTATGGGGCTTTGGTGACAAAACAGATGGCACTGTGATAGACTGCATCCAGTTTCTTGAGTAGAGTGTTGGAGGCTATTTTATAGATGACATCACCGAAGTCGAGGATCGGTAGGATGGTCAGTTTTACAAGGGTATGTTTGGCAGCATGAGTGAAGGATGCTTTGTTGCGATATAGGAAGCCGATTCTAGATTTCATTTTGGATTGGAGATGCTTAATGTGAGTCTGGAAGGAGAGTTTACAATCTAACCAGACACCCAGGTATTTGCAGTTGTCCACGTATTCTAAGTCAGAGCCGTCCAGAGTAGTGAAGCTGGACGGACGAGCAGGTGCGGGCAGTGATCGATTGAATAGCATGCATTTAGTTTACTTGCGTTTAAGAGCAGTTGGAGGCCACGGAAGGAGAGTTGTATGGCATTGAAGCTCGTCTGGAGGTTAGTTAACACAGTGTCCAAAGAGGAGCCAGAAGTATACAGAATGGTGTCGTCTGCGTAGAGGTGGATCAGAGAATCACCAGCAGCAAGAGCAACATTCTGTTCCCTCAGAGGTGGGAGAAGTGAGGAAATCTGCTTGTGATAGTGTAGCTGCTGTGTTTTTGCATTTAGTCTGGAGACAGTTTAAACCATTGCATTATAGAATAGTTTTCTTTCAGATTCACCTCTTCATCCTTCCTGATACGAGCAGACAAGCTGATTCCCAGAAACTGCAGCTCAAATGTCACATCAGGTACATTTTCATCTCAGTAGAATGGAAATATTACTTAGGGCTTCAAGGGAATGAAATGTTAAAGTGACTGCTCAAGTGCACTCTGATCCATGTTCAAATCTCATCAAACAGTTAGCACAGCACACCTCTACTCCAACCAACCCACATGGGGAAAGCCGTACAAAACAAACTTTTTGTTTCACTGTTTTCATAAGGGAAATATCATTACACTTAGCCACTGCTACATTTTTTTTAAAACAATATGTTTATTGATTTTTCTTCTTTAACAAGACATAAACAAATAACAGCAAAAACCACATCAAAAGTTAACAGTAACAAAAAATAAAAAAATAAAAATGATGGAACAGCTAAGAAAAAACAAAAGTGTTACAGAAGCATAAAAGCACCAAAATCACATTTTACAGTGGTCTGATCCAATAGGATAGAACACATTTGGGACAAATTTCAGATGAAACACAGCACCACAAGCCAATCGGATATCTTTCACCATCACCCCACATGCACACAAAGCATAGTACACTACCCAGAGTTCTATTAACTTGTTATGGATAGGGGGCAGTATTTTCACGGCCGGATAAAAAACGTACCCGATTTAATCTGATTATTACTCCTGCCCAGAAACTAGAATATGCATATAATTATTAGCTTTGGATAGGAAACACTCCAACGTTTCTAAAACTGTTTGAATGGTGTCTGTGAGTATAACAGAACTCATTTGGCAGGCCAAAACCTGAGAAGATTCCTTACAGGAAGTGCCCTCTCTGACCATTTCTTGGCCTTCTACACTCTCTTTATTGAAAACTAAGGATCTCTGCTGTAACGTGACACTTCCTACGGCTCCCATAGGCTCTCAGAAGGCGGCAGAATGTTGAATGATGACTTTGCAGGCCATGGCTGAAAAACAGTAGCGCATTTGGATAGTGGTCGATCAGAGAACAATGAGACTGGGGGCGCGTGCACGAGAAGACTCCATGTTTTTATTTTCAGTCTTTGAATGAAAACAACGACTCCCGGTCGGAATATTATCGCTTTTTTATGAGAAAAATCGCATAAAAATTGATTTTAAACAGCGTTTGACATGCTTCGAAGTACGGTAATGGAATATTTGGAAATTCTTTTGTCACGAAACACGCCGGGCGCGTCACCCTTCATCACCCTTCGGATAGTGTCTTGAACGCACAACAAAACACCGCTATTTGGATATAACTATGGATTATTTGGAACCAAACCAACATTTGTTATTGAAGTAGCAGTCCTGGGAGTGCATTCTGACGAAGAACAGCAAAGGTAATCCAATTTTTCTTATAGTAAATCTGAGTTTGGTGAGGGCCAAACTTGGTGGGTGTCAAAATAGCTAGCCTGTGATGGCGAGCTATCTACTCAGAATATTGCAAAATGTGCTTTCACCGAAAAGCTATTTTAAAATCGGACATAGCGATTGCATAAAGGAGTTCTGTATCTATAATTCTTAAAATAATTGCTATGTTTTTTGTGAACGTTTATCGTGAGTAATTTAGTAAATTCACCGGAAGTTTCGGTGGGTATGCTAGTTCTGAACGTCACATGGTAATGTAAAAAGCGTTTTCTTGATATAAATATGAACTTGATTGAACAAAACATGCATGTATTGTATAACATAATGTCCTAGGAGTGTCATCTGATGAAGATCATCAAAGGTTAGTGCTGCATTTAGCTGTGGTTTTGTTTTTTTGTGACATTATATGCTAGCTTGAAAAATGGGTGTCTGATTATTTCTGGCTGGGTACTCTGCTGACATAATCTAATGTTTTGCTTTCGCTGTAAAGCCTTTTTGAAATCGGACAGTGTGTTTAGATAAAGGAGAGTCTTGTCTTTAAAATGGTGTAAAATAGTCATATGTTTGAAAAATGGAAGTTTTCGGATTTTCGAGGACTTTGTATTTCGCGCCACGCCCATCATTGGATATTGGAGCAGGTGTTCCGCTAGCGGAACGTCTAGATGTAAGAGGTTTTTAATTAGCCAATATTTCACCCACATCACAATGCTCAACAAAATCCCAAAATGGTCCCCAAACATTTTCAAAAGTGTCTTGTTTAACCTTAACCATATATGTTATCTTTTCCATTGTTAGGCAAGACGGCATTTCCCTGAGCCAAATTGTAGACCTCCACAAGTCTAGTTCATCCTTGGGAGCAATTTCCAAACACCTGAAGGTACGACGTTCATCTGTACAAACAATAGTACGCAAGTATAAACACCATGGGACCACGCAGCTGTCATACCGCTCAGGAAGGAGACGCGTTCTGTCTCCTAGAGATGAACATACTTTGGTGCGAAAAGTGCAAATCAATCACAGAACAACAGCAAAGGACCTTGTGAAGATGCTGGATGAAACAGGTACAAAAGTATCTTTATCCGCAGTAAAACGAGTCCTACATTGACATAACCTTAAAGGTCGCTCAGCAAGGAAGAAGCCACTGCTCCAAAACCGCTATAAAAAAGCCAGACTACTGATTGCAATTTTACATGGGGACAAAGATCGTACTTTTTGGAGAAATGTCCTGTTTTTGTTTCATCAGACCAGAGAACTGTTTGACCATAATGACCATTGTTATGTTTGGAGGAAAAGGGGAAGACTTACAAGCCGAAGTACACCATCCCAACCGTGAAGCAGCATCATGTTGTGGGGGTGCTTTGCTGCAGGCGGGACTGTTGCACTTCACAAAATAGATGGCATCATGAGGTAGGGAAATTATGTGGATATTATGTGGATATTTTGAAGCAACATCTCAAGACATCAGTCAGGAAGTTAAAGCTTGGTCGCAAATGGGTCTTCCAAATGGACAATGACCCCAAGCATACTTCCAAAGTTGTGGCAAAATGGCTGAAAGACAACAAAGTCAAGGTATTGGAGTGGCCATCACAAAGCCCTGACCTCAATCCCATAGAAAATGTGTGGGCACAACTGAAAAAGTGTGTGTGAGCAAGGAGGCCTACAATTCTGACTCAGTTACACAAGCTCTGTCAGGAGGAATGGGCAAAAATGTACCCAACTTATTGTGGGAAGCTTGTGGAAGGCTACCTGGAACGTTTGACCCAAGTTAAACAATTTTAAAGGCAATGCTACCAAATACTATTTGAGTGTATGTAAACTTCTGACCCAGTGGGAATGTGATGAAAGAAATAAAATCTGAAATAAATCATTCTCTCTACTATTATTCTGACATTTCACATTCGTAAAATAAAGTGGTGATCCTAACTGACCTAAGACAGGGAATTTTTACTAGGATTAAATGTCAGAAATTTTGAAAAACTGAGTTTAAATGGCTAAGGTGTATGTAATCTTCCGACTTCAACTGTATGTTCGCATCAACCAATTGTATTGCAATATTTTTAGCCGAGTATTCACAGTCTATGTCTGAGCCTAAGTACATATGCTACTCCATTCGTCCAAGACTATGTCCTCCTGAATATTTTTCTTCCAACTATTCAGTTTGTGCGCAGAGGATTCAGTTGATTCAGACTCTAGCATATTGTTTAGAGCTGAAATTCTATCGTTGTCATAATCTTCGTCGTCTTCTGAGGAGTAAGAAATATCGGACCAATACGCAGCGTGGTAAGTGTCCATACTTATACTTTTATTTTTTAACGTGAACACTAAACAAAAGAAGAAAACGAATGACAGTCCTGTAAGGCTACAAAGCTATACATAGAAACAACCACCCACAAACACAAAATAAACCCACTTAAATATGGCCTCCAATTAGAAGCAACGACAACCAGCTGCTTCTAATTGGAAGTCGTTCCCAAAACTAACATAGAAATAGACAAACTAGAAAACCCACATAGAAATAGAAAACATAAACCAAAAACCCTGAAACACACAAAACAAACACACCCCTGCCACGTCCTGACCAACTACAATAACAAAATTACCCCTTTAATGGTCAGGATGTGACAATCGTTACCATTACAATGGGTTGAGATTGTATTTTCTAAAGTGGACAGAAGGGGTTCTGTTAGGTTTTGGTTTTGGGCAGCCGTGAGGAAGCTCCTTAGCTGTAAATATTTCAAAAAATGTTTTCTAGGAACGTCATATTCTGCTATGAGTTCTTCAAATGACATAAAATGACCTTCTTTAAACAGGCCTCAAACTTTCTATAAACCCATGCTGGCCCATAGTTGGAAACCCTGATCAGCTCTCCCAGAAATAAAACAGTGGTTTCCCCAGATAGGACTAAAACATGACAAAGAATGTGTTTCACCAAGGAACTTCCACACTTCATACCAAACGTTGATCGTATTGAAAACAAAGCGATTATTATAATATATTTTTTTGTGTCTTGATATCAGCTGAGTAAATGTAGAAGTTAAGGGGTAATTTGGGTACAACTGAAGACTGAAGGTAAAATAGTACATAGCAGTGCGAAGCTGAGCTGCCCAGTAGTACCACTGGATATTAGGCAAATGGAGCCCCCCTCTGTCATACGGTAGGTTCAATAAGGACAAGCGAACTCTGGGATGTCTGTTATTCCAGATAAATATAGTGAACATCTTTTTAAGCCTTGTAAAGAGGGATGGTGGCAGCAGCAAGGGAATGTTCTGAAATAGAGACAACAGTTTTTGGGAAGACATTCATTTTCAGAATGTTAATCCGGCCAATTAAAGATATAGGTAAAGATGACCATCTATCGATTGAGTTATTGAATCTATGACAGGGTCATAGTTAGTTGAGACTATGCGGTCAATCTCTGTTACAATACGAATGCAGAGATATGTAAAGCATTCCGTTGCATTAAAAAATAAAAGTAAGTCTACGTCTTTCCTCCTCCTTTAGCATCATAATTGAGGATTTTTCATTATTTATTTTGATCCCGAGAACACCCCAAACTCGTTGATTAGGTCCAGAAGTGCGGGTATGGAATTGCACAAGTCTGTGAGAAACAAAATTACATAGTTTGCATGAAGAACAGTTCTATGTTCTATATGATCTATTCTGATGCTCTGCCTAGAACCCCTGCAGATGTCAAAAGGTTTAGATACTGTATTAGTAGTAAGGATCTCTGCAGTGGGATTTGTATATACTATCTTCATCCATTTACAAAAGCTCTCACCACAACCAAAACAAGTTAACACTTTTCAAAGAGGTAGGGCCACCCAACCCTGTCGAAGGCCTTCTCTGCGTCCAACGACAGGATCGCAGTGTCTGACGACCCAATTCTAGCATGTAGAACATTTAGCACTCTCCTAACATTATGAAATCCTTGACGACCTTGAATAAAGACATTTTGGTCTCTACCCACCACACCCGGGAGAAAACCCTCCAACCTCCTCACAAGTGCTTTACAAAGAACCTTAATGTCAGAATTCAAAAGTGAGATAGTACGATAGGAATCACATTTGGTATGCAGCTTTCCAGGTTTTAGGAGCAGAGTGATCAGAGCTCCTCTCAAAGAATGGGGCAGGAGACCATTTTTGTAAGATTCCAAATCCTCTCCAGGAGGGGAGTGCACAGTTTGTTCTTAAATCTCTTGTAGATGTCAATGGGCAGCCCATCTGGGCCAGATGCCCTCCCCGCCGTCATACTATCAATTGCATTGGAAATTTCCTCCACAGTCAGCTCATATAATTTTCCATAAAAGGAATAAAAGGTATTGTTTATCTCCCGAGGTTCTACCGTCACAGCTCCCCCTGCATCCTGAATTGAATTGATTGCTCTCTCTGTTTGCTGCTGTTTGATTCGCCAGACCAACAGCTTCCCAGCTTTTTCACCCTGGTCATAATATGATTGGTTTAGTCTCAATAAGCTTGCTGCAGCTCTACCCACAGAAATTCTGTTATATTGAGCCCTGAGCAAGAGCAACTCTTTGTGTGCACCTGTGGAATTAGTGAGAATAATTTCTCTCTCCAGAGATTTAATTTTGGTTTCAAGTAATTTCATTTTTTGACCAGTATAATTTGACCACGTATGAAAGCTTTAAAGGCTTCCCATCTAGTACAAGCTGAAGTCTGTGTTGTATTAATTGAAAAGTATAGGTCAATTTGCTGTCCAATGTATTCTGTAAAACTTGTATCTTGCAGCCATTTAGGTTGGAAGCGCCATTTAGGTGGGTCACCGACTAAATTTGAATCAGAATATGTAAGAGATGATGGAGCATGGTCAGCGATGACAATGCTATTATAAAAGCAATCTTCAATTTTAGAGCGTAATGCTGCTGAGATCAAAAAATTGTAGATTCGGGAATAGGTCTGGTGAGTGCTTGAGTAACAGGAGTATTCCACATCATCTGGTTTCCTTTCTCTCCAAATCTCTATTAAGTTTAAGTCTTTCATAAAATGCTGTATGGTTTTCCTAGATTAGGTGTGGGAGTAGTTTGAATCCGAGGTGCGATCTTTTACAGGATCTAAAGTGCAATTAAAGTCTCCTGCAACAATATAATTACCTAGAAGTGTGGAAAGGTTTAAAAACAAATCGTTAAAGAATTTAGAGTCATCTTTGTTGGGACCATACACATTAATTCAATTAAACTGCTCGGACAGCAAGGTACCCCGTATAATAATATATCTGCCAGCGGGATCACAAATTGTTTGCAATATCTGATATGGAATGGACTTATGGAGAAAAATAATAACTCCCCTTGCATGGGAACTAAATGAGGCTGCAATGACCTGCCCAGGCCACCTCTTGCGTATCTTAGGAATGTCGCCAGATAATAAATGTGATTCTTGCAAAAATATGATCTTCGTCTGCAGTTGTTTTAATATACTTATTACCTGTTTTATTTTGGCGATTTTATTTAATCCCCTACAGTTCCAGGATGTAAATTTAACCTTAACACTATGAGTCATCGAATTTACCAGGGACACTTTAACTAAAAGTATTGCCCCAATAAGAGTACATTGGATCAGCCTAATATACCAATAGACCTCTGTTACCACCATAAACAAAAACACAAAGGATGCTTTAAAGCACGTCATTGTACAAAAACACATGCCTAACAATCAACCACAAACGTGTGATTACCCCAAAGTCTCTAACAGACCTCCCCCTCTCAGTGACACGCCGTATAAAGTGCTCAACAGATCCACACACACGTGAGGAGCCGCCTCCGCCTCCGTGTTTCTTCCCCCTTTGTACACCTTCTGCCCCACCAGTTGTCATTACACTATATTGTGTTCACCATTTAACAAAGAACCAAACAAAATAACAGGAGTGAGCCAGAATATAAGACCACCATTATCTAGCCTCATATAGGCCTAAATAAAACTAAACCGTTTCATGGTACATAAAATTATAATAAGGCTTACTTGTAAACTGGCCATGTTATTATAGTTCAATACACAGTGCTATTATGTTACCAGATAAATTATAACATGGTGAACTGGGTCAAAATTTAAATACCTGTTTGGACAAAACCGAAAGCAATAGTTCGATAAATGTAAAACAAAATGGTCAAAGTTTAACTTTATGTTGCTATTGCCTCTTCTTCAGCGTTGCTCCGCTTCCACACCTCTGCCTAGCTTCTCAAGAATCTGCTCCGTCACGGCTGGTGTTTCAAAAATGTAGGAACCATCGTCGTGGGAGACCCTCAGGCGCGCTGGAAAGATGATTCCATACCGGATAGCCTTAGCCCGTAGCCGCTGCTTGACACTGTCGAAGCGTTTCTGCTGCTTGTGGACTTCCATGGAGAGATCTGGGATTATTGTAGAGTCTCTCCCTTTTGCCCTGGCTGCATTCACCATGCGCATATTATCTTTATAGTTTAAGAACTTCATTATCAGAGCCCTCGGGGGTGCGTTGGGGTCGGATCGTGGGACAGAAATCCGATGAGATCTCTCAATGATCAAAAGAGAGCGGAGTGGCTCCATCTCCAGAGCCTGTGTGGCTCCATCTCCATGCTTGCTCTAGGAATGAGCAAGTATCGCTCCCCTCAGCCCTTTCGGGGAGCTGTACTATTCTCAAGTTTGATCTCCTGCCGTGGCCCTCCAAATCAGCTAGTTTGGAGGTAAGCGATTCAACCTTTTCCTCAAGAGTGGTGGTCGTTGCCTGCAGGGCTATAATGTTGTCTTCAGTTCCAGAGATGCGTACCTCAGCCTGAGAGATTTGAACAGCACATTCTTTGACTACCTTTTTAACGTTGTCCACTGCAGACAGTACATTTTGGGGCGGCAGGTAGCCTAGTGGTTAGAGAGCTGGGACAGTAATCGAAAGGTTGCTTGATCAAATCCCAGAGCTGACAAGATAAAAAATCTGTCGTTCTGCCCCTGAACAAGGCAGTTAACCCACTGTTCCTAGGCCGTCATTGTCAATAACAATTTGTTCTTAACTGACTTGCCTAGTTAAATAAAGGTTAAAAAAGTTGATTTTGATAGAGAATTCTGCATGGCCTTGAGGATATCTTTGGAGCTAACGGCACTGCACGTGTTTACCGCCTCAGTCCTGCTTCCACCACTAGCACATGAAGCCTTCGTCCTCAGACTCTTTGGTGTGACTTTGTCGGCATTGTGGGTTTCGGAAGCTAATAAACAATTACTGCCTTTCCTGGTACATTAAGCTTAAGGGTGAACTTTTTTAGGATTTCTTTCAAATTTGTATTGGAGCCAAAAAAGATGCGATTGCTCAGCTCTGCGCCATACCGGAAGCCCCGCCACGGCTACATTTATGCTGTGCAACAACTCCGTGGTGGAGGAGTGTATAACATGCGTGGTAGTGCAAAACCAAGAGTCAGATGATGCAATTGAGTTCTCAAATGGGGATTTATTAACTAAAAAGGCTTAACAGGTAGCTTGGGGAATCTTCATGTCCCAAAATAAAGTTCTCACTCAAACTTGGCAAACTCTCCATATCAAACACTGGCCATTTAAGGCAATAACTAAAGTAAACTTAAATACTGCTTATAACCCAGAGGGTGTCTCAGTCAAGGCACAGTTTAACCTGCATTGTGATTCTAAAGCATTGGATATTTATCACTAGACTGTCCATGGAGCAGCGCTGCTCATTCACACATTACCTTAATTTTGATTTTATGAGAGGCCATTCTTCTTGTTCCCCTACTCAAAGAGCTTCAGTGTGGACAGTGAAAAGGACAAACAAATCACATTTATTATCTCTGTTAACTCATCTAAATTCACAGTACTTTCAGATAGCGGCTTAAGAGATATTTAGAGCACTACTGTAAAATTAGACTGTAAATGTGCTTACTTGCAATTAAATAGCAATTTATGGTTTTGCGTCAGCAAACCTCCAACGACCCGAATACGGCCAGACGTTGCAAGTGCTTCAAAAGCTTCATGGGGAAAGCTGGGAAAGTTTATCAAGTTTATTAAGTCTGCCCCACTTCCTAATGTAGTCTGACTCCCACATGGTTTACTACAGTGATGAGTGGCGTGAGGCAGAGTGGATGTGAAATGTGGGCACAAGCTGTGGGCGGTATCTGCTTCCTCTGTCTACATTGGAGATGACAGGGAGACAAGAAGGCCTTCTGCACATTAGCCCGTCACTAATTCAAGATAGCAGCTGGAGTCAGAGGGCATTGTGTGATAATGTGTGTGAGGAGCACAGGAGTGTTACTATAACAAAACATCTGTTGGCATTATCTGTTTAGGGGTATAGTGTAACATTTGTTGGAAATATGCCATCTGTTTACATATTCCATTAATATGATATGTGCTCTTGGTGTGAAGTCAGCACTAATACCTCCTGGTATCCATTTATTTGATGTCCAAGAAATGTTGCTTTATTTGCTGCAGTTTTCAGCTTCTTCTATATGCTTAGACCTCAGATATTTATTGAAGCTGTTTAGCCATATTCTGTTAAGCTTTTATAAAGGGACATTGGGGCAGAATAAGGCCTGTACTCTATGTCAATATATATCTGTCTATGATTCTATTCGTCCTCTTATTTTCCACATCCTGTGTCTCTACTTACTTCACTCAAATGTTCCACTTCCACAATGTTTCTATCCATGCCTACCTTTTACTCTTTTCTCTGACTGTGACTTGAATAGCTTTGAGTGACTAACCTCAGGTTCCCCCTCATCCGCAATCATTTAGCACGGCTTTGAAAAGGGCCTGTGATTTTAGGACCCTGTCAATAAGTCAAGTGTGGAGAGATAATCGTTTGACTGTTCTCATCCACAGAGACCCACTGCTGGGAATAGAGGAGAGGAAAAGCTCTCTTAGAGTGACACGGTTTTGATAGATCCTGTTAGTCAAAAAGCTCTTTAACATGATTCCCCAGAGTGCGTGACTGGCCAGTCGATATTGGCCCAACATCGCTCAGTGTAAAAAGGTGAAAGTCTGCTCCAGGACTCCAGTCCTTCAATAAGACTGGATCAAATATGCAGGTTTTCTGCTTTCTATCCCTCTCCTGGAGTCACCTGGCTCAGTAAAGGCCTCAGTCCTGTTCAAGTGAAATTATCTCTAGCTCCTCTGAAAGATGAAAGGCTGTGCATCCTCTCTGATTGGCCCATTTCCTCTCATTAATCTGATCCAGGATCTAGGTCCGTGGAGCTGCAGCCCAATGCACGGCCGCTGACAGCTAATCAACTTCTCATTCATATCACATGTCACATCAAGCCAGAGTTCTCTTGACTCCTTAGCCATTTAATATTGTGTTAATCTCCGCCATGTTAGATCTCTATCATTTCTGGTCATTCATAAAATGGGGCAATATCCAATAATGAAAGACAAATAAGTAATCTAATTAAATGTATAACATCTGTCCTATTTGAGTGGTCCAAGGAGAAAGCTAAAGAGAAGTTCCAGAGTTGACTGTTTTGGGGGAATATATTTGAAACCCTAGGGTGTGTATAGAGGAACCAAAAACACAAGGCTCCTGAATATTTGTCTGTGTATAGATCATGTATCAAGGCTCTGTGTTGTAGTACATATTTTGAATAACAGCTCGAGGCTTTTCTTATGCTTGTTTCTTCTGTGGTTTTCTATGGTGGCTAAGCCAGTTCAGACTTGTATTATTTGTGTGTCTGCATAGGGGAAACAAACGGTTTAGATACACCAAAGCCCACTGTGATGATAATGAAATCACATTTTTTGTTCCCCTCTCTCTGTATGTAATCCAATGCAATCATACTCTACAATGGCTGTCCTGACTGACAATACATACTGTATATCTCACTGAAGCAGACAACAGTCGCTTACAATATGTCACAATCCTCTTTTAGAAAGCGAAGTAAACAACTGTGTAAGCACCAAAATGACAATATTGCATAAGTGTGTAGTGTCTTCCTTCACCATATACATACAGTACCTGCAGAGATTCAGAAAAACATTGCAGTCCCACAGACATTTTCATGAGAGAGGGGAGATAAAACAGAGACAGAGGAGAGAGAGGAGATAAAACAGAGACAGAGGAGAGAGAAGGGATTGGGGTGGTCTCTGTAGGATAGACCCTCTCTCTGTCTCAACAGTAGAGTATAGAGGAGTAAAGCAGAGTGGAGGGAAGCCACACAGTCTTATCAGTGTTGTGCTGACTCAGCTGAACTCTCCCTCTGAGAGGCTGATGAGGAGCAATGGCCTTGTGGAGGAGCTGGCGATGTGCATCCATAGCTGTCATCATCAACGCCATACAGGACTGCTGAGTCTGCAGCCCAGGCCCCCTGCATGGATGGGAAATGACCTGTCTGCATCAGACTGACACCCTCTTCGTCTTCACTAGGCCATCCAACCCCTCCAGCACTATAAACTACAGTGACCCTTTGACCTTCAATACACTATAGTTGTAGTATGTGGAAACCTTTTTCTGAGACTGCTTCATTGTGCTCTGACCTGTTGTTTGTGATGCATGGTGCTTTCAGGAGCTCAGCAGGAACATGTCCATGGAATCTTCCAGATCCATCTGCTGTGGTCTGCCAAGCTGGCTGGGACTTCAACACTGGAGAGGGGGCGTGAGCTGTGAGTGAGACGATGGGGTTTTGGCTATTGGCCTATCCGTTATACGGCGGGGATTTTTGGCAAGAGCAAAGAGTGAAATGTAATGTCTTGCATCATGTGGGCGTGTGTGATCCACTGTGGGACAACAATTTGGGGTTTGCTAATCGCTCACACCTGCCTCTTATGTGTTCTCATATGCCAAAATCCAGTGAGTAAACACACATGAGGATTTATATGTGTCCAGGACAGGGGAAAAATGTAAGATTTTCAAATGCTCTCATAGCAGTTTGCGGATCAAATCCATATTTATAGACGACAGGCGACATTCTTTGCCTTCAGCAGCATGTGCAGTGCAGTAAATTGAATTCTAGCACGCATTTCTCCCTGACAGAATGCTGAATAAGTGAAAGGGTTTGTATTTTGGAGAAACGCATGGTCTGCATATACTGTACTTCAGAATAAAATGATACAGTATGTTAGGGCCAAAACAGCCTTGGCACTTGACAGACAGAAGACTCGCTGCAAAATAAAAGCATGTAAATTAAAGCTGGACAAGATTTGTATTTTTTCTACACTACAGATGAAATGTACCACAGTTTAAACTCCTGTGCTGTTCAGCTGTATTGTGTTTTCCTAGGCAAAGTTCTTCAATATTTTATTGTTAACAACTGTGCTATTAGCATATATTTCGTCAGAGAAACCAGGCACCAAATTAATTTTGACTTATTCCATTGGAAATAAGAACAAGAAAGAATATTTGTAAAAAAAGGCAAAAAATCTGTATAGTTAATTACACGTTTTGACAAAAGCTATATTTCTCTATTCCCCCTGAGCCACCTCAGAGCGAATCCTCTCAGAGGCACAGAGACAGTCTGCAGTGTTCTGCCACTGTGAATCTATTGATCTGTCAGGTCTCAGAGATGAGGCTCTGTATCCTTGAGTTTTGTTTTAATATCACAAAAAGTCTTTGTAAATATAAGAACGTCACTTCACACACTGCTTTTGGTAAGGCAAAATTGATTGGCAGAGATAGTGTCAACAAGGAAGAGAAACAAAAACATTACTGGCAGCCCAGGATGCCCACACAACTTGGAGAGCCGTGTTATTTGTCAAAGAGCAATGCATCATTGTTGAAAGCCTGGACATGATATAGACTGGTGCTACAACAGTATCTCAAAGGAATTGGATGCATTTAAAGTTGTGAAAGGGCACATTTTCTTTAATCAGTTTATAATGAATGTCTGTTAATTGGTAGATGCAGGGCTGTGGAGTAATATGGGCAGTGATAGGGCTATGCCACACTTGACAGAGCTTACATGTGAAAGTGTGGTCGGTTTATCATAGCTCAACACAAAATCATCACCTGAGCATGGATCACTGTCAGTTGCAAATCATAATGTCCTTGGATAAAATGAATGATGGGAAATGTCCTCAACATCAGTAACAAAAGAATACCATAACTAGGGCCAAGAGTTTTTCCTGACCACATGACCTGACTAGAGAAACTCCTGGCCCTAATCTTCACTAACAGTGAACCACTCTTCTCCCCCCAGTGTAGAGGACAGACAGAAACACAGTCACACAATCAAATGATGTAGGATTCACTTAGCACAATTAGAAAGAACTAGGAATGATAAAATATAGAATACATATCAAGGGCCCTCAATTACACATAAAATACCAATGTCCTGCAGAGGGAACATGCTGTTTGTAATCTGAGGATTACATACGATGTGGTTCATGCCTATCAAGTAGGGGAGTCTGATCACCTAGAATTGATATGTGTGGACTTCAGCCCTGGTCAGAGTTCTTGTCTTGTGGAATGCAGAGCTGGAACAGCAAGTATGTGAGAGGGGCATGTCTGTAGAGACCACAGTACTACACAATAGTTATGTCTCATTACCATTCACTACCATGCTTATCATAAACAAAGGCTGTTATGCTGATATATTCACAGCAGAGAGGAAAAAAACCCGACTAAATTATTACATTAAGAATGCTGTATGTGGGAGGAGTAACAGTAACGTAGCCTATTCATTTACCTAATTACCATTCAGTACATTAGGTCAATCTAATCAGTGCTCACATGCTTTTTGAGTGGCATTTAAATGTGCTACTCTGTTTTTCTGTGGGTGGTTTGACTAAGAATACTGAGTGTACAAAATATTAGGAACCATTACATAGACTGACCAGGTGAATCCAGGTGAAAGCTATGATCCCTTATTGATGTCACTCAATCAGTGTAGATACATGTTTTGTACACTCAGTGTACAAATAATATGTGTTGCCCACTTCTGTTGGAGAATCTGTGACTGACTCACTCTACAAACACCTGTTCCTCCTCTTTCCTTCTCAGAAAGACTTAAAGGTAAAGATAGGTCCACAGGCAATTTTCATCTCAACTGATGAAACAAACAAACTGTTCCAAAGGAAGTGTTTACTCTAACAGTACCCAGCAGCCCCAGGAGTAGGAGGAAGACCTACAGGAGCTAGCATCACTCATAGAAGCTGTCTCACGCAACCCTGCACCTTCAAACTGACTGTGTGTTTTATTGCCCATTTCTCAACTGATAGCACATAGATTACAAAGGGACTGGTTAAAGAAAATGTGAGCGTTTTGTGTAGAATGAGTCACAATTCTCAGAACATTTCTCAACTTATAGTAGAATTGTTCACAGAGTGCAAAGCGTCAGACTGCAAGTTCTCCTTGGCCTGAAGTGGCAAGATAGAGAGTGCACTCACTGGCACTGCAGTCATTGTTTTGTTCTGTAACTTTATTTTGATTATTTTTCTCCCTACTCTGTCCCCTGGTGCAGTCTTGGGTAAAACTACACACAAGCGATGCACTTTGCCTCTCAACCCAGGAGTGTAACTAGCCAGTCAGGATGCACATTTGCGATGTAAGAACAGTATTTTGCAGTGGATGTAAGAGAAAACACCAAACTTTTGTCAAGCCTTGCAGCCAAGTCCCAGTAAAGCAGGAAACGCCAGCCAGTGGTCATCCATTTCCATTAGTCTTTTATCTGAGGAGGGAGCCGCTTGTTGTTGCTGTTGTTTGGGCCCAGCTGCAGGGTAATTAATGGCGCTGCTCAGACAGGAGCAGATGACGGCCGGGGAGAGGAATAAAGGTGAGGGATTGGATCGGAGACACTGAGAGATCGAACAGGCTTACACGGCCGTCAACCCACAGATATTGATATAGTTCACCAGGGCATGGTCGACGTGAGCTGTTTCACTGAAAGCAGGAGCCTGGGGAGGAACTACTCTGCACTACTCTGTGTCATTGCCATCACACTGAACTGAACTGCCCAGGGTTATTCTGTTGTGTTTCATCCACTGGATCCCTCTTGTCACAACTGAGTCTAGGCTATTATAACCTACTACAGGAACTCCCACTCAACCCATTTCATCATCCATTAAACTCGTCAAGGGGTCTGAGTTTCAAACTAACATATACAACCACAGAAAAGTGCATATTAATCTTACATTAAGTTGAATTGGGTTTTTATGAAACAAGTGGGTACATTTGTTTTTGATGAGAACTCTGATTGGAATGAGCATCACATTTAACAATGTGTGTTCACACTGCCCTGACAACAGCAGCCCTTTTAAAGAGACAAGAATGAGAGCAAATTCAGATGATTACACTGAGTCCTCCCCTTCAGTGGGAACCACAAATTCTAACACTTGCATGCACAAAGTCATTAATCAATTAATGCTCCCAATTACGCATGAGACAGCCCATTCATTCAAACCTTTCTTTTCCTTTCTGGTCCATTGTAGCTGCCTGGCTGTCTGCAGAGAGAAAGAGAGGGAATAAGGAGAAAGACGGGAATAGCGAGAGAGACAGTGAGAGAGATGGGTGAGTGTTAGTGGCTCCTAATACTAATGAGGGCAGTCCATTGGCTGAGCATCCCTCATTGTTCAAGGCTGCAGGGGTGTGTGCAAACTGTGCATCCATGAGTCATCCATGCTTGTGAGTGTGTTGAACATGTGTGTGTACTGTCTGCATGTTTGTACGAGGAAGAGGCAGTATGATAGCAGTAAGCAGTGGAGAGAAAGAGTTGGGAGGATGCAGTGAAGAAGAAGACTGGAGGAGCAGATGGTGTTGAATTCCAGGGTTTATTTCCGGAGAGTTCAGTCTTTACGGCTCATATACTGACTTAATTATGAGACAGAGGGGAGAATGAACCCCTGAAAGAGAGATTTAAAAAGGGAAAGAAATCTTTATTAAACCCACAAGGTGTCAGCAGCACTGATAAAAATAACTTTGCACTCCCCCTAAGATCCCTATAACTTTGACAGCCCTCTGAGATCTATCACGATGGGATGATTAATCACACAGACAACAGATGGTCTCGGGGACAGTTGTTAGCTTCCATGTTATTCCACTATAATAACATTTTTCATTCCACTATGTTTTAGCATCTTTATCCATTCCGTTTAAAGTTGTTATTGATTTCATACCTCTTGTTATATAATTAGCAGCAATATTCAACTCTTGTACAAAGACAATACAAACTTGTAGGGGTGGTTTCCCAGACACAGATTAAGCCTAGTCCAGGACTAGAAAGCATTATCAATGGAGATTCTCCATTGAAATAGCTTCACAATCCAAGACTAGGCTTCATCTGTGACTGGGAAACCGGCCCTAATGTTTACTGGAATTGACCCACCTCATTAATGTTATCTCAGTTTTTTACAATCTCTATGTATATTGCGCAATGCATTAGACAAATATCTATGATCTCTCAGACCAAGAATCACTGAGAGTTCCTGGAACTGGTTCCCTGTGTAACATGCACTACTAAAGTATGTAGACACCCCTTCAAAGGATTGAATTCGGCTATTTCAGCCACACCAGTTAATGACAGGTGTATACATTTTTAGCACACAGCCATGAAAATTCCATAGAGAAACATTGGCTGTTGAATTGCCTGTACTGAAGAGCTCAGTGACTTTCAAAGTGGCACCGTTATAGGATTCCACCTTTCCAACAAATCAGTTCGTCATATTTCTGCCCTGCTAGTGCTGAGCCGGTCAACTGTAAGTGCTGTTATTGTGAAGTGGAAACATCTAGGACCAACAACGGCTCAGCCGCGATGTGGTAGGCCAGACAAGCTCACAGAATGGGACTGGCAAGTGCTGAAACACAGTCGAACACCTTTGGGATAAATTGGAACGCCGACTGCAAGCCAGGCCTAATCGCCCAACATCAGTGCCCGACCTCACTAATGCTCCTGCGGCTGAGTGGAAGCAAGTCCTCGCAGCAATGTTCCAACATCTAGTGGAAAGCCTTCCCATTAGAGTGGAGGCTGTTATAGGTAGCCTAGTGGCTGCAGGTAGCCTAGTGGTTAGTGCGTTGGACTAGTAACCGAAAGGTTGCAAGGTCGAATCCCTGAGCTGACAAGGTAAAAATCTGTTGTTCTGCCCCTGAACAAGGCAGTTAACCCACTGTTCCTAGGCTGTCATTGTCACTAAGAATTTGTTCTTAACTGACTTGCCTAGTTAAATAAAGGTATAAAAATGAAAATAGCACCAACTCCATATTAATGCCCAGGATTTTGGAATGAGATGTTTGACGAGTAGTAGTGTATTTGGCCTATTCAAGACAGTCATGCCTTGTGATGTTAGGCATTTCCTGAAAGGAAGAACCTGCCCTGGTAGTTCAATGGGTCTATTTCCTGTTAATTAAGGACTGGGGGGGGGTCTGGTGTGACGCTGAGCCCTCCTGTGCAGACGATCCCCATGGGCAGGGCACCTAAATCGGGAGAACTTGGCGGATGTTTGCCTGCAAATGGGACAGGTTGGGTGTCTTGGTCTCATTCGGTGTTACATTTTGGGCTCCCGAGTGGCACAGCGGTCTAAGGCACTGCATCTCAGTGCAAGAGGCATCACTGCAGTCCTGGGTTCGAATCCAGACTGCATCACATCCGGCTGTGATTGGGAGTCCCATGGGGCGTCCGGGTTTGTCCAGGGTAGGCCGTCATTGTAAATAAGAATTTGTTCTTAACTGACTCGCCTAGTTAAATAAAGGTTAAATAAATAATAAAATAAAACATTTCACACACTATGGTGACTGTGGAAGAGATGGTGTAAGAGGAGGAGGTGAGTGTTAGAAGACCCAGCTCATTCTCTCACACTATTGACCCAAGGGGAAATCAACTTCCAGAATAGTGAATATATCAGTTTACTCAGTAAATCAATGGTTTAATGAGACGTAAGCAATTCCACAATGGAACTTTCAGTTCCAGCAACACTCAGTGATTCTATGTCTGAGAAGTCAGAGTTTCTAGTGAGAGTACTTCAGGACAGGAATTACCCATCGAACCTGATTGGTTCGGCTAATAAGAAGCCATGAGCTTAATAATTTTTTCCTTTCCCAGAACCCATTGCTGTGGAAGTGGAGCCTCTAAAAGACCTGCTATGTCAATTCATTTGTGCTATTCATCGGCTCAATAGTTATTTTTTGCATCACACACACATGCCATTTCTGACAAAAAAGCAAAAACATGAGCTCTTTGCAAAAACACCCATCCTAATGCTTGAAGTGTGAAAGCACTCACAGCGGAGTCAAAAGGCGTCAAATCAAGAGTTCTTTATTACCTCTGGGATCGCAACAGCTGCTTCACTTTACACTTCATAAGGAGCAAAGTGCTGTAAACACCATGTTCACAAACAGTCAGTAAACTGTCCAACTTAGGAGGTGAAAGACTTTGGCAATGGCGCAAGCTCCTATTGGCTTGGCATTCAAATTGATGGTTTAAATGAATTTCAAAGTCAAGTATGACTGCAAAATAACCTCTTATGAAAGAAGATAACACATTTCTGTAAACAATTTCTCTCAGGGACTGCCAGTCAAACAACCGTCATCCAGGCATCCAAGCAAATATATTCAGGGTAGTAGAGGTGGCTCAGAACATCTACTTCTATTTTGCATCCTTGGACTAAAACAGGAAAGTAGTTATAACTGATATAAAGTATGAATGCTAAAGATAAAGCCCTAAAAGTTAGACACTTACCAGAACATTGTCTGTATTCAGCCCATGCCTACAGATCACAGTTCCTAAATTAATGAGGCTGTAGTTAACAGGACTAACTCTTACCATATTTCCAGCCTATTTACTTTGTCATGTTATCACAGCCAGTCTTAGGCCTGGCTATATTTAGAGAGGCAGTCTGATTTGAGTAAATTCCTGATCTCAGCACTTCAGTTCAGTAGCTGTGTGTGTATTTTTATTTTTATTTATTTTATTTTATTTAACCTTTATTTAACCAGGAAAGGCTCATTGAGATTTAAAATCTATTTTTCAAGAGCATCCTGGCCACGATAGGCAGCACCAAGTCATTACAAAAATTACAGACAAACAACATGAAAAACTACAAGTAATCTAGTAAAAACCATAGAATTCACAAGAGTATAACAAAATCAAAACAGCAAATTAAAAACATTGACATGTCAGGGAATCAGTCTCAAGATCATTCATCAGTGATTTAAAAATACCAATCGGGACAAGTTCTTCCAGTTTAAAAGTATTTTGTAAGGCGTTCCAAGACGATGGTGTAGAGTACATAAAAGCCCTTTTACCAAATTCAGTTCAGACATTTGGAACAGTTAGCAGGATAAAGTCCAGCGAACAAAGAGAGTACCCACCACATTTCTGAACAATAAAAATGCCAAATAAAAAGGTAGTAAACCCAAAATGGCTTTGTAAATAAAAGTATACCAATGACTGAGCCTACGAGTGACTAGAGAAGGCCAGCCAACCCTGGTATACAAAGTGCAGTGGTGCGTAAGGGTTTTGCAGTTTAAAATAAATCTCAAAGTGCAATGGGTGTCAATTGATCTCAAACACTGAGCGGAAGCATTCATATATAAAATATCCCCATAGTCTAGTAAAGGCATAAACGTAGCTGATACTAGCCTCCTTCTGGCTTCAAAAGAAAAACAGGCCTTATTCCTAAAATAAAATCCCAATTTCAGCTTCAATTTTTTTGTAAGTTGTTGAATATGTATTTTAAAAGAGAGGCCATCATCAATCAAAATTCCAAGATATTTATATGAGGTTACAACCTCAATCTCCTTGCCCTGACAGGTAGTAATAGGTGAAAGGTTCACAGGTCTATTTCTTGCTTTAGAAAACACCATTAGATTAGTTTTGTCAGTATTGAGAATAAGCTTCAATTGACACAAGGTATGTTGAACAGTATAAAAAGCAGTTTGCAAGTTCTGGAAAGCTTTTGTAAGAGATGAGGCACAACAGTAAATAACAGTATCATCAGCATAAAAATGAAGTTGCGCATTTTGGACATTTTTGTCTAAATTATTTATATAAATAGTGAATAAGAGGGGACCAAGTACAGAGCCTTGGGGCACACCATTAAAGACAGACAATTTAACAGACATAAGCCCATCAAATTGAGTGCACTGAGTTCTATCAGACAGATAGTTAACAAACCATGCAACTGCATGCTCTGAAAGACCTACACTCGACAATCTCTGCCTTAGTATAGCATGATCAACTGTATCAAAAGCCTTAGAGAGATCAATAAAAAGTGAGACACAATGCTGTTTTTTTGTCAAGAGCTTCAGTGATATCTTTTAAAACCTTCATGGCTGCTGTAATTGTGAGAGAACATTGGGGAAAGGGAAAAAGAAGGCATTACCTTACATAGTTGAACAAAGCCATCCTCCCCTTACACTTGATATACTGTATCGTTTTAATGCAGTACGGTCTGAACAGAAGGCTTGTCGTTGGTAATGTACGCACATAATAATAGAGGACACTTGTTTTATTTTTTAAGCATTTCAGCTCTTAGTTAACTGTGCTCAATGCCTATGGGGCTCTAATACATGGGCATGTTATGGCCTCGTGGCAACAGTGTGAATAATAAGTACAGAACACAGTCTTTAGGATGTGTCTATGGAGGTTGATGTCAAAATGTCAACTCATTTTAAGAGCAATAATGCTATAACTGAATTGAAGTAAGCTCTGATTGTCTCCTAATAGTGTCAGTGCCAAGGTGTTGGGAAATACATAAAGAACAGGGCAACTTGGCAGCTAGAACTCAATCAAACCTCACTGAGGAGAAAAAGTTACAAAAGTATATATTTTTATTACAAAACATCAAAGCACATTTCACATAATGCGATGAATAACACAATTACTGGGTAAAACAGCGCCAAATTAATTTGATTGAACTGAAGGGGTGTATTATTGCGACAGAGCTACATTTGGGACGGCTGAGTCGTCTGAAGCACTCCTCTGAATACAAAAAATAAAGTGGTTTTCAATTGGATTTATTTATGATCTCTCCTTTCTTTCTTTCTTTCTTTCTTTCTTTCTTTCTTTCTTTCTTTCTTTCTTTCTTTCTTTCTTTCTTTCTTTCTTTCTTTCTTTCTTTCTTTCTTTCTTTCTTTCTTTCTTTCTTTCTTTCTTTCTTTCTTTCTTTCTTTCTTTCTTTCTTTCTTTCTTTCTTTCTTTTTTCTTTCTTTCTCTCTCTCTCTCCTTCCTTCCAAGTGAAACTGTCCCCCCCAACACACTCACCTCAGCCTCACCTTCCATTGTAGCTTATTTGTTGGGGTGTCCTTAGATGACTGATAGGAGGACATCTGATATTGTCTAGGTATGGATTTTCTTCCTCTCTGGATAGAATAAGGTTGCCATAGATGCATCTCTGATGTTGTCATAGACTCATAGAACAAATGGGCAATGTGACCATGTCATTGCAGGGTAGAGGAGTTGGATGAATAGAAAACTCTGGAGGACAACATTTCAAAACAACAAACTGTGTGTGTGTGTGTGTGTGTGTGTGTGTGTGTGTGTGTGTGTGTGTGTGTGTGTGTGTGTGTGTGTGTGTGTGTGTATGTGTGTGTGTGTGTGTGTGTGTGTGTGTGTGTGTGTGTGTGTGTGTGTGTGTGTGTGTGTGTGTGTGTGTGTGTGTGTGTGTCCCATATCTATGACAGGAACTAAAGTAAAAGTAAGGAACTCTGATGAAGGCTTTGGGTAGTTCCATGTTTAATGACCCCTCTTTAAAAACATTGCTACGATAAGGTAAGACTACTAACAGTATCTCATTAAGGTCATTAAGTCATATTATTCAAAATCAAGGGGTGTATTTCAGATCTTAAAATAAGTGGACATCTCACAGGTTGTGCTTTCGGGCAACTTCAGGAACCCGAAGACACTTAATGTTGCCATAGCAACATTACCACATTCAAGTTCGCTTTACAATGGAGTGCACTCATACTAAGGAAAAGAACTACAACTAGTGACTTGAGGCAGGCATGTCTTTATATGCAGTGTACCCCACCCCTAAACTGTGGGTGTCCTCTCCCTCTCTCTCTACTCAACCATACAACATCTACTGAGAAGGGGATGTGTGCTTCAAGTGCTCATTATACATAAATAACAAATGCAGCCTTGAGTTGTTTGAGTATATTTCCATACAGACAATTGGCCTGATTCTGGTGGCTGAGAGAAACCACTCAGAAAAGCGTTTTAGACTAAATTGATGGATGTGTCCACCAGATGAAGTAGAATACATAAGGTTCTATGAAAGCATAGAGGTCACTATTTGGGGAGACTGACTAAGAAACTCAGCAAACACTCCTAAAACCAGGGAGACAGAAAGTTCTAGAAAACAGAAGGTTTTTCTGGCAGTTGTGAAATGGTTGCTGTTGATGTGTCTCAGTTTCGCCCTTCACTGGGGCAATGTGAGAGAAGAGAGGGACCAGACAGACAGCTCCTAGGAGGCTGGGCTCTCGGCAGCCAGAGCTCTGATGTAAAGGTCACTTCTGCTCTGAGATAATTAAAACAACACCTGGCTCCGAGAGCACCTGCAGGCTGCCAGCCAAGTCCTACAGAGAGACAGACAGGTCTCCCAGGTGCCAAATACAGCAGCGACCTGGACCGGCCTGGGGATGGACATGAAACACTTTATCCTTGGGGAGAGCAGGGCTAGCTGCACCATTCCCACACTGGGTTCCCAAGGCCTTTGTCTGGAAAATGTTGTGAACCTTGATATAACCCCTATTTCTGATCATAGGAGCACTAGGAATCTTAATGGCCTTCTCCTAGTAGTTTAGTTTGTACACAGCAGTATACTAAATGCTATACATATACTGCATTCGTAATATTCAGATATTGCTGAGCTGAAAACAAATCACATCAGCTGATATCTCAAAGTGCTGTACAGAAACCCAGCCTAAAACTCCAAACAGCAAGCAATGCATGTGAAAGAAGCACGGTGGCTAGGAAAAACTCCCTAGGAAAAACTCCCTAGAAAGGCCAAAAACCTAGGAAGAAACCTAGAGAGGAACCAGGCTATGAGGGGTGGCCAGTCCTCTTCTGGCTGTGCAGGGTGGATATTATAACAGAACATGGTCAAGATGTTAAAATGTTCATAAATGACCAGCATGGTCAAATAATAATAATCATAGTAGTTGTCAAGGGTGCAACAAGCACGTCCGGTGAACAGGTCAGGGTTCCATAGCCGCAGGCAGAACAGCTGAAACTGGAGCAGCAGCACGGCCAGGTGGACTGGGGACAGCAAGGAGTCATCATACCAGGTAGTCCTGAGGCATGGTCCTAGGGCTCAGGTCCTCCGAGTGAAAGACAGAAAGAGAGAAAGAAAGAGAGAATTAGAGAGAGCATATTTAAATTCACACAGGACACCGGATAAGACAAGAGAAATACTCCAGATGTAACAGACTGACCCTAGCCCCCCGACACATAAACTACTGCAGCATAAATACTGGAGGCTGAGACAGGAGGGATCAGAAGACACTGTGGCCCCATCCGAAGATACCCCCGGACAGGGCCAAACAGGCAGGATATAACCCCACCCACTTTGCCAAAGCACAGCCCCCACACCACTAGAGGGATGTCTCCAACCACCAACTTACCGTCCTAAGACAAGGCCGAGTATAGCCCACAACGATCTCCGCCATGGCACAACCCAAGGGGGGGCGCCAACCCAGACAGGAAGACCACGTCAGTGACTCAACCCACTCAAGTGACGCACCCCTCCCATGGACGGCATGGAAGAACACCAGTAAGCCAGTGACTCAGCCCCTGTAAAAGGGTTAGAGGCAGAGAATCCCAGTGGAAAGAGGGGAACTGGCAAGGCAGAGACAGCAAGGGCGGTTCGTTGCTCCAGCCTTTCCGTTCACCTTCACACTCCTGGGCCAGACTATACTTAATCATAGGACCTACTGAAGAGATAAGTCTTCAGTAAAGACTTAAAGGTTGAGACTGAGTCTGCGTCTCTCACATTGGTAGGCAGACCATTCCATAAAAATAGAGCTCTATAGGAGAAAACAGCCAAAGATCTAGTATCTGTAAATGCTAGTGTATATACAGTGCCTCCAAAAAGTAGTCACACCCCTTGACTTTTTCCACATTTTGTTGTCTTACAGCCTGAATTTAAAATGGATTAAATATATATATATATATATATATATATATATATATATATATATATATATATATATATATATATATATATATATATATATACGCACTACCGTTCAAAAGTTTGGGGTCACTTAGAAATGTCCTTGTTGTTGAAAGAAAAGCAAAAACAATTCTCCATTAAAATAACATCAAATTGATCAGAAATAAAAATAAAAGATTAAGATGGGCAAAAGAACAGACACTGGACAGAGGAACTCTGCCCTGAAGGCCAGCATCCCGGAGTCGCCTCTTCACTGTTGACGTTGAGACTGGTTTTTTTTGCGGGTACTATTTAATGAAGCTGCCATGGGTATGCTTGTAATTGGTGAAGGTTGGGGAGCTTTTCAGGATAAACAACAATTGGAATAGAGCTAAGCACAGGCAAAATCCCATAGGAAATGCTTTCCACCAGACACTTTGAGATAAATTCACGTTTCAGCAGGACAATAACCTAAAATAAAAGGCCAAGTTGCTTACCAAGAAGACAGTGAATGTTCCTGAGGGGCCGAGTTACAGTTTTAAGCCTACTTGAATCAACTTAAATCTACTTGAAAATCTATGGCAAGACCTGACAATGGTTGTCTAACAATGATCAACAGCTAATTTGATAGATCTTGAAGAATTTTGAAAAGAATAATCTGCAAATGTTGCACAATCCAGGTGTGCAAAGGTCTTAGAGACTTACCCAGAAAGCTGTAATCACTGCCAAATGGGCTTATATAAAGTATTGACTCAGGTGTGTAAATACTTATGTAAATTAGATATTTCTGTATTTCATTTTCAATAAATGTTTTAAATAAGTAAAAACTACTTTTTCACTTTGTCATTATGGGGTATTGTGTGTAGATGGATGAAAAAATGTATAATTAATGCATTTTGAATTCAGTCTGTAACACAACAAAATGTGGAATACGTCAAAGGGTATGAATACTTTCTGAAGGCACTGTATTCACTATTGCCTAGCTGCTTCTACCAGGCAGTTTATAAACACATACTTGTTTTTATATTTCATTTGACCTTGGCAGATCATTTAGCTGGTCAAATAGACCTATTGATCACCCAAAGGAGAGATGAGAAAAGCGTGTCCTTTGTAAAGCAAGTAAAGGAATCAATGTAAACAGTTTTAACTGTTTGTTTAAATAGTTTTTTTGAAGAGACAACAGTTAATTCCACATCCTCTACAGAATATTTCCTCAGAGAGTGTTTATGTTCAGAGAGTACATGGCAAAACAACATGTGATATAGATATAATATTATCTTAATTAAACATGTAAAGTTAATAAGGACAGTGTGGAGAGCAATTGATAATGTTGGAGCGTGATGATATATGCCCATGACCTACATTTATTAAACATTACAGCTGTTTTCATAATGACTACAATTATTTTCAATTTGCTATCCTTTTCCCCTCTGAGGATTGGAAGGACTTTGAGTGGCTTTGACTGCAGAATATTAAGTGCCATAGACATGGTCCCTCATTTAGATTAGATGAGCCTTGGGTCACCTTTTCCTTTAGCTTATTTTGTTTCCTAAGTCTTTGGCCAAAGCTGTGAGAACATTGAGTACGGCCTCAGTGGCCTCTATGGGATGTGTTCGATTAGTCATTGAGTGTACGCTACATCACTCATTAGTTCTACTACAGTGAACCGAGTCATGGCTGGATGTAAACACCTCAGGACCATCCGGTAATGCTGGCATTAAAAATGCATCCTTTCTGTTGTGATGGCGAGCAGTCTGAGGTACTAACTAGGGCATTCTGTGTCAGGGATGGGAAGTGTCAGGTCCCGTCCAAGCTCCAGTGATAGAAACCAAAGCGGACAGCTGCCGATGTCTGGACGCTCTGGTACACAAGAAGTGGCAAAGAGACACACATAGGTCTGTCTATTGGCATTAGCCTGAGTGACACTCTTTCTGCACCTTCACAGCCACAGACACACATCTCCATGTCTGAACTTGAGACATATAACAGCTAGCACTTTAGAAGAAATGGGATAGACAGAGATGGGATAGAAACTCTGTGAATATGTTGCAGTTGCATCTCAAAGGTGACATGTTGTTTCTGTATAGGACTAAATAGCATTAGATGTAGTTATTATGTTAGACCTTCTCACTTTAGAAAGCAGGGCTAAAGAGAGATGACTGTTTTTACTATGCAATCCATCCACATATGGTAAATATGGAGACATATTGACTGAAGCCATCCCTAGATCTTTTTCCTACTCTAAAATTCAGTATCACTCCTCTGCAGTCGGGTAATTAGTCTTCCGCTTACTGGAGAAACACACTGACATCTGCATAAAATGGAACTTAATTTATGTATTTTTTATTCTTTCCTAATGTGCTCAGGTCCTCCACTATTTATCAAATGTCCCCACTGATGTCAAAACATGGAAATTGAGCGTTGTTATTCACGATGCTCTTTGAGAACACATTAGTGGACAGGAAGTCACTGGAGATTTCCCCCTGACTGTAACTGTCACCAGGAAGTATTTCTCTCACAGTGAACTCTGCTGTGTGTAGGGGAGCTCTCTCTGTCTGCACCAGCAGAGAAACAGGAAGTGATGCAGTGGTAGACTAGACAAGAAGGTTGAGTCGGGCCAATGTTTATATCAGTGAAAGTTTGTGAATAAAGACTTATTTATGTTTGTTTGTGAGTGCACATTTCTCTGTGTGTGTGTGTGTGTTTGCGTGTGTGCGTGTGTGTGCGTGTGTGCGCGTGTGCGCGTGTGCGCGTGTGTGTGTGTGTGTGTGTGTGTGTGTGTGTGTGTGTGTGTGTGTGTGTGTAGAACTGCCTGAATAATAACTGTATGTCTTTAAAGAGTAAATGATTCATGATTCCGTGCTAGAGAAGGCCCCAGGCCTGCCACAAGATCACAAAAATATCCCAGCCTGGGTGACACTGCACTGCACTTGCCTCACATACCATAGAGTGCAACATTGACTCGTAAGAGACAGCACATCCACCTAGGCACATGCACATTGCCGTGCAAACACACGTGTGCATGCACACCTGTACACCTGCAATGACCCCATCTTTTCTCACGAACACCCTGGTCTTTAAACCAGAGAGACAAGCTCCAGGACGGACAAGTCTTGACCTAAGACTGGTGGCATTCATACAGATCCATAAAGTCTCCTTAGAGGTGCACAAAGCCCAATTTGTATCTTTCTTTGATGAGCAGGAATCAATGGAGGAAGGACAGAGGGGAGTAAACACAGCCACCGGCTCTCTCAGTGGATACTGTGTCTATCACTTACATAAACTAGATGTGGGAGTACTTACAACACTTACTGAGCTGAAAATGATGACACAGTCTACCGTATCCAAGGACATAGCAATGTTATCTTTTAGAACAGAAAAAAGCATCTGTGATTATGCTTGCTCTTTTCTCTGCGTATACTGAATGTTTAACTCGGGCCATACACGTTTCTACGTGCTTACAATATGTTCAGCCATTCTGACACACATAACACAGTCATACTTTGTAGCTATAGCTATGATAGAACGTGCATACATATGGGTGTTCTTAAAAGTATGGCCATTCTACCCTGTTCTCTCCGTCTCTGACTAGGGTTGACATGATTATGCCCTCTGACCTCAGCACTGTTTATTAATACGCACCACTTTATATTGCCTGGAAATAAATAATGTATCGGAATTGTGACTATATGCAACTTGGCCGTTCCCCTTTGGTCAATTAGATTGATGTCAGGGGCTAGTAACAGGCCCTGGGCCCTGTTGACAACATTAGCCGTAAATTAATGCTCAGACACCAACACAGAGAATTTATGATGTGAGAAATACAAGGCTTACTAAGAGTACTAAAGCTGCTGCCACTGACACTAAAAGTTAGGTTAAGAATAAGAACATGTGTTGTTGTATAAATATGTAACCAACAATTTGCATGTGAGACAGTCAGTGTTGTTGTGTACTAGTGGTGGCTGAGTGGATTCTCACTTTCTCAAAGTGTGTCTTGTGTTTGGTGCCAGAGCTAATGTAACAGGGTCTATTCTCAGAATGTGTTGTTATACTATGGGTGGCTGAGTATTCTCAGAATGTGTTGTTATACTATGGGTGGCTGAGTATTCTCAGAATGTGTTGTTATACTATGGGTGGCTGAGTATTCTCAGAATGTGTTGTTATACTATGGGTGGCTGAGTATTCTCAGAATGTGTTGTTATACTATGGGTGGGTGAGTATTCTCAGAGTGTGAGAGTAGGTTTGAGTGAGTGAGTGTATGTTGTGTGTGGGACTACTGTAGGGATAGCTGGTAGGGCTTGGTAAGAGCATCTGTTTCAAGTATAATGCGTGTGCCTCCCTCCTCTCGCACACTCTCATCATTAACAGCGTTTCTATAAAGCTGCAGCCCACTCCTGTGGTTGGTGAGTGTGCTGTTAGGAAAGAGAGGGGGGAGATGACACACACAGGGATATCAAACTCTATCAGTTACGAGAATGAGATTGAGGATCTTCTGCAGAGGCCTAAGCAGCCTCAAAGCAGTGTTAGCTTAAAGGTTTTTACTTTGTTTGTTTATTTGATTTAAATAGTGCTCTCTCAGACATGCTCTGCATCTTAAAGGTGGTAAAGAAGAATGTTGGTTATCTTTCCCCTTTGAACTGATAAATACCAGTTTGCTGAATGTCTTATGTAATTCCTCTGTATCTGGTCATAAAACAATGTAAAATCATGAGCAATGATTGTATTGACAACCTTAACCCCCTAAGGTCGATTTCCGAGCCCCTGTGTAAATCTAATTAGCAGAATAAAAAATATTCTCATAAAAATCCGTCAGTTTAAACTAGTTTAAAAAAAAAAAATGTAAGATGCGTCTCAATCAACTGCATCCACCTATGTCGTACTTCCGCAAGGTGACAGAGCTAGAGTGGTGTTTGTCAGACCATGAGACACCCCGAAAATCATTATTCTCAAAAAATCTTCTGTAGCGTCTGAACAGTTTGGTCTACAAACTATTATGACCCCTCTGAGGAAAGGTGAGACTCTCACAAACGCATTGAATACAGTGCTTTCGGAAAGTATTCAGACCCCTTGACTTTTTGTACCTTTTGTTAAATTACAGCCTTATTCTAAAATAGATTAAATAAATATTTTCCTCATCAATCTACACACAATACCCCATAATGACAAAGTGAAAACAGGTTTTTAGAAATAGTTGCAAATGTATATATATATTTTTTTTGAAACAACTTATTTACATAAGTATTCAGACCCTTTGATTTGAGACTCATATCTGGGGAAGGGCACCAAAAATCTTGTTGACTAAGAGATTAAGGAGGTGACCAAGATCCCAATAGTCACTCTTACAGAGTTCCTCTGTGGAGATGGATGAACCTTCCAGAAGGACAACCATCTCTGCAGCACACTACCTATCAGACCTTTATGATAGTGGCCAGACGGAAGCCACTCCTCAGTAAAAGGCACATGACAGCCTGCTTGGAGTTTGCCAAAAGGCCCCTAAAAGACTCTCAGACCATGAGAAACAAGATTCTCTGGTCTGATGAAACCAAGATTGAACTCTTTGGCCTGAATGCCAAGCATCACATCTGGAGGAAACCTGGCAACATCCCTACAGTGAAGCATGGTGGTGGCAGCGTCATACTGTGGGAATGTTTTTCAGCAACAGGGATTGGGAGACTAGTCAGGATCGAGGGAAAGATGAACGGAGCCAAGTACAGAGGGACCCTTGAAGAAAACCTGCTCCAAAGCACTCAGAACCTCAGACTGGGGTGAAGGTTCACCGTCCAACAGGACAATGACTCTAAGCCCAAGGTCAAGACAACACAGGAGTGGCTTCGTGACAAGTAGCTGAATGTCCTTGAGTGGCCCAGCCAGAGCCCTCACTTGAACCCGATCAAACTTCTCCGGAGAGACCTGAAAATAGCTGTGCGGTGACGCTCCCCATCCAACCTGACAGAGCTTGAGAGGATCTGCAGAGAAGAATGGGTGAAACTCTCCAAATACAGGTGTGCCAAACTTGTAGCATCATACCCAAGAAGACTCGAGACTGTAATCACTGCCAAAGGTGCTTCAAAAAAGTACTGAGTAAAGGGTCTGAATGCTTATGTAAATGTGATATTTCATGTTTTTTTTGTACATTTGATAACAACAAAAAAACTATTTGTGCTTTGTCATTATGGGGTATTGTGTGTATATTGATGAGGGGGAAAAAACGATTTAATCCATTTTAGAATAAGGCTGTAACGTAACAAAATGTGGAATAAGTCAAGGGGTCTGAATACTTTCTGTATGCACTGTATATGGACACATGTTCTTATATTTCTCAGATATAGGTCAGACACTTCAGAACAAACTTCCTTTACATTTTTGTGTTTGCTATTTGTATTGGCTAATAGCAGTAAGGCCAAAAAGAAAAATTCATCAAATAATTGTTTTATACACTGTATATGTTTTTCAATGGGGTCTTAAAATTAAAAAAATGATCCTTGGTATGACCTCCCCCACCTACTACAGTCTACTGCTCGTTAAAATCAATGAGCTTGAAATGTTCTCTTAACTTACACATTACTAGGAGAGCAATCCATTTTCCTGAAGTAATGAGGAATATCACAAGTTCTTTGGTTAGTCAAATCCTAACGACATTTTAGTATTCAAGCAAATAGGCCGTGTGATCACATAAATTGTCACTGAACAGTTTCTAGCTGCAGTGAAATAATACATTTTGTGTTGGCTACATAGGGGAGAAACAATGTTTGACATTGACATAGCAGAGACTGATTTACTCTTTGAGGAAGGGCTGACTTGGTGTTTACTGAGTAGTAAGAGACCATAATGACTACTCCAACAATAATAATTTGGTGGGTGCTTATATTTGTCCTATTTCACACATGTACAAGTGGGTATTAATTTTCATGTTGAATTGGAAATGTGTTTTTTGCATATCGCAACTCTCCCAGAGACAGCCTCAGAGAGTGGGGTCATGGCCAGGGTCACCTGGAGCAATTACGGTGAGGTGCTTTGCTTAAGGGCACATAAACAGATGTTTCACTTTATCTGCCCGGGGATTTGAACTGGCTACCTTTCGGTTAAAATCAAATTTGTCAGTACGGGAGTTGCAGCGATGACACAAGACTGTAACTACCAATTGAATACCATGAAAAAGGGGAAGAAAAAAATGAAATAAATACCTTTTCCACTGATGTGGATAGGGGGGGTGCTCCCTCTGCTGTTTCCTGAAGTCCATGATCTTCTCCTTTGTTTTGTTGACGTTGAGTGAGAAGTTATTTTCCTGGCACCACACTCCCATAGCCCTTACCTCCTCCCTGTAGGCTGTCTCGTCATTGTTGGTAATCAAGCCTGCTACTGTTGTGTTGTCTGGCCACGAAGTCATGGGTGAACAGGGAGTACAGGAGGGGGCTGAGCAGAAACCCTTGTGGGGCCCCAGTGTTGAGGGTCATCGAAGTGGAGATGTTGTTTCCTACCTTTACCACCTGGGGGTGGCCCGTCAGGAAGTCCAGGACCCAATTGCACAGGGCGGGGTTCAGACCCAGGGCCTCGAGATTAATGATGAGCCTGGAGGGTACTATGGTGTTGAATGCTGAGCTATAGTCAATGAACAGCATTCTTACATAGGTATTCCTCTTGTCCAGATGGGATAGGGCAGTGTGCAGTGTGTGTGATGGCGATTGCATCGTATGTGGACCTATTAGGGCAGTAAGCAAATGAGGTGGGTCTAGGGTGACAGGTAAGAAGGAGGTGATATGATCCTTGACTAGCCTCTCAAAGCACTTCATGATGACAGAAGTGAGTGCTTCAGTGCGATAGTCATTTAGTTCAGTTACCTTTGCATTCTTTGGTACAGGAACAATGGTGGCCATCTTGAAGCATGTGGGGACAGCAGACTGTGATAGGGAGAGATTGAATATGCCCGTAAACACACCAGCCAGCTGGTCTCTGGTCTGTGCATGCTCTGAAGATGCGGCTAGGGATGCCGTCTGGGCCGGCAGGCTTGCGAGGGTTAACACGTTTAAATGTCTTACTCACGTCGGCCATGGAGAATGAGAGCCCACAGTCCTTGGTAGTGGGCCGCGTCGGTGGCACTGAACACATCCCAGTCCATGTGATCAAAACAATCTTGAAGCGTGGATTCCGTTTGGTCAGACCAGCGTTCAATAGTCCTTAGCACAAATACTTCCTGTTTGAGTTTCTGCCAATACCAAGGGAGGAGCAACATTGAGTTTTGGTCAGATTTGCCAAAAGGAGGGCGGGGAGGGCCTTGTATGCGTCCCAGAAGTTGGAGTAACAGTGGGTGAGTGTTTTAGCAGCGCGAGTACTACAGTCGATATGCTGATAGAATTTAGGCAGCCTTTTCCTCAAATTTGCTTTGTTAAAATCCCCAGCTACAATAAATGCAGCCTCAGGATATATGGTTTCCAGTTTGCATAAAGTCCAGTGAAGTTCATTGAGGCCCGTCGTGGTATTGGCTTGAGGGGGGATACACACGGCCGTGACTATAGCCGAAGAAAATTATCTTGGTAGATAATACGATCGGCATTTGTTTGTGAGGTATTCTAGGTTGGGTGAACAAAAGGACTTGAGTTCCTGTATGTTATCACAATTAGACCATGAGTCGTTAATCATGAAATATAAATCCCCGCCCTTCTTCTTCCCAGAGAGATGTTTATTCCTGCCGGCGCGATGAACTGAGAATCCAGATGGCTGGACCGACTCCGACAGTATATCCCGAGAGAGCCATGTTTCCGTGAACCAGAGTATATTACAATCCATGATGTTTCTCTGGAAAGAAACCCTTGCCCTGAGCTTATCAACTTTATTATCTAGGGACTGAACGTTAGCGAGTAATATACTTGGAAGCGGTGGGTGGTGTGCGTGCCTCCTAAGTCAGGTTAGAAGACCGCTCCGAGTACCTCTCCTTCGCCGCAGTGGTTTTGGGTCGGCCTCTGGAATCAGTTAAATAGCCCTGGGTGGTGAGAACAAAGTATCCACTTTGGGAAAGTTGTATTCCTGGTTGTAATGCTGGTAGTTCTGGAGAGTTACCGCTGCTCTGACATGCAATAGTTCTTTCTGGCTGTATTTAATAACACATAACATTTTCTGGGCTACATGAAAAAAACTAAATACTGTAAAGTTTCCTAAGAACCTTTAGCGAGGCAGCCCTCTCTGTCGGCGCCAATGCTCTAACCGCTAGGTTACCTGCCGCCCAACTACTATTGCTAGTAAGTAGACATTGTCATGTAAAGTTGAGAGACCCAGTATAAAGTGTTATTCTGATCAGAAAGAGTGTAGAGGACATATTATGGAAATCAGGGTCAACTTATTATTTTTCTATTCCCCGGTGGCAGAGTGATGCTGTTCTCTCAAAGTCCTCTGACTCTGACCTTTACAGTCATACTACAGCTATGTGTGAAGACAAAGCCGCTTCTCACTATAATAGGTAACATTGATAGCTTGATGATCATCTTTTAAATCTGCCTTCTGACCTCTCATTCTCATCCTATTTGTCTTGTTCTTTGAAGACAGTTAGATTTAAAGTGCTGACTCAAACAGGCTTTGTAGAAGCAAGGACCCATCTGCTACTTGGTGTTATGGGACTGATATACAGGCCTAGTTAACCATGGAGCTCCAGGCAGTGTGATTGTGAGAGGTGGGGTAGTAGGAATTTGGGTGGAGGTAAGAGGTGGGGTAGTAGGAATTGGGGTGATGGTAAGAGGTGGGGTAGTAGGGATTGGGGTGGAGGTAAGAGGTGGGGTAATAGGGATTGGGGAGGAGGTAAGAGGTGGGGTAGTAGGGATTGTGGTGGAGGTAAGAGGTGGGGTAGTAGGAATTGGGGTGGAGGTAAGAGGTGGGGTAGTAGGGATTGGGGTGGAGGTAAGAGGTGGGGTAGTGGGGTTAGGGGAGGAGGTAAGAGGTGGGGTAGTTGGGATTGGGGAGGAGGTAAGAGGTGGGATAGTAGGGATTGGGGAGGAGGTAAGAGGTGGGGTAGCAGGGATTGGGGTGGAGGTAAGAGGTGGAGAGTAAGGATGGAAGTGAGACGTAAAGTATGGCTAGAACTAGTGCTAGGGTTGAACATGAAGCTAGGGTTGGGGTTGAACCAGGGGCAAGGGTTGATCCATGGGTTGAACACGAAGCCAGGGTTAGGGTTGATCCATGGGTTAAACATGAAGCTAGGCTTATGCTTGATCCATGGGTTGAACATGAAGCTAAGGTTATGGCACGGGTTGATCCAGAGGTTGAACATGAAGTTAGGGTTGGAGTTGATCCAGGGTGTGGACATGAAGCTAGAGTTAGGGCTAAGGTTCATCCAGGATGTGGACATGAAGCTAGGGTTAGGGTTAAGGCTAAGGTTAAGATTGAGCCAGGGATTGAACATGCCTGCAGACAACTCCTGTCTTCACCAATATGTCCAGTAAAAATATGTCTTATTCTTGTTTATCTAAAATACGGGTCACATTTTATGAGGATAGTCTGGATAGTCCATCTGTAGATGATATCAACAAACTACATGTTGATACATTTAGAATAAGGGTTAGGGTAAGGGTTAGAGCTAGGGATAGTATTTTGACAATTAATATATTACATCAAATAAGCCAGATATTTTGACTTGCGGTTTTATGTGTCTTCATACTGACGTGGCTTTATTGAGTTAAGTCTGTGTTTTTTGGGGCCAATGCAACACACAGGAGCTCCAGCAGAACAGAGTTGTATTCAGCCTGGCTGGCGCAGCTCCCAAAGTCCCTCATTAGCTCAGGGTTCTCCAACCCTATTCCCGAAGAGCTACTGTCCTGTAGGTTTTTAGCTCGTTGATAAGCTGAATCAAGTTAGTTACAACTGGGGTTGGATTTAAAACCTACAGGAGGGTAGCTCTCCAGGACAGGGTTGGAGAGCCCTGGCACAGCTGACAACACATTCCAATCAAGTGCATTTGTCCCGTCCCCCCCCCTCCCTATTCCTCCCTCCCCCCCCCCCCCCCCCCCCTCTCAGCGGCGTGGGTGAGAGTGATTCCATAAAGCAGGACATAAATCCACAGAGACGCACCAGGCAAGGTCTTCATCAGAAGTTAATTCCTCATCACTTTACATAAAGTTGTCAGTGTACCTGTATAATACACTGTGCTTTAGGGAATATGGGCTGGGAAATGCATGCATCTATGTGAGACTGCTCACACAATAAGCAGTATACAATGTAGAGCGCCTTCGAAATGTATTCAGACCCTTTGACTTTTTAAAAATGTTGTTAGATGACAGCCTTCTTCTAAAATGTATGAAATAATTTTTTTCCCTCAATCTACACACATTATCCCATAATGACAAAGCAAAAAAACTTTTTTATATTTCTGAAAAAATACAAACCTGAAATATCACATTTACTCAGTACTTTGTTGAAGCACCTTTGGCAGCGATTTCAACCTCGAGTCTTCTTGGGTATGACACTACAAGCTTGGCACTCCTGTATTTGGGGAGTTTCTCCCATTATTCTCTGCAGGTCCTCTCAAGCTCTGTCAGATTGGATGGGGAGTGTCGCTGCACAGCTATTTTCAGGTCTCTCCAGAGATGTTAGATCGGTTTCAAGTCCGGGCTCTGGCTGGGTCACTCAAGGACATTCAGAGACTTGTCCCGAAGCCACTCCTGTGTTGTCTTGGCTGTGTACATAGGGTCGTTATCCTGTTGGAAGATGAACCTTCGCCCCAGTTTGAGGTCCTGAGCGCTCTGGAGCAGGTTTTCATCTAGGATCTCTCTGTACTTTGCTCCGTTCATCTTTCCCTCGATCCTGAATAGTCTCCCAGTCCCTGCAGCTGAAAACCATCCCACAACATGATGCTGCCACCACCATGCTTCACCATAGGGATGGTGCCAGATTTCCTCCAGACGTGACGCTTGACATTTAGGCCAAAGAGTTCAATCTTGATTTCATCAGACCAGAGAATCTTGTTTCTCATGATCTGAGAGTCTTTAGGTGTCTTTTGGGCAAACTCCAAGCAGACTGTCATGTGCCTTTTACTGAGGAGTGGCTTCCGTCTGGCCACTCTACCATAAAGGCCTGATTGGTGGAGTGCTGCAGAGATGGTCGTCTGGAAGGTTCTCCCATCTCCACAGAGGAACTCTTGAGCTCTGTCAGAGTGACCATCGGCTTCTTGGTCACCTCCCTGACCAAGGCCCTTCTCCCCCGATTGCTCAGTTTTGCTGGGCGGTAGATCTAAACTTCTTCCATTTAAGAATGATTGAGGTCACTGTGTTCTTGGGGACCTTTAATGTTGCAGAAATGTTTCGATACCTTTCCCCAGATCTGTGCCTCGACACAATCCTGTCTCGGAGCTCAACGGACAATTCCTTCGACCTCATGGCTTGGTTTTTGCTCTGACATGCACTGTCAACTATCGGACCTTATATAGACAGGTGTGTGCCTTTCAAAATCATGTCCAATCAATTGAATTCATCACAGTTAGACTACAATCAATATGTAGAAACATCTGAAGGATGATCAATGGAAGCGGGATGCACCTGAGCTGAATTTCGAGTCTTATAGCAAAGGGTCTGAATACTTATGTAAATAAGGTGTTTCTGTTTTTTTGTTTTAAAACAATTTACAAAAATTTATAAAAAGCTGTTTTGGCTTCAACAGTATGGATTATTGTGTGTAGATTGCCGAGGATGAATTTTTCTTTAATCCATTTTAGAAAAAGGTTGCAACGTAACAAAATGTGGAAAAGTCAATGGGTCTGAACACCTTCCGAAGGCATTGTATGTACCGAGGTGCATAGTATGGTACATGAAGCTTTTCTGATTGTGGTTTTTCCGCTTTTCTGTGCAGAAGGAGAAGCTTTGCCATTCAGAAGCATTTTTTGAACGTGTACTGCGGAAAATAACGATGTCTGCATCAAACAAATCATCGCAAGGGGTAAGCTTTGCCCCTGTGAATTCGCTGACAATTTGCATGAAACATTTAATTGTAGTATTTAATCATCAGCATTATCATGACCACGGTGCCAACAGAGTAGACAGGTTTACTGCAGAAAGTAAAACACAAATGGAGATAGAGCAGGCAACAGATAGTCAGGTAAGATGAAAAAAATATCGCTGTGGGATTTTCTGATGATTCTGCACTCACCCTCTGTGCTTAATTACATAATTAATTATCCCATCACGGAAAATTGGGGATATTTAACAAGTAGTCATTAGTTAATCTTCAGTTACAATGCACAGACACGAAGGTCAATACCATAAGTCATTTAATTTATATATATATATATATATATATATATATATATACGTTCAGATACAATGGCCTGCAGAGGTAGTTTTAGACTGAATTAGACACTGCCACCAAGAGTCATTTGTCATTTTTAATGGGCCTAAAAAAATAACCACTGTGCATTTTCAAATAAAAAGCACGCAGACGTAGCCTTCTTTCCTATATCAACTCTTAACTTTTTTTGAGATTGTGCTATAATATAATTAAAACAATCATCCTCCAGTTAGAATCGGATAGTCTCACATTCGGCAAATTAGTTTGGGTGTGTGTTTGTGCATGTGAGTGTGTGTTGTGGGGTGTAGGTAGATTTGCCTATGATTACTGTGCCATGCCCCCGCTCTGTGAGAGAATGTAGGATTCTGTGCCCTTTGTGTTCACAATCTGTGTTAATGCTGAACCTATCAGTTGATTTAACCCTTTGTGGCAGACGGCAGGAAGAGGTAAGGGGAGGTATCTTGCAGGTCACTGGCTCCACCTTCGGGCCTTATATGGACTTCCTGCCCCAACGAGGCAAGGCTGTGATTTGTTAAGCCAGGGAGGGCTTGGGGATAAAATTGGAAGCAGCCTGCACAAAGGGGCAGAGTAGGAGAGAACCAAGAGTGGTATGAAGAGTGAGATAAGCGAGAACAATATCTGTGTGATTACCCGTTGTGACCTGGACTGTCGGATTACCCCCCTTGTGTACCGGACTGGCTGAGGACCTGAGTGTGAGGATTACCCCTGGAAAACGGAACGGACAATGAGAACGGCTTCTGGACTGTGAGGTGATTGGTGCATTTCCCCCTCTTCCCCAGTTTACCAAAACCCCTAATAAACTTCCCATTTGCATTCTATTTGTGCTACTGGTGCCTGTTTTGTTATTGATCTTGGTGATGTGGAAACCCCACACCCTTGAGCCTGCTACACCCTGTGTATTCTTAACATTGTGTATACTCCCCTTATCAAGGTAAAAAATGACACACCTTCACTAAACCCCTAAAATAAAGCAGCTTATTTGAATTTTAAACCCAAAATCTATTTTGCATGAAGAAACAACCTGTAATTCATCAAACTTTGTGAATATCTGGGGTTTCCCTCTTCACAATGCAGATAGACTGCATTTAATCAGTGGACACCACTTGTTCTTATTACAACACACCTGTCATAATTGTTTTCTTTAGTAAAGTAGAGGTTTATTGCTGAAAGTACTGCATGGGTGTACATTTTTTTTTTGCAAGAGATAGCACTTGTATAGCCTATGAAAGTAGCAGAAATGTGCAGAAATGAGTTTTGAATGCATTTTATTGAAGGGAAACAATAACAGTCAAACTTTTTTGGCAGCATAGTGATATTCTTATATAATGAGGAATTCAACTACAAAATACTAGTCTTCTCCCATGTTTTGCACCATTGCCCCCACCCACAAGGTGTATAAACAACAACACAAGATAATAGATACAAAACAAAAATGTGAAGAACATACATCAATCAACTCTAATTAGCACGTTTAGGACAGTATGCAAGTGTGTGTGCATGGATTTTGTGGATGTATTTCTCACATGTGCAGCACGTAGTATTTGTTTTACAGTCCTCCTTTGGGGGGCAGAACTGGCATATCCTCTTGCCTGCCCCAGCTGAAGCCTCAGGTGGATCAGGACAAAATTCAGTCCCCTGAACAGCTTTCACAAGCGCTGCAGAGGCTTGTGGGGTTACAAGTGCCTTTCCCAGCTGCTAAATGAACACCCTCCTCTTGTTCCGCTTATCAGGCATCAAGTTAGGGTTGATCTTGTTCCATTTCACGAAGGCATTGTATGAGGGCACATCGTGATCATGATGTTATGGAAGATGCCCAGGGGCCAGCGGGCAGTTGTCCTCCTGCAGCTGTAAGTTCCAATCCCCTTGTCCAGATTGTCCACGCCTCCTTTGTTGTGGTTGTAGTCCAGGATGATAGCTGGCTTCCTGTCCTCACGATCACTGATCTCAGCCCTTTTGTGCAGTGTGCTCAGGAGGACCACATTCTTGTTCCTCTTTGGGAGGTAAGAACTTAGAGTGGGGGTGAAGGCAAACTTTGATGAGAAGGCTTCTCTCCCCCTTGTTGCGAGGAGTGCAGGGGGGAGCTCAGGCTTGTTCTTTCTAACTGTGCCAACCATGGTGATCTTCCTCTTCAGGAGCTTCTGGCTGAGTTCAATCTGTAGCACACATAATCTCAATTTCTCATGTGTGTCTTTGTGGTTTTTGTGGTGTGTAAATTATTTTTTATAACTGCCAGGTCAAAAATGACCCTAAGAAAATCATTGTACCCTGGTGGTGTACAGTTTTCATGGAAATATGAACAAAGGTGATGTTTCACTTTTTCTGATGTTGGTCACTCTAGGAAAAGTAATCATATTTCAAGTTGGAAAAATATAATTTAAGGGGTTTTCTCTGCTGTTTAACATAGTGGCGGGTCATTTTTTTACCCTTAAGACAACACAAGGGTTAAACACCAGGGACTATCGAGACTAACCTGGGATGTGGGTGACTAAAATCCATGGGAATCTAAACCTTGAATCTTTAGGGTAAACAAATCTAGGTGATAACGGATAACACCCTTGGACACATTTGTTCATACAAAGTTTAAATAGGAGAATCAGGTCATGACTACGAATGACCATTTAGGTATTGTAGGTGGAAACTCCTCTATGCAGTACAGAAGTGTAAAGCCGGTGTCCCTTCAAGTTTCCAGTTCCAGGGTGTTCAGACAGCCCATCCTGTGAGGTCTGAAGGTGCCCTTGACTGACTGACTGTCTGGGCTCCAGTGTACTGAGGTTCTGTCACCACTGGGAGAGGTGTGGGTGGCATGTTTTAATCAGTAGTTTGATATGAGCAGAGAAAGACAGATGAGGTTTTCCATCTGCATATCAAAGAGGACCTGTCATCTATATCATCTATTATGTTGTCACAGAACCATTTTCTCACACTTAGAAATTCACCTGCATTCATAGCTATGTCTTGAAGGAAAAAAGTTCTGTATGGTTTAATAAGATGAACTCATATTATGTTAGCGATTCGTCGCATTGCAGCAGAGGTTGGTTGGGTAAGTGTGTTTACATATGGCACATAACAGAAAAGGCCTACAATATTGACACATTCAACTTATCCAGTATATTGGGAGTACCGTGGGTGTCAGTGAGAAACATCACTGTTCTGCTACACTGAGCGTGGGAGAGGAAAAACAAACACAAAAGGTACATAATCAACTCGTATCACCTGGAACCATATATGCATAACCCTTTCACGTACAGATGATTTAACCAAGACGACTTGGGCTTGATTAGATGTTCTCCTGGGATAAAGAGACAGACTGCCACTTCTTCCCTGTGCCAAATAACACCTGGCCAGGGGCTCTCTAGTCTGTTTGTCCTCAGCCTTCACTGTCAGCGCTCTACGATAAGACTTTATTTAAGTTCCTCCCTATGGATGGGATTTGAGCAGAGCATTGTTGAGATCTCAAGCAGTTCCTTATCACAGGCCTCTCACATTGTGCTCATAGAGCCATCACTCAGTTCACATTGCTGTGCAGTCAAGTACAATAGCGCACTCAGAAAGGGTGAGTCTGTGCAAGTCAGTCACCTTGAGATGGTTGATAAGCAGACGTGTGAGGCTCGACGAGGGAAGATTTATACAATCTTTTTGAGATCACCAGAGAAGTCCCTGGATAGAAAAAAAAAACGGTGATCTTGGCCAAGAACACTTAAGCCAAGAGATGTGACATCTCCATGACAACTAGGCTGCAGAGCCACCAACCTGTCCCAGAAGAAGCCAGTGAGAGCAGCCAACATTGACAGCAGCCCACATAACTTGATTATGAAAGAAAAGCTAAGGGAAAGAATTCTGTAAGAAAGTAAAGCCTCAGAGAAGTCATGAAATCTCAAAGGTCAGATAGGTTATTACAGTAGCTGCTTTGCCAACTTTTCATCCGGATATTTCCTGGGTGAAAGGTGGATGAGTTTGTTCACTTACCCACATTCAAAAATGCACTTTTTAATGCATCTACTGTCACAGTGTGGCAATATCTACCTGCTCATTTAATTCTCTCTCCATCTACCTATCCAAACCAGGCTGACACGACTGTGTTATTAAAGGGGTGTTACACCTCTCTGTTCACACATTCAAAAGCTTTTTCTTTACCAAGCTCTGAAGCTGGCTGTGTCTAAACAATCAAAGAGCGCCGTGTCAGTGGATGGTGTTCTGGGGTTTCTTTTCTTGTACGATTGTCTTGGTAAACAGCTGCTCCTCACACTTCAAAAGGCTGGCAGCAGCACTGGGGTAAAGCATGTTTCAGTAGGGTAGTGCTAGGCCCCGGTGTTCTATCCTAAATTCACCTTGCATTGGAAGAAGAAAGAATGCCGGGTCCCATGGGATTTATGAGGGAGCGTTTCACCAGTCGTTAACAAGATGCGTAGAGAAGGAGTGTGCTTAATGATTTATCCTTTGCTGCCACAGTGGAAATCAAAATGGATTTCTGAAACGTCTTGACTCTTAAATCCCGATCTGGAGGACTGTGATTTATGGGCCTGACGTCAGGAGCGGGCCGCTCTTCGGTGTGTCTTACTGAGCTTGAGTGATACAGCATTGTTGTCTCATTGGGCTCTGTTCTGTTGTGTGTCTTAGGTATTGTGTGTCATACTTTCCGGTCCTATGTGGGATGTTTTGTACTATGCTATCTTTGACATGGTTGGGTTGTGTTGTTGACACAACACCGCTGTCAACAAAGATAAATCACAGACTCACAATCGTTCATGAATAACACTAGAACTGAATGATGTGATGCATAAGCAAACAGAGGTGGATGCAGCTGTTGTGGGAAAACATTGACTCTGCACCAGGCTATCAGTTGTGGCTGAGTTGGTCTCATCGGATGTTAAGGTGTAAATAGGTCTTACTATTCTACAGAGAGAACCACAAGTGTCACTGTGCAAAATTAGCAAGTTTGAGTTCTCTGGTACTTTGTTTAATGACGCAACAGCATCAAGAAGCTGCAACAGTGAAGTCTCCGATCTTTGGTGTATGAAGAAATAGTAATTCATCCCTCGGCTCCAAAGCAGACCTGACTGAGATGACTTGCTCTTGTGAACATGAAGTATCAAAGATATGAAACAGAGTTCATGTCTCATAGAATTATATTGCTGATAGAGATACTGTTCTTTTCAGAGAAAAGCCATTTGATTAAGTTTAGAACTAACTCCCTGTTGAAAGTGAATTATACACAGAACACGTGTTAATGATCTGGGAAGCAGATAGTTATTTTTGTCTGAATGGTTTGACATATTGATGAAAAAGTAATTGGTATGATTGAATTTTCAAAGTATATTCAATTATTTCATTCTGAATGATCCAACAATTGATGTGATGGCTGACATGGCCTTTAGAAGCCAGAACACTTTGAAGTCGACTTACAGTGCCTTCAGAAAGTAATCACACCCCTTGACTTTTCCACATTTTGTTGTGTTGCAGCCTGAAATGAAAATACATTTAGATTTGTTTTTTTCACTGGCCTACAAACACAACCCCATAATGTGAAAGTGGAATCATGTTTTTAGAAATGTATACAAATTAATTAAAAATGAAAAGCTGAAATGTCTTGTCAATAAATATTCAACCTTTTGTTTTGGCAAGCATAAATAAGTTCAGGGCAAAAAATGTGCTTAACAAGTCGAATAATAAGTTGCAGACTCACTCTGCATGCAATAATTGTGTTTAACATGATTTTTAAACGACTACCCCATCTCTATACCCAACAAATACAATTATCTGTAAGGTCTCTTAGTCGAGCAGTGAATTTCTAACACAGATTCAACCACAAAGACCAGGGAGGTTTTCCAATGGTTCGCAAAAAGAGCACCTATTGGGTAAATAACAAAGCAGACATTGAATATCCCTTTGAGCATGGTGAAGTTATTAATTACACTTTGGAAGGTGTATCAATACACCCAGTCACTACAAAGATACAGGTGCCCTTCTTACTAACTCAATTGTCGGAGAGGAAGGAAACCGTTCATGGATTTCACCATGAGGCCAATGCAGATTTTAAAACAGTTAAAGGGTTTAATGGCTGTGAAGGGAGAAAACTGAGGCTAGATCAACAACATTGTATTTACTCCACAATACTAACATAAATGTGACCGACTGGCTCGATTCGGTCTTATGTAACAAAATTTGAATTGGTGTTTACTACATTGGATTAAAGTAGAGACTCAGAGCTAGAAATTGTATATCATACACTGCAGTTGAGGAACAATGGGAAATTAATTCTCCTTTGAATGCTGATAAACTTGTAACCTCACTTTTGACAAAATAGTCCTTGAATGTTTTTGTACACCTACTGGAGAGCTCGTCTTAGTCTGCACCCATTCAGCATCGTTCACACCCTCTTAAGCCCTAGCCACACCCATCTCTTTAAGATTTCAGATGTGAGGCCACATACTAAACAACCAAATATTTCAAGACTAAAGGCTGGTTTATACTTCGGGTGTGTTCGTAAATGCCCAGAGTGCACTCTGGGCATTTGTAAACTCAGAACGTTGTCAGATTGGCCGAGTGTTGAGCCGAGCGTTCTGACCTAACAACAGCAGTCAAACACCCAAGTTAACTGGCTAACATTGGCAAGATTGCTAGCTACTTCCAAATACAAATGAGAGAACAGCTCACTCTGACCATTTTACTCGCCCTAGCAGAGCTGGTTAGCACTCAGATGAGGGTGCTCTGAAATTGGAGTAGATGGCCAGGGCAAATTTACCAGCAATGTCTATTGACAGTTGTTTTAGTGACATGAACATTCTATTGAAATGGTTACTTGCATAGTGGAGTATTTTGCTTAGACATGTAGCTAGCTAAACAATGGACAAAAATCCCAACTCATAATGTCACTAACCTGCATGAAACTGCAGGTAGCCATTTGCTTTGCTAGTTAGCTAGCTAACATTAGGCAATAACTAGCAAAGCAATGGCTCTTATATACAAATAATATTACTACATGTAACATTAGCTAGCAAGCCAGCCAGCTAATGTTCGCTAGCTAGCTAACGGTATGCTTTAACTTGAAATAAACGACTTTCTGACTAAATTAGAAATGTGTAATCTCTGAAAATGTAGCTAGCTAGACTATCTTACCTGTATACATGGATGGATGCTTCTCCCTCTCTGTCACAGATGCCATGGTTGCCCTTAGTTTGAAGATGTAATCTGGAGACAGGTGTTTTATACAACAGCCTTCTGTGTGTTCTCTTTTCGACTCCCTCTGCATATTTGCAATCAAAAGCCAGAATCTTCTCCATCTCCTTAGCTGTCATACTCCAATTCCACAGTAGAGCAACACTTTAGCTTTTTGCAGTTATTATGTTATTATGTTATTATGCAGTTATTATGTTAGTCCTCTTCTGGCTGTGCCAGGTGGAGATTTTAACAGAACATGGATAAGATGTTCAAATGTTCATAGATGACCAGCATGGTCAGATAATAATAATCACAGTGGTTGTAGAGGGTGCAACAGGTCAGCACATCAGGAGTAAATGTCAGTTGGCTTTTCATAGCCGATCATTCAGAGTATCTCTACCACTCCTGCTGTCTCTAGAGAGTTGAAAACAGCAGGTCTGGGACAGGTAGCACATCCGGTGAACAGGTCAGGGTTCCATAGCCACAGGCAGAACAGTTGAAACTGGAGCAGCAGCACAGCCAGGTGGACTGGGGACAGCAAGGAGTCATCAGGCCAGGTAGTCCTGAGGCATGGTCCTAGGGCTCAGGTCCTCCGAGAGAGAGAGAGAGAGAAAGAGAGAGAGAGCATACTTAAATTCACACAGAACACCGGATAAGACACATAAATTACTGCAGCATAAATACTGGAGGCTGAGACAGGAGGGGTCGAGAGACACTGTGGCCCCATCAGACGATACCCCCAGACAGGGCCAAACAGGCAGGATGTAACCCCACCCACTTTTCCAAGCACAGCCCCCACACCACTAGAGGGATATCTTCAACCACCAACTAACCATCCTGAGACAAGGCCAAGTATAGCCACAAAGATCTCCGCCACGGCACAACCCAAGGGGGGACAGGAAGATCACGTCAGTGACTCAACCCATTCAAGTGACGCACACATCCTAGGGACGGCATGGAAGAGCACCAGTAAGCCAGTGACTTAGCCCCTGTAATAGGGTTAGAGGCAGAGAATCCCAGTGGAGAGAGGGGAACCAGCCAGGCAGAGACAGCAAGGGCGGTTGAAGACTTGTGAGGCGTTTGTTTCTCAAACTAGACACTCTAATGTACTTAACCTCTTGCTAAGTTGTGCACCGGGGCCTCCCACTCCTCTTTCTATTCTGGTTAGAGCCAGTTTGCGCTGTTCTGTGAAGGGAGCAGTACAAAGCGTTATACGATATCTTCAGTTTCTTGGCAATTTCTCGCATGGAATAGCCTTAATTTCTCAGAAGAAGAATAGACTAAAAGTTCTTTGTTTCTGGCCATTTTGAGCCTGTAATTGAACCCACAAATGCTGATGCTCCAGATACTAAACTAGTCTAAAGAAGGCCAGTTTAATTGCTTCTTTAATCAGGACAACAGTTTTCATCTGTGCTAACATAATTGCAGAAGGGTTATCTAATGTTCAATTAGCCTTTCAAAATAATAAACTTGGATTAGCTAGCTAACACAACGTGCCATTGGAACACAGGAGTGATGGTTGCTGATAATGGGCCTCTGTGTGCCTATGTAGATATTCCATAAGAAATCAGCCGTTTCCAGCTACAATAGTCATTTACAACATTAACAATGTCTACACTGTAATTCTGATCAATTTGATGTTAGTTTAATGGACAAAATATTTGAATGGTAATGTGTGTGTGTGTATATATAGACAGAAAGATAAACAGATCTATAAAAAAAAATTGGCCTAATTTTCATATCAGACGACCCCTAGGCCATAGTCCAGCGGTTCCCAAACTATTTCCTACTTTGCAAGGTCTGTACGTGTCACGCCCTGATCTGTTTCACCTGTCCACGTGCTTGTCTCCACCCCCTCCAGATGTCGCCCATCTTCCCCCTTTATCCCCTGTGTATTTATACATACAAGCCTACCAGCGTTTTGTCTCCGCTCCTGTTTTTCCCCTAGTCTCTCTTTTTCTCATCCTCCTGGTTTTTGACCTTTGCCTGTCCTGATCCTGTACCCGCCTAACTACTGCCTGTCTCTGACCCTGAGCCTGCCTGCCGTCCTGTACCTTTGCTCCACCTCTGGATTACCGACCTCTGCCTGACCTGACCCTGAGCCTGCCTGCCGTCCTGTACCTTTACTCCTCCTCTGGATTACCGACTTCTGCCTGACCTGACCCTGAGCCTGCCTGCCGTCCTGTACCTTTACTCCACCTCTGGATTACCGACTTCTGCCTGACCTGACCCTGAGCCTGCCTGCCGTCCTGTACCTTTACTCCACCTCTGGATTACCGACCTCTGCCTGTCTCTGACCCTGAGCCTGCCTGCCGTCCTGTACCTTTGCTCCACCTCTGGATTACCGACCTCTGCCTGACCTGACCCTAAGCCTGCCTGCCGTCCTGTACCTTTACTCCACCTCTGGATTACCGACTTCTGCCTGACCTGACCCTGACCCTGCCTGCCGTCCTGTACCTTGGTCTCTGCTCTGGATTATTGACCCCTGCCTGCCTTGACCTGTCGTTTGCCTGCCCCTGTGGTTACAATAAACATTGTTACTTCTCACAGTCTGCACTTGGGTCTTACCTTGATTCCTGATAGTACGTGCTTAACCAAGATGTAGAATTCAGCATTTGACATTACCTGACATATCTTCATATCTTTTTTAGTATGGGTCCAAACACCAAATATTTGGTTGTAAGCACAAGACATTCCCAGAACCTATTTACAACATGTTGCTTACCAAATAAACCTATGTCCTTGGCCCTCTCCAAGGGGAAGACAGGAGAACATGCAGTGTGGGATGGTACATTTCAGGTCCTGTCTGTCTGTCTGTCAGGGTGGTCTCACCTCCAGGGACCTCATTAGTTGCTTGGACACTCTACTTTCCACTCCCCAAATATCTGATTCCATGACACAACTTGCCTTGATTAATTAAGCGTTAGCACTGGCATTTTCCACCAGCCAAGAAACCAGCACACCACATAGAGAGAGGGGGGAGAAAGAGAGCGAGAGAGGAAGAGATTGAGAGCGAGACAAAGACCACCATAAATGTCCCTCAACGTTGCAGTAGCATCGTATCCAGTACTCCTCAGACCCCTTGTCCTGTTCCTGCTCTAACTGTGGACGTCTCAGCTCTACTGAGGTAAATAATGAGGACCCAGCAGGCCGATAGCAGAACGTCAGAGTTCTCAACAAGAACAAATGACCTCACCAGAGTGCTGCTGCCCCCTCACACATCCTCTCCTCAGAAACAGGACACATGCAGAGGAGAGTTGAATCATGCTAACATCAGTCAATCCACTCATACGATAATGCCTCTGTGGATGCCCAATTATTTCTATACTTTTAGCATTAATTTCTCTCAGACTCATGACGTTTCATGAACTATTTAAGTTAAAAAAGGAACACTTCACTGAGAAAATGCATGCATAATGTTTCTCAACATGCAATCCCTCTCGACTAAGCAAGCCCTTAAAAATCGTTATGATGAAATCTTAAATTTTACCTGGTGAGCCATATTTGATCATTTATTGGCAATGTAATGAGAATTTTGCCTGTAAGAAATGCTTGAATGGCCAGTAAAATAAAGTGGCTGCAGAATGCATTGTGTAATCATGCATTTAAACCTACAGTATACTCCCTTTCTACAGTAGACATTTTACTGAAGTGGATTGTGTGGAAAGAAATAGAAAGTGAGACTACTCTGGATCTGTGCAAAGTGTATTTGAAGGCCTGTGAGACTGTGGCCCTGTACACAGACTGGAAACCGATGACTGCTTACCTTTAAGAATTATATAGCAATGCATTGTTCACAAACATTGACAAGGTCTAGTCATGCTTATGTGGCTGGGAGAAAAGCAGGAGTTCAAACAATACTTCAATCGTTTTCTTAAACGAGCTGTTGTAAAACGCTATAGACTCATAAATACAAAAGGGGATGAAAATAAATAGGCCAAATGGCATTTCTGTGTTTTAAAAAGCTTTTGAAAACAAAATGCAAAATAGCTTGGTTAAGTACCTATGTCTTCACCTCAAGTACACAGCAGCGCAACAGTCTGGAGCTATTCAGCAATAAATGTCAGGGCCATAGTTTTATTGACGAACATTCAGTATTGTGCTTATATAGTTCAATGTGCACAATAACAGAGTCTACTCATATTTACGAGACAGTGGAACATTGCAAGACCAAAACTTGTTGCTGAGTGTTCATCAAAGTTTCAAAGCAATAACCTCAATAAACCCATAATATTTGTACAGTTCCTAATGGTTTTTGAAGAATACAGCCGAGAAATACCTGAAATAGGGACATAGAGTGTTAAGCCTGCTTCCTCTCTCGGTTTCTTCCTCGGTTCCTGGCTTTCTAGGGAGTTTTTCCTAGCCACCGTGCTTCTACATCTGCATTGCTTGCTGTTTGGGGTTTTAGGCTGGGTTTCTGTACAAGCACTTTGTGACATCTGCTGATGTAAACAGGTCCTTATAAATACATTTGATTGATTGATTGAATCTCCCAGAATAAGAACCAGTCATTAAAAAGGAAGACTGCAGTATGGAGTGTAGCCTACACTGTGAGTGACCATACTGCTGGGCTTCACCTGCTGAGCAGCTTTTTGGGCTACACAGCCTCCTGAGGGGGGCTCCAGTGGAGAGGTGGAGGGAAGGAGGGTGTCTTATTCATTAATCCCCTCTATGGAGCATCACTGGCAGGCCTGCGATGGGAAAGTTCAGAGGCGTCACAGGGTGAACAGGCTGCAGGATGCTGGATGAGGTGGAGGCTTCAGAGGGTATTCTCCCCAGGATACTCAGCCTGTCTGATCTTAGCAGGTGAAGCCTACTGAACAAGTGTCTTACTGCAGGGGTTTGATGTCAAGGGGGAGGAGACAGGTTGTGTAAATTAGGGGAGAGTTTATGTAAATAGACAAGAGAGCCAATCCACAGGTAACAAATCATTAAGAGATGGAGGCTCGCCCCCTCGTCACTCCTGCTCTGGGTGGAGATGGAGCTCTGTGGAGCTCAGGGAGGACAATATAGTTGTATAGAGATCACATTGCTGTATCTTTCCCATTACGGCATCTGTGAGAGCATGGGCAGCACCATTGAGGCCATCTCCATTTTCTTATTTTTCTATTTCCATGAGTTGGTAAACAAACTGAAAGGGTGCATACTCCCACCTGGAGTGTGTTGTTTGAACAGGTATGAAGGCAATGTTGGCGATGTAGTTATGGAATGGATGCTCACAAGTATAATTCATTGGCTGATCCCTCCTGATGACCTCGATGGAATTATGTGATCCTTCCTTAACCCATAGCAAGTCCCAGCCAGTTGACTACTTAAAAATTGTGAAAGTTCTCAATGGTGTTGCCCATGCTAAAACGGCCTATATTTATAACTCTATGGGAGGGATTGAGAGAGACTAACCTAACGTAGAAGGTATAAAAGAAACACCTGAGCGGTGTTTCTTTCTTTCTGGTCCTGATGAGAGAGAAAAGATGTCGGGGGAGGTTCTCTTATGCACTATTCAAGCAATCCAGTAAATTTGGAGGAGGAGTTAAGATGGAGTGCATCCGGTTGGCTGCCCGTGCTGGGGGTGGGGAGAGATTGCGAAGGAATGGGAGGGAACGCTTATAGGCATGTCATGTCAGTCTTGCTGGTGACCATAATTAATTATGACAGCATGACATTCAACATAGGTGTAACAAGTGTAAAAATGGATTTCACAGGCAAGGCAGGCAAAGTTCTCTCATCCTGCATGTCCCTGGTATGCACCAATACACACAGGGCTGCTGGTTCAAAGGCAGGGGTATACTATCCTGCAGAGTTCCCTACAGACATAGTGTGAAAGAGACAACATCCAGATTTCAAACAAACAGCACGTTGTCGTGCGATTCCATGTTAAACCTAGTTGTGGTGCTGCATTTGGCATCTTTTATCAGTTCAATTGAAATTGACAAAGAGTATCGTATGTGGAAACCAATCTGCTCTTTCCTGGTCAACACCTGTGCGACCAATAGAAATGGAACAGCATTATAACTATGCAATACATGAAAAGCACATAAAATGGTTTAATATAATTATCCCAATTATGTAAAAAGAAATGTAGATGGAAACATGCATTAAAAAGTAAAAAGAATGCAGTGGATGTTTGCTGAATTATAGCACGTTTCCCTCCAGGCCTAGGGATTCATTTGGTTACAGCCATCTTTCTCCTCGGATGCAATTGTGCCATATTTCACTAAATAATACATGTTGCAGCTGTCAAATATAATTGTCCTTTCATAAATGAACAATGTAAGTTTCATGAATAGACAATATAAAGAATGTTTGGGGGTTTCATTAGTTCAATGATTGACAGAGGAAGCCCATTTCAATTTGTACTCATAGACTGGATAGAATGGCTATCGCTGATTTATAGGCAATGTGAAAACACAGGGACTAGAGCCAGGAGCTTTATCTAGCAGGAGGCTTCCCACAGCTCCTATTTTGGACAGGGTAGGCCCGAACAGGAGTCGAAAAGTCTCACAGACTTGATGAGCCATATATCTATCTCTAATCATTAGCTTTCCTCTCTTACATAAAATGCAAATGTTTTATGGGTAAAGAATAAATGTTCATGTCTTGCGATCTCTATTGAACCTTGACTTCACATTTTAGATTTCCTTTTGTTTTGGAAAAACATTCGATTTGACAGGTTATGATAGAGAATACAAATCTTTCCGTTAGAAAAGAGCTGTGATGTTGGCAGAGATGTAGAGGGAAATTGAGAAAAAGTTACAGCTCATGGACTGTGGCCATTCCAGCAAAACAGAATGAAATATCCATAGCTAGCTTTTATTATTTCTTTGTGGGGAATGGAAAATGATATAGACCAAAACCGGAAAGTAAAACTGAATATTCTATTCATCCAATAATTGTATGTTGATTTCAATGCAATGACAGGGTGGAGGGTTGTTGTGGTTGTGTGAGCACACATTAAGAGTGAATTTACAGACCTGCCTGTTCATCATTTCCTCTTTACCATCTCCTAAATGACCCACTCACAACAGCTTGTCCTGACAGAAGGGTATCATCATCTGTATCGCTGGGTGTTTATTGGTCTAAAGTAGAGGGGGACTCACACTGAAACAAACAACATTGTCAGGGTGCTAAATTGTAGCTAGGGCCGTGCAGCACCTGTGTTGGCTGTCCCTATAAGCACCAATGAATAACAACAATAGTAGTACTGTAGTCACCCAGGTGAATGAGCAAGGTGCCAACTGTGGTGAAAGAACCATTCTCAAAAACTCTTCATGAGTATTGAAATAGAGTCCACACTGTGAAGCAACAACTTAGCACTGCTTTAATGGGGAGAGTAATTAATGATGAACCATTATCATGAGAGTGAATAAGGGAGGAGGTGGAGGTAGAGGAGGAGGAGAAGGATGACAATTAAAAGAAAGAGAGAGAAAGAGAGAGGGGGGATTTTTGAACTCTATCTCAAGCAGTGGTGACCCGTCATTCAGAGCACCGCCTGTTTAGCAAAAAAAATATTTACAGTACCAAAAATGTGCAAAACTGTTATCAAGGCAAAGGGTGGCTACTTTGAAGAATCTCAAATATAAAATATATTTTGATTTGTTTAACACTTTTTTTGGTTACTACATGATTCCATATGTGTTATTTCATAGTTTTGATGTCTTCACTACTATTCTACAATGTAGAAAATTGTCACGGATCTCTCCAGTACTGCTGCTCATTCCGTGCACCAGTTCCGGAGTTCTACGTCACCGGCTTCTAGGTGTCACTGAACTGGTTCATTACCACCAACCCCTGTCTTGTCTAATTACGCACACCTGGTTCCTATTTTCCCCTGATTAGTAATTGTATATACAGTATGTGCCCTTTGTTCACCATTGTGTTGTCAGTTATTGTTGCCATGTCCGTTGGTCCTGTGAGTACCTGTGTTGTTGTTTCGGCTTTCATGCTACGTGTTTTGTGCAATTGTTATTACGGGTATCGTCCCGTGCATTGTATTACGGGTCTCGTCCCGTGCATTGTTATTACGGGTCTCGTCCCGCGTATTTATTAGAGGTTTAACCTCGCTCTTTGGTTTGGGTTATATCCCTGTGTGTTTTGTATACGTGTTTGTTTTGGGCTTTGTCCCTGTGCCTTCATGACATGTTGTGTAATTTGGGTGGAGTATTAAAATCCCCTATTACGTATTCCTGCGCCTGTCTTCAATCATTTATACAACGTGACAGAAAATAGTAAAAATAAAGAAAAACCCTTGAATGAGTAGGTGTGTCCAAACTTTTGACTGGTTTTATTTATATATTTTTTTTATTTAACCTTTATTTAACCAGGTAGGCAAGTTGAGAACAAGTTCTCATTTACAACTGCGACCTGGCCAAGATAAAGCAAAGAGCAAAGATATCATCATCAAATATTGTAAGAGCTTTCATTGTCTGCTTATATGCCCTCTTTATTTATCCTACGGTTCTGACTTGGTGTACAGGGTGAATAGTGTAAAAATGGCCATATTCTGAATTCTGTCGATGTACATTTCAAAAGTGCTGAACAAATAGATATATTGACTACGTCCTTCCTAGCTCACTCATTAATGTTTTAATCGAAATGACAGATTGCCTCTTTGGCTCGTTGTCCCCTTATGCCATAGTTTGTACTTCTTATTTGTCAGTAAAACCAAATTTGTTTAAGCAAATCAGCCATATCAGCAATGTTTTTTTTAAAGGCAAAAAATGAGGCTGAATGAACTGTTCCGCTGCTAGACAATGTTCAGCTGATAGCCTGTTGTAGTAGTGGTAAGGTGTTGGGACTGCTGTTGGGACTCTGCTGTTAGGACAGCTTTATGTAGGCCCGAACAGTTTGTGGGCACCATTTTTCACCGTTGTAGTGCACATTAATGTATTATTTAGTGTTGTGTTGTGTAGTGGCTTTGCTGGCATGCATCTAAAAAAAATTGGGGGAGTTTGCCCCACCAAGATTGACATGCTAAAATCACCACTGATCTCCAGTAATTAATTTTGAGTACTTCTGTTGCCCGTGGTCAAACAGGTGTCCCTTGATTGACATTTCTGAAATGCTACTGCCTCTGGAGGGCAGAGGAAGGAAGACAAATTAAGAGGTAAGGTAAGGTTGCCTGGTGTTGTTTGTGCTGTATTGGTGGGAAGCTACAGATCAAAACTAAAGTGTACTTATTTTGCTGCTGCTTCAAGATGCCTACATAATGTAGCTCATGTGTCTTTCAGAAAAATGGGGAAAGTGGGGGGTTGGAGTGGGGTCGGGGGGATTGGGAGAGTGGAAGTCAAATCATTGTTAATGTCACATGATACCTTGAGTCCTTCAGGCACTTGAACCAGAAATGAGTGAAATGGTCATTTGGAGTGAAAGAGATTGGCCCAGGGAGTGATAAGATAAGAAAAGAAAACAAAGAAAATGGTAACAATAGTTCGACCCAAGATGTTGGGTCAAACTAAACTGACATATATAATTGTTTTAAGATGGGAACACTATGTATCATTTAGCTATTTGATTTGGAATTTTAGGTATATATATATATATATATATATATATACTGCTCAAAAAAATAAAGGGAACACTTAAACAACACAATGTAACTCCAAGTCAATCACACTTCTGTGAAATCAAACTGTCCACTTAGGAAGCAACACTGATTGACAATAAATTTCACATGCTGTTGTGCAAATGGAATAGACAACAGGTGGAAATTATAGTCAATTAGCAAGACACCCCCAATAAAGGAGTGGTTCTGCAGGTGGTGACCAAAGATCACTTCTCAGTTCCTATGCTTCCTGGCTGATGTTTTGGTCACTTTTGAATGCTGGCGGTGCTTTCACTCTAGTGGTAGCATGAGACGGAGTCTAAAACCCACAGAAGTGGCTCAGGTAGTGCAGCTCATCCAGGATGGCACATCAATGCGAGCTGTGGCAAGAAGGTTTGCTGTGTCTGTCAGCGTAGTGTCCAGAGCATGGAGGCGCTACCAGGAGACAGGCCAGTACATCAGGAGACGTAGAGGAGGCCGTAGGAGGGCAACAACCCAGCAGCAGGACCGCTACCTCCACCTTTGTGCAAGGAGGAGGAGGAGGATCACTGCCAGAGCCCTGCAAAATGACCTCCAGCAGGCCACAAATGTGCATGTGTCTGCTCAAACGGTCAGAAACAGGCTCCATGAGGGTGGTATGAGGGCCCGACATCCACAGGTGGGGGTTGTGCTTACAGCCCAACACCGTGCAGGACGTTTGACATTTGTCAGAGAACACCAAGATTGGCAAATTCGCCACTGGCGCCCTGTGCTCTTCACAGATGAAAGCAGGTTCACACTCATCCAGGATGGCACATCAATGCGAGCTGTGGCAAGAAGGTTTGCTGTGTCTGTCAGCGTAGTGTCCAGAGCATGGAGGCGCTACCAGGAGACAGGCCAGTACATCAGGAGACGTAGAGGAGGCCGTAGGAGGGCAACAACCCAGCAGCAGGACCGCTACCTCCACCTTTGTGCAAGGAGGAGGAGGAGGATCACTGCCAGAGCCCTGCAAAATGACCTCCAGCAGGCCACAAATGTGCATGTGTCTGCTCAAACGGTCAGAAACAGGCTCCATGAGGGTGGTATGAGGGCCCGACATCCACAGGTGGGGGTTGTGCTTACAGCCCAACACCGTGCAGGACGTTTGACATTTGTCAGAGAACACCAAGATTGGCAAATTCGCCACTGGCGCCCTGTGCTCTTCACAGATGAAAGCAGGTTCACACTGAGCACATGTGACAGACATTCCTCCTAATGCAAGACCTCATGTGGCTGGAGTGTGTCAGCAGTTCCTGCAAGAGGAAGGCATTGATGCTATGGACTGGCCCGCCCGTTCCCCAGACCTGAATCCAATTGGGCACATCTGGGATATCATGTCTCGCTCCATCCACCAACGCCACGTTGCACCACAGACTGTCCAGGAGTTGGCGGATGCTTTAGTCCAGGTCTGGGAGGAGATCCCTCAGGAGACCATCCGCCACCTCATCAGGAGCATGCCCAGGCGTTGTAGGGAGGTCATACAGGCACGTGGAGGCCACACACACTACTGAGCCTCATTTTGACTTGTTTTAAGGACATTACATCAAAGTTGGATCAGCCTGTAGTGTGGTTTTCCACTTTAATTTTGAGTGTGACTCCAAATCCAGACCTCCATGGGTTAATAAATTGGATTTCCATTGATTATTTTTGTGTGATTTTGTTGTCAGCACATTCAACTATGTAAAGAAAAAAGTATTTAATAAGATTATTTCATTCATTCAGATCTAGGATGTGTTATTTTAGTGTTCCCTTTATTTTTTGGAGCAGTGTATATATATATATATATATATATTTAACACATTCATGAATGGCAAAATGGACAGTCCAAAAAATAATAATAAGAAACAAGGTTTTGAAGACTAATTCTAATAGATATATTTAACCCGTTTTTGGGTAGGCACAAAACTTTAGGTTACGTCCGTAACCCCGGTTCTCTGATAGTATGAGTGGGGTATTTCACTTATGGGATATGTCCCCAGTGTATTCGTCAGAAGTCTTTATTACACTACGCCAGCCGTGATTGGCTGGATGTCAAGATGTGTTCGTTGGGGAAGGGTGTCCCTCCTACACTATAAAAGGTCAGGCGCAGCATCAGAGTCCTTCAAAAATAAACAACACCTCTTCCTCGCTCATGCAAGGAGGGTGGTCTGATGAAATACCTCACTCCTACTATCAGAGAACCGGGGTTATGGTCATAACCTAAAGTTCTCTTTCAAGTATTCGTTTTGGTATTTCACTTATGGGATATATGTCACAGCTGTCGTGGAAGAGAGAATGGGACCAAAACGCAGCGGGTTGCGTGCTCAACATATTTATTATAAAAAAATGCGAACACCACGGAAAAACAATAAACAAACTAACGACAGGAACAGAGAAGCAGACTCAACAAAAGCAGTGCTCTCAAACAACTACCCACAAGTGACAAACAAAACACACACCTATTTATAGGACTCCCAATCAGAGGCAACTAGAAACACCTGTCTCCAATTGAGAGTCCAGCACCCAACCTACACATAGAAAAACTACCCTAGAACATACACATAGAAATACAAACATAGACCAGTGACCAAAAAAAACCCGTAATACATAAATAAACTACCCTCTGCCACGTCCTGACCAAACTACAATAACAAAATATCCTCTATACTGGTCAGGACGTGACAATATACTGACTCCCGTATTGCCAGACAAGCTGATCATGACGACCGACTGCCCTGTGAGATATATCACACAAATTGCCCATGCCTTTCAAAAGATCCTACATGTAAAACGGTATGCACCAGGGTCGGTGCAGTGATATCGAGCCTATAAAACTTTGCAAATGTATGAGGCGAAGCCCAACTCGCTGCTGAGCAAATATCTTGGATAGATATGTCATTAAATAAAGCCCAGGATGTAGCCATTCCTCTAGTAGAATGAGCCCGTAGGCCAGCAGGAGACTGAAGACCCTTACTTGTGTATGCACAAAACAATAGCCCCCACTATCCAGTGGGAGAGGCGCTGTTTAGTCAGCGCTTTACCTGTGTAAGGTTTTGCCTAGGAAACAAACAGCTGATCATATTTTCTAAACCCCTTAGTCCTGTCCATGTAGATGTGCAGAGCGCGTACTGGGCACAACATATGTAACCCATTGATGTTCCCAGAGAGGAAAACGGTGGGGGATAAAAAGCTACCAGCTCAAGGGGAAGACGCATCAAAGATGGGTTAATAATATTAGGGATAAAGGTGGGGTTAGGCCACAATGATACCTTATCGTTACCGGGTGCAAATTGGGCACATGACGGGTTCATTGAGAGTGTGTGAATGTCACTTACATGCTTGGAGGAGGCCATTGCTGGTAATAGCGCTGTCTTAAATGAAAGCATCTTCAGATCCACCTAATCCAGGGGTTCAAAAGGCTGTTGGTGTAGAGCTTCGAAAACAAGTCCCATGACGGGGCCAGATGTTTGGACACCGGACGCAAACGATGTGCACGCTTCATAAAACGGGCGACAAGGGGCTGCTGCCTCAGTCGTGCTCCCAAAACCCACATGACAAGTCGAAATATCTGCCAGATATACCTTAATAGTAGAAAAAGCCTTTCCTTTGTCTAATAATTCCTGTAGAAACGACAGGATTACTGGGACAGAGCACTGGAATGGCACTGTCTGTGGTTTATAGCACCATTCCTCAAACACGCACAATTTACAATCATAAAGGGACCTGGTAGACGAAGCTCTAGCACTCTAAATTACATTTTGGGGAAGCCCGGCAGTGTATACGGATTCTCTAAATATTAAGTCGGCTCAAGCTACTTCAAGCTAGGCAAAGGAGCGAATGCTGACCCTGTCCATTACAATGACTCGAGTCAGGAAAGGCTGTGCATGTCAAGGATTTGAATGGATTCGAATGGATGGAAAGAGGTTTTGATGCAGTTTTAGCAACAACAACACAAATATTTGAGCATGAAAACACCAGAATCATAGAGAAAAAAACATTAGATAACAAAAAATAAATAAGAATAGGCTTTCATTAAATAATTTTTTATTATATTATAACAGGGGAAGCATTACCTGCCCCTCCTACCCTAACTACACATTGTTGTAGTTTGGGTAGTGACAATTTGACCATATTACAGTAAGTGGTATGATATGAGATAAATTACAGTACTAATGAGGCCATTGTAATTGGGGAGCAGTTCTGATATGAATTCAGAGTTAAGGTTCAGTGAGTCATCACCCCCTGCTTCTTTACTCCAGTGTCTGTCTGCCTTTGAATCAATACCCTGAGGAGTTTCAGATTCAGAATCATTCTGACCATGGCATCACACTTTTTCTCATTTGCCTATGATATAATGATTCATTCTGGATCCTCATTCATTATTACAGTGACTCCTTTGAGAATGACAAAAGTAAGGACTGATAATTTGAATATCTGTCTTTCTGTGAAGGTGTAAAAGAGCCAGTATCATCTCTAGTTAAATCATCTCTATTCCAAAACCAGTATTCTAGACAAGTGTATTTTTGTATGATTTCACATTCAACTTAACAAATCTTTTTTTTTTTTTTTACAATGGTTCTTTTTCCTGAATTTTCGGAATATTTCCAACTCCATAGCCATATCCTCAAAGGGAAATATCCCATGTAGTGCAGAGCCCGGAGCCTGTCCACTTGATAAGCAGTTCCAAAGATGGTGGCCTGGGGGCTTTGATAATGCCACTACCGATTGGAATCCTTGACATAAATCCCAGCGCCTATTTGAAGTTGCATGCCCTCTCGCTCCGCTTTCATTTTCTCTGGGTTGCAGGTGTCTGCCAACGATACAGCCTCAGGAACAGGAACACAGATAAAGTGGATTCTCATGAACTATTACCAGCAGTTTGATTGACCTGTCAGATCAGCATCCCTCTTCTCCGGTTTCTGTGGGCGATTCCATGCCAGGGTAGCCCCAAAATATTTTTGGTATCTCTGATTGTTCTGCCAATTCTGACATAGAAATTTCATTGGGAGGAATGAAGGACTCTTTCAACAAAGTGTGAGACATTTTATACATAGAATTGTACATTATAGGTCATTAACCAACTACAGCCCTCCTTTAGGGTTGAACATTCAGAAAATCACCAGCAGAGAGAGTTCCCTTTGAATCCATTTTCAATTCCCTGTGTTGGTGGTGCTCATTAAATTGATCATAACTTCAGAACTTGCAGAGAGCCCACTTTGAAAATTTGACGTACTTTTAGATTATATTGTTTCAAATTATATGTATCAAAATGAACTAAATAATTTTTTGAACGTTTTTATATATTAACAATAATATTTTTTATGTTGAATAAATACATGTGAAACATTTCATTTCAAAATGTAGACATACTCCACATGTTGCAGCACACTATAAGTAAAATGACACCATTAAGGTTCACGGATCATAGGGTCTTATAGGAGGCACGTATAAGTGTAAGTGTAAAAAGGACTAAAAAATATATACACTATATATGGTGATACAAATGTAAAAAGCATGTCAACAATCTTCCTTTGAATAAAGTCTCTATGTGAGAATTGCCAGAACAATCTGAGAATATTTTTGGGCTGTCCTGGCATGGAATCGCCCATGTTTGTGTTTCTCTTACCTCTGCAACCATACCAGAAACAGTTACACCAGTTATGGCCTGGAAAGTGTATATTTTGGCTGTCTCACATCATCAGTGTTAAAGTGCAAATCCTTGGTAACAATGCATATACCAGGGTTATTCAACTCTTACCCTACGAGGTCCGGCGCCTGATGGTTTCTGTTTTACCTGATAATTAATTGCACCCACCTGGTGTCCCAGGTCTAAATCAGACCCTGATTAGAGGGGAAGAATGAAAAAAAAGCAGTGGAACTGGCTTCGAGGTCCAGAGTTGAATATGAGGGGGATGTATATTACCTTATACTGCAGGAATAACATTGGTAGTCTCCATGTATGTCATACCCTTGTAGGTACAGTGTAACTGACTACAGTGTACAGAAAATAATCTCCAGTGCCATTGTATCTGTTGATGTATTGGAGTTTCTGTCAACAATGTATTGATGTCATACTTGGGGAAAGGGGGATACCAACTGAATGTATTCAACTGAAATGTGTCTTCCGCATTTAACCCAAACCCTCTGAATCAGAGAGGTGCAGGGGGCTGCCTTAATCAACATCCACATCTTCAGCACCCAGGAGACAGTGGGTTAACTGCCTTGCTCAGGGGCAGAACAAGAGATTTTTACCTTGTCAGCTCGGGGATTCAATCCAGCAACCTTCCAGTTACTGGTCCAACACTCTAACCACTAGACTACCTGCGGTATTATGTGTCATATCACGCCACATTGATGTGAGGTTAATGCCTGGTTTATTTATGAAATTCAATTCAAATCATTTCTGAAGCTGGAAAATTATTTGTGCTAAATCATACATTTCATTCAAAGTAATATATGCTGGCCTGAGAGAGACATTATCAGTGTATATGGATTTTTTTCCTCTCTCAGCGATTGGCATCAGCCATTAGAGAACATCAAACACACCATAACTCAGCCTACTTTCTCCTGAACACTCTTTGATGTGTTCTCACCCCTTCCATGAGCCCAGACATATACGCACAACTTTGGATATCACCCCCATCTCAAAGTCGAATGGTTATTACTCTTCTTTTCTCCGCAGTGTGCCTCACAAAAGTGATTCCCCATTATGAAATGATCAACTTTACCCTATATATGTAAAAATGACAGACAGACAGACAGACAGACAACCTCTCACCTCTGGAGAGAGCCTTCTAAATGATATGGTGTCATTTGATACACGTTTGATCCCCTCCAGTCATAGAAGTACAGAGCATTCAAAAAGTATTCAGACCCCTTGACTTTTTACACATTGTTACGTTACAGCCTTGTTCTAAAATGTATTAAATTGTTTCTTTCCCTCATCAATCTACACACAATACCCCATAATGACAAAGCAAAAACTGTTTTTTTAGAAATGTTTGCAAATGTGTGTATATATATATATATATATATATATATTTAAAAAATGAAACATCACCCTTCAGTTTTCTTGGGTTTGACGCTACAAGCTTGGCACACCTGTATTTGGGGTGTTTCTTTCAGTCACATCTGGAGGAAACCTGGCACCATCCCTACCGTGAAGCATGGTGGAGGCAGCATCAAGCTGTGGGGATGTTTTTCAGTGGCAGGGACTGAGAGACTAGTCAGGACCGAGGAAAAGATGAATGGAGCAAAGTACAGAGAGATCCTTGACAAAAACCTGCTCCAGAGTGCTCAGGACCTAAGACTGGGCTGAATGTTCACCTTCCAACAGGACAAAGATCCTAAGCACACACCCAAGACAATGCAGGGGTGGCTTCGGGACAAGTCTCTGAATGTTCTTGAGTGGCCCAGCCCGAGCCCGGACTTGAACCCAATCGAACATCTCTGGAGAGACCTGAAAATAGCTGTGCAGCGACGCTCCCCATCCAACCTAACAGAGCTTGAGAGAAGAATGGGAGAAACTCCCCAAATACACGTGTGCCAAGCTTGTAGCGTCATACTTAAAAAGAGTCAAGGCTGTAATCACTGCCAAAGTTGCTTCAACAAAGTACTGTGTAAAGGGTCTGAATACTTATGTAAATGTAATATTTTGGTGAGATAAAAAAAATATATATTACAAAATGTAATCCATTTTAGAATAATGCTGTAACATAACAAAATGTGGAAAAAGGGAAGGGGTCTAAATACTTTCCGAATGCACTGCATTTCTCACACAGCCAGCCGAGAACAAGGCCCACACGAACCAAGAGAGGATCAATTGAGAAACCATCCATATATAGCCCAAACATTTAATTTCATTAGTAATCCAACCCAGTAGTCCAAACATATCCATGGTCTGGCTCCTGTAGCTGGGTGGTAGCCAGCCCAGCACTAGGGCTAGGCCCAACTAGCAGAGCATCAGGCAGAGCACCAGGCCCAGGCAGCTCCATAAGTCTTCATTCCCACTCCCGTCCTGGTGTTCTCTGCCTCATTCCATCCATCCATAAACATCCCAGTAAATATGGAACCCCTAGGAGGGCACGGACGATTGATTTGATGACCTTTGGCAGCACTATTTAGAGCTGTGCAATGGTTTGTGGCTATTAGTGATATATCAAATGAAAAATAAACAGACTAATGAATGGTCTAACTTTTACAGCAGCACATATGGAGATGCAGTCTATTTTTATAATGGTTTATGCAGCTACTCATTCCCCAAATAACATGCAGACCACATTCAGTGCTCTCACAGAAGGGAGAAATGTAATGATGATGTCCAGTTCTGATGGACATTAAGGCTGGTCATCGGCATGAAGCTAGCCAGAGGAAGGAGCCGTAAGGCAAGTATTTTGGCCTCCAGATATCTTTAACCCTCCTCAGCCTTTCTACTTATCCCCAGTGAAGCCTGTCTCAACCCCAGTTCAATAGAAGCAGAGCCCTTATGGCCACAGGAAAGCAAGCACCGTTCTCAGGCTTAATTGTACTAACAACCATAATAACACACTGCTCCAACACTGGCTGATAGACTGAAATAGTCTCTAGACTATCGCTTTTGCTCTCTCTTTCTCTCCCTTTCTCCCTTTCTCTCTCTCTCTCTCTGTCTCTCTCTCTCTCTCTCTCTCAGACACACACACACACACACACACACACACACACACACACACACACACACACACACACACGCACGCACGCACGCACGCACGCACGCACGCACGCACGCACGCACGCACGCACGCACGCACGCACACACACACACACACACACACACACACACACACACACACACACACACACACACACACACACACACACACACACACACACACACACACACACACACACACACACACACACACACACACACACACACACATACACTGGTGTACGTTATATAGCCAGAAAAGAGATAAGAAGCTAATACAGATCCATACCTGGGGAGAAGTAATAGGATCCTGCATGGTCTCATACCCAATCTCCCTCACACACATGCACCCGGACACACACATACACATGTACAGTATATTCATCGTTTTTCTACCTTTCATGGGTCACTTTTCAACCTGATAAAGTATTACAGAGCTGTCATGAACACAGCATGGGAAACCGGCTAGATAGATCCAAAGGATTAGAATGTGATTGAATTGTTGTGAATTATTTATTTAAGTAAATGTTCGTAAATCCAATCACCCCATTTTGCATCCTCCGTTAAACTTATACCGAAATAATTGCAGGGTTGAAGTTTCCTTTGGCTATGGATAATAAGTTAGAGAAATCAGAGAAAAACACCAAGGAGATGGAAATTGTGGTTTGTGTTTTCTGTTCCAAGGACAGCTTTATCTGTCCGGTACAACCGATTGTTGTCCTAATTGCCTGACACACAAACACATAAAAAAATATATACAGTACCAGTCACAAGTTAAGACACATCTACTCATTCAAGGGTTTTTCTTTATTTTTTACTATTTTCTACATTGCAGAATAATAGTGAACACATCAAAACTATGAAATAACATCTCATGTAGTAACCAAAAAAGTGTTAAACATATCAAAATATGTTTTATATTTTAGATTCTTCAAAGTAGCTACTCTTTGCCCTGATGACAGCTTTGCACACTCTTGGCATTCTCTCAACCAGCTTCACCTGGAATACTTTTCCAACAGTCTTGAAGGAGTTCCCACATATGCTGAGCACTTGTTGGCTACTTTTTCATCACTCTGCAGTCCAATTCATCCCAAACCATCTCAATTGTATTCAGTTCAAATGATTGTGGAAGCCAGGTCATTTGATGCAGCACTCCTTCACTCTCCTTCTTGGTCAGATAGCCCTTACACAGCCTGGAGGTGTGTTTTGGGTCATTGTCCTGTTGAAAAACAAATGATAGTCCCATTAAGCGCAAACTAGACGGTATGGCGTATCGCTACAGAATGCTGTGGTAGCCATGCTGGTTAAGTGTGCCTTGCATTCTATATAAATCACAGACAGTGTCATCAGCTAATCACCCACACTGTCATGGTTCCACCTGTCACCAGAAGGTGGCAGAGACCGTCCTCGAGACATTAACGACACTCAGGCGTGTCCAATTTACTCATTATGATTTCCCTGTTGAAAGAGGTGTGTTTTCTGTTGTCCTTTGCAGAAGATTGAATTGTTTACCATGTTCGGTCATTTCCAGAGTGAGTTTGAGACTTAGTGTTTGTTGTTTTTTCAAGTGTACTGCGAATCTGCGGCTACCATTTCTCAGTAAAGTATTATGTTCATCCTTAACCACTGATTCCTTGTCTGGTCTCTTCTCTGCACCTGTGTCCAACCTTACCACATCACCCACACCATCACACCTCCTCCTCCATGCTTCATGGTGGGAACCACACATGCAGAGATCATCCATTCAGCTACTCTGTATCTCTTAAAGACACAGTGGTTGGAACCAAAAATCTAAAATTTGGACTCATCAGACCAAAGGACAGATTTCCACCGGTCTAATGTCCATTGCTCGTGTTTCTTGGCCCAAGCAAATCTATTCTTCTTATTGGTGTCCTTTAGTAGTAGTTTCTTTGCAGCAAATCAACAATGAAGGCCTGATTCATGCAGTCTCCTCTGAACAGTTGATGTTGAGATAAGTCTGTTACTTGAACTCTGTGAAGCATTTATTTGAGCTGTAATCTGAGGTGCAGTTAACTCTAATGAACTTATCCTCTGTAGCAGAGGTAGCTATGGGTTTTCTATTCCTGTGGCGGTCATCATGAGAGTCAGTTTCATCACAGCGCTTGATGGTTTTTGCAACTTCACTTGAAGAAACTTTCAAAGTTCTGGAAATGTTCCGCATTGACTGACCTTCATGTCTTAAAGAAATGATGGACTGTTGTTTTTCTTTGCTTATTTGAGCTGTTCCTGCCATAATACAGACTTGGTATTTTACCAAATAGGGCTATATTTTGTATACCCCCCTACCTTGTCACAACACAACTGATTGGCTCAAACACATTAAGCACACATTTTAGGTTAGCAACAGCAGTGTGTAACTGGTTCAAAAAGATTGAAGTCATATGAAATGTGTGTGTTTCGTATGGTAACAAAATATTGTTTTTATGAAGTCGTGTATAGTTTTGACAAAAGTGTTCAATTTTGCAAATGATCTGAAGTGTTGTGCTAGTTTGGTGTAGGGTTGTGCTAATTGTGTGTAGTGTTTTGACAAACCGGGCTCTGTTTTCAAAATTGTGCTTAAACAATTGAAAAAAACTGTAATTGAAATGCATTCCAGGTGACTACCTCATGAAGCTTGTTGAGAGAATTCCAAGACTGTTCAAAGCTGTCTTTAAGGCAAAGGGTGGCTACTTTGAAGAATATAAAATCAACATATAATTTGATTTGTTTAACACATTTTGGTTACTACATGATTCCATATGTGTTATTTCATAGTTTTTGTGTTCACCATTATACTACAATGTAGGAAATAGTAAAAAATGTATGAAAAACCCTGGAATAAGTAGGTTTGTCTGAACCTTTGCCTGGTACTGTATATCCCCAAAATAGAATCTCTCTGGTGAGATTCTTAAAATAGAAAAACTTGGTTTATGCATTCACTTCGACTGGTTATGGTAAGGGTTAAGGTTTGTGATAATGGTTAAAACAGAAAAAAAATAAAACGAGTGCTTAGCACTGGGACGGTTAGCACGTGCGGTTTAAAGGCATCCTCTATCCCCATCCACAACGCCCTAGCAAGCTGCGAGCCTACTAAATGGTGATGCGTGTGCACGTTGCCTCTAGTGGACGGTTTTGAAGGCATCTCCCGACATCCTGGGGACCTGGACAAACATTCAATACTGAACTCTATCTGGTGTGATCTTGCTGGAATTAGTTGAGAATAACCAGGACCTATACTGAGCAAGAAAATCGATTCTAGAAAAACAAGACACACATCAGTTTCAACAGGGTAAACCATCTACAGTACAGTGTATCTGTCTAGAATAACGTTGGTTACGGTTTACTGTGCAGCTTCAAAACGTCACTCTAGTGTCTAGACAACAGTTATGTTCAGGGGCTATTCAGGGACTGATTCAGACCTTGGATTAGGGCTGTTATGGATAGTCATGAATCATGAACACAGTAAAATTCCATTTGACCGTTGAGTCATGGTAATCTCCTCTTATGCACTCAGTAGTACACAACTCGCTAACAACCAGGTCGCTAATGGCCTGGTACTCAGGGCTCTATTGTCCCTCTAACCACTCTGACATCAACACAATCAAAAGTCACATAAAATACTTAGCATTAAGACAGTGCTTTTAAAACTCAACCTCACTGTGATTGAGCAATTTAAAGAAAGAAGTTCAACAACAGGTTAAAACTGAGTGGAAAACATGGTCATTGTGGATGTTGTTTCAAAGGCCTGACACAACGAAATGGACAGCGCTTCCTAAGGTTAATTCAAAACATACGTATATTAGAGTTTATGCAAACGCTTAAGGGACGGATTGAAATGTACAGAATGGTTACCTGGAGGAAAATGGGGGAGGGTCATGCTTTTTCAATTTCAGACAAGGGGAAGGTTTAGTATTTTTTGTATCTAGTCCAGGGGAAGGTCATGACATTTGTAATTGATGAAATTTCAATATTTCTCAGTTTTAGAATTAGTTGCTTATTATGGTATGTATCGATGTTTGCCCAATGCTGCCCCTCGTCTCTGATTCTCCTCTGGGCCTGCAATATCAAGTGCACCTATAGGCTATTTATTGTAGTCTCAATGAAATGATCCGTAGCCTATAGCCTATTTATTGTGGTCTCAATCACATGATCCATTGCCTATAGGCTACGAAGTGCATGCTCAGAGAAGCACAAAGCAAAGTTATATTTCTAAGATAGCTGCTAGGATGGGGTAAATAAAACTAAGCTTCAATGCACACTGTAATGGATATTCCAACCATGAGCCCTGGCCTGCTCTGCTCTTGCTGATCAAAGAAAAGTTTTGCGTGCTACTTAATCAATGGCTGTGCTGTGTAGAGCTAAGGTCATAGTTCAGGAGGAGAGTCAAAGGTTTCTTCCGAAAATAATTTTGGATTACGGAGGACTAGTCGATACGCTATGTTCTGTTCAGTTTGTGCTTTTTATTAAGTGTCTGCTCAGCCCACATGCCCACATGCTCTATATAGAGCACATTGGGAAAGTATTCAGACCCCTTCACTTTTTCCACATTTTGTTACGGTACAGCCTTGTACTAATATTGATGAAGTTGTTTTTTTCTCTCATCAATCTACACATTATACCCCATAATGACAAAGCGAAAATAGATTTTTAGAAATCTTTGCGAATTGAAAAATAAATAAAACTGAAATATGACATGTACACAAGTATTCAGACCTTTTACTCAGTACTTTCTTGAAGCACCTTCGGCAGAAATTACAGCCTCGGGTCTTCTTGGTGTGACACTACAAGCTTGGCACACCTGTATTTGGGGAGTTTCTCCAATTCTTCTCTGCAGAACCTCTCAAGCCCTGTCAGGTTGGATGGGGCGCGTCGCTGCATAGCTATTTTCAGGTCTCCCCAGAGATGTTTGATCAGGTTAAAGTCCTGGCTCTGGCTGGGCCACTCATGGACATTCAGAGACTTGTCACGAAGCCACTCCTGTATCGACTTGGCTGTGTGCTTAGGGTCTTTGTCCTGTTGGACAAATACCCAGTCTGAGGTCCTGAGCACTCTGGAGCAGGTTTTCATCAAGGATCTCTCTGTACTTTGCTCCGTTCATCTTTCCCTCGATCCTGACTAGTCTCCCAGTCCCTGCCACTGAAAAAAACACAGCATGATGCTGCCACCACCATACTTCCCCGTAGGGATGGTGCCAGGTTTCCTTCAAACATGATGCTTGGCATTCAGCCCAAAGAGTTCAATCTTGGTTTCATCAGACCAGAGAAAGTTGTTTCTCATGGTCTGAGAGTCGTTTAGGTGCCTTTTGGCAAACTCCAAGTGGGCCTTTTACTGAGGAGTGGCTTCCATCTGGCCACTCTACCATAAAGGCCTGAGGAATTCCAGAGGAACTCTGGAATTCTGTCAGAGTGACCATCAGGTTCTTGGTCACCTCCCTGATCAAGGTCTTTCTCCCCCGATTGCTCAGTTTGGCCGGTCGGCCAGCTCTAGGAAGAGTCTTGGTGGTTCAAAACTTCTTCCATTTAAGAATTATGGAGGCCACTGTATTCTTGAGGACCTTCAATGCTGCAGACATTTTTTGGTACCATTCCCCAGATCTGTGCCTCGAAACAATCCTGTCTTGGAGCTCTACGGACAATTCCTTCGACCTTTGGTTTGGCTTGGTTTTTGCTCTAACATGCATTGTCAACTGTGGGACCTTATATAGACAGGTGTGTGCCTTTCCAAATCATGTCCAATCAATTGAATTTACCACAGGTGGACTCCAATGAAGTTGTAGAAACATCTTAAGGATGATCAATGGAAACAGAATGCACCTGAGCTCAATTTCAAGTCGTATAGCAAAGGGTCTGAATACTTTTTTAGATAAGGTATTTCTGTTTTTTATTTTTAATACATTTGTGAAAATGTCTAAAAACCTGTTTTCACTTTGTCATTATGGGGTATTGTATGTAGATTGATGAAAAAAAATGTATGTAATCCATTTTAGAATACGGCTGTAACAACAAAATGTGGAAAAGGGAAGGGCTCTGAATACTTTCCGAATGCACTGTATGTAATGTATACAATAACTACGTATTTATACTATGATCCTCCCATTCTAGGGAATACCCACATCCCTCATTATGTCATGTCTGTTAAAATGTTTAACTTGGTTCTTCAATGATAGACGGAACATATGTGGTTAACTTCTTGTCGTTCGTCTAGGATAGCGGGCGCTACAGCGATTTTTGAAAATAATTCGTGCCCATTTTAAACGGCCTCCTACTCAAACTCAGAAGCTAGGATATGCATATAATTAATACTTGTGGATAGAAAACACCCTAATGTTTCTAAAACTGTTTGAATGGTGTCTGTGAGTATAACAGAACTCATATGGCAGTCAAAACCCCGAGACCGATCGTAACAGGAAGTGGAATTCGGAATTGCGGACTCAACTTCATCAGTTTGCCTGTAAATCACACAGTGAGCAATGGTTCATTGAGCACTTCCTATTGCTTCCACTAGATGTCCCCAGTCTTTACAAAGTGATTTGAGCCTTCTACTGTGAAAACTGAATGAATGAGACGCAGTGGAACGTGGTCACACGGAGAGGGCCATCACCATTATGACGCCGGCGCCCCTGGCTACCCTCCCATTTCGAAACGTTTTAAACACAATGCAATCGTCCCCCTTGAATCTTATTGGAGCTCTGGTTGAAAAAGGCCCTAAAGATTTATGTTATACAACGTTTGACATGTTTGAACAAACCTAAATAAAATAAAAAATCATTTTTTTCAAAAGTGGAGTCCCGCGCACGACGGAACTTTTGGTGCAGCCTTCAGAACGCGCTAACAAGAACAAGCTATTGGAACATAAAGGATTAACTTTTTCGAACGAAAATATATTTGTTGTGGACCTGGGATGCCTAGAAGTGCTTTCTGATGAAGATAATCAAAGGTAAGGGATTATTGACAATAGTATACAAGAGTAGATTTGATATGCGATTGTTCCAAGATGGCGCTGACCTGTAACGGTAGCCTATTTTCTGAGTATCGCATCCCCTTTTATCGCAAAGTGTGATTACCCAGTAAAGTTATTTTTAAATCTGGCATTACAGGTGCTTTCAAGAGATATTCATCTATAAATCTTAGAATGACAATATTACATTTTAAAAATGTTTTCGAATAGTAATTTAGTAAATTGTAGCACTGTTTCACCAGATGCATTTGAGGGAAAATAGTTAGTCAACGTCACGCACCGATGTAAAATGCTGTTTTTATATATAAATATGAACTTTATCGAACAAAATAATGCATGTATTGTGTAACATGATGTCCTAGGAGTGTCATCTGATGAAGATTGTCAAAGGTTAGTGCTGCATTTAGCTGTTTTTTGGTTATTTGTGATGCATGTGGTTGGTCGGAAAATGACTATGTGGCTACTTTTACGATATACTCCTCTAACATAATCTAATGTTTTGCTTTTGCTGTAAAGCCTTTTTGAAATCGGACAACGTGGTTCGATTCAGGAGAGGTGTATCTATAAAACGATATAACATAGTCCTATATTTGAAAAAAGAAAATATAAATTTTCGTTATGCTAATGGCGATAGGATTTTTCGCTGGATGTCGAGCCCGACCAGGGGTTAAATTTGATTCTATAGAAACACCAACAAAATCCACCGTATCACATTGAATGTCCACAGGCTCCATGATGGGAAAGCATATGGTTATCAAACACCTAAAGAAATTGTTAGCAGAGTTGCATGTGTTACATCTAAATAAAGGAGAAATGAAACATTTAAAGAGGAGATGTGTTGGAAAGGCCTATGCTGCCACCTACTGAAGTAACAGCAGAGGTGTAGGTATCCTGATAAATAAGAGTACACGGGGGCTCTCAAGTGGCACAGTGGTCTAGCTGTTCCACTAGAGATTCTGAGTTCAAGTTCAGGCTCTGTGGCAGCCGGCCGCAACCGGGAGACCCATGGGGCGACGCTAGGCCAATTCTGCGCAGCCCAATCCGTCTCCCGGTCGTGGGAGAGTTTGGCCAGCAGGGATGTCCTTGTCCCATCGCGCACTAGCGACTCCTGTGGCGGGCCAGGTGCAGTACATGCTGACATGGTTGCCAGGTGCACAGTGTTTCCTCCTACACATTGGTGCGGCTGGCTTCCGGGTTAAGTGGGCATTGTGTCAAGAAGCAGTGCGGCTTGGTTGGGTTGTGTTTCAGAGGACGCATTGCCCTCGACCTTGGCCTCTCCCGAGTCCGTACGGGAGTTGCAGCAATGAGACAAGACTGTAACTACCAATAGGATACAATGAAATTGGGGAGAAAAAGGGATAAAAGTAACAACCATTAAAAAAAATATAGGAATACACAATTTCTCAGCATATGGACCAAGAAGGCCTTTTTCTAATATTGAATTGTATCTTACATGGTGAAAAATACACACTGAATTGATTGGATATCCCACCAGGGCCAAATCTGAACGTATCTAGATTGAATTCTACCTATACTAGATCAATCCAGACAGGAAAAATTATTTTAGCAGGTGACCTAAATCATACATTTGATTAGATTGACAGACATAGTAATAAAAAAGGAACGTTTAGGGAGCCTCCAAAGAGGCTGAACATTTTCCTTTCTACAAATAATTTAAAGGACACCTGGAAATTACTATTCCCAACTACAAAATGTATTTTTTTCTCAAAGTAAGAAAAGTTATTGAATAATTGACTACATTTTTATTTGCAAAAATGCTCTTAATGATTTACTGGATAAAAAAATAATAATGATATTGTGATATCGGATCATTTTCCGGTATCATGCTTAATTACATCAATAAAAAATACATTTAGTGGCAGAATTTGGAGAATGAACAGAGCACCTCTTCTGGACCCAAATTCTATTAAAGAAGTAAACATTTTTTTTAACCATTATCACTCCCTAGAAAAACAACCTTATGGAGCAATCCTTGAATATATTTTCAGAATTCATCGATAAATTGTCCCACATGGAAAACTAAAGGCAAAGAAACCGTAAAAGACTAAAATAAATACATTTATTTCCATGACAGAAAAAAAAGTTTTTTTGGACTGACCAATATAGATAGTTTCAAATACATGCAACTTAAAAGTTACATCACAACATTTTAATTTGAAATCAGAACCACCTTGAGGGAATCTTATTTGAGTCAGAAAAGGATGTTCATATGATAGGGAAGATATACAAAACCTTTCAGAGAGCACATCCAACTGACAATCTCTTAGAAAAAAATATAAACTATTGGAACCAAGATTTTAAATGAACAGACGTTGGTACAAAATGGAGGGAAAGTTGGAGCATAACTAATGAAATTTCAGTTAACAAAAATGTATGCTTAATCCAGTATAAACTAATGTACAGAATATATTATCCGAGAGACAAAATACACAAATTCTACAGCACAACGGCAGATTCATGTCTCAAATGTAAAACCAACAATGACTAAATAATCCATGCTTTCTATGTATGCTATAAAGTCCGGACGTTGTGGGTGGAGCTAGAAAGTTGGCTGTCAGAAGTATTACAATGTAAACATACTTTTAATCCATCTGTCTGCATATTTCCACACATGGCATATGGAGGTGTAGTGAGATACCCAGTGGGCTGGATGATTCTTTTCTCATCACTCGTTTAGAAAAATCGTAGTCAATCAATCCGCCATCACTGACACAGTGAAAAAAATCTAATTATTAATTATTGAAATATTGAAATAGCATGGGTGATGAGGAAAAGAAATTGGTACAATTTCAGGCAAAACAGATCCGATTATCTAAAGTGATTTATAACAGCACTTTGGTCTGTGATGCATTATGCTTTAAATACCCGGGAAAGACGTGACTCCGATGCATATGGGGATATCACTGTTTAGTTTCTTTAACATTCAGAAGCTGACTATCCTTGGGAAGTAATCTACAAAATATAAACGCAACCTGTAAAGTGTTGGTCCCATGTTTCTTGAGCTGAAATAAAAGATCCCAGAAAGTTTCCATACGCACAAAAAGCTTATTTATCTCAGATTTTGTGCACAAATTTGTTTACATCCCTGTTAGTGAGCATTTCTCCTTTGCTTAGATAATCCATCCACTTTACAGGTGTGGCATATCAAGCTGATTAAACAGCATGATCATTACACAGGTGCTCCTTGTGCTGGGGACAATACAAGTCCACTCTAAAATGTGCAGTATTGTCACACAACAGAAAACCACAGATGTCTCTAGTTTTGAGGGAGCATGCAATTGGCATGCTGACTACAGGAATGTCCACCAGAGCTGTTGCCAGAGAATTGAATGTTAATTTCTCTACCATAAGCCGCCTCCAACATTGTTTTAGAAAATTTGGCAGTACGTCCAACCGGGCCCCACATCCGCCGACCACGTATAACCACACCAGCCCAGGACCTCCACATCCGTCTTCTTCACCTGTGGGTTCGTCTGAGACCAGCCACCCAGACAGCTAATGAAACTGAGGAGTATTTATGTCTGTAATAAAGCCCTTTTGTGGAGAAAAACTCAATCTGATTGGTTGGGCCTGGTTCCCCAGTTGAAGGGCTGCGCCCATTCCCAGTCATGAGAAAGCCATAGATTAGGCCTAATGAATTCATTTCAATTGATGGATTTCCTTATATGAACTGTAACTCAGTAAAATCTTTGAAATTGTTTCATGTTGTATTTTTATTTTTGTTCAGTATAATTCTGTCACTATCAATTGATTAAGCTATTCACTTTCTGAACAATAGAAGATGTTTAAACCCAGACATCTTTTATTCTCTCTGAGGTGGAAAGGTAGACCTAACTTTTGAAAGTTCCATGCTCAGATTCCTAATGATGTCCTCATATTTAATTATTTGCAAACAGGGACAGTTTCATTGCAAACAAGACACACTGATTTGTCATTGGAGAAATATGATAAGATAATAGGCCTATCTTTCTGTCCGTTCTTAGGCTGCGATTTCAGTAATGTGTGTGGTATTGCAGTTTTTTTCCAACTGCTTACACACAAAATCTTTTCATGTCACACGGTTTTTGAAACCTCTCACTCAAAGTGCAAAACTACACACCAAATATCCAAAACCATAAGCTATTTCTCAGCCTTTGACTCAGTTGTCAATTGCATGAAATACTTTTTTTCAAAACACTACACACAATTCTCTACCTAAAACACAAAAATCTAACAGGAAGTGACTTGCTTTCCTTTTCCAAGCACAACCAATCAAAATGCTACACTTATTCACCAGGTCACACACACACTCCTCACATGTGCAAACACTAATTGCTTAACTGATCACTAACCAATCACTGCTTTACTGTAGTATAGGCCTATAAATAGGTCAAAGGTCAGATTACCTGTTTTGAACAATGGATGCCAACAATGGGCAGAGAGCAAGAGGAGTAGGAGGGAGAGGCAGGGGACAACAACGAGGACAAATTCAAAGATGAAGAGTTGGAGGAGGGGTAGGAGGAAGAGGAGGACGAGGGCAAAGAAGAGAAGGAAGGAGAGCCATCTCTGAGATTGGGCAACACTTGTTGATGATGTGATTAACCACGGTTTGACCATGAGAGAGGCTGGATTGAGAGTCCAGCCCAACTTGAGTCGATTTACAGTGGCGTCCATAATTCGTACCTTCAGAAATGAGAACAGGTATGCAACTATCTAATGACTATTTTAGCATTACAGTAATGTACTGTAAAAAACGTATGACTGCATAGTATTGCATAAACATTTGTAACTTTAAGCCATCCATTTACTGCACTGCATTGAATGAATGAGGTTGGTTATCATGCTGTACCTCATTTTTCTGTACATTGTTTACAGTTCCTATGCTGAACACATACTGTGTTTGAATTCTGTACAGAGTGGAAAGGCAAAGACATCATGGAGGGCGAGGACGCTTGTTTACAGATGTACGAGACTGCAATTATAAATATGGTTTTGGCCAACAATGCAATTAGGATTCGAGAGATAAGAGAGCATGTCTTGAATAATGACACCATATTTAACAACATCAATGCGGTAAACCTGTCGACCATACAACGCATCCTCCAACGGCACCGAGTGATGATGAAACAACTTTACAAGGTGCCATTTGAGAGAAACGCCGACAGAGTCAAGAATATGCGACATGACTTTGTAGAGGTATGTATGCAACACTACTTCCAGTACTTCAGACATACCATATTTACTCATCTGTATATCCTTTTGTCTGTTACAGAGAGTATTAGCGCCGGATGCCCATGTAATTCGCCATGAATTTATTTATGTGGATGAGGTTGGCTTCAACCTCACCAAAACCAGGCGCCGTGGAAGAAATGTAATAGGACAGAGGGCAATTACCAATGTCCCTGGACAGCGTGGGGGTAATATAACTATGTGTGCTGCCATCACTCAAAACGGGGTCCTCCATCACAATGCCACACTGGGTCCGTACAACACCGGCCATATGCTCACTTTTCTGGATGCAATTTACACAATGCTTGTCCCTGATCCAGATCAGGAGCCTGCTAGATTTGTGGTTTTATGGGACAATGTTAGTTTTCACCGGGCAGTTCTGGTCCAAAACTGGTTTGCCACCCATCCACAATTTGTAGTTTTGTACCAACCCCCATATTCACCTTTTCTAAATCCCATAGAGGAATTCTTCTCAGCCTGGCACTGGAAAGTGTATGATCGCCAACCCTATGCCCGCATGTCGCTTCTCCAGGCAATGGAGGACGCATAGAGGTTGCCTCTATCCAAGGTTGGATACGCCATGCTAGGAGATGCTTCCCTCGATGTTTGGCAAGATAAAACGTATCTTGTGATGTGGACGAAGTATTGTGGCCAGACCCAGCCCGGAGAAGAGCTGAAGCATAGCTTAGCACTGGTGACTGCCCCCCCCCCGGGACCCCACACACAATTGTGTTCTTTACTGTATTCTAAAGAATATACTTTTGGTTTACATACGTTTATGGTTTTGTTGTATGCTACTGTATACAACAGTAATGTTTGGCCTAATAAAATACTTTCTGTTTCTACATTGCATTGTTGTTTACAGTGTATTTGTTACCCCTCTCAGCAGATTACTTTCACTGTAGAACATTGTATTGAAATGTAGATATAAGCCTATGAAAGACCAAAGAGCTTTAGATTTAGAACAGTGTTTACATGGTATATCCAAAAATGTACTATTATGAAAGCAGTGTTTGCCATTTGATGCAAATGCTTCATTCTGACGTGTTTATGGCATTTTGAATGCAGTGTTACATTTTGAAGGAGATGTGAGGCATTTTGCATTTTGTGTGTGCAGTTTTGGGAATTGTGTAGAGTTTTGAAAACGTGTGTAAGCAGTTGGAAAAAACTGTAAAAATCTGCTAATATATGGAATTGCATGAAATGTTTATAAAATACATATTTTTATCTGACCTGCAAATACAATGATAGATTAGTGCAATGCTTTCACTAGAAATTAGATCTTTCCACCGCTACTCTTGTCTACGGTGGTCTGTGAACCCGCAACCTTCTGGCCCACAGCCCTGTGTGCTATTAAAAATTCCTGCATTGCCATGTAATGCTAATAGGACGAAGAACAAGTGACGGTAGACTTCTGTTATGCACTTTGTTTTAATTATTATTTTGGGTATAGGAGAGGGTCACTTTAATAAAAAAAAATTACATTCAGAGAGGGTTTAGGTAAAATTTAGATGAAGTGAGGGCCCTCCATTTTCATTTCAGAAAGGTCCAACTTTCAAAATGTAGCCCTCCCTATAAGGGCAGAAGGCGAGACCCAAATGCAGACACTGGAGGCAGATGGTTGAGCTCCAGTATTTATAACAAAGGGGGTAGGCAAAAGGCAGGTCGGGGACAGGCGAGAGTTCATAAACCAGGTCAGAGTCCAAACAGTACCAGGCGATAGGCAGGCTCGAGGTCAGGACAGGCAGGGGTTCAGTGATCAGGTCTGAGTCCAAACAGTACAAGGGGATAGGCAGATCACTCACCGGGATGTGCTCCATTTGTTTTTAATGAAACTCCCTTCACATGTCAGGCTCATACAGCAGTTTAGAGAGAGCTCCCTTTGCCTTGGTGTAAAAGTCCCCCTCTTCCACTGTGTCCATTGTGTGAAGCCAATAGGACAGAGCTGCAGTATCAGTAGCAGCAGCAGCTATTCCTGTTATACCATCAGGTCTGTATTGTGTGGCAGCCATTGTGTTTTCCTCCTATTCGTGCATCTGGTACTGCCTGAATAGAGATGTATTCACTCTCAGCCATTCTGACTCAATCATTAGTATTCTACCAGTATGTTGAATCTAATCATCACAACCATGACTGCCATAGCAGGACAGGGGGAAAACATAATTAATAGAGTTTCCCATTCACCCAGAATGCAGTATAGTGAACAGAGAATGCTTGGTTAGATTGATCATGATGAAAAGTGAGCATCTCTAAACCTGGTCAATGAATGCTGAGTGGGATTGACATAGGTACCACAGGAGGCTGAGGGACCACTCAGTAACGAATAAACACTTTGTCCCTGCTTAACTTTCATTCATTATCACTGAGCCCTCATATCAAGGAAGAAAGTGAGAGGGTTACTGAGCAGGGAATAGTTTCTCAGTCCAAGGTAATTGAATCTGTTTCGGTTGGGGGACTATATAACCTCATAAATGATTTGCTTCCAAATTAGAAATGTTGTTATGTGCTCCAGGCATTCAATTATAGTAACAGATGCAAGGTGCAAATTATTTTAGTGTTTGGAAGTTACTGAGATTAACCGTGAATTTATAATGAAATTTCAACCTTACAAGATTTTAACTGTTTATGCTTTCAAGAACTGTAGCTCTGGCTCTATATAAACTATTGGTCTTGGGAAACAAATCAAATCAAATTTGGTCGCATACACATATTTAGCAGATGTTATTGCGAGTGTAGCAAAATGCTAAATCTAAAAAGAGAAAGAATCTCAAATATAAAATATATTTTGACTTGTTTAATACTTTTTTGGTTACTACATGATTCCATATGTGTTATTTCATAGTTTTGATGTCTTCACTCTCATTCTACAATGTAGAAAATAGTAAAAATAAAGAACAACCCTGGAATGAGTAGGCGTGTCCAAACTTTTGACTGATACTGTTTACACACTACCGTTCAAAAGTTTGGGGTCAATTAGAATTGTCGTTGTTTAAGTCGCTCTGGATAAGAGCGTCTGCTAAATGACTTAAATGTAAATGTAAATGAAATAAAATAAAATGTTTTGTCTATTAAAATAACATCAAACTGATTATTTTTGCTACAACAATAAAATCAATGTAATTTATAAAATATGTATTAAATATCTTGTTTTTAATGTTCATTAATTCATTTTAATTTCTTCTTTTTTAACTCATTGAGTAAAAGGAGTTTTCATAAGGAGGCTCGTAAGGATGTTGCCAGATATACAAGCAAAATAGTTTTACAGATGCTGGATGAGGAAGCCATTGGTGCCTCTGACTCAGAATCTGAGCTATCCAATTCAGATGCACCTGGTAGTCCAGCTGTCTGTCCTAGATGATTCTACAGATGGGGAGGACTCCTCCTCTGAGGAGAGTGAAAACCAGTCAAATAGACTGAGTAAAAAGGGGTCTAACTGGAGTGAACCCCCCCCCCCCCCCCCACTAAAGGCAGGACCAGAAGCCAAAACATCCTGAGGAGCTGCCTAGGGTCTGTGCCGGGGTCAACAGCTGTGTCACCAAAAGATGCCCGTGAGCTGTTCATTAGTGAAAACATCATTACTAATGCGAACACATTTAGAAGGACCGAGAATAGCGACAGCAAAAGAGACAGAGTGGAGAGAGGTCACCAAAGAGGAACTAAAGGTCTTTATTGGTTTAACCCTCCTCGCCACGTGGAGAAAAGCTGGGATGTCTCCACACGGGAGCTATTTTTGGATCCACTGCAGAATCCAATGTATAAGGCCACCATGTCGGTCGGAAGATATGACGATATCCGTCACTACCTGAGGCTTGATGACAAGAGGACCAGAGTGTTCAGAGAGGCAACAGGCCACCTGGCAGCCTTCTGGTATTGTCACGTCCTGACCAGTAAAGGGGTTATTTGTTATTATAGTTTGGTCAGGACGTGGCAGGGGGTATTTGTTTTATATACTTTGGAGGGTGTGTTTATGTAGAGGGGTGTTTTATTTATGTTTCCGGGTTTTTTTGGTTTAGTTCTATGTTGTACAGTTCTATGTCTGTTTCTAGGGTGTTTATTTCTATGTTTAGTATTTGGGATTGGGGCCTTCAATTGGAGGCAGCTGGTTATCGTTGCCTCTGATTGAAGGTCCTATAATTAGGAGTTTGTTTGTTTTGGGGATTGTGGGAGATTGTTCTTTGTACTGCTGTGTGAGCATACAAGGCTGTTTGTCGGCCGGTCATCGGTTTCTTGTCTTGTCTTGTCTTGTCTTGTCTTGTCTTGTCTTGTCTTGTCTTGTCGTCTTGCGTGTTCGGAAATAAAATGAGCATTCACATATCCGCTGCGCCTTGGTCCAATTCATACGACGGCCGTGACAGGTATGTGTGGGACCTTTTCCTAGAAAACTGTAGAAGAATGTTCATCCCCAGCGACTGTGTCACAGTGGATGAGCAGCTTTCCTCCAGAAGTGACGCTTGGCATTCCGTCTAATGAGTTCAATCTTGGTTTCATCAGACCAGAGAATCTTGTTTCTCATGGTCTAAGAGTCCTTTAGGTGCCTTTTGGCAAACTCCAAGCAGGCTGTCATGTGCCTTTTACTGAGGAGTGGCTTCCGTCAGGCCACTCTACCATAAAGGCCTGATTGTTGGGGTGCTGCAGAGCTGATTGTCCTTTTGGAAGGTTCTCCAATCTCCACAGAAGAACTGAGGCAATGGTAAGATGTGGGGTGATGAAAGAGAGCCATGCCACCACCACTTAGAGCAGCCAGGGCCAGAAGAGGAAGAGGTGCCAGCTCTGCCCAAGCGCAAAGGGTAGAAAAGTCAGCTGCTGGTGTTCTCAGTGCAACATACCCGTCTGCAAAGAGTACAGTCACATGCTTGTGGTTTGTCACAAATGCATGGACTAAGACAGCATAAGTAAGCATCACACACACACCTTTTAGTGTTCATGTTTTCTCAATTCACAATTGTTAGTGTTGTTTATATTCATGATGAACTTTGGATTTAAAAATAAATGTTTTGAAATATTATAAAACATGCTTACGGGGGGTTTTATTTTGTTCTTCACACTAAAATGTTGAATGTGAAACTTTGATTGTAAGATTGATTGTAAGAAAAATATGCTAATATTTTCAATGGCCGTTATGAATTTTCATAATATTTTATCATTGAAATGTATGTATCAAACTGTTGAAGAGCGACTAAAAACATTTCAAACAATAAAATAATTATTGAAAGGTCCAAATCGTCACTCAAAATAATTGGATTAATGGATATCAGTTTGTCTCTGTGAATGGTTTGTCCTCTGACAAATCAATTGTAAATTTCGGTGTTCCTCAAGGTTCCGTTTTAGGACCACTATTGTTTTCACTATATATTTTACCTCTTGGGGATGTAATTCGAAAACATAATGTTAAATTTCACTGCTATGCGGACGACACACAGCTGTACATTTCAATGAAACATGGTGAAGCCCCAAAATTGCCCTCGCTAGAAGCCTGTGTTTCAGACATAAAGAAGTGGATGGCTGCAAACTTTCTACTTTTAAACTCGGACAAAACAGAGATGCTTGTTCTAGGTCCCAAGAAACAAAGAGATCTTCTGTTGAATCTGACAATTAATCTGGATGGTTGTACAGTCGTCTCAAATAAAACTGTGAAGGACCTCGGCGTTACTCTGGACCCTGATCTCTCTTTTGAAGAACATATCAAGACTGTTTCAAGGACAGCTTTTTTCCATCTACGTAACATTGCAAAAATCAGAAATTTTCTGTCCAAAAATGTCCCAGAAAAATTAATCCATGCTTTTGTTACTTCTAGGCTGGACTACTGCAATGCTCTACTTTCCGGCTACCCGGATAAAGCACTAAATAAACTTCAGTTAGTGCTAAATACGGCTGCTAGAATCCTGACTAGAACCAAAAAATGTGATCATATTACTCCAGTGCTAGCCTCCCTACACTGGCTTCCTGTTAAGGCAAGGGCTGATTTCAAGGTTTTACTGCTAACCTACAAAGCATTACATGGGCTTGCTCCTACCTATCTTTCCGATTTGGTCCTGCCGTACATACCTACACGTACGCTACGGTCACAAGATGCAGGCCTCCTAATTGTCCCTAGAATTTCTAAGCAAACGGCTGGAGGTAGGGCTTTCTCCTATAGAGCTCCATTTTTATGGAATGGTCTGCCTACCAATGTGAGAGACGCAGACTCAGTCTCAACCTTTAAGTCTTTACTGAAGACTTATCTCTTCAGTAGGTCCTATGATTAAGTATAGTCTGGCCCAGGAGTGTGAAGGTGAACGGAAAGGCTGGAGCAACGAACCGCCCTTGCTGTCTCTGCCTTGCCGGTTCCCCTCTTTCCACTGGGATTCTCTGCCTCTAACCCTTTTACAGGGGCTGAGTCACTGGCCTACTGGTGTTCTTCCATGCCGTCCATGGGAGGGGTGTGTCACTTGAGTGGGTTGAGTCACTGACGTGGTCTTCCTGTCTGGGTTGGCGCCCCCCCCTTGGGTTGTGCCATGGCGGAGATCGTTGTGGGCTATACTCGGCCTTGTCTTAGGACGGTAAGTTGGTGGTTGGAGACATCCCTCTAGTGGTGTGGGGGCTGTGCTTTGGCAAAGTGGGTGGGGTTATATCCTGCCTGTTTGGCCCTGTCCGGGGGTATCATCGGATGGGGCCACAGTGTCTTCTGATCCCTCCTGTCTCAGCCTCCAGTATTTATGCTGCAGTAGTTTATGTGTCGGGGGGCTAGGGTCAGTCTGTTACATCTGGAGTATTTCTCTTGTCTTATCCGGTTTCCTGTGTGTATTTAAATATGCTCTCTCTAATTCTCTCTTTCTCTCTTTCTGTCTTTCTCTCGGAGGACCTGAGCACTAGGACCATGCCTCAGGACTACCTGGTATGATGACTCCTTGCTGTCCCCAGTCCACCTGGCCGTGCTGCTGCTCCAGTTTCAACTGTTCTGCCTGCGGCTATGGAACCCTGACCTGTTCACCGGACGTGCTTGTTGCACCCTCGACAACTACTATGATTATTATTATTTGACCATGCTGGTCATTTATGAACATTTTAACATCTTGACCATGTTCTGTTATAATATCCACCCTGCACAGCCAGAAGAGGACTGGCCACCCCTCATAGCCTGGTTCCTCTCTAGGTTTCTTCCTAGGTTTTTGGCCTTTCTAGGGAGTTTTTCCTAGGGAGTTTTTCCTAGCCACCGTGCTTCTTTCACATGCTTTGCTTGCTGTTTGGGGTTTTAGGCTGGGTTTCTGTACAGCACTTTGAGAATATCAGCTGATGTACGAAGGGCTATATAAAAATACATTTGATTTGATTTGATTTGATAATATTTTAGACCCATATAAATAAAACACATATTACATTATCGGGTCACTTTGACCCAGCATATGCATTCTTGGGGCATCATGTTAACTATGCATCCTAGGGTTAACTTGCCTCTCAAAGCACTTTATGACAACAGAAGTGAGTGCTACGGGGCGATAGTAATTTAGTTCAGCTACCTTCGATTTCTTGGGTACAGTGACAATGGTGGACATCTTGAAGCAATTGGGGACAACAGACAGGGATAGAGAGAGATTGAATATGTCCGTTAACATGCATCACTAACGTGTACTTGTGCGATCTTTCTCTCTTCTCTGTAATTTGACTATAAATAGAAACATGTTTTCTTGAAAGGACACAAATGCCCAAATTAAATCTGTGTGAAGTGTTGTTTATTTTTTTGACCTTTTTTATTTTTGGGGAAAATGGCATTTAGCAAAGTGAAAGGAAGGATGGTTATCAGCACAACAAGCGCTGCAGGATGTCAAGACAGCCTGCGGGACATTTGTTTCCGACACTAGCTTGTCCCTTTAAGGAAAGTTGTTTTATCAGGGGAAATAGAGAACAAGCATGTTTTCTGACTTTATTGTCTGCTCTATTGCATAATTCAGGCATTGAGGAATATCTATGTTGCAAATTAATGAGATTTCTCCTCATTGTCAGGCTCATCCTCAGTTAAATGAGGGATCCATCTGCAACAGAGAGATAGGGCTGTGACTCATCTCCAGGGAAGGCCACAGGGGTTCTCCTATACACGGAGGAAGCAACTACAGGGAAGAGACTTTCTAAGTAAAAATCACCAGTTTTCAAGTCTGTTTTAGGCAAATCAGTATATTGCTAGAATATTATTAGCACCTATTATTGACAAAGTCCCATTCCTTTGATAAACACCACTGTTACATCACCTTTTTGTTAATGTTTTTATGCATGCTTGAAAAGTGATCATCTAACCCCAAGAACACCATATAATGTTCATATAATGTTATCCCTGCTTGTTTAGTTCATTTTCCAAGTCAAGTCTCAAGCACGAATTAGAGATTAGTCTCAAGACTTTGCAATAAGTCAGAGTATTGCATGCCCTCTCTTTGATTGGCACAATGTCTGTGCAGAGCTATATTGCATTATAATGCTCAGGCCTATCTGTTTCACAGTATTAGTGACTATTTTATTTTCCAACATGTGGTGAAGCACAGAGAGGAACGGTCTCCATGTGAGCCAATTAAGGGTTGTTTATTTTCCTCCTCCGTCTAATAAACGTCACTCGCTGTTTTTAATGGCTTGGAAACAGAGTGTGATTAAAATTCAGCCCCTCAGGGTGACCAAACGTTACCAAATGTAAAGCAGGGCTATCATTTCCCCCCTGGCAGTTCATCATTTGAAATGGATATGGCAACAAAGAAACACATAGAAAATACATACTGGGAAGGATATGATGGACATAGCAATGGAAACAATAAATTACAGATCTGAGATGGAAAGTAACATTTCATAGTGATCATGTAATAATATGATATATAGTCTCAACCAGCACCCAAGTAAATGTAATTATGGGTATAAAACACATTGAACCCTCGTCATAATTGTTATTCACTCGTCATTTGGCATGTGGGTTACAGACAGTACAAAATATCAATAGGCCTAGACATAAAAATAAATCTAACTCAACTTCATCATTGTACACAACTTATTGAAGCTCTCCTACCTCTGGAAACGATTCTTCAGGCAAAGCAAGATTCATCTGTCATTGTTATAAGAGTGAAAAGCTCGAAGCCTCCCTCACACCCATATTCATTGTGCCCATGACAAAAGCTCTCAAGGAGCTTGTCTGCTAGTTCAACAAAAAACAGTTTGAAAGATAATTGAATAGTTAGAAAGGGAGTTCTGAAAGGAGCTGCCAGTCAGCTCTGAAAAGCACACAGGAGAATATGGATCTTTTATTAGTTCCAACTCCTTAATGAAATGGAAGAGGGGGAAAGGGCAGCACTTCAGGAGCTGACTCAACTGACCGTAAGTATTTAGATATCTGTATTTTCTTCTCTTTTTGGACCTTAACTTCAATTGGTAAAGTCACAGATGCTGTTCCTATTTGTTCGCTGTTGTGAACTATAAAGGGGAATTAACTTTGGCAGTGCATTTAACTACAAACAGTAGGATTTGAGTACTAATGAAGATTAAAATCACCCTTTCATGATAAAATACAGCAAAAACATAAAATAAAAAAATCTAACAACAATCAAGTCATCACATAAGTTAGCCTATTGGGTTAAATGCGGAAGACAAGTTTCAGTTGAATAACTGACTAGGTATCCCCCTTTCCCTTTCCCATAATGCAAATTATACTGAAGAAAAATATAAAGTAACATGTAACAATGTCAACGATTTTACTGAGTTACAGGTCATATAAGGGAATCATTGGAGGCGGCTTATGGTAGAGAAAGGAAACAGCTCTGGTGGACATTCCTGCAGTCAGCATCACAGTTGCTCTCTCAAAACTTGAGACAACTGTGGCATGGTGTTATGTGACAAAACTGCACATGTTAGGCTGGCCTTTAATTGTCTCCAGCACAAGTTGCACCTGTGTAATGATCATGCCGTTTAATCAGCTTCTTGATATGGCACACCTGTCAGGTGGATGGATTATATTGGCAAATGAGAGATGCCCACTAACATGGATGTAAACATATTTGTGCACACAATTTGGGAGAAATAAGCATTTTGTGCATATGGAAGATTTCTGGGATCTTTTATTTAATTAAGCTCATGCAACATGTTGCGTTTATATATTTTTTTATTTTCAGTATATTTCCCCGTCTCCTACTTTACCTTCCACAGTGCTATACTGTATCTCTTCATCTTTCTAACTATTGCCTTCTCTCATGTTCATAATTGGATGAGTTCTTTCTGACATTTGGAAATAGCAAAAATAGCAAAAGAAAACATTGATGAGAAACACTAGGCGATGAAAGTAAAATCACCAAATCTTTTTGTTCTACCCTTTTTAGCATACAGTTAAATCTAGAGCCATGTGTGTAGTGACACAGTAGAGAAGAGTAAAATAAACCAATTTAATGAAGTCTTCCTCATGAAAATTACCTTTCTTGAATGTTTTAACCTGGGAAGAAAGAAGATGGGTACCTGACAAAGTCCTTTTAGAATGCAGGAATTATAGACTTGGAGTGAGAGGAGCACAGAGCAGGATCCTGGACTGCAGTGCTTAGTGGGTACAAAGGTGTCTAACTGAGTGGGTTTGTGGCTGTTTTAGCAGCATGGTGGTTGTTAATGCATTTCAGATTCAAGAAGACGCCTGGGTTCTGAGAGATTTAGTGCCTCTGGTGGTGCTGAAAGGTAAGCTATGAAGCTGTGTGCTACCCGTGTTTGCACACACACACACACACACACACACACACACACACACACACACACACACACACACACACACACACACACACACACACACACACACACACACACACCTAAGACACAAACTTCACGCTGTGAAATACAAACCAGCGGGAGATGCTATTAATCAGGAGCATTTTCCATCCGTAATGTCAGGCTTGTATAAATGGTTGGAGTCAGATATTTTGAATTTAATCAGGGAACAAAGGTTATACATGGACAATGAAAACATACAAGCAGCACTGCTGCAGCGTTCAGCTAACCTTTTCTAATATGCATCCATTTCCTTGGAGGAAATAGTTGTCGTTACAGCTTCCCGAGAATTGCAAGTGCAGTGAAACAATCAATTTTTCCTGTTTACGCACAAGCAGAACAGAACAACAGGTATGGAACAAGTGATGGAACACAGATGTTTAACATATCCAGGTGACACTTTTAAAAGCTTCTTAGGTCCCAGGGATTCCCACAGCGAAAAAGCTGAAATTCACTACTTTCATTAATCTACTTGCTCTGCCCTCTTATTTAGCCTCACATTGAAGTATTTTAGCATTTTCTTTTCAGGACAACGAGGGCTACGCCAGGACAGTGATACGCCATCCCATCTGTTTTGCGCTTAATGGGACTATCATTTGTTTTTCAACAGGATAATGACCTAAAACACCTCCAGGCAGTGTAAGGGCTATTTGACCAAGAATGAGAGTGATGGAGTGCTGCATCAGATGACATGGCTTCCACAATGTCACGACTTCCGCCGAAGTCGGCTCCTCTCCTTGTTCGGGCGGCATTCGGCGGTTGACGTCATCGGCTTTCTAGCCATCGCCACTCCATTTTTCATGTATCCATTTGTTTTGTCTTGTTCCCTGCACACCTGGTTTTCATTCCCCAATCAATTCATATGTATTTATTCCTCTGTTCCCCATCATGTCTTTGTGTAGGATTGTTTGTGTTACGTGTATCTTGATATTGTGGATATTGTTACGCGCATTACTTTTTGTCTATGTTCCGTGTTTTGGGCACATTTTATGTTATTTTTGTGCTGTCATTTTGACCGGAATAAAAAGTGCGCCTGTTCACTACACTCTGCTCTCCTGCACCTGACTTCGCCTCCGATACACACTCCTAACAGAATCCTACACCTACCATGGAGTCAGAAGGAGTAGGTACCCCGGTCAGAGGAGTCCAGGAACGCGTCCAGGAACACTACATCATCTCGGGGCCATGTTGGGTCGCATTGTCCTGACCATGGACCGCTGGGAGAGACAGGATCCTCGACCAGCTCAACCGAGGTTATCTCTACCCGTTCCGTCCAGATCCAGCTCCAGTGGAATACGTCTCTCCCTTCACAGTGAGTATGATGGGATGGCCGTACAGTGCCAGGGGTTCCTTTTACAACTGGACCTATACCTGGCCACTGTTCACCCAGCTCCCTCAGGAAGGGAGAGAGTATCCACCCTCGTCTCATGCCTCTCGGGGAGAACTCTGGAGTGGGCAAACGCCGTGTGGGGAGAGGAAGACGCGGCGTTGGACCACTGAGAGGAGTTTACACGCCGTTTCCGGGCTGTCTTTGACCATCCGCCCGAAGGTAGAGCGGTGGGTGAACGACTCTTCCATTTGAGGCAGGGGACGAGGAGCGCACAGGATTTCGCGCTGGAGTTCCGGACCTTGGCCACTGGAGCAGGATGGAACGACAGGGCCCTCATCGACCACTATCGATGCAGCTTACGTGAAGACGTCCGACGGGAGTTGGCCTGCAGGGATGCCTCCACCACCTTTGACCAACTGGTGGATATGTCCATCTGGTTGGATAACCTGCTGGTCATCCGTGGACGTCCTGAGGGGGCTCTGTCGGTTCCATCTCCCAGCAGTCCCGCTCCGGTGCCCATGGAATTGGGAGGGGCTGTGCGTAGGGAGGCTGGAGGAGGAGCCTTCACATGCACCATCTGTGGCCACAGAGGGCACATTGCCGGTCGGTGCCGGGTTGGTACCTCTGGGAGTCGAGGCAGCAGGCAGGGCACTCTGACGTCACCCCAGGTGAGTATGCACCACTCTCATCTAGAGTCCTCTGTTGTCCACCTGTTTGTACCTGTTTGTTTCCCTGAGTTCTCCCCGCATTCCCAGCATAGGGCGCTCATCGATTCAGGCGCAGCTGGGAATTGTATTGACAGAGCGTTAGCACTTAGTTTAGGGATCCCCATTATTCCTGTGGATAGACCTTTTCCGGTTCATGCTCTGGATAGTCCACCATTAGGGTCCGGGCTAATCAGGCAGGCCACCATCTCCCTGGCCATGGAGATGCAGGGGGTTCACGATGAGAGAATCAGTCTCTTTCTCATTGACTCTCCTGCATTTCCCGTGGTACTAGGCCTTCCCAGGTTGGCTCGTTATAACCCCAACATTTCCTGGCAACAGAGGGCTCTCACGGGGTGGTCGCGAGAGTGCTCGGGGAGGTGTGTAGGGGTTTCCGTTTGTGCTACCACGGTGGAAAGTCCAGACCAGGTCTCCACCGTGCGCATTCCCCCGGAATATGCCAATTTGGCTCTCGCCTTCTGTAAGAAGAAGGCGACACAATTACCACCCCATCGATGGGGGGGATTGTGCGATAAATCTCCTGGTAGATTCTGCACTTCCCAGGAGTCACGTGTATCCCCTGTAGCAAGCGGAGACAGTGGCTATGGAGACATATGTCTCCGAATCCCTGCGTCAGGGGTACATTCGGTCCTCCACTTCACCCGCCTCCTCGAGTTTCTTTTTTGTGAAGAAAAAAGATGGAGGTCTGCGCCCGTGCATTGATTATAAAGGTCTCAATCAAATCACGGTGAGGTAGTTTCCCGCTACCTCTTATCGCCACGGTGATTGAGTCAATGCACGGGGCGCGCTTCTTCCCTAAACTGTATCTCATGAGTGAATACAATCTGGTGCGTATTCGAGATGTAGACGAGTGGAAGACGGCGTTTACTACCACCTCAGGCCATTATGAGTACATCGTCATGCCGTACGGGTTGATGAATGCTCCATCAGTCTTCCAATCCTTTGTAGACGAGATTTTCAGTTACCAGCACAGGCAGGGTGTAGTGGTGTATATCGATAACATTCTGATATACTCCGCTACACGCGCCGAGCATGTGTACTTGGTGCGCAAGGTACTTGTACGACTGTTGGAGCATGACCTGTACGTCAAGGCTGAGAAATGCCTGTTCTTTCAACAGTCCGTCTCCTTCCTAGGGTATCGCATTTCCACATCAGGGGTGGAGATGGAGAGTGACCGCATAGCAGCCGTGCGTAATTGACCGACTCCCACCACGGTAAAGGAGGTGCAGCGATTTTTAGGGTTTGCCAATTACTACCACAGATTTATCCGGGGTTTTGGCCAGGTGGCTGCTCCAATTAGCTCACTGCTGAAGAGGGGTCCTGTACGTCTGCAGTGGTCGGTTGAGTGGGAGCTGGACGCGGACATTGAGCAGGCAATGCGTACTGAACCCGCTCCACTGCAGTGTCCCGTTGGACTTCAGTACGTTCCGTCTGCTGTCCGTGACCAGTTGATCTATTGGGCCCACACATCACCCTCCTCTGGTCATCCGGGGATCGGTCGGACGGTGCACTGTCTGTCTGGGAAGTACTGGTGCCCCACCTTGGCTCTGGACGTGAGGGTTTATGTTTCCTCCTGCTCGGTGTGCGCCCAGTGTAAGGCTCCTAGACACCTGCCCAGAGGTACGCTACATCCCTTATCCGTTCCACAACAGCCTTGGTCACACCTGTCGGTTGATTTTCTAACGGATCTTCCTCCCTCACAGGGGAACACCACAATCTTGGTCATTGTGGATTGTTTCTCTAAGTCCTGTCATCTCCAAACCTCTGCCCGGTCTCCCTACGACCCTACAAAATGCGGAGGCCCTTTTTACACACGTCTTCCAGCACTACGGAGTGCCTGAGGATATAGTGTCTGATTGGGGTCCCCAGTTCACTTCAAGAGTCTGGAGGGCATTCATGGAACGTTTGGGGGTCTCCATCAGCCTTACCTCGGGTTTCCACCCCGAGAGTAATGGACAGGTGGGGAGAGTGAACCAGGATGTGGGCAGGTTTCTGCGGTCCTGTTGCCAGGACCGGCCGGGGGAGTGGGCGGCGTTCGTGCCCTGGGCAGAGACGGCGCAGAACTCGCTCCGCCACTCCTCCGCTAACCTCTCCCCCGTTCAGTGTGTATTGGGGTCCCAGCCGGTTCTGGCACCGTGGCATCGGAGTCAGACCGAGGCGCTGCGGTGGACAAGTGGTTCAGATGCGCGGAGGAGACCTGGGAAGCCGCCCATGGTCATCTACAGCAGGCCGTGCTGCGCCAAAAGACCAGCACAGACTGTCACCGCAGTGAGGCCCCGGTGTTCGCACCAGGGGACAGGGTCTGGCTCTCGACCCGAAGCCTGCCCTGCTGGAAGCTGGGCCCGCGGTTTGTGGGGCCATTCAAAGTCCTGAGGAGAGTGAACGAGGTATGTTACAGGTTACAGCTTCCCCTCAATTGCCATATTAACCCCTCGTTCCTTGTGTCTCTCCTCAGGCCGGTGGTGGCTGGTCCGCTCCAGGAGTCTGAGGTACGGGAGGTTCCTCTGCCCCCTCTGGACATCGAGGGGGCCCTGGCGTACTCTGTCCGTTCCATCCTGGATTCAAGGCGTCGGGCCTCGTGGAGTGGGAGGGGTACGGTCCATGAGGAGAGGTGCTGCGTTCCGGTGGCGGATGTATTAGACCCGTCCCCGAGGCAGATGTTGACGCACCGCTGGAGCCGCACGTCGGGGGGTTACTGTCATGACTTCCGCCGAAGTCGGTCCTCTCCTTGTTCGGGTGGCGTTCGGCGGTCGACGTCACCGGCTTTCTAGCCATCGCCACTCCATTTTTCATGTATCCATTTGTTTTGTCTTGTTCCCTGCAGACCTGGTTTTCATTCCCCAATCAATTCATATGTATTTATTCCCCTGTTCCCCATGTCTTTGTGTAGAATTGTTTGTGTTATGTGTATCTTGATATTGTGGATATTGTTACGCGCATTACTTTTTGTCTATGTTCCGTGTTTTGGGCACATTTTAGGTTATTTTTGTGCTGTCATTTTGACCGGAATAAAAAGTGTGCCTGTTCACTACACTCTGCTCTCCTGCACCTGACTTCGCCTCCGATACACACTCCTAACACACAATCAACTGACCTCAACCCAACTGAGATGGTTTTGGATGAGTTGGACTGCAGATTGACGGAAAAGCTGCAAGCAAGTTCTCATCATATGTGGAAAATCATTCAAGACTGTTGGAAAAGCATTCCAGGTGAATCTGGTTGAGATAATGCCAAGAGTGTTCAAAGCTGCTATCAAGGTGGCTACTTTGAAGAATCTCAAATATAAAATCATTTTGATTTGTTTAACACTTTTTTGGTTACTACATGATTCCATATGTTGTTTAATAGTTTATGTCTTCACTATTATTCTACAATATAGAAAATAGTAAAAATAAAGAAAAACCCTTGAATGAATAGGTGTGTCCAAAATTTTGACTGGTACTGTATATTGACAAACCTTTTCTGCATGGACCTCGCTTGTGCACGGGGGAATTGTCATGCTGAAACAGGAAAGTGCCTTCCCAAAACTGTTGCCACAAAGTTGTAAGCACAGAATCATCTTTAATGTCATTGTATTTTGATCCAACAGATTTGTCTGTCGGATTGTGTGATTCGTCACACCAGAGAATGCATTTCCACTGCTCCAGTCCAATGGAGTCCACTTCAGCGATCGCTTGGCATTGCGCATGGTGATCTTAGGCTTGTGTGCAGCTGCTCCGCCATGGAAACCCATTTCATGAAGCTTGGAACTCGGTAGTAAGTGTTGTAACCGAGGACAGATGGTTTTTACACGGCTGTCCCATTCCTGAACATGTATGTCTTATCACTTCGCGGATGAGCTGTTGTTTCTCCTAGACGTTTCCACTTCACAATAACAGCACTTACAGTTAACCGGGGCAGCTCTAGCAGGGCAGACATTTGACAAAGGTGTTGGAAAGGTGGCATCCTATGACGGTGCCACGTTGAAAGTTACTGAGCTCTTCAGTGAGGCCGTTCTACTGAAGGGTGTGTGGTGGGGGTAAAAAGGCATCCTCGTTTGACAAGCAACCTTGGATGTTTAGTGGGGTAGATTAGGAGATAAAGGGTGGGGGAGGGAAGAATGTTGTGGTTGGATGAATGGGGTTGGGAGTGGAGGCAATTTTTTTTCTGTTTCCAAAGTACAATGATTCAATAGTTTGTACTTACCTGTATGTACCTTTTATATATAGTTTTTATTTTTTTATTCAATTGCCACAAAAATAGTTTTAAAATAAGTACATGGGAACCTACATATTACCATATTTAAACTCTTCAGATTGCATTTATTCAAATCATATGATAATCAACTCTCTAAATATCAGTGGATTATAGTATATCTTTATAATTAAGCCCACAAGGACCTGTATGAGGTCCAGTATTTCACATTAGCCAGAGGGAGGAGACCCAAGCGGTTTGGCAGGCTTGCTCTCATGGTTACAGGATAAATATCTATGGAGTCTGTCCTCTGGCCCCGTCCCTTTGCAGGGTCAACAGGGATACCTGGTGGGCCTGCCCTGAGGTGAGGGGAGGTCAGGGGGCAGCACTGTACTGACTCTCCCAGCCAGGAGCCACTGCTAAGGCGGGAACGACAGAGATTGGTTGAAAAGGTGCTGATGGGAAATAAAACAGTCATGTGGATGAAGGAAAGGAAGGTAACTGGGAATAGCATTCTTAAATCTATATTCAAATGAGAAAACCTCTATAACATGGTGTGGGCTATGCAATGATGGTGTGTGGGTGTATGTGTGTGAACATGCGTGTCCATGTGTCTTCTCTGTATGTTTATGTGAGTCTTACTCTGGGCTGGCTGGAGAATCCTGATAGAGACTGCTGTGTGTTCTGTAGTTTAATGTGTATGTGCTCCATTGCATCCCCTTCTATGTGTTATCTGGAGGGTCCCGCGGAGCTCCTCGGGCCTTGCTCTCCAGTCCCAGTAATGATGGGGGACTAATTACTTATCACACTCTGCTGATTGAGAAGCGCTGAAGGATCCCTTCTGTTACCCCACCCCTCCTCACCCCATCCCCCCCACTCAAACCCTCATGTCTAGCGCCTTGAAGTAGACTACATCTCCATGGTGACAGCACTCAATGTCGCCATGGTGTAGCTGTGTCCATTAATTATAATTAGCCTATAAATCACATTCTGCGAGCAGGAGGAAAAGCATGTAAAGGGTTCTTGACAATGTGTGCCCACGACCAAGCTGAACATATTGCTTAAGTTCCCCAGTGGGAGGGAGATAATGCATCAGAATGTCAATCTTCCAGTGGAACTCTGGGAAAAGCCCCCAAGTGTTCCAAGAGAAATGGGAATAAATCCTGAGAGTGCTTCAACTCTCATTCTCCTTATCCCACATTATCTGCTCAGCTCTTCTCCAAAAATAGGAATCCGGAATACATCCCTGGACATTGAATGCACATACAAAATTCAGCACATAATACAAACAGAGATACATCGATGGAGGGGAAAGATTAAGGCAGGAAAGAGGGGGTGGGGAGAAGCAGAGAGAGCAGCGCTTGCAAGATGGATAGAGGGGCTCTGCCTGCCTTCCCTGACCTTGGGCTATCATCAGACGTCCTTCTATCCCTCCTCCATCTGTGTGCTAAGGGCAAACATTGTGACAAGCTAGAAAAACAATGTCTGAGAAAGACAAAGCACTTTCTCAGATCAGCTAATTGAGTAATTGGCCCAAACCAGGGGTCATTCATTAGACCCCTCTCCCACCCACCCCCTACTCTCTGACTCAGTGCCCCCCCCCCCCACCCCCTTTCTCAATTTGTCACTGCAGGATGATCCCCTGGTTTAAGTGAAAGTGATGAAGATGACTGCAGGCCCACTGCGGACACAGCAGGACCCTTCAGGCTAAAGTGTCCCGATCAATCACAGGCCTATCTGGGACAAGCTGCTCCAAAGATATCAGAGGGGATATAGGACACTCTTCCACTGCTATAGACACAAAACAAACACTCACAGAACAAGATACAAACATCTGATGGACAGATAAGTCACAAACACATTGTACCAAAGACAAGTCACACAATAGTCATCTTTCATATATTATGTAAAAACTACACCACATTAGTGGTGTATTATTGTAGGTTGGTTATCACTAGGCACTGGTAAACTGAGCCTGGATAGAAGTGATAGAAAAGCCACAAAGCAAGAATAGAGTTATAAAGTGCTCAGTAGTACCAAAGAAGAGCCACACACAGAAATACACTGAGTTATGGGTCTGGAGGGAATGTTCAACAGTATACTAAATATGTGAGAGAACGGTCAGAAGCTTGTCTCTAAGCAGTACTACAGCCAGACGAAGATGACTTGAGCACTGTGGAACAACACTATTCATTTGTAACACCTGGAGGACCATTAAAACAAATAACAGGTTGTGGGCTGCTAGTTCACCAATTAATCTCTCAACAATTAGTGCTAGATTAAAACAATTAAGCAGTTAATGGATTAGTAAATAGTTTATTCATAATTTATTAATTATTAATCCATTCATAAGATGTTTAATATAGATTAAGTATTTTTTGTGTGGCCTCATCTTAATGGTGGACTATTTATACTTGATAAATACTTTATACATGTTTTGAGTGACTTGTGTATTTCTCACATTGGTAGACATTCCAGCAGCACCTGATGCTCCTTAAGGTCTCAAAATAGCCTAGAACATATCAATGGTAAAAGAATATGCACACGAGGATGTTAAAGGAAATATATCAAACATTTTATTCACAAACACTGTTGTGAAACAACTGTCGCAAGGACTTGAGGAAGAGTTGTAATGTGAATGTTTTGCTAATCTTGACAACCTCGCAAACGCAAGCTAATCATAAAACAGAGATGTAGCCTACACACAACAGCTGTTTTTTTCTAGAGGATTGTTATTCCTTCATTACTACTGATATGTGATTGAGGTAGAAATGTTACATGTATGATTTGCGGGTAGAAATGTTACATGTATAACCTTTAAATTCTTTCAGTGCTTCATTCTTTCAACGTAGACTATTTAACATTGACATTTTAGTCATTTAGCAGATGCTCTTATCAAGACGGAGTTACAATTAGTGCATTCATCTTAAGATAGCTAGGTGAGACAACAATCGTAGCAAGTATATTTTAGTTCAATAAAGAAGTTATCAGCAAAGTCAGTACTAGTAGGAAAATACATGTGCATCAGGATTTCCTATTGCTGCTCTGTATGTCAAGCACCAGGGTCTTGAGTATTATACGAGATTTCACTGGTTGCCTGTGGAGTGTGCGGAGGAGCGGGATGACATGGGAGAACTTGGGAAGGTTGAACACCAGGCAGGCTGCGCTGTTCTGGATAAATTGCAGGGATTTGATGGCACAAGCGGGGAGCCCAGCCAACAGAGTTTCAGTAGTCTAGACGGGAAATGTACCTGGATTAGGACCTGAGCTTGAGGTGGTGGGCCGACATCCAAGCTTAGATGTCTGCCAGGCATGCAAAGATGAGTGTCACCACCTGGGTGTCAGAAGGGAAGAAGGAGAACATGAGTTGAGTGTCATCTGCGTAGCAATGATAGGAGAGACGATGTGAGGATATGACGGAGACGAGTGACGCGGTGTAAAGAGCAAAGACGAGAGGGCCTTAAACCTAGAAGACTTCGCAATGGTGGAGACTTTGTAAACCGGAACTCCCAATTTCTAACACATATCGACCCAGAAGTGAATCACTCAGCTGACCAAAACTACACAAGATTTTAGTTCTAGGTTAACCAAGATTAGACTGCTCTAAGGAGTAACTGCAATCCACACTTTGGTTTTGGTCGAAAAGTCACTGCCAAGAAACACTTATGTTAGCATTTTCGGACTAAAAACGTTATTTTACTCAGCATATTACAACAGTGTGACTGTATCAGAATAAAATGTTCAACATATTTTCTTAAATATCCTCTGTATTGTGTATTGTGTGACTATTGTTAACCATTGATATGTTTGTTCTAGGGGACTTTTGAGACCTTAAAGGTGCAATATGCTCGGCCATTTCCTGGTTGCAAAAATTATAATAGTTACCTAATTTCAAGCAATTTATTTTACGAGGTAAGTCCGTTAAGAACAAATTCTTATTTACAATGACGCCCTACGCCGGCCAAACCCAGACGACGCTGGGCCAATTGTGCGCCGCCCTATGGGACTCCCAATCACGGCCGGACACAATGCAGCCTGGATTTGAACCAGGTACTGCAGTGACATCTCTTGCACTGAGATGCAGTGTTTTAGACCACTACGCCACTCAGGAGCCCATAGTGTAGAGAATGTATAGTATATAGTGTATAGCAGGGCTGCCCAACCCTCTCCTGGAGATCTACTGTCCTGTAGGTTTTTGGTCCAACCATAGTTTAGCATATCTGATTCAGCTATTTAAGGTCTTGCTGAGCAGCTAATTAGTAGAATCAGGTGTGTTAATTTAGGGTTGGACTGAAAACCCACAGGACGGTAGATCTCCAGGAAGAGGGTTGGGCAGCCATGGTGTATAGTATAGTGAATGTATAGTGTAGAGAATCATTGTACCATATAAACCTCGGTGAAATATATTTCCAATAACCAAAAATATAGTAATTTAAGCTGTTTTACAAAACCTAAAGTGAAAGATGCATAAACAAAACTTAACAACAGGAAGCATAGAAATAGCGCACATAGATCATATCTACCGCTTCTTAGACTTGCTTTCAATGAATATGACAGATATATAACTCACATTTCTATGTGATTTTGGTTGGCTCTCCCAAAAAGTTACATATTGCAGCTTTAAGGAGCTCTAGAGTCTAAATTTAATCAATTATGAATAAAGTACTTACAAATCCATTATAAATGCTTTATTACGTAGAGTTATTATAAAGTGCTACCAAATAAGGTAATTCTTTTGCATTCCCACTAGCTCAAAATCCTATTGGACTACTGTAATCACAGATTAAATGGAGACAAATGGTAGAGTATTTATTTAATATGGAAGGCCATAGGATTGTCGTGTTGGCTGTATATGACCCTGGGCTCGCTATTTGAGAAGATAAGAAAATGTATTAAAATATCTGAGAGTTATCAGAGTGCTCAATTGTTGAGATTTATGCCCAGACTAGACCAGCAGCTTCATTAAATATTACCTGCAAAACACCAGTCTCAAAGTCAACAGTGAAGAGGCGACTCCGGGATGCTGGCCTTCAAGGCAGAGTTGCAAAGAAAAATACATATCTCAGACTGGCCAATAAAAAGAAAAGATTAAGATGAGCAAAAGAACACAGAGGAACACTGCCCTGAAGGCCAGCATCCCAGAGTCGCCTCTTCACTGTTGACGTTGAGACTGGTGTTTTGTTGGTACTATTTAATGAAGCTGCCAGTTGAGGACTTGTGAGGTGTCTGTTTCTCAAACTAAACACTCTAATGTACTCGTCCTTTTGTTGAGTTGTGCCTCCCACTCCTCTTTCTATTCTGGTTAGAGCCAGTTTGCGCTGTTCTGTGAAGGGAGTAGTACACAGTGTTGTACGAGATCTTCAGTTTCTTGGCAATTTCTTGCATGGAATAGCCTTCATTTCTGAGAGCCATGATAGACTGACGAGTTTCAGAAGAAACTTCTTTGTTTCGGGCCATTTTAAGTCTGTAATCGAACCCACAAATGCTGATGCTCCAGATACTCAACTAGTCTAAAGAAGGACAGTTTTATTGCTTCTTTAATCAGAACAACAGTTTTCAGCTGTTGTAACATAATTGCAAGGGTTTTCTAATGAGCAATTAGCCTTTAAAATGATAAACTCGGATTAGCTAACACAACGTGCCATTGGAACACAGGAGTGATGGTTGCTGATAGTGGGCCTTTGTAAACCTATGTAGATATTGCATTAAACAAATTCAGCCATTTCCAGCTACACTAGTTATTTACATATACATTTATATATACATACACTACACGACCAAAAGTATCTCATTCCAAAATCATAGGCATTACTATGGAGTTGGTCCCCCCTTTGCTGTTATAACAGCCTCCGCTCTTCTGGGAAGGCTTTCCACTAAATGTTGGAACATTGCTACGGGGACTTGCTTCCATTCAACCACAAGAGCATTAGTGAGGTCGGGCACTGATATTGGGCGATTAGGCTCCCAGTCTGAGTTCCAATTCATCCCAAAGGTCTTCGATGGGGTTGAGGTCAGGGGGCTCTGTGCTGGCCAGTCAAGTTCTTCCACACCGATCTTGACAAACCACTTATTTGTGAACCTCACATTGTGCACAAGGGCATAATCATGCTGAAATAGGAAAGGACCTTCCCCAAACTGTTGCCACAAAGTTGGAAGCATGGAATCGTCTAGAATGTGACTGTATGCTGTAGCGTTAATATTTCCCTTCACTGGAACTAAGGGGACTAGCCCGAACCATGAAAAACAGCCCCAGACCATTATTCCTCCTCCACCAAACATTAAAGTTGGCACTATGTATTCGGGCACGTACTGTTGCATTCTCCTGGTATCCGCCCAACCCAGATTCGTCCGTCGGACTGCCAAATAGTGAAGCATGATTCATCCCTCCAGAGATTGTATTCCCACTGCTCCAGAGTCCAATGGCTGCGAGCTTTACACTACTTCAGCCGATGCTTGGCATTGCGCATGGTGATCTTAGTCTTGTGTGCGGCTGCTTGGCCATGGTAACCCATTTCATGAAGATCCTGTCGAACAGTTATTGTGCTGACGTTGCTTCCACAGGCAGTTTATAACTCGGTGGTGAGTGTTGCAACCAAAAACCAACAATTTTTTATGCGCTACGTACTTTAGTACTCACCGGTCCCGTTCTGCGGGCTTGTGTGGCCTACCACTTCGTGGCTGAGCTGTTGTTGCTTCTAGACGTTTCTACTTCACAATAACAGCAGTTAAAGTTGACCGGGGCAGCTCCAGCAGGACAGAAATTTGACAAACTAACTTGTTGGAAAGGTGGCATCCTATGACAGTGCCACGTTAAAAGTCACTGAGATCTTCAGTAGGGCCATTCTACTGCCAATGTTTGTCTATGGGGGTGCATGGCTGTGTGCTCCATTTTATACACCTGTCAGAAACGGGTGTTGCTGAAATCCACAAATTTGAAGGGGTGTCCATATATTTCATATATATAGTGTATATTTTCAGCAGTAGTTAAATAGGATGACCATGACTAGAATACAGTATATACATATGAAGTGGTTAAAATAGTATATAAACTTGATTTAAAGTCACCAGCGTTCCATGACTATGTACATAGTTCAACCAGCCTCTAAGGTGCATGGTAGAGTAACCCGGGTGGTAGCTGTCTAGTGACAGTGACTAAAGTTCAGGGCAGGGAACTGGGCGGTCACCTCCTCCAGGTAGCCTGTCTCGGCATTGTTGGTAATCAGGCCTACAACAGTTATGTTGTCTGCAAACTTGATGATTGAGTTGGAGACGTGTGGCCATGCAGTCATAGGTGAAGGAGGGGGCTGAGTGCGCACCCTTTTAGGGTCCCTGTGTTGAGGATCAGCATAGTGGAGGTGTTGTTACCTACCTTCACCTGGGTGCAACCCATCAGGAAGACCCAGGACCCAGTTGCACAGGACGAGGTTCAGACCCAAGGCCCAGAGCTTAATGATGAACTTGGAGGCTACTATGGTATTGAAGGCTGAGCTGTAGTCAATGAGCAGCATTCTTACATAGGTATTCCTCTTGTCCAGATGGGATAGGGCAGTGCAATGCCCATTCTATTGGGGCGGTATGCAAATTGCAGTGAGTCTAGCGTGTCGATTGCATCGTATGTGGACCTATTGGGGCAGTAAGCAATTGAGGTGGGTCTAGGGTGACAGGTAAGGTGGAGGTGATATGATCCTTAACTAGCTTCTTAAAGCACTTCATGATGACAGAAGTGAGTACTACAGAGCAATAGTCATTTAGTTCAGTTACCTTCACTTTCTTGGGTACAGGAACACTGGTTGACATCTTCAAGGAAGTGGGGACAACAGACGGGGATAGGGAGAGATTGAATATGTATGTAAACACTCCACCCATCTGGTTTGCACATGCTCTGAGGAAGCAGCTAGGGATGCCGTCGGGACCCGCAGCTTTGCCAGGATTGACACACTTAAATGTCTTTCTCACGTTGACCACGGAGAACGAAAGCTCACAGTCCACGGGAGCTTGGTGGCCCACGTCGGCGGCACTGTGTTTCCCTCGAAGCGGGTGATGAAGGTGTTTAGCTTGTCCGAATTGCAACTTCACTTTGTCTTTGTCTTTGTACTGAAGTTTTGCCTTTTTGATTGCCTTACGGAGGGCATAACTGGACTGTTTGTGCTTGACCATATTCCCAGTCACCTTGCTGTGGTTAAATGCGATGGTTCGCGCTTTCAGTTTTGCACGAATGCTCCCATCTATGCACGGTTTTTGGTTTGGATAGGTTTTAATAGTCACAGTGGGAACAGCATCCCCTATACACTTCCTGATGAACTCAGTCACCATGTCAGTTCATACATCAATATTATTCTCAGAGGCGATATAGCTGCATTTCAGTCCTCTAGGGAAAACCAGGCTAGCATGCTAGCTAGCTCTCCAGTGCAGTGCTCTGAACTGTGGAGTGAACTCTTTCCACATGACTGGCTACCTGAAAGCCCCAGAGTGAAAGGTTTATGGAGTAATTTGTAAGGTTTTCATATGTCTCTGCCTCTGTTAATTACCGGAGAGCTAATGGGTGCGTCCGTCCAGTGGAGAGGGCAGAGTAGAGGGGACAAGTGAAATGTTCCTCTATGTAGTCTCATTAACATTAGGCGAGGCCCCCCTTGTCCTCTTATTGACCCATCATGGGGAAAGTGGAACACACAGTGTTCCATGGCGCTGGAGGTCAGTGTGGTTTCAACCTGTGTGTTTGTCTCATGTAGAGGTTTCAGTATGTACAAGTAAAAGGTGGGATAATAGACACCCTCATGGCTGTTGTCATGTTAATGATTATATTTTGTTTTGTTTTCAGCCCAATGAGATTGCGTTACTTAACTTTAAATAAAACAATTATCACAAAGCTGCTTACAAATAGCCTGGTTGCCGTCTTTGTTCAGCTATTACATTCCACTCCTTGCTACTCCTGTCATTTGCCAACAAGACTGGCTTTTTGGCAATCATCAAATATGAACATTCTATCATTAATGAGCTTGAGGAGGTCAGAGGATTTGAACCTGATTCGATAACCCTCATAGATATCACCCAATCACAATGTTTATGCAAATTACACTGATAGGAAAACAAACTTAATTCATTAATTTGATTGGAAGCATTCTAACGTAATACATTTCACTGTAAACATAAACATTGGGTGTGGGGAGAACAGAGGACTCATGTCTATTGCATTTTTACCACCAGCCAATGTGATCACATCACGCCAGAGAAACTCTCACTATTCAAACTTCCTCGCCAGTTCACTCTGTGAACGCTGTAGCCTATTTAATATCCAGCAAGCAAGAGCAAGGTGCTTCTTTCATCTAATATATTTTTAATGATCAAAATAAGTGACCAAACTCTATTGCTACATCTGGGACACGAATTGAGCTAGGCTACTGGTTCAATAGCTATAAGAGGGTGGAAAAGAGAGAGGCCAGTGGAGATGCCAGTGGATATGCATGAATTGCACAAAAAGGGAAGAGTAAAGACAGAGATGTGTAAGTTAGAAGTTAATTCATAGGCTGGGTTTTTAAATCCACCATTTGTATGCTAGCCTATATATTAGGCCTAGCCTACTACAGTGAATTCAGGCAACCCCCACCTGTGCTATGAAAGCCAGAAGATTGGTTTCCATCATTGGAAACAGATTTTCATGTGAAAATTCTAAAATCTGCATAAAAACAATATGCGCATTTTCTCACCCAAGATGTTTCCATCAAATTGACTTGTTGCTGATAAAAGGTTAATTTAGGTTCATTTCCCATCCTTTGTAGGCTCTGCCTGTCAATCAGCAGAAGGGTGCATTTGCTGATGTACTGTTAGCTGATGTTTATTTTGCAAGCTACTGGTAGAAACTTTGTACAGTAGGCTAAATATAGTGGCAAGTAGATCTAATGTACTTTTTTCTCCAACCAACATAGGCCTACCTAGCGAAGTTAGCTAACATTATCCCCTTTTCAACATAGAGTGTTTAATCACGATTGCAGCTGACAGACATGATAGCTGGGCTACATTGATTGATGGACCATGTCAAATTGGCTAGCTAGCTAATAACAGATCATGTCAAAAATGGCTAGTTAACAAGCTAACCTTTAGGTGTTAAACTACACTGAACAAAAAAGAGGAGCATGCAACCATTTCAAATATGTTACTGAGTTACAGTTCATATAAGGAAATCAGTCAACTGAAATAAATTCATTACACCCTAATACATGGATTTCACATGACTTGGAATACCGATATGCATATGTTGGTCACAGATACCTTAAAATAAGATCAGAAAACCATTCAGTATCTGCTGTGGCCACCATTCACCTCAACTCTCTTTCACATAGAGTTGATCAGGCTGTTGATTGTGGCCTGTGGAATGTTCTCCCACTCCTTTTCAATGACTGGGCAAAGTTGCTGGATATTGGTGGGAACTGGAACACGGTGTCGTACATGTTGATCCAAAGCATCCCAAACATGCTCAATGGGTGACATCTGGTGAGTATGCTGGCCATGGAAGAACTGGGACGTTTTCAGCTTCCGGGAATTGTGTACAGATCCATGGGGGCGTGCAACATGGGGCCGTGCATTATCATGCTGAAACATCAGGTGATGGTGGCGGATGAATGGTATGACAATGGGCCTCAGGATCTCGTCACGGTATTTCTGTGCATTCAAATTGCCATCAATAAAGTGCAATTGTGCTCGTTATCCGTAGCTTAAACCCAACGCAACCAGGGGGCACTCTGTTCACAACGTTGACATCAGCAAACCGCTCGCCTACACAATGCCATACACGCAGTCTGCCCTCTGCCCGGTACAGTTGAAACCGGGATTAATCCATGAAGAGCACACTTATCCAGCATGCCAGTGGCCATTGAAAGTTAGCATTTGCCCACTGAAGTCGATTACGATGCCGAACTGCAGTCAGGTCAAAAGGACAACGAGCAATCAGATGAGCTTCCTTGAGACGGTTTCTGACAGTTTGTGCAGAAATTATTCTGTTGCGGTGACCGTATACGTATACGGTGACCATTGAGTCACGGTATTCTCCTCTTATGCACTCTGGACACTTATTATCAAAAAGTGTGTGCTTTTATAACTCACCTCACAGGTTGAAACTGAGTGGAAAACATGGTCATTGTGGATGTTGTTTCAAAGCCCAACACAACAAAATGGACAGTGCTTTCTAAGGTGATGATTATTCAAAACACCCATATGCATGTTACAGCTTATGCATAAGCATAGGCCTATATATAAGCCCAAGCCTGAAAAAAAAACCTGAATTAAAATAATGATAGTACATTTAAAGAAATACTGATTTTTGGTACATAATTGGTCTAGCCTAAATGAAACAAATTCAGAGTTAGCCTATAATTATAGTGAATTTGTAATTGATTTTGAATAGCCTAGTAATAGGGCATTTTGTATATTTTCATAATTAATAGACTTACACATTATCTTTAGCTGCAGAATATCTCCATGCATTTTAATGTACTCCCTGCTCTCCTTCATTCCTTTATCCAGCTCGCAGAGAGAAGGGCTGTCAACAGTTTAATGAAATATGTTTCCTTATTGATGTTGCCGAACAAATTTCATTTGGTTTCCCAAATTAAGCACTGGTTAGCTGCAGGAACAGGGTTGGAGAGCCCATGGCATACAGAGTTTGGATGGAATATCACCTGTCATGCGCAAAATAACTGGAGTAGCCTACCAACATTAATGAAACAAACTGGTCCTCCATTTGCCATATGGATGACATGTCTTTTTTCTCTTGACCCTGTTCCTGCCCATTTGATAATGGGCCATTCTAAATCAAATCTAATTTTATTGGTCACATATACATAATTAGCAGATGCTAATGCGGGTGCAGTGAAATGCTTCCTAGCTCCAATAGTGCAGTATTATCTAACAATTCACAACAATACACACAAATATAAAAGTAAAATAAAAAATATATAATATTAAATCGAGCAATGTCGGAGTGGCATGTGACAAAAATACAGTAGAATAGAATACAGTATATACATATGAGATGAGTAAAGCAGTATGTAAACATTATTTAAACATTATTAAAGTGACTAGTGTTCCATTATTAAAGTTGCCAGTGATTCCATGTCTATGCATATAGGGCAGCAGCCTCTAACGTGCAGGGTTGCGTAACTGGGTGGAAGCCGGCTAGTGATGGCAAATTTGACATATTAGTAAAGACAAGATTCAATTGAGAATAGTCTGATGTGTAAAAATATGATCACTTGATGAGAGAACAGCTGCGATTTCTCAAATCATCAATAGCCTATAGTCGCAGCCCATACAGTTGAAGTCAGAAGTTTACATACACAATTAAATGGGAACAGCATCAAATACAATTAAACTCAGTTTTTTTCACAATTACTGACATTTAATCCTAGTAAAAAGTCCCTGTCTTAGGTCAGTTAGGATCACCACTTTATTTTAAGAATGTGAAATGTCAGTATAATAGTAGAGAGAATGATTTGTTTCAGCTTTTAATTCTTTCATCACATTCCCAGTGGGTCAGAAGTTTATATACACTCAATTAGTATTTGGTAGCATTGCCTTTAAATTGTTTAGCCTGGGTCAAACGTTTCGGGTAGCCTTCCACAAGCTTCCCACAATAAATTGGGTGAATTTTGGCCCATTCCTCCTGATAGAGCTGGTGTAACTGAGTCAGGTTTGTAAGGCCTCATTGCTCCCACATGCTTTTTTCAGTTCTGCCCACAAATTTTCTGTGATTGAGGTCAGGGCTTTGTGATGGCCACTCCAATACCTTGACTTTGTTGTCCTTAAGCCATTTTGCTACAACTTTGGAAGTATGCTTGGGATCATTGTTCATTTGGAAGAACCATTTGCGACCAAGCTTTAACTTCCTGACTGATGTCTTGAGATGTTGCTTCAATATATCCACATAATTTTCCTACCTCATGATGCCATCTATTTTGTGAAGTGCACCAGTCCCTCCTACAGCAAAGCACCCCCACAACATGATGCTGCCACCCCCATGTCTCCTGGTTGGGATGGTGTTCTTCGGCTTGCAAGCCTCCCCCTTTTTCCTCCAAACATAACGATGGTCATTATGGCCAAACAGTTCTATTTTTGTTTCATCAGACCAGAGGACATTTCTCCAAAAAGTATGATCTTTGTCCCCATGTGTAGTTGCAAACCGTAGTCTGGCTTTTTTTAATGGCCGGTTTTGAAGCAGTGGCTTCTTTGCGGAGCGGCCTTTCAGGTTATGTTGATATAGGACTCGTTTTACTGTGGATACAGATACTTTTGTACCTGTTTCCTCCAGCATCTTGACAAGGTCCTTTGCTGTTGTTCTGGGATTGATTTGCAGTTTTCGCACCAAAGTACGTTCATTCATCTCTAGGAGACAGAACACGTCTCCTTCCTGAGCGGTATGACGGCTGTGTGGTCCGACGGTGTTTATACTTGCGTACTATTGTTTGTACAGATGAACGTGGTACCTTCAGGCATTTGGAAATTGCTCCCATGCATGAACCAGACTTGTGGAGGTCTACAATTTTTTTTCTGAGGTCTTGGCTGATTTCTTTTGATTTCCCCATTATGTCAAGCAAAGAGGCACTGAGTTTGAAGATAGGCCTTGAAATACATCCACAGGTACACCTCCAATTGACTCAAATGATGTCAATTAGCCTATCAGAAGCTTCAAAAGCCATGACATCATTTTCTGGAATTTTCCATGCTGTTTAAAGGCACAGTCAACTTTGTGTGTATGTAAACTTCTGACCCACTGGAATTGTGATACAGTGAATTATAAGTGAAATAATCTGTCTGTAAACAATTGCTGGAAAAATTACTTGTGTCATACACAAAGTAGATGTTCTAACCGACTTGCCAAAACTATCGTTTGTTAACAAGATATTTGTGGAGTGGTTGAAAAACGAGTTTTATTGACTCCAACCTAAGTGTGTGTAAACTTCCAACTTCAACTGTATCTTTTCATTTCTAAGGCATGGTTTGTATCATTCACAACTAAAGTTGCCAAATAACTCTAAATCTAGTGTATAGGACTTGTTTCAAATGATCAAATGATCACTTTTATGCTCAACATAGCCACTTCATATGCGCACTCTTACTCCGGAATGGGAAAAATATCCTTTATATCCTTTATATTTTATTCAGCTAAGTAATATATTCTTCTTTCTATATAAAATAAAAAAATAATGGCATGGGACTTATAAGAATATATTGTCTGATAAATTAACTAGCCTATGGAATGGTGCATAACCAGATAACATACAGTAGGCCAACTCCTATTCTGTTTTTCTGCAATACATTTTCTTCATATTATGTTTCTTTAGACCTGCCTAAAATAAATAAGGGATTTATTGTGATGGTGTATATTCATTTGATTTATTTTACTTTTTTTAATGTAGATATTCAAAATGCACGCATCAGCAGCTGGTATGTGTGGAGAAAAGGAAATGCATTTATGTTAATTAACAGTCAATTACCGGCTGACAACATTTCATGACCACCACAGCCCTAGTTGTGCAAACCCACAGTTTCATCAGCTGTACGGGAGTCTGGTCTCAGACAATCCCGCAGGTGAAGAAGCTGGATGTGGAGGTCCTGGGCTGGTGTGGTTACACGTTGTCTGCGGTTGTGAGGCCGGTTGAACAAACTGCCAAATTCTCTAAAATGATGTTGGAGGTGGCTTATGGTTGAGAAATTAACATTTAATTATCTGGCAACAGCTTTGATGGACATTCCTGCAGTCAGCATGCCAGTTGCACTCTCACTCAAAACTTGAGACATCTGTGGCATTGTGTGACAAAACTGCACATTTTAGAGTAGCCTTTTATTGTCCCCAGCACAAGGTCCATCTGTGTAATGATCATGCTGTTTAATCAGCTTCTTGACATGCCACACCAGTCAGGTAGATGGATTATCTTGGCAAAAGATAAATGCTCAATAACAGCGATGTAAACAAATTTGTGCACAAAATTTGAGAGAAATTTGAGAAGGCTTTTTGTGCATATGGAACAGTTTTGGATTTTTAAAATTTCAGCTCATGAAACATGGGACCAACAATTTCCATGTTGCGTTTATAAGTTAATTCAGTATAGATGACTTTATCCAAATATTGTTTGATAATTCCGATGACAGAAGTCCGACTGACAACTTCACCAGGGCGTTTTATTGATAACGACCCATTCTAATTTCATATTGTGCCAAATCTTTTGCGCACCCCATTTTCCATAAAGTTGTCATAAATATGAATGGTGTTTACAACTGCCAATCAGCAGCTGTACTGTAAATCTGGCTGCATATTGAACGTTGAGATTGCCGAAAGGCCAGTTTCTTTGACAAATGACAGGAGTGTCAAGGAATAGAATGTTAGCTAAAAAGACTGGTCCCCAGACTAGCTTACAAAGTCTTTTGTTGAAAATATAAATAATGCACAGCTTATCTAGGTAAATGAGCTATACAAGCCACACCACTTCCCTCTCAAGGCCTTTTCCAGCTAATTAAACAGGGATCAGCTCAAAATAGAATGGGAATCAACCTGCTGCGTATGACAGAAAAAATACTGCACTGTCAAAAAAAGGGAACGGTTAGATAACAGGGACCATTATTTACATCCCCTGTAATATCCTGAAATTGTCAGGATAGCACTTTTATTCTCATTAAAAAACAGTTTACACACGTCTCTCTGGCCATATTGCTGTTATGGTTGTTTTGTCAGACTGTGAGGAAGCACCAGGTGTTGTTTTTCTCTCTGTGCCTGTTTGCTTGTCTACTAGCAGTCTCTATGTGGGGTTTTTCTATTTCAGGTCTGAAGAGATCAGAGAATGGCCCAGTATGAGGAAGCCTGTGGTGCAATCAGTTCCATGGTGGGTTTGTGAAAAACACAAAGAGACAGACATGAAAGCTGCTGGTTCACCTGCAGAGTGCTGATGATAACCGAACCGCCTTCCATTCCCAGCAACAAGACTAGTGGCGGGAGGTGAATTAGTCATATTTGTGTGTGTGTTACATGGTTTGCATTTGTGCCATATATATGTAGCCATGAACATATTTTTTGAGTATGCATGAGAGTGTCCATGAGCATGTGTATGAGTGTGTATGTGCATGCAAGAGTGTGTGTGTCAGTGAGAGTCATTGAAATGCATCATGTGTGCTGTGGTAAATGGTAAGCTTGGTGATCCCCGAAGGTTGCCCTTTTCAGTGCCATGTCTCAGCGCCTCTACTCTATTGTCTCATTGTCCCAGTGGCCCTGAGGAATGACACTCATAACTTGCAGACTGTCACTAGACCTCCAACATACCTCCAGTCCTTTACATACCCTTTATCGAGATCTAACAAACCGATATTGACATGTAAAGTAGTACTGTTCAGTTTGAATCTGTTTTTGAAAAATGATATAAATAAATCCTGAAGGTAACATTCCTGAATAAAACATTGTAGACTCTGAGCTGAAAACTTCTCCCTGCATCTCCTAACCCTCAGATGTACCCACTAAGAGCCAAAGGCAGAGCCAGTCAGAGTGATTGATTCACTCTACTGATGTTTGTTTCACATCCATTTCAAATGTCCATTTCATTGCACCGTGGTTTGTTAATGGTCCTCTGAACCTCAGACAGTGGAATCACATAAAAGGAAAATGTAAGAACCACTTAGCGGCTCACTGTGCTTTCTGTGGGCTGATGGTGGTAGACAGGACGTGGATGGAGATGTCTGTCACACGACATTAGTATTCTCACATTTTACACCTCCTTTCGGTTTCAAAGGTTCTGTTGGTCCTCAGCAGGTGCACCAGTTGCCTTGAGCCTGTTGGTCTTCAAACACAAATGGGTGTGTTTGATATCAGAATCCTCGATTTTATTTTCAGAATTATTTACCTCTCAAATCTCCTTCAAAGCCGACTGAAGCAGGCGAGCAGAGGCCCTGTGAGAATTCTGACAGAATATTTTACCGTGTCTTGTTTTCTTGTTCTGATGGAGAGCTCCGCCCACCTGCTCATACAGATTGTCAGTCATGGATACCTTCACAAAGAGTCCCCCATTCCCATGACCACAGTGTCACTCTCTCATACATCCTCATCAATAGTGTCAGTCAGTCACACATCCACCCCCAGACTGTCCCTTCTATCTACCTACCATATCCCCTAAGCAAGTGGCAAACGTGTCACTTCGACACAATCATCTAGCCTGCCATCACTGTGAGAGCATTGGGGGATAATTTCTGGAGTTCTGTCAGGCTTTTATGCTAATATTGACTCAAGCTATTTTTATCATCACATTTACAAATCTTTTTATGTGCCAAGTTCCTGTCAAATGTTGTCTGAGACCAACTGGAATGATAATGATGATAATTATATTGGAAATCAAATCAAATCAAATTTATTTTTATATAGCCCTTCGTACATCAGCTGATATCTCAAAGTGCTGTACAGAAACCCAGCCTTAAACCCCAAACAGCAAGCAAAGCATGTGAAAGAAGCACGGTGGCTAGGAAAAACTCCCTAGGAAAAACTCCCTAGAAAGGCCAAAAACCTAGGAAGAAACCTAGAGAGGAACCAGGCTATGAGGGGTGGCCAGTCCTCTTCTGGCTGTGCAGGGTGGATATTATAACAGAACATGGTCAAGATGTTAAAATGTTAAAATGTTCATAAATGACCAGCATGGTCAAATAATAATAATCATAGTTGTTGTCGAGGGTGCAACAAGCACGTCCGGTGAACAGGTCAGGGTTCCATAGCCGCAGGCAGAACAGTTGAAACTGGAGCAGCAGCACGGCCAGGTGGACTGGGGACAGCAAGGAGTCATCATACCAGGTAGTCCTGAGGCATGGTCCTAGGGCTCAGGTCCTCCGAGAGAAAGACAGAAAGAGAGAAAGAGAGAATTAGAGAGAGCATATTTAAATTCACACAGGACACCGGATAAGACAAGAGAAATACTCCAGATGTAACAGACTGACCCTAGCCCCCCGACACATAAACTACTGCAGCATAAATACTGGAGGCTGAGACAGGAGGGATCAGAAGACACTGTGGCCCCATCCGATGACACCCCCGGACAGGGCCAAACAGGCAGGATATAACCCCACCCACTTTGCCAAAGCACAGCCCCACACCACTAGAGGGATGTCTCCAACCACCAACTTACCGTCCTAAGACAAGGCCGAGTATAGCCCACAACGATCTCCGCCATGGCACAACCCAAGGGGGGGGCGCCAACCCAGACAGGAAGACCACGTCAGTGACTCAACCCACTCAAGTGACGCACCCCTCCCATGGACGGCATGGAAGAACACCAGTAAGCCAGTGACTCAGCCCCGGTAAAAGGGTTAGAGGCAGAGAATCCCAGTGGAAAGAGGGGAACCGGCAAGGCAGAGACAGCAAGGGCGGTTCGTTGCTCCAGCCTTTCCGTTCACCTTCACACTCCTGGGCCAGACTATACTTAATCATAGGACCTACTGAAGAGATAAGTCTTCAGTAAAGACTTAAAGGTTGAGACTGAGTCTGCGTCTCTCACATTGGTAGGAAGACCATTCCATAAAAATGGAGCTCTATAGGAGAAAGCCCTACCTCCAGCCGTTTGCTTAGAAATTCTAGGGACAATTAGGAGGTCTGCGTCTTGTGACCGTAGCGTACGTGTAGGTATGTACGGCAGGACCAAATCGGAAAGATAGGTAGGAGCAAGCCCATGTAATGCTTTGTAGGTTAGCAGTAAAACCTTGAAATCAGCCCTTGCCTTAACAGGAAGCCAGTGTAGGGAGGCTAGCACTGGAGTAATATGATCAAATTTGTTGGTTCTAGTCAGGATTCTAGCAGCCGTATTTAGCACTAACTGAAGTTTATTTAGTGCTTTATCCGGGTAGCCGGAAAGTAGAGCATTGCAGTAGTCCAGCCTAGAAGTAACAAAAGCATGGATTAATTTTTCTGCGTCATTTTTGGACAGAAAGTTTCTGATTTTTGCAATGTTACGTAGATGTAAAAAAGCTGTCCTTGAAACAGTCTTGATATGTTCTTCAAAAGAGAGATCAGGGTCCAGAGTAACGCCGAGGTCCTTCACAGTTTTATTTGAGACGAGTGTACAACCATCCAGATTAATTGTCAGATTCAACAGAAGATCTCTTTGTTTCTTGGGACCTAGAACAAGCATCTCTGTTTTGTCCGAGTTTAAAAGTAGAAAGTTTGCAGCCATCCACTTCTTTATGTCTGAAACACAGGCTTCTAGCGAGGGCAATTTTGGGGCTTCACCATGTTTCATTGAAATGTACAGCTGTGTGTCGTCTGCATAGCAGTGAAATTTAACATTATGTTTTCGAATGACATCCCCAAGAGGTAAAATATATAGTGAAAACAATAGTGGTCCTAAAACGGAACCTTGAGGAACACCGAAATTTACAATTGATTTGTCAGAGGACAAACCATTCACAGAGACAAACTGATATCTTTCCGACAGATAAGATCTAAACCAGGCCAGAACTTGTCCATGTAGACCAATTTGGGTTTCCAATCTCTCCAAAAGAATGTGGTGATCGATGGTATCAAAAGCGGCACTAAGATCTAGGAGCACGAGGACAGATGCAGAGCCTCGGTCTGACGTCATTAAAAGGTCATTTACCACCTTCACAAGTGCAGTCTCAGTGCTATGATGGGGTCTAAAACCAGACTGAAGCGTTTCGTATACATTGTTTGTCTTCAGGAAGGCAGTGAGTTGCTGTGCAACAGCTTTTCCAAAAAATTTTGAGAGGAATGGAAGATTCGATATAGGCAGAAAGTTTTTTATAATTTCTGGATCAAGATTCGGCTTTTTCAAGAGAGGCTTTATTACTGCCACTTTTAGTGAGCTTGGTACACATCCGGTGGATAGAGAGCCGTTTATTATGTTCAACTTAGGAGGGCCAAGCACAGGAAGCAGCTCTTTCAGTAGTTTAGTTGGAATAGGGTCCAGTATGCAGCTTGAGGGTTTGGAGGCCATGATTATTTTCATCATTGTGTCAAGAGATATAGTACTAAAACACTTTAGTATCTCCCTTGATCCTAGGTCCTGGCAGAGTTGTGTAGACTCAGGACAATGGAGCTTTGGAGGAATACCCAGATTTAAAGAGGAGTCTGTAATTTGCTTTCTAATGATCATGATCTTTTCCTCAAAGAAGTTCATCAATTTATTACTGCTGAAGTGAAAGCCATCCTCCATTTGCGAAGGCTGCTTTTTAGTTAGCTTTGCGACAGTATCAAAAAGAAATTTCGGATTGTTCTTATTTTCCTCAATTAAGTTGGAAAAATAGGATGATCGAGCAGCAGTGAGGGCTCTTCGATACTGCACGGTACTGTCTTTCCAAGCTAGTCGGAAGACTTCCAGTTTGGTGTGGCGCCATTTCCGTTCCAATTTTCTGGAAGCTTGCTTCAGAGCTCGTGTATTTTCTGTATACCAGGGAGCTAGTTTCTTATGACAGATGTTTTTAATTTTTAGGGGTGCAACTGCATCTAGGGTATTGCGCAAAGTTAAATTGAGTTCCTCGGTTAGGTGGTTAACGGATTTTTGTCCTCTGACGTCCTTGGGTAGGCAGAGGCAGTCTGGAAGGGCATCAAGGAATCTTTGGGTTGTCTGAGAATTTATAGCACAACTTTTAATGCTCCTTGGTTGGGGTCTGAGCAGATTATTTGTTGCAATTGCAAACGTAATAAAATGGTGGTCCGATAGTCCAGGATTATGAGGAAAAACATTTAGATCCACAACATTTATTCCATGGGACAAAACTAGGTCCAGAGTATGACTGTGGCAGTGAGTAGGTCCAGAGACATGTTGGACAAAACCCACTGAGTCGATGATGGCTCCAAAAGCCTTTTGGAGTGGGTCTGTGGACTTTTCCATGTGAATGTTAAAGTCACCAAAAATTTCAATATTATCTGCTATGACTACAAGATCCGATAGGAATTCAGGGAACTCAGTGAGGAACACTGCATATGGCCCAGGAGGCCTGTAATCAGTAGCTATAAAAAGTGAGTGAGTAGGCTGCATAGATTTCATGACTAGAAGCTCAAAAGACGAAAACGTCATTGTTTTTTTTTTGTAAATTGAAATTTGCTATCGTAAATGTTAGCAACACCTCCGCCTTTGCTGGATGCACGGGGGGTATGGTCACTAGTGTAACCAGGGGGTGAGGCCTCATTTAACACAGTAAATTCATCAGGCTTAAGCCATGTTTCAGTCAGGCCAATCACATCAAGATTATTATCAGTGATTAGTTCATTGACTATAACTGCCTTGGAAGTGAGGGATCTAACATTAAGTAACCCAATTTTGAGATGTGAGGTATCACAATCTCTTTCAATAATGGCAGGAATGGAGGAGGTCTTTATACTAGTGAGATTGCTAAAGCGAACACCGCCATTTTTAATTTTGCCCAACCTAGATCGAGGCACAGACACGGTCTCAATGGGGAAAGCTGAGCTGACTACGCTGACTGTGCTAGTGGCAGACTCCACTAAGCTGGCAGGCTGGCTAACAGCCTGCTGCCTGGCCTGCACCCTATTTCATTGTGGAGCTAGAGGAGTTAGAGCCCTGTCTATGTTCGTAGATAAGATGAGAGCACCCCTCCAGCTAGGATGGAGTCCGTCACTCCTCAACAGGCCAGGCTTGGTCCTGTTTGTGGGTGAGTCCCAGAAAGAGGGCCAATTATCTACAAATTCTATCTTTTGGGAGGGGCAGAAAACAGTTTTCAACCAGCGATTGAGTTGTGAGACTCTGCTGTAGAGCTCATCACTCCCCTAACTGGGAGGGGGCCAGAGACAATTAATCGATGCCGACACATCTTTCTAGCTGATTTACACGCTGAAGCTATGTTGCGCTTGGTGACCTCTGACTGTTTCATCCTAACATCGTTGGTGCCGACGTGGATAACAATATCTCTATACTCTCTACACTCGCCAGTTTTAGCTTTAGCCAGCACCGTCTTTAGATTAGCCTTAACGTCGGTAGCCCTGCCCCCTGGTAAACAGTGTATGATCGCTGGATGATTAGTTTTAAGTCTAATACTGCGGGTAATGGAGTCGCCAATGACTAGGGTTTTCAATTTGTCAGAGCTAATGGTGGGAGCCGTCGGCGTCTCAGACCCCACAACGGGAGGAGTAGAGACCAGAGAAGTCTCGGCCTCCGACTCCGACTCGCTTAATGGGGAGAACCGGTTGAACGTTTCTGTCGGCTGAATAAGCGACACCGGTTGAGCATTCCTACAGCGTTTCCCTCCAGAAGCCATGAGAAGCCATGAGAAAGATGTCCGGCTGCGGGGACCGTGCGAGGGGGTTTATACTAACGTTACTATCTGTACTTACTGGTGGCACAGACGCTGTTTCATCCTTTCCTACACTGAAATTACCCTTGCCTAACGATCGCGTCTGAAGCTGGGCTTGCAGCACAGCTATCCTTGCCGTAAGGCGATCGTTCTCCTGTATATTATAAGTACAACGACTGCAATTAGAAGGCATCATGTTAATGTTACTTAGCTTCGGCTGTTTGAAGTCCTGACGAACCATGTCCAGATAAAACCTCCGGGGTGAAAAAGTTGAATGAAAAAAGTTGAGTGAGGGAAAAAGTAAAAATATACGGTAATGAAAAAGTAAAAAACCGTCAGGTAGCAAAGTAAGATCGGCAACAAAACGCACAGCAGCGTAAACAAGTCTGCCAATGTAGGCCTTCCTCTAATGATTGGGACATCATTGTGAAAGAAACACTATGACCAGTAGCGAACCATGGCTATTGGACGCAGGCTTCAGTGGGGGAAAAAATATTCCAAAACGTTGTAGTACATAAACAAAAAAATCTACAAAAATCACAGAAACATAGCATCACTTAGACCTAACGCGCCCGACTGAATCAAACAGGTCTGAGCGACGCTTCGGGCTGCCACTCACACCGATACAATACCCGCTATACTAACAACAACCACACTGCTTACACAACCTATGGTAACCTAACGGCATTACTATCACCAAAAAAAAAACAGTGACACATCAAAGGATGAGTTTGACAGGCTCGTGATGCAATAAATCAACAAACGTTTTTTCAAAAGAATTAAGCACAGTACTGACAGGATTCATCCAGCTTGGCCCAATGCAAGCTGTGGTGCTATAGTGGGGTTACTGTGGTGCTATAGTGTTGAGGGGTTCATGGGATCTAGGTTGCCATGATGAAAACTCCCCAGACATAATCTGTGTGAAGTGGCTCGCCAAGTAGCTCTGGTCCCTCTCCAAACAGCTCTTTAGTTGAGTTGGCAGAGAGCACCTCATTCCGGAAGTCAGGGACTTGATGAACCACACTGGTTTTCCATTTTGCAGGCCATCCTCTATCGCTCATCAGGTCAACAAATATCAAATCAGAGAATCCTACATCTGTAGCAGTGGTGGCAGTACTACTCTGATCTGTTCTGTTGACAGTGCAAGCACCTTCTCATACTGGCAAGGTTTGCATGTGCATAGTATCGCTGTGGTGCATATCTCTGCTGGAACTATGCTGTTTCTCGCAACGGTGGTTTGTACCTCGGCTGGAACTGGACTACTTCTCTCACCTGTGGTTCATATCGCTGATTGATGCACCCATCTCTTGATAGTGAGACCGCAGTATTATCCTCAGTGTGGGTATAGTCAACTCTGACTTCCCATCCAGATAGCTCTGCATTTGCAGCCCTGGCTCAATAGCTTTTACCACTGCATCCACTATTTTATCTCTGGAGACTCTTTATTCGGTCCGTTTTCGATTTGGTCAGCTAGGCTGGAGAACATGAGTCTGACAAGCGACCACTTAGATATGGTCATTTTCACGTTTTTATACATTCTTTTACATATACTAGGGCATTTTGGAAAATTCTATAGAAATGTAGAGTGGGAAAGTGGACATGCGTTTGGACAATTAATAGTCACTGCAGCAAATAAAACTAAATAAAACCATCTGTCTTGTCCAGGACAGGAGTCTACACAGTCTGCACTTTAGCCAATCAGAGCGACAGTAGACCTTTAAACAAACAAGCCATTTGCCACACTGGCCTGCCAACATTCACTTTGAATGCACTGTGTGTTTACAGGCACTTGCAGCAGCGTGACTTTAGATCATTAGAACGCATTTGCAAAAGCCACAAAATACACCTGAAAGGATTTCTGCAAATACAGCGCACTCAGAAAGTATTCAGACCACTTGACTTTTTCCACATTTTGTTACGTTACAGCCTTATTCTAAAATTGATTAAATCATTTTGTTTTCCTCATCAATCTACACACAATACCCCATAATGACAAAGCAAAAACAAGTTTTTAGATATCATTTATTAAAAATAAAAACCATAAAAAACGTATTTATATACATTAAATATTCAGACCCTTTGCTGTGAGACTCGAAATTGAGCTCAGGTGCATCATGCATCCATTGATCATCCTTGAGATGTTTCTACAACTTGATTGGAGTCCTGTGGTAAATTCAACTGATTGGACATGATTTGGAAAGGAACACCTATCTACATAATATATAAGGTCCCACAGTTGACAGTTCATGTCAGAGCAAAAACTGTGACAAGAGGTCGAACGAATTGTCCGTAGAGCTCCGAGACAGCATTGTGTCGAGGCACAGATCTGGGGAAGGGTACCAATAAATGTCTGCAGCCTTAAAGGTTCCCAAGAAGACAGTGGCCTCCATTATTCTTAAATGGAAGAAGTTTGGAACCACCGAGACTCTTCCCAGAGCTGAGCAATCGCAGGGGCAACCTGAGCAATATGGGGAGAAGGGCCTTCGTCAGAGTTCTGCTGTGGAGATGGGTGAACCTTCCAGAAGGACAACCATCTCTGCAGCACTCCACCAATCAGGCCTTTATGGTAGAGTGGCCAGAGGGAAGCCACTCCTCAGTAAAATGCATATGACAGCCCGCTTGGAGTTTGCCAAAAGGCACCTAAATACTCTAAGACCATGAGAAACAAGATTCTCTGGTCTGATGGTACCAAGATTGAACTCTTTGGCCTGACTGCCAAGCGTCACATCTGGAGAAATCCAGGCACCATCCCTATGGTGAAGCATGCTGGTGGCAGCATCATGCAGTGTGGGCGTTTTTCAGCTGTAGGGACTGGGAGACTAGTCAGGATCGAGGGAAAGATGAATGGAGCAAAGTACATAGAGACCGTTGATGAAAACCTGCTCCAGAGCACTCAGGACCTCAGAATGGGGAGAAGGTTCACCTTCCAACAAGACAACATTGAATTGTAGCCTCCTCGTCCTTCTGCATCTTGCCTGCCAATGCATGCTTTCCCAACCAATAACCCAAGCTAACTGGCTAGTTTGCTAGCTAGCTACTTCCAGACACAGATGAGAGAATACCTCTCGAACCATTTTACTCACCGTAGCAGAACTGGTTAGGCTGTTTAGATGTTATCTAGTGCGTTTTTGACTAACTATTGCTTTTTTGGCCTACATTTACTGACACCGGTCATATTCAGCAGGTGTTGCGCGTTCGTAAATTCCTCAGTTGTTCTGCGCTATGGCACACACAGACGAGAGTGATCTGAAATTGTAGTAGATAGCCAGAGTGAATTTGACTGTACAACCGTTGTCAAGTTCTTGATAGCTAAACAAATTACACCTGCATCTCTAGCTGTGTATAGCCACAGAAAAATTATATGAGGGAAAAAGTCAGTCACTCATCCACTCCTCCAATGGCATGACATGACATCTTCCTAGCAACTAGCTAGCTAGCTATCTACACTACCAGTCAAAAGTTTGGACACACCTACTCATTCAAGGGTTTTTCTTTATTGTCACAATTTTCTACATTATGGAATAATAATGAACACATCGAAACTATGAAATAACACATATGGAATCATGTAGAAACCAAAGAAGTGTTAAACAAATCAAAATATTTTTTATATTTTAAATTCTTCAAAGTAGCCACCCTTTACCTTGACGACAGCTTTGTACACTCTTGGCTTTCTCTTAACCAGCTTCATGAGGAATGCTTTTCCAACAGTCTTGAAGGAGTTCCCACATATGCTGAGCACTTGTTGGCTGCTTTTCCTTATCCCAAACCATCTGGGTTGAGGTCTGGTGATTGTGGAAGTCATCTGATGCAGAACTCCATCACTCTCCTTCTTGGTCAAACAGCCCTTACACTGCCTGGAGGTGTGTTTTGGGTCATTGTCCTGTTGAAAAACAAATGATAGTCCCACTAAGCAAAAACCAGATGGGATGGCAAATCGCTGCAGAATGCTGTGGTAGCCATGCTGGTTAAGTCTGCCTTGAATTCTAAATAAATCACTGACAGTGTCAACAGCAAAGCACCCCCACACCATCACACCTCCTCCTCCATGCTTCACGGTGGGAACCACACATACAAAGGTCATCCATTCACCTACTCTGTCTCACAAAGACACGGCGGTTGGAACCAAAAATCTCAAATGTGGAGTCATCAGACCATAGGACAGATTTCTAATGTGCATTCCTTGTCTTTCTTGGCCCAAGCAAGTCTCTTCTTTTATTATCCTTAACTAGTGGTTTCTTGCAGCAATTCGACCATGAAGGCCTGATTCACGCAGTCTCCTCTGAACAGTTGATGTTGAGATAAGTCTGTTACTTGAACAATGTGAAGCATTTATTTGGGCTGCAATTTGAGATGCAACCCTCCACTGAACTTATCCTTTGCAGCAGAGGTAACTCTGTGTCTTCCTTTCCTGTGGTGGTCCTTATGAGAGCTAGTTTCATCATAGCGCTTTATGGTTTTTGCGACTGCACTTGAAGAAATTTTCAAAGTTCTTGACATTTTTCGTATTGACTGACATTTCATGTCTTAAAACCTGTTAGGGCTAGGGGGCAGTATTGACACGTCTGGATAAAAAACATACCCGATTTAATCTGGTTACCACTCCTACCCAGTAACTACAATATGCATATACTTATTACAAATGGATAGAAAACACCCTAAAGTTTCTAAAACTGTTTGAATGGTGTCTGTGAGTATAACAGAACTCAAAGAGAGATTCCTTTACAGGAAGTGGCCTGTCTGACCATTTATTGAACTTCTTTTCCATCTCTATCTTTTACTAAGGATCTCTGCTCTAACGTGACACTTCCTACGTCGTCCATAGGCGCTCAGAGCCCGGGAAAAAACAGAATGTCGTCATCCCAGCCCCAGGCTGAAACACATTATCGCCTTTCTCAAGTGGCCGATCAAGGGACTCTGGGCTTAGGCGCGTGACCCGACCGCCCCCGCCTTTGTGATTTTTTCCTCTGTTTGCCGAAAAGGAGATTCCCTGTCGGAATATTATCGCTTTTCTACGAGAAAAATGGCGTAAAAATTGATTTTAAACAGCGGTTGACATGCTTCGAAGTACGGTAATGGAATATTTAGAATTTTTTTGTCACGAATTGCGCCATGCGCACGACCCTTCTTTACCATTTCGGATAGTGTCTGGAACGCACGAACAAAACGCCGCTATTCGGATATAACGATGGATTATTTTGGACCAAACCAACATTTGTTATTGAAGTAGCAGTCCTGGGAGTGCATTCTGACGAAGACAACAAAAGGTAATCAAACTTTTATAATAGTAAATATGATTATGGTGAGTGCTAAACTTGCCGGGTGTCTAAATAGCTAGCCCGTGATGCCTGGGCTATGTACTTAGAATATTGCAAAATGTGCTTTCACCAAAAAGCTATTTTAAAATCGGACATATCGAGTGCATAGAGGAGGTCTGTATCTATAATTCTTAAAATAATTGTTATGCTTTTTGTGAATGTTTATCGTGAGTAATTTAGTAAAATGTTAGCGAATTCCCCGGAAGTTTGCGGGGGGTATGCTAGTTCTGAACGTCACATGCTAATGTAAAAAGCTGGTTTTTGATATAAATATGAACTTGATTGAACAAAACATGCATGTATTGTATAACATAATGTCCTAGGGTTGTCATCTGATGAAGATCATCAAAGGTGAGTGCTGCATTTAGCTGTCTTCTGGGTTTTGGTGACATTATATGCTGGCTTGAAAAATGGGTGTCTGATTATTTCTGGCTTGGTACTCTGCTGACATAATCTAATGTTTTGCTTTCGTTGTAAAGCCTTTTTGAAATCGGACAGTGTGGTTAGATTAACGAGAGTCTTGTCTTTAAATAGCTGTAAAATAGTCATATGTTTGAGAAATTGAAGTAATAGGATTTTTAACCTCTATGGGCTAGGTGGGACGGTGCACTCCATCAACAGCAGGTGCATTTCAAGAGCGGCAAATTTGAATCCAAATAAATGTCAAAATTCAAATTTTTCAAACATACAACTATTTTACACCCTTTGAAAGATAAACATCTCCTTAATCTAACCACGTTTTACGATTTCAAAAAGGTTTTACGGCGAAAGCATAAATTTAGAGTATGTTAGGACAGTACATTTACAAGAGTTGTGTGTAATGTTTTGTCAATTCAAAGACAGGGTCACCAAAACCATAAAACCAGCTAAAATGATGCACTAACCTTTTACAATCTCCATCAGATGACACTCCTAGGACATTATGTTAGACAATGCATGCATTTTTAGTTCTATCAAGTTCATATTTATATCCAAAAACAGCGTTTTACTATGGCATTGATGTTGAGGAAATCGTTTCCCTCCAATAACCGGCAGTCAAGTCAGCACCACAAATTAAATAATTAAAATTAGAAAACATTGGTAAAATATTATATTGTCATTTAAAGAATTATAGATTTACATCTCTTGAACGCAATCAACTTGCCAGATTTAAAAATAACCTTACTGGGAAATCACACTTTGCAATAATCTGAGCACTGCGCCCAGAAAAATACGCGTTGCGATACAGACTAGCCGCCATGTTGGGGAGATCTAAAATCGAAAATACTATGTAAATAATCCATTACCTTTGATTCTCTTCATCAGATGTCACTTCCAGGTATCACAGGTCCATAACGAATGTAGTTTTGTTCAAAAAAGCTCATCATTTATGTCCAAAAATCTCCGTCTTGTTAGCACATGATCTAAGCCCGCCGGACTTCACTTCATGGACGAGGGGAAAAAATATATTTACGTTCGTTCAAACATGTCAAACGTTGTATAGCATAAATCATTAGGGCCTTTTTTAACCAGAACATGAATAATATTCAAGGTGGACGAATGCATTCTCTTTTATAACGTATTGGAACGAGGGTACCCAACATGAACTCGCGCACCAGGTGTCTAATGGGCCATCATCGTTCCATGGCTCTTGTTCGGTCAGATCTCCCTCCAGAAGACTCAAAACACTTTGTAAAGGCTGGTGACATCTAGTGGAAGCAATAGGAAGTGCCAAAATATTCCTCAGCCCCTGTGTTTTTCAATGGCATAGGTTTAAAGGTAATACAACACATCAGGTATCCACTTCCTGTCAGAAAATGTCTCAGGGTTTAGCCTGCCAAATGAGTTCTGTTATACTCACAGACACCATTCAAACAGTTTTAGAAACTTTATGGTGTTTTCTATCCATATATAATAAGTATATGCATATTCTAGTTACTGGGTAGGATTAGTAACCAGATTAAATCGGGTACATTTTTTTTATCCAGCCGTGCAAATACTGCCCCCTAGCCCTAACAGGTTATGGTTTTGAAAATCGCGCCACAGGCTTCAAGTGGCTGTTACGTAGGTGGGACGAATTCGTCCCGCCTAGCCCATAGAGGTTAAAGTAATGATGGACTGTCGTTTCTCTTTGCTTATTTGAGCTGTTCTTGCCATAATATGGACCAAATAGGACTATCTTCTGTTGTCTATCAACAATGGCAAGCCACCGATGTCTGTCAATCTGGATGGAAATTTACTAGGATAATAGCGAACGATATATTGCCACATCTTCAATTTAAGCCTACTAGAAAGTGTGTGCCCTCAGGCCTGGAGGGAGGCTAAAGTCATTACGCTACCCAAGAATAAAGAAAGCCCCCTTTACAGCCTCAAATAGCCGACCAGTCAGCCTGTTACCAACCTTTAGTACATTTCTGGGAAAAATGGTGTTTGACCAGATACAATTCTATTTCACAATAAACAAATTGACAACAGACTTTCATAACGCTTATAGGGAAGGACAATCAACAAGCAAAGCACTTATACAAGTGACTGATGATTTTCTGAGAGAAATTGATGATAATTGTGGGGGCTGTCTTGTTAGACATCTGTGTAGCTTTGACATTATCATAGTTTGCTGGTGGAAAAACGTTTATGTTATGGCTTTACACCCCTTGCTATAATGTGGATAAAGATTTACTTGTCCAACAGAACACAGAGGGTGTTCTTTAATGGAAGCCTCTCAAACATAATCCAGGTAGAATCAGGAATTCCCCCGGGTAGCTGTTTAGGCGCCTTACTTTTTTCAATCATTACTAACGATATGCCACTGGCTTTGTATGCGGATGACTCAACACGATACATGTCAGCTACTACAGCAACTGAAATGACTGCAACACTTAACAAAGAGCTGCAGTTAGTTTCGGAATGGGTAGGAAGAAATAAGTTAGTTCCAAACATTTCTTAAACTAAAAGCATTGTACTTGGGACAAATCATTCATTTAATTGTTTTATTTATATGTAACGTTTTAATATGTTTGGACCCCAGGAAGAGTAGCTGCAAGGCAGCAGCTAATGGGGATCCCTAATAAATACAAACACAAATTCCAACCCTACCTTGTCACAACACAACTGATTGGCTCAAACATATTAAGGAAAGAAGTTCCACTATTTACCTTTTAACAAGGCACACCTGTTAATTGAAATGCATTCCAGGTGACTACCACATGAAGCTGGTTGAGAGAATGCCAAGAGTGTGCAAAGCTGTTATCAAGGCAAAGGGTGGCTACTTTGAAGAATCTCAAATATAAAATATATTTGATTTGTTTAACACTTTTTTGGTTACTACATGATTCCATATGTGTTATTTCATCGTTTTGATGTCTTCACTATTATTCTCCAATGTATAAAATAGTAAAAATAAAGAAAAACCCTAGAATGAGTAGGTGTGTCCAAACGTTTGACTGATACTGCAGCTAATGTGAGGCTCCATGTTTTTAGATTTTTACATAAATAGACATGCTAGCCTATTAGCCACATTATGACTGATTTGTGATCATTACCATTGCGAGTTTGATTGTATTGACATTCCCAGCCTTAGTTACATTCGGCTGTTTCTATCCAGAATATTGAGCTATTGAAACTGAAACAGTGCATCCAGAATGGAGGCAGCAAACAATGTACCAGGCCAGCTGTGATTTACAACCTGATAGCAATATTTTTGGGACTGTCAGGGCCTGGCTCCCCAGTGTGTGGGCCTCTCAGGGGCGGAAATCCCGGGGGGGACGGGGGGGACACGACCCCCCCATCCTGGGAAAAATATGATTTGTCCCTCCCAATATATCACTGTAAACATAACTATGTAATTGAAATAATATTAATAATACGCAATGAAAGCAATTGTGCTGATTATAGACACTTAATAGCACGTTTTTAAGTTTCAAAAGATTGCGACCTCCCCACCCTTTGCCTCATAATGGTTTGATCCACTGCCAGTTCCTTAGTTGGCAAGGTAACAGAGGGGTCGTGTCTACTGTCTGAAAGGCACTCAATGCACGTAACTGACGTGAGGTTCATCCAGTCAATCGCGCCATAGCAATATTTTGTTTTATGTTGGCAGGGTTCACACACTAGTTGAATATGCAGAGCTAGCGCGCAAATATTAACTATTAAGCTAGCTAGTACCTATTCCATTTATGTGGCGTCGTCAAAAATGGAATCTTTGCTATCGTCAATTTATTCCAAGATCAGCATGCAGATGATGTAAGTTAGTGCTTCAAAGTCCCTGTGATAAGGTTAGCGATAAATTGAAGTCCAAACTGAACAGAACTACACTCTCTTCTACCATTGTCTTAAATATATTTAATGGTCTCGTTGCAAAAGCTAAATTGTCGCAAGGGAACTTTTATTTATTTATTTTATTTCACCTTTATTTAACCCGGGTAGCAAAGATTATAGCAAACACCACTGAAACGGAATTGGTGCTCGCTAGCTTTGCAAATTCAGCTATTGTTGGAAGCCAGCCAATATGAAACAAACTATTAAAATTACAGAAGGTTGCAGCATATGTTGTGTAAATGGTGAACTCATACAACTGTCAACTCTTGTCACTGCAATCCGTTTCACATTTGCTAGCTACCTTTTAGATCGAAGCCCAAATAGAATGATAGAAGATAAGATGATAGAAGCCCATCTCCTACTGTAAATAACCTACACACTGTGTGTGTAGCCAGCCAGCCAGCCAGCCAGGTAGAAAGATGGCAGAAAAATTAAAAAGACGGACATCAGAGTATTTTTCAGTACACCAAAACGCAAAGTAAGAACCCTAGTAGCCTAATATCTCAAAGACTAGTTGATAAAATGTTCTTAAGAAAGAAATGAAATTCTAATGGTAATGTTTCACAATGATGTCATTAGGCAGAGCAGGCAACAGATGGCACACGGGCAGCAGAGTTGGGGACAGATATGCAGGGACAGACTGGCAGAGACAGGGAGTCTCAGGTAAGTTTGTTGAGTCTTTGTTTGGCAAGATTATGAAAGGTTCTCAATTTTTGGGACTTGTAAAATAGGAACTTAACTCTCAACTTAAACTGGTGACTGAACTAAGATTTGTTAAAGGCAATGGTATTGCTGTTGTGATTAGTTGTGTAGTTTTGGGTACCGGTAGTTAGGAGTACGGCAAACACCTTATTTCTTTGGTTCCTCAATATACATTTACCATGTTACAATGTAGGCTATGTGTTACAGCACTACTTTTGGTGTCCCCCTCAGGAATTGCTCTTGAGAAAATTTCATGTAATTGTCCCCTCCAAAGTTGATATCAGATTTTCGCCCCTGGGGCCTCTGTCCACCCAGGTCCATCCATGTCTACACCCCTGATGCAAATAGTGCATGATGACAATGGTGTATCACAAATAGCCTACTAACCAACACTTCGGACTAAACTCTTTCAATACCTGGTTTGCATACCCATTGTTGCTTTAGTTAAGCATTTACTGGTAGATATCATGATTTTAAATGTCCTTCCTACCCTACCGGGTACCGATGTCATTCTTCTGTGAGCTGCTCCATTCCAAAACCAGATGACAGCTGCGACACTCTTGCTTCCTGCAGATGATATTCCTCTGAAACTGGGCTATGTGTGTGGCGAGCATGTGAATATATTTCATGTGCTTTTGCGATTGTGTTGGCTACTTTGTGCATGATTTCTCTATTATACTACATAATTGATAAGTCGTATACCTCCACTACACTACTTTGATATGCATCAGTAGGGATTAAAAAGTGAGTATAAGCATTGCCCATTGAAAGAAAAATGGCACATACCCTCCACTACACCCCTGGCCCTTTGTGTTTTACCAAAAGTGCTCTCTCCTACATGAGTGCACTGGTATTATGGTTGCTGTCCTTTCAGAAACATGAACCTGTCACACACTGAAGGCCTATAGGTTCGCCACTGCGCAAACATGTTTATAATAGATATAAAGGCTGTTGAGATAATGTGGCCTGGCGAAGCAGTTTTATGCACTGACTGAATGGACGCTGATAATTCTGAGTTTTTTACTTAGCTGGTCTTGGCTGGTCTTGGGAAGAAATTACGAAATTACAAGTAGACCGAGACCGCTCGAGTATGACAACACTGACTTATACATCAAAATGACCAGAAGACTCATCACAGTTTAGATACATCTCAAAATTCTTATAAACAAAACCATGTTAAGAAATCTTACAAACCTGAAAAAGGATAAATAAGGAGACACGGAAAGTTGGCTTCTTTTCACTGGGCTTCTCTTCCAACACATGAAGTGGAGAGGCACATGCCTGCAACCGTTGAGAGTTTATGTGACATGAGCAGTCTGGAAATTTCCAGTAACATGTTAATGTATAATTAGGAATTTACTATCCCAGAAATTCCTTTATCGCGCAAGTGTTCGTGGATGCACGGGAGTACACACTCTCGTATCGGAAATTCCCACCTACAACCGTTCACATCAAATTTCACAGGAATATAGCAGATCCGATTTTTCACCCAGAACTTTTCATGCAGTGCGATGATCTAAAGTTCAAATGCAACAATGTTTCACATGCATAACAAATTATTTTCAGAGATAGCTGGCTAACATCCGCAAGCGGGCTGCAATAAAAAAAAAAGTTCCACTAACCAGTTGATGACCATTTGAAACTTAACTTCTTGTTGAAAGTTAATCTTGAAAACAACATCCTCTTCAATATCACCTGCTGCTGTTGCAGCCGCCGCACAACAGCCTTAAACAAAAGCTAGCTAGCTAGACCGTGGAAAAACAACATCTTGCTATTGCGCAGTGATCTGTCAGCCTTCAAGAATGTGGAAGTTTCCATAGGTTTTTGTAAAAACTGTCCCACCCATTACAAGTAAAAATGTGATCGGTTGATTCCACTGTCACTCCAAAATTCTGCCCTAATGCACGTGAACGGCAGATGCCTTCTGAGGGTTGAGTCAAGTGGTTCCCAAACTGTGGGGCGTGCCCCAGGGGTCGGCAGGGGGAAGAAGGAAGTAAATCCAGCTTTCAACTTACTCTTGGGTAGTGCATCATCAGTTCCTCTTGTAATGTTAGTCATTGCAGAGAGCTCGCTATAACTTGTCAGAAATGTCCAGATCAACTCGCCCATGTCAGCTAACGTTTTTTTCTTGAGGTTTTCTAGCCCAGATATATTGTACTTTTTTAGTCACTCAAATATTACATGAATACACATTAAACATGGCAAAATGTATAGAATTGCATGAAATAAGCTTTAAACCTGCAAAATTCTCCCACCAACAAGAGTGGTGTGAACAGTTTGTTTCATGAACAGTGCTTGTACCCTCAAGTCTTTCGAGACTTTTAATTGTAAAGTTTAACCTTTGCACATTTCATTTCAAAATGGGCAAACTTAGTTTGAACCTCAATTACTGCTTTCCTACTTCTGTGCAAAGCAGGTTAGAAAAGGTTAGAAAACAATTTTACTGGTCTACTGCATGAGATGATCAGAGGTCTCATTAAGAGTTGAACAAGAGTGTGTAAATCTAAGTCTTGTTTAAAAGAACAGTGTAACAGGGAGCAGCCATGAACAGCCATGAACACAGACTGTCTCTACTGTTTACTGCCCCTGAGGAAGAGGAGGACATCCCTGTAAAACAACTTCATGTTTCTGTCAATACAGCATGTGTGTGTCCTACAGCATGTGTGTGTCCTGCTGTGCACATCAAACAATGATGAGAAAGTTACTGTGGCTGTTTATCACTTACAGGGAGGAAGTTGTTAATGTTGACTTATGTTGACATGACTTATCTGTATTGTGTGCGTGCAGCAGAGGCAACCTCTGGAGCATGGACAGTGCCTTCCCAGGATATAGCCTAGTACAGTGTAATGGATTTTGTTAGTGTTTCTGTGTGTGTTAACCAGATAAAACCCTTTTGTAATTTAACATCAAGGAAGAGTACAATTCAGGGATGTACTGTTATTAAGAGCACACCTGTGCAGTAGAGATGATGTATTGTCCCGTGACCTCCTTCTACTCTGATCTGTGTCTTTTCTGTAGTCTACATCCATCATTCCCAACACTGGACCGACAGGGCAGAGCTATTTTTCCTCATCTGCGCAAAATTGGAACACATGCGTACTTCATAAAATAGTTCAGAGGAGAGAGGGTAAGAGTGAAGGTCTATTACAATGTAATCCTCTCTTCCTGACTCTAAAAGAGGTCATGAATGATCGACATTCTAATGAAGTTTTGAAGGAAAATGGCTCCATGTTGGTTGATGAAAGGGTAATGCATTTCTTACAGTGCATTTTTTGCATTTTACAACAGTGGTCAGTGTCTAGACTATTTGGTTGGATGGCTGAACTGTTTGATTTGTGTTGTGTGTTCTGAGCTGTGTCTGGCATACAGTGCATTCAGAAAGTATTCACACCCGTTTACTTTTTCCACATTTTGATGTTGTGGATTTAATTGTCATTTTTTGTCAACGATATACACAAAATACTCTATCGAAGTGGAAGAAAAATTAATGTATTTTATATATATATTTTTTTTATTTTATTTTTTTAATGGAAAATATAAGACTAAGATATCTTGATTATATAATGATTCAACCCCCTGAGTCAATACATGTCAGAATTGTCTTTGGGAACAATTACAGCTGTGAGTCTTTCTAGGTCTCTAAGAGTTTTGCACACCTAGATTGTACAATATTTGCCCATTATTCTTTAAAAAGTTATTCAAGCTCTGTCAAGTTGGTTGTTGATTATTGCTAGACAACCATTTTCAAGTCTTGCCTTACATTTTCAATCAGATTTAAATCCAAACTATAAGTAGGCCACTCAGGAACATTCAATGTTGTTCTTGGTAAGAAACTCCAGTGTATATTTCACCTTGTGTATTAGATTACTGTCCTGCTGAAAGGTGCATTCGTCTCTCAGTGTCTGTTAGAAAGCAGACAGAACCAAGTTTTCCTCTAGTATTTTGTCTGTGCTTAGCTCTATTCTGTTTATTTTTATTATAAAAACTCCCTAGTCCTTGCCGATGACAAGCAAACCCATAACAGGATGAGCCGCCACCACCATGCTTGAAAATATGAAGAGTGGTACTCAGTGATGTGTTGTGTTGGATTTGCCCTAAACATAACACTTTGAACTCAGGAAAAAAATTCAAATATTTTACCAACATTTTTTCAGTATTACTTTAGTGTGTTATTGCAAACAGAATGCACATTTTGGAATATTTTTATCCAGTAAAATCCTATGATAGTATTGTGGAGTAACCATAATGTTGTTGATCCATCCTCAGTTTTCTCTTATCACAGCCATTAAACTCTGTAACTGTTTTAAAATCACCATTGGCCTCAAGTTTGAAATCCCTGAGTGGTTTCCTTCCTCTACGGCGACTGAGAAGGAGGAAGGGCACCTGTATCTGCCACGACTTCCGCCGAAGTCGGCTCCTCTCCTTGTTCGGGCGGCGTTAGGCGGTCGACGTCACCGGCTTTCTAGCCATCGCCGCTCCATTTTTCATGTATCCATTTGTTTTGTCTTGTTCCCTGCACACCTGGTTTTCATTCCCCAATCAATTCATATGTATTTATTCCTCTGTTCCCCATCATGTCTTTGTGTAGGATTGTTTGTGTTACGTGTATTTCCATATTGCGGATATTGTTACGTGCATTACTTTTTGTCTATGTTCCGTGTTTTGGGCACATTTTATGTTATTTTTGTGCTGTCGTTTTGACCGGAATAAAAAGTGACCCCTTTCACTACACTCTGCTCTCCTGTACCTGACTTCGCCTCCGATACACACTCCAAACAGAATCCTACATCTACCATGGAGTCAGCAGGAGCAGGTACCCCGGTCAGAGGAGTCGAGGAACGCGTCCAGGAACACACGGCTATGCTACATCATCTCGGGGCCATGATGGATTGCGTTGTCCAGACCATGGACCGCTGGGAGAGACAGGAAGTCTCTCCAGCGCCTCGACCAGCTCAATCGGGGTTATCGCTACCCGTCCCATCCGGATCCAGCTCCAGTGGAATACGTCTCTCCCTTCCCAGGGAGTATGATGGGACGGCCGCATAGTGCCAGGGGTTCCTTTTACAACTGGACCTACACCTGGCCTCTGTTCACCCAGCTCCCTCAGGAAGGGAGTGAGTATCCGCCCTCGTTTCATGCCTCTCGGGGAGAGCTCTGGAGTGGGCAAACGCTGTGTGGGGAGAGGAAGACGTGGCGTTGGACCACTTCAAGGAGTTTACCTGCCGTTTCCGGCCAGTCTTTGACCATCCGCCCGAAGGTAGAGCGGCGGGTGAACGACTCTTCCATTTGAGGCAGGGGACGAGGAGCGCACAAGATTTCGCACTGGAGTTCTGGACCTTGGCCGCCGGAGCAGGATGGAACGACAGGGCCCTCATCGACCACTATCAATGCAGCTTACGTGAAGACGTCCGACGGGAGTTGGCCTGCAGGGATGACACCACCACCTTTGACCAACTGGTGGATATGTTCATCCGGTTGGATAACCTGCTGGTCATCCGTGGACGTCCTGAGGGGGCTCTGTCGGTTCCATCTCCCAGCACTCCCGCTCCGGTGCCCATGGAGTTGGGAGTGGCTGCGCGTAGGGAGGCTGGAGGAGGAGCCTTCACGTTGGTCCCTCTGGGAGTAGAGGCAGCAGGCAGGGCACTCTGACGTCCCCCCAGCTGAGTATGCACCACTCTCATCCAGAGTCCTCTGTTGTCCACCTGTTTGTACCTGTTTGTTTCCCTGAGTTCTCCCCGCATTCCTAGCATAAGGCGCTCATCAATTCAGGCGCAGCTGGGAATTTTATTGACAGAGCGTTAGCACTTAGTTTAGGGATCCCCACTATTCCTGTGGATAGACCTTTTCCAGGTTCACGCTCTGGATAGTCGACCATTAGGGTCTGGGCTAATCAGGGAGGCCACCATCTCCCTGGCCATGGAGACGCATGGTGAGAGAATCAGTCTCTTTCTCATTGACTCTCCTGCATTTCCCATGGTACTAGGCCTTCCCTGGTTGGCTCGTCATAACCCCACCATTTCTTGGCAACAGAGGGCTCTCACGGGGTGGTCGCGAGAGTGCTTGGGGAGGTGTGTAGGGGTTTCCGTTGGTGCTACCACGGTGGAAAGTCCAGACCAGGTCTCCACCGTGCGCATTCCCCCAGAATATGCCGATTTGGCTCTCGCCTTCTATAAGAAGAAGGCGACTCAATTACCACCCTATCGACAGGGGGATTTGTGATAAATCTCCTGGTAGATGCTGCACTTCCCAGGAGTCACGTGTATCCCCTGTCGCAAGCGGAGACGGTGGCTATGGAGACATATGTCTCCAAATCCCTGCGTCAGGGGTACATTCGGTCCTCCACTTCACCCGCCTCCTCGAGTTTCTTTTTTTTTTGTGAAGAAAAATAATGGACGTCTGTGCCCGAGCATTGATTATAGAGGTCTCAATCAAATCACGTTGAGGTACAGTTACCCGCTCCCTCTTATCTCCATGGCAATTGAGTCAATGCACGGTGCGCGCTCCTTCACTAAACTGGATCTCAGGAGTGTGTACAATCTGGTGCGTATCCGAGAGGGAGATGAGTGGAAGACGGCGTTTAGTACCACCTCAGGGAATTATGAGTACCTCGTCATGCCGTACGGGTTGATGAATGCTCCATCAGTCTTCCAATCCTTTGTAGACGAGATTTTCAGGGACCTGCACAGGCAGGGTGTAGTGGTATATATTGATGACATTCTGATATACTCCGCTACATGTGCCGAGCATGTGTCCTTGTTGCGCAAGGTACTTGTATGACTGTTGGAGCATGACCTGTACGTCAAGGCTGAGAAATGCCTGTTCTTTCAACAGTCCGTCTCATTCCTAGGGAATCGTATTTCCACATCAGGGGTGGAGATGGAGAGTGACCGCATAGCAGCCGTACGTAATGGACAGGTGGATAGAGTGACACAGGATGTGGTGCAGGTTTCTGCGGTCCTATTGCCAGGACCGGCCGGGGGAGTGGGCGGCGTTCTTGCCCATGGGCAGAGATGGCGCAGAACTCGCTCCTCCACTAACCTCTCCCCCTTTCAGTGTGTATTGGGGTACCAGCCGGTTCTGGCATTAATCAGTTTAATCGCGTAATAATAATTAGAGAGTTATTTGATAAATATGTCTTTAGTTTTAATGATGCCAAAGACACGACACCTGGAAAGCCGCCCATGGCCACCTCCAACAGGCCTCGCTGCGCCAATAGACCAGCGCGGACCGTCACCGCAGTAAGGCCCCGGTTTTCGCACCAGGGGACACTGTCACGGCTCCTCTCCTTGTTCGGGCGGCGTTCGGCGGTTGACGTCACTGGCTTTCTAGCCATCGCCGCTCCATTTTTCATGTATCCATTTGTTTTGTCTTGTTCAGGGGTACTCAGGTGCACACCTGATTTTCATTCCCCAATCAATTCATATGTAAATATTCCTCTGTTCCCCATCCTGTCTTTGTGTAGGATTGTTGTATTTTGATATTGTGGATATTGCTACGCACATTACTTTTTGTCTATGTTCCGTGTTTTGGGCACATTTTATGTTATTTTTGTGCTGTCATTTTGACCGGAATAAAAAGTGACACCTGTTCACTACACTCTGCTCTCCTGCACCTGACTTTGCCTCCCATACACACTCCTAACAGTATCTTTGTAATGACTGGGTGTATTGATACACCATCCAAAGTGTAATTAATAACTGCACCATGCTCAAAGGGATATTCAATGACAGATTTTTTTCTACCAATAGGTGCCCTTCTTTGCAAACCATTGGAAAACCTCCCTGATCTTCATGGTTGAATCTGTGCTTGAAATTCACAGCTCAATTGAGGGACCTTACAGATAATTGTACAGTATGTGTGGGGTACAGAGATGGGGTAGTCATTTAAAAATCATGTTAAACATTATTATTACACACAGAGTGAGTCTATGCAACTTTATTGTGACATGTTAAGCAAATGTTTACTCATGATTGTATTTAGGCTTGCTGTAACACAAGGGTTGAATACTTATGGACTGAAGTCAATTCAGCTTTTCATTTTTTATTAATTTGTAAACTTAAAAACAAAATCAACTTTGACATTATGGGGTATTGTGTGTAGATCAGTGACACAACATCTCAATTTAATCCATGTTAAATTCAGACTGTAACACAACAAAATGTGGAAAAGGTCAAAGGGTGTGAATACTTTCTGAAGGCACTGTAATTGCCCATGGCATGGTGTGTGTGGCCACTGTGAGTGCTGCTTGTGAATGGATTGGTTCTCTGGAGAATTAAAGTCTCCTTTTCGCCCGATGGGTCTGAGTTTGCTGCCAGATCAAAGGGGACTCAGGCAGGTTCTGTGTCTCTGGCCTCTTCTCTCCTTTTATCTCAGGCTCCACTACACCCTCAAAGTCCCGGCCCTGAACCAGACCCTTCTTCACAAAGTTCAATATTGTCATTTTCCTCACCCCTTTCTTAAGGTTATAGCTTTTTTCATTGACTGTCCGTGTCATTCTTTCACCGTATGGCCTAAGGCCTACAGGAGGTACTGTTGCCTGAGATGACACAGTCTATTGCCCTGAGAGGTTTTGCATCGAATACACACACACACACACACACACAATTCAGGGGTGCTGTTACAGTGTATCTGTGTGCATCTTTTAGAGAGATTGATGATTAATTTGTCAAATGTAAATATATGCCTCGTAATGTGAGCTATAACTATAAAGCGTGAGATGTTATGGATGAGACTGCCTTCTCACTAGAGGACATGATACATTGGAGAGTAATAACGAGTAAGAGAAATTGGGCAGGAGACAAAGAGAGGAAACAAATGGCTCCAAATGAAATATGCTTCCTAAAGTATGAGAGGTGCTCAGTCTCACGTGGCCAGTCATCTCATCCCCACCCTGATGGACAGGAACCTTGAGATTTGGCACTGAGCTCAGGGAAGTTCGGCTTCGGCTTGCCTTTGGTCCAAATCAGTGTTGGCTATGCGATTAATCCCTTTCCAGATCTCCGTGCTTCGTCAGCCTCACTCCCAGTTGAGATAAATCAGGCCGGCCCAGTCTTTAACGAGGAGATTCTGATGGTAAAGTCTCCCTCACTACCTCATTAACCTGTCTGGGAGAAAAGGACACAGAGAAGGAGAACATTAATTTTGTCTTAATCTCTAACTTCAAACACAGTTTCCTCTCGTGCTAATTGAAAGGAATGGTTTTCTTTGATTGAAATTATATTTAAACGAGTGATTCCATTGGCTGTGGCATTGGCAGTGGCACAAGAAATATTTAGGAGGATAACATCTTTACTAGAGCAAGATCAGGTCCAGGAATTCCAGCAACAAAGTAAAAATCGTTGGATCCTGTGGCATTCAATTGAGTATGTTCATCTTTCTCGACACTCCGTTGACACACACACACAGTCCACTTTCTGTGGAAGAAATCAATTATCACTCCAGTCCACAAGAAACCATGCCCTGTAATGAATGACTTTAGACCAATTGCGCTCACATCCATAGTGATGAAGTCATTAGAGAAAATCATGGTTGGAAACCTACGCACTGATCTCCAAAAATCCCTAGATCCCTATCAGTTTGGGTACAAGAAGAAGACGGGCTTGGATGACGCTATTGGCACAATAGTGCATCTTATCCTAAAACACAGTGAAAGCCCAGCAGCATACCTAAGGCTCACGTTCATTGACTTCAGCTCCGCCTTAAATACTATCCAAGTGCATGTCCTACTGGAGAAGCTGAAACAGATGAGTTTGCCATTCATAATAAGGTGGTACCACTCCTTCCTTACCAACAGGATGCAGCAAGTCAGAGTTAACTCTATGCTCTCTGATGCCCTGACCACCAGCATGGGAACGCCCCAGGGCTGCGTGAGTACCCCTATCCTCTTCACGCTGTAAACAAATACCTGCATCAGCAGGCACTCCAACTACCTGGTTAAGTTCTCGGATGGCACCGATGTCCTCGGGCTCTTAACAAAGGCTCTGAAACCAACGGCTGCAGGGCAAAGATTTAAGGATTTGTCATATGGTGTGATGAACAAAAAACAGAGTTGATCCTTGAATCCATTGGGGACCACAGCACCATAGTGGTACACGGGGAGAACGTTGAGCAGGTGAACTCATACAAGTACCTGTGGATCCACACTGACAGTGGGCTGTGCTGGCACAACCATGTGGAGAGCGTTTGCTCAAGCATCCAACAGCGTTTGCACTTCCTGCATCGACTCAGTCTATGGAGTCAACCAGAAGCCGGCATGAGTAAGACCTTTAACCTCTCTGGGCTAGGTGGGACGAAATCGTCCCACCTACGCAACAGCCAGTGTAATCCCGTGGCGCGATTTTCAAATACCTTAGAAATGCTATTACTTCAATTTCTCAAACATATGACTATTTTACACCATTTTAAAGACAAGACTCTCGTTAACCTCTATGGGACCGGCGGGACGAATTCATCCCATCTACGTAACAGCCAGTTGAATCCTGTGGCGCGATTTTCAAAACCTTTGAAATGCTATTACTTCAATTTCTCAAACATATGACTATTTTACAGCTATTTAAAGACAAGACTCTCGTTAATCTAACCACACTGTCCGATTTCAAAAAGGCTTTACAACGAAAGCAAAACATTAGATTATGTCAGCAGAGTACACAGCCAGAAATAATCAGACACCCATTTTTCAAGCTAGCATATAATGTCACAAAAACCCAGAAGACAGCTAAATGCAGCACTAACCTTTGATGATCTTCCTCAGATGACACACCTAGGACATTATGTTATACAAAACATGCATTTTTTGTTCAATCAAGTTCATATTTATATCAAAAACCAGCTTTTTACATTAGCATGTGACGTTCAGAAAAAGCATACCCCCGCAAACTTCCGGGGAATTTACTAACAATTTACTAAATTACTCACGATAAACGTTCACAAAAAGCATAACAATTATTTTAAGAATTATAGATACATTACTCCTCTATGCACTCGATATGTCCGATTTTAAAATAGCTTTTCGGATGAAGCACATTTTGCAATATTCTGAGTAGATAGCCCGGCATCACAGGGCTAGCTATTTAGACACCCGGCAAGTTTAGCCTTCACCAAAATCCCATTTACTATAACAAAAATGGTCTTACCTTTCCTGTTCTTCGTCAGAATGCACTCCCAGGACTTCTACTTCAATAACAAATGTTGGTTTGGTCCAAAATAATCCATCGTTATATCCAAACAGCGTCGTTTTGTTCGTGAGTTCTAGACACTATCCGAAATGGTAAATAAAGGTCGTGCGCATGGCGCATTTCGTGACAAAAAATGTATAAATATTCCATTACCGTACTTCGAAGCATGTCAACCGCTGTTTAAAATCAATTTTTATGCCATTATTCTCGTAAAAAAGCGATAATATTCCGACCGGGAATCTGCAATTAGCTAAACAGCCGAAGGAAAATACTGCACGGGGTCGAATCGGGCACGCGCCTAATTCCATTGTCCTCTGATGGGCCACTTGGAAAAGGCGATAATGTGTTTCAGCCTGAGGCTGCCTCGTCATCGTTCAGGTTTTTCCCGGGCTCTGAGAGCCTATTGGAGCCCTAGGAAATGTCACGTTACAGCTAAGATCCTGACTCTTCAATACACAGAAGCAAGAACAACAACACCTTGTCAGACAGGCCACTTCCTGCATGAAACCTTCTCAGGTTTTTGCCTGCCATAGGAGTTCTGTTATACTCACAGACACCATTCAAACAGTTTTAGAAACTTTAGGGTGTTTTCTATCCAAAGCCAATAATTATATGCATATTCTAGTTACTGGGCAGGAGTCGTAACCAGATTAAATCGGGTACGTTTTTTATCCGGATGTGAAAATACTGCCCCCTAGCCCAAAGAAGTTAATCTAACCACACTGTCCGATTTCAAAAAGGCTTTACAACGAAAGCAAAACATTAGATTATGTCAGCAGAGTACCCAGCCAGAAATAATCACACACCCATTTTTCAAGCTAGCATATAATGTCACAAAAACCAAAACCACAGCTAAATGCAGCACTAACCTTTGATGATCTTCATCAGATGACACTCCTAGGACATTATGTTATACAATACATGCATGTTTTGTTCAATCAAGTTCATATTTATATCAAAAACCAGCTTTTTACATTAGCATGTGACGTTCAGAACTAGCATACCCACCGAAAACTTCCGGTGAATTTACTAAATTACTCACGATAAACGTTGACAAAAAGCATAACAATTATTTTAAGAATTATAGATACAGAACTCCTTTATGCAATCGCGGTGTCAGATTTTAAAATAGCTTTTCGGTGAAAGCACATTTTGCAATATTCTGAGTAGATAGCCCGGCCATCATGGCTAGCTATTTTGACACCCACCAAGTTTGGCACTCACCAAAGTCAGATTTACTATAAGAAAAATTTGATTACCTTTGCTGTTCTTCGTCAGAATGCACTCCCATGACTTCTACTTCAACACCCAATGTTGTTTTGGTTCCAAATAATCCATAGTTATATCCAAATAGCTGCGTTTTGTTCTTGCGTTCAAGACACTATCCGAAGGGTGACGCGCCGGCGCGTATCGTGACAAAAAAATTCAAAATATTCCATTACCGTACTTCGAAGCATGTCAAACGCTGTTTAAAATCAATTTTTATGCAATTTTTTTCATAAAATAGCGATAATATTCCAACCGGGAGACGTTGTCTTCTTTCAAACACTGAAAATAGAAAATAGAAAATAGAGTCTTCACATGCACGCGCATTTCTCTTTTGTGCTCCAAATCAGAGAGGTGATGCTGTGGAGAGGCACACCAGAGGGGTGAGAGTGCGAAGTCAGCGGTGGATGTGGCTGTCGTGCTGGAGGGAGAAGTTGTCCTGTAGGGCCTTCCAGGCTTCCCAACTGCCTTTTGAGTGCTCGTCGGCCTGCTTTACGCTCTCAACATTGAGTATCCCCAGGAGTGGAAATATTATTTTGAAGCTGTGCTAAAGATCTTCCTGCATCTCTGTGAACAATGTTCAGCTCAAATTCAGTCACTGAAAAACAATGTTGCAGTCTATGGCGGACACTTTTCTGTAACACAGGGGTGATCTTTCTGCTGAGATCTGACTCATAGCAGGGACATGAGAAAGGCTTGTGTCCAGTGGATATTGCTGTACTGTTCTTTAATGTGTTGTGGTCCACTATAGTAATGTTGAAAAACAAACCATTTACAGGTTATGTGAGACCTTGAAAATCAGGCTACTTTTAAAAATGTTGTAGCCATTCAACATTTGCTCACATGCCTGATGTGAATTATTATGGGTGAAGTTAACTTTTTAATTTTTGTCCTGAAATGCATTTGCTTGCATGTTTATTGCACAAATGCAATACGATTTTGTGTCATTTCTGGAACACAAGGTTGCAGCATTGTTACTTTACATGCAAACACTTATGTATCTAGGAATGCTAGATATTCCAGTTATTGAGGACAATTTACATATAAACAATACTGTTTAACTGGAAAGGGAGCTCTTGCCGCATGGTAAGAGGTAGGATCATTTAAAAAATAAGCTGACCTTTTAAAGGTTAATACATTGTGTTATGACTAACTGTAAGGTCTCCTTTTTTAGGAGACCTCTGTGTGTGTTTTCACACCTGTTTTGAGTGTTGTGCCCTTCAGACACTATCAGAAGGTGGAAACTGCCTGTGTTCAAACTCCTCCTGTCTGGGCCCCACCTGGCTATCTGAGGTTCTGAGAATACAACTGGTTTTGTGAGAACACAAGGCTGCCGCAGGCCTAATGAAACAGCCACCTTTCAGAAGATGCTTGGACTTGTTCACCTTGTTATGACCCTATACTTGTGATGAAAGGTCAAGTTTCGGTCAAACCCACTTCTGAGCTTTTAATTGCTGACAATATGGTTGCTGCTGTCAGTGGGAGGTTAGATTCATTAAAATGTTGTTGCCAGGGAAACTCACGCAAGGAGGACTGGGAGAGACTATATGAGTTAAAAGATGTCTTAGACATTTTGCAGAACCTGGGGAGAGCTATCATATACTGTACTCTGTACCAACTTCTGCCTACAATTGTATTACTAAAGGATCATTTTAATACTTAAACAAAGAGTCTGTGTTTCCTTTCTATTACCAATATATATACACGTTTGATAAATATATAGACCTGATCATCTGTTGAAGAAATTGATTAACACTTTGGTGAGCTTGCCAGGAGCGGGTGACCACTTCGCTGGACTGACCATTGACCCACGTGCAAGCGCTACAAAATTATAAGGTAAGCGGACGCATGTTATGTAGCATGTTGTGGTTAATGAGCCATTCTGGCAAGTAAGTGGCGCCTCGCTGTTAAATTTATACGAACCTACATTTCTGTGTAATGATGAAATAATTTAAAGTGTGAACCTATTGTTGTGCAATTCATGGGAGGAAGCACAGACCACCTAGGTGGAAATAGGTTATGAATTCCTGTGTTAAATGTTTATGGTTATGAGACTTGGTGATAGGACATAGGGCACAAATCCCAAGTATAAACGCTGATTGTTGTGATAGAGTTAAGGGTTTGAATATTTTTCAGATCAAGTATTTTGTAATTGTTCTATGTATCATGTTTTCTGTGTGGTATGACTGGATGGTGGGACATTAAATCAGGAGTTAGTTATAAGCAATATAATGCCTGTGTATTTGTTTAGTGGACATTTGGATCAGATGCTCAAAGATTTGCCTGTGAGGGTAAAATCTTAATGCATACACCCTTGCTGTATTAGGAAATAGACCTACCCGTGTGTTACTGACCCATGTTATTTTAAAAATAAATAGTTTTGAAGTAATAGTTTCTCCCTTGGAAGGAGAAGATTATCACAGAGATACCAGGATTGTTGTGGAGGTCACACCAAAGTTTAAACCAGCTATAAATCATCTTGAACCCTTTACTATTTCGTGGTTGCTCCACAGAGGACAATTATTTTACACCACCCATACATTACATGGTATTCAGTTATCATTTACTTATCACCCTGCTTTAAATACACTTTTGCGTGTTAAAGGATTGACTATACACATATAGGGTTATTTTGCATTCATTTATATGTATTCACATTACAAGTAGACCCTAAAAATTTTTTTAAAAAAGAGATATGGCAGACGGGAGCTCAGAGTTGTCTGAGGGGCCGGTCGCAATGAAACCCGCCACCCCTCTACAGTTTTTAATTGGGAAATACCCCACTATGGAAGAAGACTTAACCTGGATTTTCAAGAAATAGCATAAGTGGACCAAAGGGTCTTTTGAATACGGATGGGTCATTTAACAAAACCAAATATCAACATGTTTTATTTTTGTATTTATTTATTTCACGTTTATTTAACCAGGTAGGCCAGTTGAGAACAGGTACTCATTTACAACTGCGACCTGGCCAAGATAAAGCAAAGCAGTGCAACAAAAACAACAACACTGTGACACTTAAACAAACATACAGTCAATAACACAAATAGAAAAATCTATGTACAGTGTGTGCAAATGTAGAAGGGTAGGGAGGTAAGGTAATAAATAGGCCATAGAGGTGAAATAAATACAATTACAATTTATCATTAACACTGGAGTGAAAGATGTGCAGATGATGATGTGCAAGTAGAGATACTGGGGTGCAAAAGAGAAAGAGGGTACGTAATAATATGGGGATGAGGTAGTTGGATGTGCTATTTACAGATTGGCTGTGTACAGATACAGTGATCGGAAAGCTGCTCTGACAGCTGATCCTTAATGTTAGAGAGGGAGAGATAAGTCTCCAGCGTCAGTGAATTTTGCAATTTGTTCCAGTCATTGGCAGCAGAGAACTGGAAGGAAAGGCGGCCAAAGGAAGCGTTGGCTTTGGGGATGACCAGTGAAATATACCTGATTGAGCGCGTGCTAGGGGTGAATGTTGCTATGGTGACCAGTGAGCTGAGATAAGGCGGGGCTTTACCTAGCAAAGACTTATAGATGACCTGGAGCCAGTGGGTTTGGCAACGAATATGTAGTGAGGGTCAGCCAACGAGAGCATACTGTACAGGTCACAGTGGTATGTAGTATATGGGGCTTGGTGACAAAACGGATGGCACTGTGATAGACTACAGTTTGCTGAGTAGAGTGTTGGAGGCTATTTTGTAAATTACATCGCCGAAGTCAAGGATCGGTAGGATAGTCCGTTTTACGAGGGCATGTTTGGCAGAATGAGTGAAGGAGGCTTTGTTGCGAAATAGGAAGCCGATTCTAGGTTTAATTTGGGATTGGAGATGCTTAATGTGAGTCTGGAAGGAGAGTTTACAGTCTAACCAGACACCTAGGTATTTGTAGTTGTCCACATATTCTAAGTCAGAACTGTTCAGAGTAGTCACGCTAGTCGGGTGGGTGGGTGCGGGCAGCAATCGGTTGAAGAGCATGCATTTAGTTTTACTTGTATTTAAGAGCAGTTGGGGGCCACAGAAGGAGTGTTGTATGGCATTGAAGCTTGTTTGGAGGTTTGTTAGCACAGTATCCAAAGAAGGGCCAGATGTATACAGAATGGTGTCGTCTGCGTAGAGGTGGATCAGAGAATCACCAGCAGCAAGAGCAACATCGTTGATTTATACAAAGAAAAGAGAATTGATCCCTGTAGCACCCCCATAGAGACTGCCAGATGTCCGGACAGCAGGCCCTCCGATTTGACACACTGAACTCTATCCGAGAAGTAGTTGGTCAACCAGGCGAGGCAGTCATTTGAGAAGCCAAGGCTATTGAGTCTGCCGATAAGAATGCGGTGATTGACAGAGTCGAAAGCCTTGGCCAGCTCGATGAAGACGGCTGCACAGTACTGCATTTTATTGATGGCGGTTATGATATCGTTTAGGACCTTGAGCGTGGCTGAGGTGCACCCATGACCATTTCGGAAATTAGATTGCATAGTGGAGAAGGTATGGTGGGATTCGAAATGGTCAGTTATCTGTTTGTTAACTTAGCTTTTGAATATTTTAGAAAGGCAGGGCAGGATGGATATAGGTCTATAACAGTTTGGGTTTAGAGTGTCTCCCCTTTGAAGAGCCGGATGCCCGCGGCAGCTTTCCAATCTTTGTGGATCTCAGGACATTGTGAAAAGAAGACAGAAAAATATTCCACCCTGTTTTCTGTGACTGCTAGGGCAATGTTAAAAACTGAGGGTAACCTATTCTGGACTCAACAGAAAGCTACCGGTTTGAAAAAGGAATTAATAAAAATTAAAGACCCTGGCTCTCTCAAGGCAGAGAAGTTCCCTGTTGAGTGTAGCGCTCCACCATATGCTCCACCACCACCTCCTCCCTACCATGGAGATAAATTTGAAGGAATCTATCCATTACTCCCGAACAAACTACTGGCTCCAGGTGTTTGGTCTTTGGTGTTTGGTCTCCAGGGTCTGAGAGAGACAAAGTCCAGAGCCAAGGAGGGGAGTCAGAAGTTACCAGGAAGGTTGTCTTCAGTGGAAACTTAAGAAGACGCAAGGACCTGTTTCCCTGTCTGACCAAGGCGATGACTCTTCTCCACCACCGGGTAGAATGTATCAAGAACTTGGAGAAATATGGAATGATGCCAAGACACAATCAACACCTCTCTGTCCTAGAGTTACCACGGCAAAGGACCTCATGGCAGCTCAAGAAAAGAAGGTGCACAGAGAAATGGATAACGCTGTTGAGGTTATCAGACAAGGTCGTAATGACTCTGTTGGACTCCATTATAGGTTACCCTCAGTCTAATTGGTAATCACACAGTGAATGAAGAGAACAGAAGAGAGGAAGAAGAACTGATATGACTGAGAACAGAATATGAAGAAAAAATGTATTGAACAACACTGGAGATAGTGGAAAGAAAGGAGGAGAGAGGAGGCAGAATGTGAACTACTGAGAAAAAACGAATTTGATGCTGATAATGAAGAGAAGGACTCTCAAGTGCGTGCTGCCGGTTCACAAAGTATGAAGGAACAACTGGATCGCTCGAAGGACAAACTCAGGCGCCTGTCACACCAGGTGGAAAGTGACATTGCAACGTCACGGGGTGAATTGAAAAACATGCAGCCCCGGACATCTCAGAGACTGGCGATGAAAAGGACTGAATGGATGAAGACACAGCCAGGTGAAGATGACCATCCTGTGGGAACGTATCCCCTGGTAATAAAGACCTCTGGTACAGGACAACCATACTATGATTACAAACCATGGAGTTTTGGAGACTTCTTTTGGAGTTTTGGAGATCACTGCAGAGCCTGGAAAAAGATGAAGACTGATGAAAAAGCAAGGAAGACTGGCCTTGACACAAAACTCAAGAAAGCCCAACTAGACAAAGGAAAAACCAACAATCTAATGGTGGCTGTAACCCCAGCTGCAATGCAGCAGCAGTCTCCTCCATCACCTGCTCCACAGTTTACCCAAGCACCTGCTACTCAGTTCCCTCCTCAACCATATGGGAACTCACAACCCTACCTCAAATGAAAATAACATCTCTTTTTTAAAAAAATTGGGAACTCAGTCGGGGTTGAGAGTTGGAATAGTAGAATACACAAGGTGCAATTGGTTGTGCATCAGCAGTTTTCCTCGTTAATCTATATGTCACTCACTGACAGTCACTCAATTAGCCCATGTCAGTTAAAACCTCTTCAGCGTCTGATCCCGTTAGCGGGATCAAAATCCAGCGAAAAATCATATCGCCAATTAGCATTAAAAAAAAATCATAATTAAAAAAAATAAAAAAAAATATATATATTTTTTTTTTATAGATACACCTCTCCTGAATCGACCCACGTCGTCCGATTTCAAAAAGGTTTTACAGGAAAAGCAAATCATTAGATTATATTAGATGAGTCCATCGTAAAAAGCAGCTTCATAGCCATTTTCCGACCAACCACTTGCATCACATATAATCAAAAAACAGCTAAATGCAGCACTAACCTTTTACAAACTTCATCAGATGGCACCCCTAGGACATCATGTTATACAATGCATGCATTCTTTTGTTCAATAAAGGTCATATTTATATATAAAAACAGCATTTTACATCTCTGTCTGACGTTGACTAAATAATTTCCCCTCAAATGCGTCCCGGTAAACAATGCTACATTTCCCTAAATTACTATCCGATAACGATTTTTTAAATGTATATTGTCAATCTAACATTTATAGATGAATATCTCTTGAGAACACCCGTCATACCAGATTTTAAATTAACTTTACTGGGTAATCACACTTTGCGATAAAAGGAGATGCGATACTCAGAAAATTAGCTAATATACAGAGCTCGGCGCCATCTTGGAAAGAATCGCATGTCACATCTCATCTTGTATAATATTGTCAATAATCGCCTACCTTTAGTTGTCTTCATCAGAAAGCATCCCAGGTCCACAACAGATGTATTTTCGGTCAAAAAGTCCATACTTCACGTTCCATTAGCCTGATGTTGGTAGCGCGTCCTATGGCTCTCTCCAAGCGCAGCTCTGAAGTTCAGAATAAATGCAATGCTCGCGCATGTAGGTTCGTTCAAACATGTCAAACGTTGTATAAAATAAATCTTCAGGGCCTCTAACACCAAGAGAGCCAATAAGATTCGAGGGGGATGATGTCATGGCCTTTAAAACCGTATCCAAAGGTGGGGGCAGACATGGCCGCCGGCGTCATAATGGTGATGGCCCATCCCCTGTGACCAATTTCAAACTCGTGTCATTCACTGAGTTTTGACTCTATAAGGCTCAAACCACTGTGAAAGGACTGGCGACATCTAGTGGAAGCAATAGGAAGTGCTCACTGAACCATGGTTAACGGTGTGATTAATAAGGAAAGATGAGAAGTCGAGTCCACAATTCAGAATTCCACTTCCTGTTTCAATCGGTCTCGGGGTTTTGACTGCCATTTGAGTTCTGTTATACTCACAGACACCATTCAAACAGTTTTAGAAACTTTAGAGTGTTTTCTATCCATATATAATAAGTATATGCATGCCCTATCTTCTGAGTTTGATTAGTAGGCCGTTGAAAATGGGAACGATTTTTTTTCAAAATGCGCTGTGGCGCCCCCTATCCTACGGTATCCTCAAGAGGTTTTAACCCAGCACAACTGCACTTGTCTCTGGAAGATGGAGAACCACACTACTGTCCTGATCAAGTCCAACACGATTTCAAGGCCCAACCTGACCTTTATGATGAACCACTTGAGCTTCCTGATGTTACTCTCTTTGTTGATGGCTCTGCCTTTATTGGTAGCGAGGTTTGGTATAGTCTCACTGGATAGGTCATTGTTGATTGAACAGCCCTTGCATGAACATTGCTCAGCACAACAAGCTGAGCTTCTAGAACTTACTGAAGCATGTATATTAGGTAGTGGTTTGAAGATTAACATTTATTCTGACTCTGCATACGCCATTGGTGTTTGCCTCTCATGGGTTGGCGTTTGGAAGGGTAGGGACTTTGTTAACACGTCTGGTACCCCTATTAAACACTGTTTACAGTGTTACACTGCTTGAAGCTATTTTGCTTCCTGCCAAGTTGGCTATTCTTAAGGTCCATGCCCACACAGGCAACACTGATAGCATTAGTTTAGGTAATGCAGGTGCTGATGCTGCTGCTAAGAATGCTGCTTCCCGCTGCCGTACTCATGCGGTTCTGCTTGCCTCCCCATGTACATCTGAAATCACTGATCTGGACCAACACCAGGCTGCGGATGCACTTAATCATCCTAGGGGCTGCTCCAGAGGCGCTGATGGCCTGTAGAGGAAATCACTCTCTGGCAAACCAGTTCTGCCTCTACCTCTCGTCTCCACTGTGTGTCGCCGGGCCCACGGGTGGGTCAAACGCCAAGGGGGAGATGGTAAGACTAATATCTGTCACCTGGTTTTGTCCAGGTTTTTACAAAACACGCGTATAAATGTACTAAACTCAGCAAAAAAAGAAAGGTCCTCTCACTCTCAACTGCATTTATTTTCAGCAAACTTAACATGTGTAAATATTTGTATGAACATAACAAGATTCAACATCTGAGACAAACTCAACAAGTTCCACAGACATGTGACTAACAGAAATTAAATAATGTGTCCCTGAACAAAGGGGGGGGGGGGGGGTCAAAATCAAAAGTAAGTGTCAGTATCTGCATTAAGTACTGCGGTGCATCTCCTCCTCATAAACTGCACCAGATTTGCCAGTTCTTGCTGTGAGATATAACCCCACTCTTCCAACAAGGCACCTGCAAGTTCCTGGACATTTCTGGGGGAAATGGCCCTAGCCCTCACCTTCTGATCCAACAGGTCCCAGACGTGCTCAATGGAATTGAGATCCGGGCTCTTCGCTTGCCATGGCAGAACACTGACATTCCTGTCTTGCAGGAAATCACGCACAGAACGAGCAGTATGGCTGGTGGCATTGTCATGCTGGAGGGTCATGTCAGGATGAGCCTATAGGAAGGGTACCACATGAGGGACGAGGATGTCTTCCCTGTAACACACAGTGTTGAGATTGCTGGCAATAACAACAAGCTCAGTCCGATGATGCTGTGACACACCGCCCCAGTTCATGACGGACCCTCCAGTTCCAAATTGTACAGGCCTTGGTGTAACGCTCATTCCTTCGAAGATAAACACAAATCCGACCATCACCTCTTCAGTGAAGAGCCCTTTTTGCCAGTCCTGTCTTGTCCAGCGACGGTGGGTTTGGGCCCATAGGTGACGTTGTTGCCGGTTATGTCTGGTGAGGACCTGCCTTACAACAGGCCTACAAGCCCTCAGTCCAGCCTCTCTCAGCCTATTACAGACAGTCTGATGGAGGGATTGTGCGTTCCTGGTGTAACTCGGGCAGTTGTTGTTGCCATCCTGTACCTGTCCCGCAGGTGTGATGTTCGGATGTACCAATCCTGTGCAGGTGTTGTTACACATGGTCTGCCACTGCGAGGATGAACGGCTGTCCGTCCTGTCTCCATGTAACGCTGTCTTATGCGTCTCACAGTAGGGACATTGCAATTTATTGCCCTGGCCACATCTGCAGTCCTCATGCCTCCTTGCAACATGCCTAACTTCTTTGGGATATCGGGGCAGTATTGAGTAGCTTGGATGAATAAGGTGCCCAGAGTAAACTGCCTGCTACTCAGGCCCAAAAGCTATAATATGCATATACAGTGGGGGAAAAAACCTGCTGATTTTGTACGTTTGCCCACTTACAAAGAAATGATCGGTCTATAATTTTAATGGTAGGTTTATATGAACAGTGAGAGACAGAATAACAACAAAAAATCCAGAAAAACGCATGTCAAAAATGTTATAAATTGATTTGCATTTTAATGGGGGAAATAGTATTTGCCTTTTGTTCATTAATTGTTTATGGTTCATTGAACAAGCATGGGAAACAGTGTTTAAACCCTTAAACAAATTATCTTTGAAAGACAGGGTCCTGAAAAAGGGACGTTTCTTTTTTTGCTGAGTTTACATGCATGCTATACAACATTGGTAAAGGTATCCCCCTGAAACCAGGGAAATGTCCAGTGCCGGCCTGCTCGTTCACCCATTTAGCTATGGATTTCATAGACATGGCTGAACAAAAACAAAGAAAGAGATACTGTCTGGTAATAATTGACCGCTTTACCAGGTGGGTTGCAGCATTTCCAACTGTGCGCTGTGATGCTAAAACGGAAGCAAAACTTCTGGTAAGGGAAATTATCCCTAGATTTGGTATACCGGAAGTTCTCTCCGCAGACAATGACACCCATTTCACAGGAGATGTGGTTGCACAGGTGGCTGCCCAATTGGGGATAGATCAGAAGTTTGTTTGTATCTACCATCCACAAAGTAATGGGATTACTGAGAGAGCTAATCAAACCATAAAAGTGGGGCTTGCCAAAGCATGCCACTCCACAGGGAAGTAATGGGTAGTGTCTCCCATTAGTCCTGATGAAAATGTGCAATAATTTAAACCATAGAACAGGGCTTAGCCCACATGAGCTCTTAACTGACCATCCAATGAACATTCCTTTACACAGACCAATGACTCCAAAACTGACTGACCTGACTGCACTGGATGATGATTTGAAGGAACATAACTACACTGGATGAATATATTTAATATATGAATATATGAAGGAACTAACCCACGCTGTTAGGTCTTTGTATTCCCAATACAGAAAAGCCCAGGAAGTTCCAGAACAGGGTGACCCAGACAGCCTACCTGTTGACGTTGGAGAATGGATCAAGCTGAAGGTCCACAAAAGGAAGTGGAACCACCCCAGATGGATGGGTCCATACCAGGTCATCGCAGCGACACCCATAGCAGTGAAGGTCCAGGAGCATCAGGGGTGGCACCACCTATCGCACTGCCAGAAGACATCCCAACCATCATAACAGATAATAATGCACACCCAGACCCAGATGTTGTTGCACATGACCACTATGGTCACATTGTTAAAAACAAACTTGGGGTAAACCTTTGATCATCCACCAGCAGCCTTTGTTGGGGGGAATAGAGATCCAAGGGAATCAATTGAAAACCAGTAACCAATAGGTAAGAATGGTCCAGAACGTGAGCCGAAAAGCCACGCCTCGTGGTTGGTAAGTAGTCATCTTAAAAAACCCTCAGAGTGAATTGTTTGGATCAATTGTAGTCCCATTGCTAAGTACGCCTACCGCATGCAGTGTCCTCTCATGCATCCTCCAACAAGATAAGACAGCTAGGAATCAACCCAGATGCGTCCAATTATTTGTCTCCAGAGAGTATTCCATCACGATTAACCAAACTATTGGCTCTCATAAGGTTTCTAGTCAGCTTACCAATCCATGTGCCCAAATGAGAAATATACACCCCAGGAATGGGTCCATCAAGAACCTTAGTCTAGGATCTGCCCTTATGTTTAGGGGTAGTAAGTATGCCTCCTCTGCTATTGAATGTCCTAAATATCCTGTTCATCCACTGCCTTTGTCATTTGGAAATAAGATAGAACCTGTCTTGAACAATTTGAGACCTGTAACCGAACCCCAACTTTGTCTTTGTGGTAGAGGTAGTATTACCATGGGCCTTTCAGACAACCTTAGGAGTTACGCGGGTGTGCCACCAACTACCGAACCCTCTCTTAATATGAATCACGCATTAACCTTCTCTGACTCTATAACTGGAATACCCATATCCGTTATAGGGTCTGGATTGGGGGCTCTTTATGGTGTTATGTGGGTTTGCAGTGAAAATGGCTACCTACAATTACCTAATGGGTGGGATGGTTGCTGTTATTTAGGCCAAACTCAAATTAAAGTTGCAATCATACCCCTGCTGACCCTATTGGAAGCTAAGCATAACACCACAGCACACCGCAGTAGCTGTGTGAAACGAGCAATGGCAGATAATGGCTTGGCTAGTGGATTTTCTCGTAGCAATGGGGAACTATTCGGATTGGCACTCTTCCCAGGCTTGGAATTAGTGTTAGGGGATTGGATTAACCTGTTGAGGACAGACGTCCCGCTTGCGGAACCCCTAGCCAACAGCCAATGGCATCGCACGGCGCGAAATACAAAACCAACTAAAATACCACAATTCAATTTTCTCAAACAATCAACTATTTTACACCATTTTAAAGATAAGACTCTCCTTTATCTAACCACATTGTCCGATTTCAAAAAGGCTTTACAGCGAAAGCAAAACATTAGATTATGTTAGGAAAGCACATTTTGCAATATTCTGAGTACATAGCTCGGCCATCACGGCTAGCTATTTTGACACCCACCAAGTTTGGGGGTCACTAAACTCAGAATTACTATTAGAAAAATGGGTTTACCTTTGCTGTTCTTCATCAGAATGCACTCCCAGGACTTCTACTTCAACAACAAATGTTGTTTTGGTTCCAAATAATCCATAGTTATATTCAAATAGCTCCGTTTTGTTTGTGCGTTCAGGTCACTATCCGAAGGGTGACGCGCGAACGCATTTCATGTCAAACAATTTCAAAATATTCAATTACTGTACTTAGAAGCATGTCAAACACTGTTTAAAATCAATTTTCATGATATTTTTCTCGTAAAATAGCGATAATATTCAAACCGGGAGATGTTGTATTCATTCAAACACTGAAAGAAAACCATGGAGTCGTCTCGTGCACGCGTGCTCCAGTGTCATTGTTCTCAGCAGGACCACTCACAAAAACTCCTGCTGTTTTTCGCCCAGAGACTGGAGAGCTCTCATTCCACTTTCTGGCGCCTTCTGAGAGCCAATGAAAGCCTTAGAAAATGTCACGTTACAGCAGAGATGCTGTATTTTTGATAGAGATGCCCTAGAAGGAGAACAAATTGTCAGACAGGGCACTTCCTGTATAGAATCTTCTCAGGTTTTGGCCTGCCATATGAGTTCTGTTATACTCACAGACACCATTCAAACAGTTTTCGAAACTTTAGAGTGTTTTCTATCCAAATCTACTAATTATATATATATTCTAGTTTCTGGGCAGGAGCAGTAACCAGATTAAATCGGGTATGTTTTTTATCCTGCTGTGAAAATACTGCCCCCTATCCCAAAGAAGTGAATAACATCACCTACTCAATGCAGGCCCATATGAATTTGACTATTGGTGGTTTTGCCCTTCTTTCTACTGATGTTCAAAATCTTAAAGCTGTTACAGCCAGGCCTAGCCTGGCATTAGACTACATCCTGGCTAAGGAGGGTGGATATTGCAGGGCCCTAAATTCTATTTCCCCCACTGAATGTGTTATGCTTCTCCCTGACTCCTCTGATAATATGACAGAGATTTTGAAAGAATTAACACAGTTGGCTGATACCTACACCCCCACAGGAGAAGACTCCTGGTTCCCGTTTGAGTGGTTGAAAGATAAACTAGGACATTTTGGAATTAAGTCGTTTTCCATTTTGGTTCCATTACTGCTCCCACTGATCGTTTTGTTAATATGCATTTGTGCATTCTGTGCAGCTGGCATATATGTACTTCATAAGGCTAGGCCAGGCATGTTTATGCTTCATGTTCTTCGTCCTCCAGACCCTTATTTCTATTCTCAATTTCCTGAGGATTGCTTGCAATCTAATAAACCTTTTATGGATGATTCTTATAATCACTATGCTTGAGTTACTTTGTTTTTGTTGAGGCCTGGTGGTCTCAAAGGGGGGATTGAAGGGGTTAAACCAAGACCTCATACCGTTTTAAAGGGTTAATACATTGTGTTATGACTAACTGTAAGGTCTCCTTTTTTAGGAGACCTCTGTGTGTGTATTCACACCTGTTTTGAGTGTTGTCCCCTTCAGACACTATCAGAAGGCGGAAACTGCCTGTGTTCATACTCCTCCTGTCTGGACCCCACCTGGCTATCTGAGGTTCTGAGAATACGACTGGTTTTGTGAGAACTCAAGGCTGCCGCAAGCCTGATGAAAACAGCCACCTTCCAGAAGATGCTTGGACTCGTTCACCTTCACCTATACTCGTGATGAAAGTTCAAGTTTCGGTCAAACCCACTTCTGAGCTTTTAATTGCTGACAATATGGTTGCTGCTGTCAAATCAAATGTATTTATATAGCCCTTCTTACATCAGCTGATATCTCAAAGTGCTGTACAGAAACCCAGCCTAAAACACCAAACAGCAAGCAATGCAGGTGTAGAAGCACGGTGGCTAGGAAAAACTCCCTAGAAAGGCCAAAACCTAGGAAGAAACCTAGAGAGGAACCAGGCTATGAGGGGTGGCCAGTCCTCTTCTGGCTGTGCCGGGTGGAGATTATAACAGCACATGGCCTAGATGTTCAAATGTTCATAAATGAACAGCATGGTCAAATAATAATAATCATAGTAGTTGTCGAGGGTGCAACATGTCAGTAACACAAGAGTAAGTGTCAGTTGGCTTTTTCATAGCCGATCTTTGAGAGTATCTCTACCGCTCCTGCTGTCTCTAGAGAGTTGAAAACAGCAGGTCTGGGACAGGTAGCATGTCCGGTGAATAGGTCAGGGTTCCAGCAGGTCTGGGAAAGCAGGTCTGGGACAGGTAGCACGTCCGGTGAAAAGGTCAGGGTTCCATAGCTGCGGGCAGAACAGTTGGAACTGGAGCAGTAGCACGGCCAGGTGAACTGGGGACGTCAAGGAGTCATCAAGCCAGGTAGTCCTGAGGCATGGTCCTAGGGCTCAGGTCCTCCGAGAGAGAGAAAGAAAGAAAGAGAGAAAGAAAGAGAGAATTAGAGAAAGCATATTTAAATTCACACAGGACACCGGAAAAGACAAGAGAAATACTCCAGATGTGACAGACTGACCCTAGCCCCCCGACACATAAACTACTGCAGCATAAATACTGGAGGCTGAGACAGGAGGAGTCAGGAGACACTGTGGCCCCATCCGATGAAAACCCTGGACAGGGCCAAACAGGTAGGATATAACCCCACCCACTTTGCCAAAGCACAGCCTCCACACCACTGGAGGGATGTCTCCAACCACCAACATACCATCCCGGGAGAAGGCAGAGTATAGCCCACAAAGATCTCCGCCACGGCACAGCCCAAGGGGGGGCGCCAACCCAGACAGGAAGACCACGTCAGTGACTCAACCCACTCAAGTGATGCACCCCTCCCAGGGACGGCATGGAAGAACACCAGCAAGCCAGTGACTCAGCCCCCGTAACAGGGGTAGAGGCAGAGAATCCCAGTGGAAAGAGGGGAAACCGGCCAGGCAGAGACAGCAAGGGCGGTTCGTTGCTCCAGCCTTTCCGTTCACCTTTACACCCCTGGGCCAGACAACACTTAATCATAGGACCTACTGAAGAGATATGTCTTCAGTAAAGACTTAAAGTTTGAGACTGAGTCTGCGTCTCTCACATGGGTAGGCAGACTATTCCATAAAAATGGAGCTCTATAGGAGAAAGCCCTGCCTCCAGTTGTTTGCTTAGAAATTCTAGGAACAATTAGGAGGCCCGCGTCTTGTGACCGTAGCGTATGTGTAGGTATGAACGGCAGGACCAAATCGGAAAGATAGGTAGGAACAAGCCCATGTAATGCTTTATACGTTAGCAGTAAAACCTTGAAATCAGCCCTTGCCTTAACAGGAAGCCAGTGTAGGGAGGCTAGCACTGGAGTAATATGATCACATTTTTTGGTTCGAGTCAGGATTCTAGCAGCCGTATTTAGCACTAACTGAAGTTTATTTAGTGCTTTATCCGGGTAGCTGGAAAGTAGAGCATTGCAGTAGTCCAACCTAGAAGTAACAAAGGCATGGATACATTTTTCTGCGTCATTTTTGGACAGAAAGTTTCTGATTTTTGCAATGTTTCGTAGATGGAAAAAAGCTGTCCTTGAAACAGACTTGATATGTTCTTCAAAAGAGAGATCAGGGTCCAGAGTAACGCCGAGGTCCTTCACAGTTTTATTTGAGACGACTGTACAACCATCCAGATTAATTGTCAGATTCAACAGAAGATCTCTTTGTTTCTTGGGACCTAGAAAAAGCATCTCTGTTTTGTCCGAGTTTAAGAGTAGAAAGTTTGCAGCCATCCACTTCCTTATGTCTGAGACACAGGCTTCTAGTGAGGGCAATTTTGGGGCTTCACCATGTTTCATTGAAATGTACAGCTGTGTGTCATCCGCATAGCAGTGAAATTTAACATTATGTTTTCGAATGACATCCCCAAGAGGTAAAATATATAGTGAAAACAATAGTGGTCCTAAAACGGAACCTTGAGGAACACCAAAATGTACAGTTGATTTGTCAGGGGACAAACCTTTCACAGAGACAAACTGATATCTTTCCGACAGATAAGACCTAAACCAGGCCAGAACTTGTCCATGTAGACCAATTTGGGTTTCCAATCTTTCCAAAAGAATGTGGTGATCGATGGTATTAAAAGCAGCACTAAGATCTAGGAGCACGAGGACAGACGCAGAACCTCGGTCTCAGTCTCAGTGCTATGATGGGGTCTAAAACCAGACTGAAGCGTTTCGTATACATTGTTTGTCTTCAGGAAGGCAGTGAGTTGCTTCGCAACAACTTTTTCTAAACTTTTTGAGAGGAATGGAAGATTCGATATAGGCCGATAGTTTTTTATAATTTCTGGGTCAAGATTTGGCTTTTTCAAGAGAGGCTTTATTACTGCCACTTTTAGTGAGTTTGGTACACATCCGGTGGATAGAGAGCCGTTTATTATGTTCAACATAGGAGGGCCAAGCACAGAAAGCAGCTCTTTCAGTAGTTTAGTTGGAATAGGGTCCAGTATGCAGCTTGAAGGTTTAGAGGGGGGAGGTTAGATTTATTAAAATGTTGTTGCCAGGGAAACTCACGCAAGGAGGACTGGGAGAGGCTGTCTTAGACATTTTGCAGAACCTGGGGAGAGCTGTCATATACTGTACTCTGTACCAATTTCTGCCTGCAATTGTATTTCTAAATGATAATTTTAATACTTAAACAAAGAGTCTGTGTTTCATTTCTACTACCAATATATATACACGTTTGATAATTATATAGACCTGATCATCTGTTGAAGAAATTGACCAACAGAAGCAGGATGTGAAATCTGACACCTCTTGAAGCTGGGATGTCCCTCCTACCATTTAATTCGCTCTTCTGATTGCCCATCACCTCCTGGCTGAACCTTACGTCACAGCAACTAACAATTTGCCTGAAATTGTCACGTCCTGACCAGTGAAAAGGGTCATTTGCCATAGTAGAATGGTCAGGGTGTGGCAGGGGGGTTGTTTTGTGTGTTTTGGGGTTTGTTTGTTTCTAGGGGAATGTGTTATAGTTTTCATTTTCAATTTTTCGTTTTCCAGGTTTGGCCGAGTATGGTTTCCAATCAGAGGCAAGTGTCTTTCGTTGTCTCTGATTGGAAGCCACACTTAGGCAGCCTATTTTCCTTTGGGTTTTGTGGGTGGTTGTTTTTCGTTATAGTCTTTGTACCTTACGGAACTGTTGGTCGTTGTTACCTTGGTCTGTTCACTACGAAGTTTGTGACAGAAATCCTTACATAATAACGTAGCAGGAGATAGTGCTTTCGGCACTGTAGCACATTCAGAGACTGATTTATAGTCAGTAATCTAAAATAATTCATATTTTTGAAACAAAAAACACTTTGTGTGTCATGAAAGGCGAGTTCCTAACAAGTCCAGGAAGCCAAGCTAGAGCTCTGTGAAACGTTCACAGTGATGGGGGAAGACATTTTGATCAAGAAAATATGCACATTTTCTCTAATACTAAGCATATATGTATTTTACAGGTTAAATCTTATAGTATGTCATTTCAAGCCTTATTCATACAGTTTTGTTGAATAGGAATTACATCATAACAAATATTTCATATTTTTATCATATTTGTACTGTGTAATTGAGCTTGTGTCTTCAAAAGTGTCTACACCTCAGAACTGTATAACTATTTTTTAACAGAAATGTGAGATTTGAACCTTTCTTGGAGTATGCATCAATACTATAGTAGTTATTGTGTCTGGCCCTCTCATGTTTAATCATTCATTTTGGGGATTACGTAGATTATATTTTAGATTACATTTAAGAGGCTATTACACAGATTTGTGTTGTCTTAAGTCTAACCTAATACGATCATGTTTTGGTGCCATGTTATTTGAATGTGTTTAAAAGCAAAATTTATTGAAGCCATTGACCTTTTTTCACCCTGAGGATTTTTTTTCTTTTTTCAGTGTAGCTTCTGTGCTGCGTCGGCGGGTCCCTTTAGGCTGTAGTTGAGGAGAACAATAAACAAACAATTAGAGTGTATACTGATCAATTATTAGCGTCATACATCACACGTTAGAAATAAGCACTTTCCTTTAGTAGTGCTATAAAGTATTTTCCCCACAGGCAATCAGTGGAGAGGGACACTGGTCAAGGAGCAGTGAGGAGTCAGACGGTATGTTGAAGGTTGTGCGCATGTCCTTTTGTTCCTAGTTCTGTGGTGCAATTAGTTTGGGACGGGAGGTGATAGGGATTGGCAACAGCTGTCTCATAGCCAATATAGTCCATGCCAAACTGTATAATCATAGCACACCACGCAAAGCAAGAAAATGGTTCATTCAAGTCAATTTTACACGTGAGAATGTAAAAAGCCAAATGAAAGGAAATCGTTGCAAATAACACACCACACGTGAGTGCAAGGCACTTGTAAAATAGGGGATGATAGCAAAATAAGATATGCTGATAAGTAATATAATAAACATGCTGATAATATAAATATAAGGTAGTCTCTAGTTTAGCAAGAGTCAGTGGCCATGTATGAATACCCATACTTGCATCCAAAATAGTAGGATGTTTGAGTATGCGACATTTCGAAAATCAAGTATACTGTAATGTGTGTGCTGAGAGTCAGGAAGCAAGTTCAGGGAGTGAATAATTTAATAAATGAACGAAACGTAATACAAAACAAGAAACACGAACAACGCACAGACATGAAACTGAAACAGAAACAATAACGCCTGGGGAAGGAACCAAAGGGAGTGACATACATAGGGCAGGTAATCAAGGTGATGGAGTCCAGGTGAGTGTCATGAGGCACTGATGCGTGTGACAATGGTGACAAGTGTGCGCAATAATCAGCAGCCTGGTGACCTAGAGGCCGGAGAGGGAGCACACGTGACATATACTTTAAATTCCCTGATGTCATACTCATTTTCGGCTTTGACAACAGCTGAACAATTAGATATGGGGATGCACTCCCGAAGTCACCGAAAAGCAGGAAATAACTCAATCGTGCATTATGCATTTTAAGTATGCGAAAATATAATATTTTATGGTATGTGAGTTTTCAAAAATCGAGGATGGTTTTAATGCCAAGATGTTATACTCATTGTGGATCTTCATCTAGTAGATTTCTATGCACGCCACAATTCCTTTGGAAGAGGTGGACTGCGAGTGATAGGACCTAGTTCTCTTCAAGTAGCCAAACAACAAAACTAGGCTACTTAATTGGGAAGATGCCGAATAGCAAATCTTCTGCCGTAGTGTTCAAATTTAGACTAAGTACTTTCTGTTCTCCTTAAAATGATCACGAGAATTGCATCGTAGGCTACATCTTAGAAAACAGAAGTCTTTTGGCATTTCTGTTTTCTCCTTGAACATTTTTTCTTGTTCGCTTGGCCTTCGTCAGAGCTTTTATACTAAACAATCTTTTGATTTCTGAATGTGTCTGCACATTCAGAAATTGTAGAACCTTTGATCCACATTTTTTTAAACAATTGCTTCTGGTGCTATCCCTAAGATCTTGAAAGCGGCGCATGTCCTCCCCCTTTACAAATGTGGGGATCCTTCTGACCTAGATCATTTTCACCCAATTTCTAAACTATTTTGCCTTGCAAAAAATATTAGAATCACTGGCAAACTCTCAGCTAAGAACTTTTTAAATTTCAAATGATATTCCTAATGTGTACTAGTCTGGTTTTAGACTTGGACATACTGTATCTGGGATTTTGGATTGACAATAATTTGACCTTTAAAAAACCATACGGATGACCTAGTTAAGAAGCTGAGATTTAAAGTAGGCTTCTATTTTAGAAATAGATCATGCCTCTTCCTAAACAGCAGGAATCAGAATGTACAGTAAAATTTCCTGACAGTTCTTGACTATGGTAAAACCATTTATCGGAATGCAGCAGCCACCACTCTTAAACCTTTGGATGCCGTCTACTATAGCGCCCTTCACTTTATCACAGGTGACAGTTTTAATACGCGTCACTGCATCCTGTATCAAAAGGTTGGCTGGTCCTCATTGAAGTCCCACAAATCCCTTCATTACTCCCTTTTTGTTTACAAAGTTCTACTACACAAGCTTCCGACCTACCTCACTTCACTGTTACAATTAAAAAATATGAGACCTGTTCACAAGAATGTTTAACTCGCAAGGCTCCACTAGTATGTACTGATCTAGATAAATCCACCTTCAGTTTTAGTGCCCTGCAGTTTTAGAATAGCCTACAAAACTCCCTACATCTTGACTGTCTGGTGCCTCTAGGGCAGTTTAGGATGAATCTAATGAGATTTGAATGTAAATAATAACTGTATTTGTGGTTTGAAGCTGTATTGTTGATTCTGTCATTTGTATTTTATAGACTTTTTTATGATTTGTTGTATTGTTGTCCTCAGGGTACTATTGTAAATGAGCCAAAAAACCCTAAATGTGCATTTGAACCCAATAATGGTTGAATTCAAGAAGTGTAAGCTGCCTATCAATCATTGTTTTTGAAACCAGTGGACAGCCAGTGAAAAATGCGCTCTTGCAACAGCAGATCCCAGCCTATGGAATAAAAGTGTGGCTTTTTGATTATCTAATTAATGCTGATAAAATAAATCCATAGGCCTAATGGACACACTTTTTATAGACTTAAAGGGACAATCTGTAGTTGCTACATCCATTTGCAAACCCAAAATATAATATTGCTTTTCTCCAATGTTTGTAAACCTTGTAAATGTAAACAAACACTGTGTAGCCTCATAACATGGTTAAAACAATACATTTGTTATCATGGATGGTCAGTCCTTGCATCCATAGCTCTGTCTATTAATCTGAGAGTGGTTACATTTCTCCAGGTCCATCCCTCACCTTTTTACCAAAAACAGAGGCGGGGCAACCGTTTTGATATTGTTTTGTTTCATTTGTTGATTTGCCCTTTAAACAGCTGCATATTATCAAGATATCAAAGTGTCACCAACAAAAAGGTAAACAATAGGCCTATCGCAAATGCAGCATATGGCATTAATTTTTCACATGTAAATAGCACTTTTCAGTAGTGCTTAAAGCATGCCATTCCATGAGCGCAGCATCCATTTTTTAACTCGAATCAATGAGTCCAATCAGTCCTCCATGACAACAAAATCATAAACAACAGAGTAGGGCTGGCTAATAAGTCCTTAGTCTTGGGGTTATACTCAGGTAAAACAATTTGGCTAATCTATACCTCCATATTTCCAAGTCCTATTCTTGAAGATCAAGGGGTATAACATTTATTTGAACGACTGGAATTCTGATAGACTTTGGTTTTTAATGTAAAGATATCATTTAATCGTATTATTGTAGGTGAAAGCGATGGGTTAGAAGAAGCCTACATAACCAACCCATAAAGTAATTTAACATCCAAATATGGCCAGCTTTGTAAACTTTAACATTGATTTATCCTGCAATAGATGGGTAAATGGTACATGCTTAATAGTACGTGACGATGAGTACATAGTATGCAATTTAAGTATATCATACACTAGTATAGGTATTTGGACATGGCCAATGTTGTGACACACCCTTACGCACACACGTACACACACACATATACAAATACACACATCAGTGAAAGGACCAATGTCTTTAAGTCTAGAGTGTATTATTAAACCCAGCATGTGATCATGTCAAAGTATTTTTGATGGCCACACATCAGATATCGGATTTAGAAGAAAATAAATGTAGGATTATCCTAATCCACACCTTCCAGCTATTTATGGTTCAGATTCTATTTGAGTCATTGTTGCAGAAGAGATACGTACAATCTCCTGCATTATAAAGCCTCAGAGAATGTATGGCTTTGAATTTGACACCAATAATTAAGTCCCAGAGCAACAGTGTCACATAAACCAAAGGTAGGCCTACTTAGATTAAGCCTGTAAAATGACAATTTCAAAAGTTCAATTTGTGACTATTGGAGATGTAAGATGGCAGTTGTCACATAAGCTGGCACATCTGAGGCTGCGTCTACACAGGCAGCCCAATTCTGATACATTTTTTCCCACTTATTGGTCTTTTGACAATTCACATCAAGGCCTGGATTCACAAAACGTCTTGAGAAGAAATGTCTTCTTAACTGCCATTAACTTTAGACTTAAAGAAAGTTAAGCAAAGCTGATATTCCTCAAAAGGTATTTCTTTATCTACTTTCCCAGAGTCAAATTAACTTGTGGATACCATTTTTATGTCTTTGTGTAAAGCTAACTAGCATTAGCACAATTACTGGATATCTACTAGCATGCTAGCATACCTAGTGGAGATGGTCAAAAATGTAAAGTTCCTCTGCGTACACATTTCAGAGGAGATGAAATGGTGTAACCACACGGACACTGTGCTGAAGAAGGCACGGCAGCGACTCTTCAGCCTCAGAAGATTGAAGAAATGGGCCCACAGAGTGTTCTACAGGAGCACCATCGAGAGCATACTGTCGGGCTGCATCACAACCTGGTACAGCAACTCCACTGCCACGGACCACAATGCTCTACAGAGGGTGGTATGCTCAGCCGAACGCACCATTGGGTGCTCACTGCCTGTCTTACAGGACACCTACAACACCAGGTGTAGCAGGAAGGCCTAGAAAATCATCAAGGACCTCAGCCACCCGAGCCACAGCCTGTTCTACCTTCTTCCATCACTCAGACGTGGGCAGTATACAGTAGGAGCATCATGGCAAAAACTGTCAGGCTGGCCAATAGCTTCTACCCCCAGCTGCTCCCTGCACCCCCTGTCCCTCTCCTGCCGCCCCTGGACTTCCTACCCCTGGTTTGTAAGAAAATCAGGAAATCTTAAGATATTATTGAGGAATTAATTGCATACCTTATGAACTTCTTACTTTCTTCTTAAGCATCTTCATACGCTTTGTGTAATAATTGTTTTGTGAATCTGGGCTCAGATCTTTTCACATCAGATTTTTTTCAAAGCTGATCTGATTGGTGAAAGACCAATTAGTGAAAAAATTATTAACTGAAAAATAACTGCTTACAGAAAGCCCCAAAACTATAGCTAGCCTTCTGTAGCTAGCCAACATTACATCCTTCAGAGAGAGTAGGTTATTCATTGGAGTTATGACTAATACTTGGTATTTCCTTAATGACCTTAGGTACGTCTAAATATTGTATTACTGTTATTCTACAGCAGCTGTTAGAGAGAGGCTCACATCAAAGCCCGCAAAGCTTTCATTCACACTCCCTGTTTATACAAATGGAAAGCAGAATTGCCGGCTCATATTTATCTTACTGTGACATCTTATTTACTAAGTGCAGAGTGTTTGGAACTCAGGTCACATGAGAACCATATTATTGAGTGTAAAGGCTGCATGCGGGCAAATGTGTGCCGGAGGAATAGGAGGTGTGCTGTACACACACACACACACACACACACACACACACACACACACACACACACACACACACACACACACACACACACACACACACACACACACACACACACACACACACACACACACACACACACACACACACACACACACAAAACATGGATCAACTGGAGTGTATTGTGTGAACAGCAGTCAATAGCATGAAATTGGACTGTGGTCTAGGTCTCAGAGAGGGGGAGAAGGTGGGGTGAGTGTTGGTGCTGCTATTGACTTATGATCCCGTCAGAATCTGTTGATAAAGAACATACTGTAGCTGTGTTAAATTTCACAGCATTGTCCAGCTTATTTATTGTAATTCCTGTTGTAGCTGCAGATTTCTCTTTGAATGTATCATAGATGGAGTCTGTGACTCTGTAGTGTGTGTGAAGAGAGAAAGTACAAATACTGCATTATAATTTCAAAAGAGTAAATATACATACCATGTTTTATATTTGGTTTTACAGGTGCATAAACATATGTATCTAATCAAAATTATGAAAAGAGAATGAAAATACAGAAACAGATAAGTATTATTTTACTAATTAGTAGCCCACAGTATAACTACTGGTTCAATACACTCCACCATTACAGCTTGAATTCTAGGCATCTCCACTCCCATAAGGTGAATCATCTCACCCCATGTCAGCACACGTCACCAGGAATAACGCCTGTATTTAGACTGAATACTGGCTCTTTGTGCTATAGAGAAGTGAGGCATAAAGAGGAGAAAGACATGGTCAGTTGAAGGGTGACTCAAAGGTAGGTCTACTAAGATGTATTTTCTTTTTCAGGTATCAGTTTGTTGTAAAAGTTAAGTAAAGTAGTCCTACTGTTGTCATAATCGTCTGTAATTGAATGAATACATTAACCTTTTCCCCCCGACAAAATACATTATAAAAATATTAATTAAATGTGTTGTCAACTAACATGAAAGCCTTCATTTTGCCATGGTTACGCTGGAAGGCACTTTGAATCATTAACCAAGTCAGAGTAATTACACAGTTTGCTTGTCCTTGCTTGTTCCTCATTTAGAGGATACATATGCTGCTATTGCAACTGCTATTTACTGGGATTAAACATATTATTTACTTGTGAATCTGACCTTGTCACCTTAAACGGTTAATTGACCATCATTCCTTCAAATATGGACCAACTAAGATAATAAAAAAGGGCCCATTGACTAGGAGTATGAGGTAACAGTTCCACCATCTTATTATGTGAGACTGCGATATTGAACAGATTTCTCTTCATAATGATAATGGAAAAGCAACGAATATTATACAAAATCCTATTCAGCCCCTTTGATAAGGTCAAAAACTATTTATCTTGATTAAAAAATCTATTTAGAGAGTTGGAGAGCAACCCTTTTTAAAAAGCCGACAGATATGGCCCAATCATAAAGCCTGGTTTCCACGAGGCCTTTGAAACACTCCAACTCCAGTGAATGTGTCAACCATGTAAATGTATAAAGAGGGGAGAGGGGCTTGTGAGATTGTGGTTTTGAGCTGCTGAACAGCTTGTGTGGAATTCAACCATGCAAATGCAGTCCCCATTAGAAACTATTAAAGAGATTCTACGATACTTTTGTATACTTCTTAGCCAGTAGTTATAAAAGTAGCCCCCACGAGCCAAAAGTGGTCTCCGAAAATTGCAGACTACGTCACATATGTGCAGTGTTGTGTTCAAGACCATCTAAAGTGAGACCGATTCAAGACTGGAGCGAATCGAGTCCGAGTCAAGACCAAGACTGGAGGGTGGGCAAGACCGAGTCAAGACCGAGACCGGGAGGGGGGTGAGGGGTACGAGACCGAGTCAAGACTAAGACCAGAAAAATGCAAGTCCAATTCAAGACCATGATTGTAAATTTGTCAAATCACCAACATAAGAGTTCAAAATGTCCAGTACTTATGTGATCATATTTTAGATGAACATATGTATTCTTTAAACATTCAGAATGGTGAAAGAAATGCATGCTGAAGGCAAATAGAGCCACTCTACAAATGATTACTAACCCAAACACAGTGGGGAACAATGACGACCTTCTACCCTTTCAGAAAAAGGCTAAGGATTTATGAAAAATAATGGAAATAATAATACTTACATAATTATATTATTTCCAATAACGTTCTGATTTAATCTTATCAGTTTTTGTTAGAAAGAAAAGGGTTAACACTGAAGAGAAAAAAAGGCATCAACCAATCACATTGAATTGTAATGGGTGGGATCATTTTTACAAAAATATATATAAACTTCTGCCTTCTCGAAGGCTAACAGGCCACTGTGTAATAGCGAGCAGTAGTTGTCCCACCGTCAAGCTAGCTTTAGTTGTAGGCTAGTTTGCAGCGGCTGCAGCAGGTGTTATCGAATAGAATGTTGTTGTTAATTTGTTAGCTTGTCCCTTTTCAAGAATAACTTTCAACAAGAAGTTCAGTTTTAAATGATCATCATCTGGTGAGGGGAACTGTGTTTTTTATTGCAGCTTGCATGCTGTTAGCTATCTCTTTAAAAAAAAGTAGCTATATTAAACTGTTGCATTTAAACTTTAGATCACGTGTTACTTTGTGTGCTGAAATGTTTGTTTTTGCAATGGGAAGTAATAGTTCTAAATTTCGATTGGGCAACGCTTAGCCTAATGGTTGTGTTTTTGTATTCTTATGATTGGGACCTACTGGCTTATTTTGTCCAAGTGAATGGACTGCTTTTGTCCGAGTGAATGGCCCAATGCAGTAGTGCCCGGAGCAGTGGAGCCTGTGTGAAGGAAAGGTCCCCGGTGTGAAAAATCCTATGTTTTCCCATAGATTTTTCAGATTTTCACTCCCAAAATCACACTTTTTAAAATAAAAAATACTAAAATGTGATGTTCTAAGTCTACAACAATCCTTAAACCACTTTTGAGGTCTCTCTCTCTTTCTCGGCAATTTGAGCTCATTGGATAGAACTTGAATTGCTAGGGGGCTGGCCTACGTGAGGGGAAATGTAGGGAAAATGGTTCCGCACAGCTTCCAGTCTCATTCAAGTTAGGGATTGCATGGCTAATTGAGATAAGAAAGTAATTGTTCTTATAGATTCCGCAAGTATAAACTATACATTCACACATCCAGCCCAAAGTAGGAGGTTTAAAAAAAAAAAAACGTACTAGTCAACAAAGTTCCGGAGCATGTCTTTAAATTCCCATTCATTTTATCATTACAGGTTGTCAGGGAGTCAGCTACTGTGCAGAAGGCTCTCAGCTAGAAAATGCTTGTCTAGACGTTTGAAGGAGACAGTAACCTTCTAGTGGGTTTCCTAAGTGGGACCTTGTTATGACAATCAATATGGAGACAAAACAATACATGTAAATCTCACTATAATAAGGAACTATAATTCTAAATAGAGAAGCGATATTACAATTATTCATTTGCTTAGGCTTAGTTTTAATTATTACTAATGCCTCAACATTGCAATAAGACCAGAGAAAATATGAAAATATGACATAACTGACACTAACCACCCACACACTGCCAAGGTGAATGAGTCTGAATATACCATGCTCCTCATCTCCATATCTGGATCTAAGCTTAATGCTACTTTTAACAAGCACACTTGCCTGAAGTGCTGACTGCCATATTCCTCTGCCCTCCTCTGAAGTCTATCTATTCATTTGGAGCTCGACCCATCTTTTAAATTCTAGTACAGATCCTCTACCCACACACTCTCACCCTTCTGCTTACAGTAGCACATTACTACTGGAATGCACAGGCCCTATTACCAGGCCCAGTCATCACCTTAGCCACCACCTCATGGTGTCAACACCAATGAATCTATAGCATAGGGTTCCCCAACTGGTGGCTCATGGGGCCGAATTTGGCCCACGGGTGATTGAATTTGGTCTGCCAAGTTTTCTGAGCAAAAAATTATAATAATATTTGTTTTGTTTTTCATAAAATGGATATAAAATACTATATAACACCAGGAAATCATCTCCAAGTTATTTTAATGTAAGAAGTCTGTTTAAGTATTCCCACACATAATGGAGAGACAGGTGATCATATATACAATGAGGGAAAAAAGTATTTGATCCCCTGCTGATTTTGTACGTTTGCCCACTGACAAAGAAATGATCAGTCTATAATTTTAAAGGTAGGTTTATTTGAACAGTGAGAGACAGAATAACCCCCCAAAAAATCCAGAAAAATGCATGTCAAAAATGTTATAAAATGATTTGCATTTTAACCTGTTATGGCTAGGGGGCAGTATTTTCACAGCCGGATTAAAAAAACGTACCAGATTTAATCTGATTATTACTCCTGCCCACAAACTAGAATATGCATATAATGATTAGCTTTGGATAGAAAACACTCCAAAGTTTCTAAAACTGTTTGAATGGTGTCTGTGAGTATAACAGAACTCATTTGGCAGGCCAAAACCTGAGAAGATTCCATGCAGGAAGTGCCCTGTCTGACAATTTCTTGCCCTTCTTGATTATCTCTATCCATTACAGAGGATCTCTGCTGTTACGTGACACTTCCTACGGCTCCCATGGGCTCTCAGAAGGCGGCAAAAAGCTGAATCGTGGCTTTGCAGGCTCTGGCTGAAAAAAAGTAGCGCGTTTGGGTAGTGGCTGGTTACAGTACTGTGAGACTCAGGCTCGTGCCCGCGTCGACCCCATGCTTTGTTTTCTTTTGTCTGTTTACCTAAACGCAGATTCCCGGTCGGAATATTATCGCTTTTTTACGAGAAAAATGGCATAAAAATTGATTTTAAACAGCGGTTGACATGCTTCGAAGTACGGTAATGGAATATTTAGAAATCTTTTGTCACGAATTGCACCATGCTCGTGACCCTTATTTACACTTCGGATAGTGTCTTGAACGCACGAACAAAACGGCGCTATTTGGATATAACGATGGATTATTTTGAACCAAACCAACATTTGTTATTGAAGTAGAAGTCCTGGGAGTGCATTCTGACGAAGACAGCAAAGGTAATAACATTTTTCTAATAATAAATCTGACTTTGGTGAAGGCTAAACTTGCTGGGTGTCTAAATAGCTAGCCCTGTGATGCCGGGCTATGTACTCAGAATATTGCAAAATGTGCTTTCACCGAAAAGCTATTTTAAAATCAGACACCTCGATTGCACAAAGGAGTTCTGTATCTATAATTCTTAAAATAATTGTTATGTTTTTTGTGAACGTTTATCGTGAGTAATTTAGTAAATTCACCGGAGGTTTGCGGGGGGGTATGCTAGTTCTGAACGTCACATGCTAATGTAAAAAGCTGGTTTTTGATATAAATATGAACTTGATTGAACAAAACATGCATGTATTGTATAACATAATGTCCTAGGTGTGTCATCTGATGAAGATCATCAAAGGTTAGTGCTACATTTAGCTGTGGTTTTGTTTTTTGTGACATTATATGCTAGCTTGAAAAATGGGTGTCTGATTATTTCTGGCTGGGTACTCTGCTGACATAATCTAATGTTTTGCTTTCGCTGTAAAGCCTTTTTGAAATCGGACAGTGTGGTTAGATAAAGGAGAGTCTTGTCTTTAAATAGCTGTAAAATAGTCATATGTTTGAGAAATTGAAGTTTTCGGATTTTAGAGGAGTTTGTATTTCGCGCCACACCCATCATTGGATATTGGAGCAGGTGTTCCGCTAGCGGAACGTCTAGATGTAAGAGGTTAATGAGGGAAATAAGTATTTGACCCCTCTGAAAAACATGACTTAGTACTTGGTAGCAAAACCCTTGTTGGCAATCACAGAGGTCAGACGTTTGTTGTAGTTGGCCACCAGGTTTGCACACATCTCAGGAGGGATTTTGTCCCACTCCGCTTTGCAGATCTTCTCCAAGTCATTAAGGTTTCGAGGCTGACGTTTGGCAACTCGGACCTTCAGCTCCCTCCACATATGTTCTATGGGATTAAGGTCTGGAGACTGGCTAGCCCACTCCAGGACCTTAATGTGCTTCTTCTTGAGCCACTCCTTTGTTGCTTTGGCCGTGTGTTTTGGGTCATTGTCATGCTGGAATATCCATCGACGACCCATTTTCAATGCCCTTGGGGAAGGAGATTCTCACCCAAGATTTGACGGTACATGGCCCCGTCCATCGTCCCTTTGATGCGGTGAAGTTGTCCTGTCCCCTTAGCAGAAAAACACCCCCAAAGCATAATGTTTCCACCTCCATGTTTGACGGTGGGGATGGTGTTCTTGGGGTCATAGGCAGCATTCCTCCTCCTCCAAACACGGCGAGTTGAGTTGATGTCAAAGAGCTCCATTTTGGTCTCATCTGACCACAACACTTTCACCCAGTTTTCCTCTGAATCATTCAGATGTTCATTGGCAAACTTCAGACGTGCATGTATATGTGCTTTCTTGAGCAGGGGGACCTTGCGGGCACTGCAGGATTTCAGTCCTTCACGGCGTAGTGTGTTACCAATTGTTTTCTTGAGATCATTGACAAGATCCTCCCGTGTAGTTCTGGGCTGATTCCTCACCGTTCTCATGATCATTGCAACTCCACGAGGTGAGATCTTGCATGGAGCTCCAGGCCGAGGGAGATTGGCAGTTCTTTTGTGTTTCTTCCATTTGGGAATAATCGCACCAACTGTTGTCACCTTCTCACCAAGCTGCTTGGCGATGGTCTTGTAGCCCATTCCAACCTTGTGTAGGTCTACAATCTTGTCCCTGACATCCTTGGAGAGCTCTTTGGTCTTGGCCATGGTGGAGAGTTTGGAATCTGATTGATTGATTGCTTCTGTGGACAGGTGTCTTTTATACATGTAACAAGCTGAGATTAGGAGCACTTCCTTTAAGAGTGTGCTCCTAATCTCAGCTCGTTACCTGTATAAAAGACACCTGGGAGCCAGAAATCTTTCTTATTGAGAGGGGGTCAAATACTTATTTCCCTCATTAAAATGCAAATCAATTTATAACATTTTTGACATGCGTTTTTCTGGATTTTTTTTGTTATTCTGTCTCTCACTGTTCAAATAAACCTACAATTAAAGTTATAGACTGATAATTTCTTTGTCAGTGGGCAAACGTACAAAATCAGCAGGGGATCAAATACTTTTTTTCCCCTCACTGTACATGTAAGCAAGGTTAGAAATTATGTTATTTTAGTCAAACATATCTGTTTGGGCTTCTTGTGTCTAATTCGCAGTCCCCGACCATCTGTTAAAGAAAAAATCTGCCCACAGTTGAATCTAGTTGATGGTCCCTGTGTAACGCCCTGGCCATGGAGAGGGGTTTTTGTTCTTTATTTTGGTTAGGCCAGGGTGTTACATTGGGTGGGAATTCTATGTTCATTTTCTATGTTGTCTGTTTCATTGATTTTGGCCGTGTGGCTTCCAATCAGGCACAGCTGTTGTTGGTTGTTGCTGTTTGGGAGTCACACATAAGTGCCTGTTTTTCCGTTGGGGTTTTGTGGGTAATTGTTTCTGTTTAGATTATTTCCGAACAGGACTGTTTTGCTGTCGGTTATCTTGTTTTTGTATAGTGTTCTTACGTTAATTAAATACAATCATGATGAACACTAACTCCGCTGCGCCTTGGTCTACTCTCTCTCCCGACAGCCGTTACACCCTGCCATAGTATGTTGTGGGAAGCAACTCTTATTCTGAATATTAGGTCTCAGTCATAAATTGAGCATCTTGTCTAAAAAGTTGTTCTTCATGCAATTTGTATTATTAGTGATTCCATTTCCTCTAGACTGGAAAGTAATATTGTATGTATATATTTAATCGTAAAACTATTCCCTTTCATAAGTATATTTTCCTACAGTAAAGAATTTGGCCACCCAGTTGTTGCAGGACAATACAAACTTGTATTGTATTTAAGTTTTAAAAAGGCTTCTAAGGTTTGTCATTTCGAATGTTTTTTTTTTACTTGATATTCCATAACTAAAAATGTATCAACCCCTACAAAAATGTACATTTATTATAATAATTAATATTTCCTGTTGCTGCAGGATTTTTTTTCTGCTGTGAGAAACTGGTCAAATAAAGATCTTAAATCTGTACTTGCCAGCGTCTTTTTTCATGTGTTTGAGCCCTGTACAAAACCAGACAGACATACTGTACATCACTTTTCTAAATGGTTTTCCTAACGGTTCTCATACGAACAGTTGAAGTCCAAGGTTTACAAACACTTAGGTTGGAGTCATTAAAACTCATTTTTCAACCACTCCACAAATTTCTTGTTAACAAAAAATAGTTTTGGCAAGACGGTTAGGACATCACTTTGTGCATGACACAAGTAATTTTTCCAACAATTGTTTACAAACAGATTATTTCACTTATAATTCACTGTATCACAATTTCAGTGGGACAGAAGTTTACATACATTAAGTTGACTGTGCCTTTAAACAGCTTGGAAAATTACAGAAAATGATGTCATGGCTTTAGAAACTTCTGATAGGCTAATTGACATCATTTGAGTCAATTCGAGGTGTACCTGTGGATGTATTTCAAGGCCTACCTTCAAACTCAGTGCCTCTTTGCTTGACATCATGGGAAAATCAAAGGAAATCAGCCAAGACCGCAGAAAAAAATTGTAGACCTCCACAAGTCTGGTTCATGCTTGGGAGGAATTTCCAAACACCTGAAGGTACCACGTTCACCAGTACAAACAATAGTACGCAAGTATAAACACCATTGGACCATGCAGTTATCATACCGCTCAGGAAGGAGATGCGTTCTGTCTCCTAGAGATGAACGTACTTTGGTGCGAAAAGTGTAAATCAATCCCAGAACATCAGCACAGGACCTTGTGAAGATGCTGGAGGGAAACAGGTACAAGAGTATCTATATCAACAGTAAAACGAGTCCTATATCGACATAACCTGAATGGCCGCTCAGCAAGGAAGAAGCCACTGCTCCAAAACCACCATAAAAAAGACAGACCACGGTTTGCAACTGCACATGGGGATAAAGATCGTACTTTTTGGAGAAATGTCCTCTGTTCCGATGAAACAAAAACAGAACTGTTTGGCCATAATGACCATTGTTATGTGTGGAGGAAAAAGGGGGATGCTTGCAAGTCGAAGAACACCATCCCAACCGTGAAGCAGCATCATGTTGTGGGGTTTTTTTGCTGCAGGAGGGACTGGTGCCCTTCACAAAATAGATGGCATCATGAGGGAAGAAAATGATGTGGATATATTGTAAGCAACATCTCAAGACATCAGTCAGGAAGTTAAAGCTTCGCAAATGGGTCTTCCAAATGGACAATGACCCCAAGCATACTTCCAAAGTTGTGGCAAAATGGCTTAAGGACAACATAGTCAAGGTATTGGAGTGGCCATCACAAAGCCCTGACCTCAAAGCCATAGAACATTTGTTGTCAGAACTGAAAAAGCGTGTGCGAGCAAGGAGGCCTACAAACCTGACTCAGTTACACAAGCTCTGTCAGGAGGAATGGGCAAAAATTCACCCAACTTATTGTGGGAAGCTTGTGGAAGGCTACCCGAAACGTTTGACCCAAGTTAAACAATTTAAAGGCATAATGTGCTAATGGAATGCCCGCAGATTACATGGGAACTAGTCGGCCTCAAGGGTCTCATATGCTGCCCACAGGGTTGGGCAGTAACTGATTACATGTAATCTTATTACAAAAAAACTAACTGTAATCAAATATGTTACCAGCAAAAACATTGTAGTCAGATTATAAATACTTTTGAGAAACTAGATGATTACTTATTGGATTACTTTTAAATTCAGAAAGGATGTTTGTAGAAAAAAATACATTATGGTACCTTTGTTTTCTCAATGACATTCAATTCAGCGTTGAATAAATGTGAACGTTTAAAGCGACAATGTGTCATAGAAATGTGAGTTATAGACTTGAAAGCAAGTCTAAGAAGCAGTAGATCTGTTCTATTTGTGCTATTTATATGCTTCCCGTTCTGGAGTTTAGTTTTTGTGTAGTTTACTTTGGGTTTTGTACACCAGCTTCAAACAGCTGTCTAATACAATATTTTTGGGTTATGGAAAATATATTTCACAGCGGTGTAGATGGTACAATTATTCTCTACACAATAAACTGAAATCAGACAAACTATTCGAATTTGTGATTTCTTCATAGTGCATCTTTAAATTGGTTCTACCTGAGTGAGTCTGAACACAAGTCAGAGACGACTATGATGACACACCAAATGCATTTTATGGATACTTTTTGTCGTCTTCTAATTCCTCTTAAGAGAAAAGTGATAAAGTTACTGAAAGTATTCAGATTACGCTACAAAATGTGGTTAATCAAAATGTTACTTTACTGATTACAATTTTGGATAGGTAACTAACAGATAACATTTAGAAAGTAACCTACCCAACCCTGGCTGCCCATTACCCATTATCTACATCAATCATCTGGTCCCTCAGGGAACTGAAGGTCTTGAAAAGGCTCACCTATTTTCCAGAAGCAGATTTATGTACAGTATTAACAAACAAATACATTGAAAAGAAAGCAGTACATTAGTGAACACAGCTGAACAAGGGGACTCACTTCAATGGGCTAATATTCAATCATTTCCTGTCATTTTGATACATACGTTTCTGAAAACACTGCTGTAATAGCTTTTTCAACATGTTCCTACATGTTGTTTGGACAAGCAATCTATGGAATGAATAGAATAACAAACACAGCTGTTCTGTGATTGGGCCTTTCAATTAGAATTGCAAACATTATTTACTGTGACTAATAATGACTTACCGTTGATACGTACTATGCTTTAGGACAAATAGAGCCATCATAGACATAACACATTTCTGTTTTTCCACGGAGTAAAGCCCATTGCCAGATCGCGTCAAATCCACTGCATTAAAACACTGGAACATCCTCAAAAATGATCAAAATCGATGAGTTCATAACATTGCCTTCTTGCATTTGTTTTCAACCTTGCACGAAATCTAGCTGATTCCGTAACGCACAGCATGCAGCTACCCAAGAAGCTGACACTAGGTTCCCAGGCCCGCCCAATAGCAATTACAAGTGTGACCACTGTGTGCATTGTGACAGTACGACCAATAGTAATGTTTTTTTTACCACTCGAGAACAGGTAAAGAAAACAAAATTCAAAGCTTCATTAATTGTAGCACAACAAATGTCATATACATATACAGTTCAACCTTGGTTTCATCACACCAGAAAATCTTGTTTCTCATGGTCTGAGAGTCTTTAGGTGCCTTTTGGCAAACTCCAAGTGGGCTGTCATGTGCCTTTTACTGAGGAGTGGCTTCTGTCTGGCCACTCTACCACAAAGGCCTGATTGGTGGAGTGCTGCAGAGATGGTTGTCCTTCTGGAAGGTTCTCCCATCTTCACAGAGGAACGTTGACCAAGGCCCTTCTCCCTGATTTCTCAGTTTGTCTGGGCGGCCAGCTCTAGGAAGAGTCTTGTTGGTTCCAAACTTCTTCTATTTAAGAATGATGGAGGCCAGTGTGTTCTTGGGAACCTTCAATGCTGCAGAAATGTTTTTGTACCCTTCTCCAGATCTGTGCCTCGACAAAATGTTTGCTCTGACATGCACTGTCAACTGTGGGACCTTATATAGACAGGCGTGTGCCTTTCCAAATCATGTCCAATCAATTTAATTTACCACAGGTGGACTACAATCAAGTTGTAGAAACATCTCAAGGACGATCAATGGAAGCAGGATGCACCTGTGCTCAACTTATAGTCTCATAGCAAAGGGTCTGAATACTTACATGAATAAGGTATTTTATATATATATATACATACACACTATCATTCAAAAGTTTGGGGTCACTTACAATTTTTTTGCCCAATAAAATAACATCAAATTGATCAGAAATACAGTGTAGACATTGTTAATGTTGTAAATGACTATTGGAGCTGGAAATGGCTGATTTTGTATGGAATATTGTAACGATGTGCGCTGAGAGTCAGGAAGCAAGTTCAGGGAGTGAGTGTTTTAATAAAATAAATGGAACATAATACAAAACAAAAAACACTAACAGCACACAGACATGAAATTGAAACAGAAACAATGACGCCTGGGGAAGTAACCAAAGGGAGTGACATATATTGGGAAAGTAATCAGGGAAGTGATGGAGTCCAGGTGAGTCTGGTGACGCGCAGGTGCGCGTAACGATAGTGACAGGTGTGTGCCATTACGAGCAGCCTGGTGACCTAGAGGCCGGAGAGGGAGCACATGTGACAAATATCTACATAGGCGTACAGAGGCCCATTATCAGCAACCATCACTCCTGTGTTCCAATGCCAGGTTGTGTTAGCTAATCCAAGTTTATCATTTTAAAAGGCTAATTGATCATTACAAAACTATTTTGCAATTATGTTAGCACAGCTGAAAACTGTTCTTTTGATTAAAGAAGCAATAAAACTGTCTTTTAGAATAGTTGAATATCTGGAGCATCAGCATTTGTGGGTTTGATTACAGGCTCAAAATGGCCAGAATCAAATAACTTTCTTCTGAAGCTCATCAGTCTATTCTTGTTCTGAGAAATTAAGGCTATACCATTCGAGAAATTGCCAGGAAACTGAAGATCTCGTACAACGCTGTGTACTACTCCCTTCACAGAACAGGGCAAACTGTCTCTAACCAGAATAGAAAGAGGGGTGGGAGGCCCCAGTGCACAACTGAGCAAGAGGACAAGTACATTACAGTGTCTAGTATAAGAAACAGACGCCTCACAAGTCCTCAACTGGCAGCTTCATTAAATAGTACCTGCAAAATACCAGTCTCAACGTCAACAATGAAGAGGTGACTCTGGGATGCTGGCCTTCTAGGGCAAGTTGCAAAGAAAAAGCCATATCTCAGACTGGCCAATAAGAATAAAAGATTAAGATGGGAAAAAGAATACAGACACTGGACAGAGGAACTCTAGAGCTTTGTAAAAAGGAAATAGTGAAGTGATCTACCAACTGAGCCACATGTGGTCCTGTGTGGCTCAGTTGGCAGGGCATGGCATTTGCAATGCCAGGATTGTGGGTTTGATTCCCACGGGGGACCAGTACAAATTAAAATGTATGCTAGTCGCTCTGGATCTACGAGATTACATTTTTTCCAACTCAGTTAATAAACGTTACTACATCATCATAAAACTCATGAAACATTTAGTTTACAAACATAAAAAATTAACATATTAAGAGACAGAAATAGCATGTGTCTTCCATTTTAGCTGCAGGGGAGAGGTCAGTGTGATGTATCTTCCTAGTGACAGCCTAGCGTTCTTCTGACTTCTTTTTCTTCTTTTGAATGTTCAAACGTACAATGTCTGTCATTAAATAGTGAACAAAAAGGTTAACTAGATGTTTCATTAGTTTTTTTGTGCAATTTTGTATAAGTGTGTCACGTCCTGAACATAGGAAGCTGTTATTTTCTATGGTAGAGTAGGTCAGGGCATGACAGTTTTTTTTTTCTAGTTTAGATTTTCTATGTTGTTATGTTTTAGATTTGTATTTCTATGTTGGGTTTTGTTTGGGATGATCTCCAATTAGAGGCAGCTGGTCATCATTGTCTCTAATTGGAGATCATACTTAAGTAGGTGTTTTTCCCACCTGGGTTGTGGGAGATTGATTTTGAGTAAGTGTATGTTAACTCTTCGTCACGGTTTGTTGTTTTTGTTCATTCAGTTTATTTTGTATGTATTGCATAGTTTCACAGTTCAATAAAATATGTGGAACGATAATCACTCTGCACTTTGGTCCGCTTCATCCTACGACAACCGTGACAAAGTGAGAGTTCACAAGGAATGTCACACTGACATCTCACCTCTCACAAAATAGAAGCAGCATGCTATTTCTGTCTCAAAATATTTTGTGTTTATAAATGTTTTTAATGTGCAAAAGTTAAATGTAAGTCTCAAATAGTGAAATAAAATTCTTAACTAAACGTTTCAATTTTGTAACGTTTATTGACAGAGTTGGAAAATGTGTTGCCATTGTGCCAGTGCTTAGCTAGTTAGATGCATATCAGTATTGCATATCTGTGTTCCTAGTCATGTGAAATCCATAGATTAGGGCCTAATCAATCAACCGTGCATACATTTCTAACAATATTGGCGTACGTGGAGATTCTGTGATCTGCTTGCGCCACAAAGTATTGGGATTCATCAAACTGTCGCACGCAACATACAGCATACGCATGTTTTCATTGATAAATCAGAGCCATATTATACTGAACAAAAATATAAATGCAACATGCAACACTTTCAAAGAGTTACAGTTCATTTAAGGAAGTCAGACAATTTAAATAAATTCATTAAGCCCTAATCTATGGATTTCACATGGCTGGAATACAGATATGCATCTGTTGGTCACAGATACTTTAAAAAAAGTGTGTGGATCAGAAAACCAGTCAGTATCTGGCGTGACCACCATTTGCCTCATGCAGCGTGACACATCTCCTTCGCATAGAGTTCATCAGGCTGTTGTTTGTGGGGTGTGGAATGTTGTCCCACTCCTCTTCATTGGCTTTACGAAGTTGATGGACATTGGCGGGAACTGGAACACAATATCATACACGTCGATCCGGGCATCCCAAATGTGTGCAATGGGTGGTGAAATGTCTGGTGAGTATGCAGGCCATGGAAGAACTGGGACATTTTCAGCTTCCAGGAATTGTGTACAGATCATTGTGAAATGGGTCCGTGCATTATCATGCTCAAACATGAGGTGATGTCGGCGGATGAATGGCACAACAATGGGCCTCAGGATCTCATCATGGTATCTCTGAGCATTCAAATTGCCATCGATAAAATGCAATTGTGTTTGTTGTCCGGAGCTTATGCCTGCCCATAATGCCATAACACCACCGCCACCATGGGACACTCTTTTCACAACGTTGACATCAGCAAACCGCTCGCCCACACAACGCCATACATGTGTGTCTGCCATGTGCCCAGTACAGTTGAAACCGTGATTCTCCCATGAAAAACACACTTCTCCAGCATGCAAGTGGTAATCGAAGGTGAGCATTTACCCACTGAAGTCGGTTACGACGCAGTCAGGTCAAGACACTGGTGAGGACGACGAGCACACAGTTGAGCTTCCCTGAGACGTTTCTTGCACGCTCCCAAAACTTGAGACATCTATGGCATTGTGTTGTGTGACAAAACTGCACATTTTAGAGGCCTTTTATTTTCCCCAGCACAAGGTGCACCTGTATAATGATCATGTTGTTTAATCAGCTTCTTGATATGCCACACCTGTCAGGTGGATGGATTGTCTTGGCAAAGGACAAATGCTCACTAACAGGGATGTAAACAAATTTGTTCACAAAAAGCTTTTTGTGCATACGGACAATTTATGGGATGTTTTATTTCAGCTCATGAAACATGGAACCAACACTTTACATGTTGCGTTTATATTTTTGTTCAGTGTAGAAATAAACTAATTGAAAATTACTGGTAGTTATTTGACAGGGTGTGGCTTGTTACAGTTGTTGTTACCAGGTCCATTGCTCTAAGATTTGTTCAAGGTTGGTAGAATCTTCTTTAAATAATTCACAGCTGTAATGGCAGCCAAAAGGTGCTTCCACCAAGTATTAACTCTGGGGTATGAATACATACACAATCAATACCTCCAAATGTTTTATTTTTTATTCATTAATTATTTAAAAACAAATGTGGAGTAGGTTGTGTAGATGGGTAAAAAAAATTAAGGCAGCAAAATGTGAAGACTGCGCATGGGGTGTGTAGACTTTCACTAGCAACTGTAAATCAGGCAGGATTTGGCCTTGGGGACTCAAGTTAAGAACTGCAGTGACAACACACAGGACATGACATCACAGTACTGGATCTGAGTAGCCTTTAACCCTCCTAACATGGAGCATTTGGAGAACTCTTGTGAAGTTATAGTCCCAGGTTTGCTCTATAATTATCTCCCTTGGTGATCTATGATAACAGTTCCACTGTATTGAGACAAGGAAACCGCAAATGTTGAAGTTTGTGTACTAGTGCATGTCATTTATATTAAAGCTTAGCTAAATTTAGGTGTATAACAATTATAGATAACAGGGCTAAGAAATATAATTGCAAATGTCATATTCACTTTAACAAAATAATTTAATTGAGTTTAAAATGATACTTTCACATATTCGGTGCACAGAATAATAAAGAATTACTGATCCATTAAATTACAAAACATAACAATTCATAAAAATTATAGTGTCAGAAACAAAGGATCCACAGGGTGTAAATAAGAGAAACAAAACACACTTGACAACCTTCTAAAATAAGTTGTTAGCAATTAAATACATGCATGCACTCCTGACAAAGAATGTTGTTGATTCAAATTGCTATTTAATTGAAGAATTTGACAATGCTTGAGTGGTATGCAATCAATGGTTTAAGATGGACTGAATGATTGACTCACCAACACACCTCAAGCAAAATATGCACCTATAACACTAAAACTGGAGCTTAACGAGGGAACTGCTTGAATGGTTTTTCAGAATTGGGTAATCTTTCCATATTTTCCTACCTGCTTTTGTGATGCAAAATTACTGATTAAAAAGATCCCCCATGTAATAGCCTTTATATAATATGGGAGCCCAGAATGAAGAATACAGAGTTTAACTTAATAAAAATGTTCTTCTGCTCACTGAAAGGGAACAAAACAAATCGATATACTTTTTTCATGGGCGATTATACCCTTTTCAAAATTAAAGTGAAGGGGCTGGAGGGAAGAGAGGGGAGAGAGAGGTGAGGTCCAGGTAGAAAGGCCTTGTTCCCCAAGGCTGACAGCCAAGTTTGATTGGGAAGGCATGCTCTGTTGGTAATCACTCCTCATAATCAGTTTACGAAGCATTTGACAAACAAAATTTGATTTGATCCCTCAGTCTACTGTCATTTTCATTGGCTGTCGATCCAATCAGACTACATCTCATATTGATGAATTAGACTATCACCATGGGGATCTGAGCCCTGCTATAAGCACATAATGATGAGAGGCAAGACTAAAAAATCTATTTTTCAATTCTGCATGAGTAATGATTTGCTTTCTCTCATTTTAGGGGGGGAAAAGCATTATTCTCTAGATGCCAGCCCGGAGATATGTGTATGCAGAGGAAACACAGTCAGCCCTTACAATTTATGGCATCGTACCAACACAACCAATCATGACTGAAGGGCACATGGAATGCTGATTCACTTACAGACTAGAATATTTATCTAATTAATATCATATGTGTTCCTTTATCACCATATTTCCTTCAAGGGAGAGAAACATACTAACAGAGGTAAATTCATCATCACAATATGTTTTACAAGCTTGGCATGATTTTGGCAACATTTGTTGGATCGCGTTGTTCTATGGATTGGACACTATAGGCTAAAACAAGAGCTGACTGTGTCAGTATGGGTCGCGCTCAGTCATGGGAGGGCTGTCTGACTTCATACCGTACAGGGAAGTAAACAGAGGATGAGAGGTGAGAGACTGTGCACTGACGCAGTGACTCAGCAGTTTATTGAGCAGTCTCGTCTGCCTTCTGAAATGATCCCCCACTATACTGTGTACTGCGTGTATGTAGTATATATGTAGTATAGCCACAAGACATATTCTTGGCTGTCTAATGATCAATCCAAGACCCATTTATCACAATCCAGACTGTGCCACCCTATGGGGCTTTGACAGTCAGAGCATAAAGGGATTTCTTCAAACATTTCTACCCAATGCAGGTTCTTTGAGTTGTTCTGAAAGGGCTTTAAATGAGTCTGACGTTTTAAAGTCCAGAGTGAAATGGCTGCGTTGTCCTCTGTATGCACCCTCTATGTGGTCTATAACATGACAGGATGAGCGATGTAGAAACGATGCTTTCTGACAGAGTCCATTCCAATGACACTCTCATGAGGCTCATTATGTCGAGTCTTGTTTCGGCTCCCTATCTGCCTCTGATCTACTCCCTACTTAATTACACAACTTCCTATGTTCCTGCGATGAGCAGTCATCATCAGATCCATGGTGCTCTCTGTGAATCACAATTGCATATTTGACTAATATTTCAGTATTGTTTGTGACATGTGCTTATACACTGTCAAGAGTCATACGTAGGGAAGCGGAAGACATCTCACTGAATCTAGTGGTCTCCAACTTGATTACCCCCCCCCCCCCCCAAACAGCTGCAATCACAGAGCTATTAGGGAACTGCTGCCACACTTTGCAATTTGGCTGTCAGCCAGACAATTTTCAATGCGCACAGGAAAACAATGACAGGGAATCAATTGACAGTATTCAAAAAGCGAACAGAGATGCTGTTTACTTTTTATTGACAGCTATGACATTTTATCGGACAATGTGAATGTTGGGTTATTCAACAATAAACCCAAAGAATGAAAAAAGTTCCCAATGTACTTGAGCGATACGATTGTGGAGGACAGAAGAAAAAAAATTACGGAAAGACTGACAATGGATAAGAGGTCAAATATCACTGGGTAAATAGACAGACTGAGCTGTATTGTGTCCCACATTGGACAGCTGGCAACCCACCTAGACCTGTCCACAGGTCCCCTGCCTCTCTCACATTGTGTCCAGTCTAGATAGCAGGAGCTCATTAAGTAATTTGAGTGTTTGGGAAAAATGTATCAACCCTCCTTTATATCGTTTACCTCAGGTCCTACAGCAACATTACCAAAGCAGTGACAGAGACTTGTGTGCCACCAGTGTCATCTGCCACAGGAGGGGGAGCAGTGTCATGCTGCTTCAATCATTTAGTCAAGCTGTGTACAAAGGGCTTCATAAAACAAACAGTTGGCCTTAAATTTAATCATGTAAATTATTTTACATGGAATGCAACAATGCTTTGATACCATGATACTTTATTTACTTTATCACAAACAACAATATCACTGACTTACTGGATGTTATTGGTACTGTCCTGTAACCCTGCACTATTATTCAGTGTTTGGGCTTATGAATAGTCTGTGTGTTGTCCTGTAGCATAGAATGATAGGCACTTCTCCTTAAGGAATGTAATCATGGTGAATACCCGCATAATTGTGAAGATAATGGCACAATTAGCCACCCTGCTCTGTCAAATGACCTAAAATTAAACATTTAAACTCTTTTCATTGAAGAAAAGAGTAGAATAATATACAGAAGCTTATTCTGGAATAGTAATGAACCCATTTCTAAGCCTGATAACAGAGCATTCTGTTGATTTGTAGTTACTCTCAAGAGAAGTATGCCAGGATTTCTTTGTAGGATCTCTCTACTATGCAAAGTTTAAATATGAATCTCATGAGGAAAGGTTAAGTGAGGTTGCTCAGCTTTATTACTGAAAGAGGATATGATAATATAGATCAAATATGTTGCACTCAGTATACTGAATCTCACGAAAAGCAGAAAATATCATTTTATTATTGACTCATAGCGGATGTATTTGTTTTGATAATGTTCAAAGTCATTATTTCTCCAACACCCATGTTAATTCATTTAGGAAAAGGGGATTGTGAACAGTGTTTGCCTCCCCAGTGTTTGACCATGTGATATCCATCTAGACTCCTAGACCAACAAAACAACATGTCCACCTGCCATGTAAAAAGAGAATAAATGTCCATTGTAATGTCCGATGGGATGGTTTGAGCATGCAGACATGGATGACGACCTGTCAAACTGGAATCATGCTTGACGATATCCATCCTTTAGCATACGACTTGTGGGATGATGGACAAGAAATCCAGCAGGGGAACTGATTAATTCCTGTAACTAATGCCATTACTATGTTGCTCCAAAATTCTCTACAATTGATTAGTTTCCCTTTGACTTTCTCACAGAGAGGTGAGAGGTTTTTCTCATTACCAATTCATTGTAAAAACAATTTAGAGTTTTGATTGCAGGAACTAGAGGAGCAGTAGACCAGGCCTGTCACTAAATGATAATCTACGAATATGTAATTCAGGGCTCTATTTTAACAAGCTTAATGCAATGGTGAATCTAAACGCTGGCAGTAGGGCTACAGGACTGTAGGTCACGTCGGAAATTATGAGCGCAATAACTGGTGGTGGCGCAAAAGGGTTGGGTTTTGATTAATAAATTAATTATCGGTGTGACAAAGGCTTTCATGGCTTAATACTGCATGCCATTGTCTCAAGTTCTGTAGGTTAATGACGGTGTTTGCGTTGTCATCAGCTCCAATTCAGCTGGGGGCACAGAATATTATCTTCCTAGTCCATAGACACAGCTTATTCAATAGCACAGGCTACAGTAACGAGTAATAGCAACCAGTGTTTTCTCAATATGTTTAGAGTGTTGACGGTCAACGTTGTTGTATTTGTAAGTATAAGGTTTTATGCATTGCACTTCTCCTCAAATACTAACTACTAGGCTCTTGTAAATTGTATTGTATGTATGAGGCATGTTCTCAATTAGCAAGATATAACCAAGGCCTGCTGTTGATATGGCGTTGCAGGACTGAATAACTTGAATATCTTTGGAGGAGTGTGTCTTTGGTAAAAGGACAAGTGGCCCTCTTTGGAAATGGGGATGGATACAAGCCGAATGGAGGAGCCTATGCACTACAGGTAGGCCTATTCAAAAGCATGCAGTAAAAGCCTAACGAGTAGACCATTTAGAAACCTTTTATGGATAGGCTACTTGGCTAATGCATGGCCAGGATAAGAAAGACACAGGACTAGAGGTCTTCACGGCACCAAAAAGTTGGACCCGTTCTGAAATGGACCTGTGGCTTCCCACCCAGACTTAATATATAAATATATTTTTTAAATGAACGGAGACCTGTTCTGAATAGACCCGAAGACAGTCAGACCCGTTTCCGAAAAGGCCTGTGGAAAAACAGACCCAAACAGACCTGTGCCTATTCAGATCCGAGAGACCTGTTTAGATCTGAGGGTAGAAAGAGAGAGAGAAAGAAACCCCCGACCTGGCGCAGCCAGCACCATCAATAAACAATATATATTGGCCAAATGATCTACATTTGTGTCCTTAGAAACAGCCTAAAACAAATTACAAAAAAAACGATTCCGTGTGTTTCGATGTGTAGCATATTCAAAACTTTATAGCCTATTTTATTGGTTTTTACTTCCTGAAACAATAATTGTCCACCTCACGGTTAAGAGATTTGAGCTCTAAATGCATCCGGGCGTTTCATGCATAGACCTATAGGTTTAACTGTATGATATTAATATTTAAAATCAATTCATTTACCACAGGGGATATAATAGCTTCTAAAAAATAGCTGTGAATTCAGTTTTATCACAAGTACATAGGCCTACAGACAGGAAGACCTCAATTTGGGCTGCACATGTGCCAACAGCTCCTTGCGTTGTGGCCATAGACATATATATAATCCATAGGAGTTCAGAACTACTAGAAGGGTTTTGACTGTTAACCTCATGGGTTAAAAAGCACTGGCTGCCAGAGCTGACTTGAATGGTGTCATGACGTGGCCCTCTTTGGATATAGCAAGCACCAACTCTCTCTCTCTCACCACTTCTCTCTTACCCCTACACCCAGGCTCTGTTATCTCAGGTCGTAAATTCCCGGAGGAGACTCTCTCCCTCATGCAGTATAGAGAGAGATGGTTCACAGTAGAACAAAGGAACTTCTTCTACCTCACAGAACTTGAGAACTGAACAATATCCATGTTTTGGAGAATGTGTATCCGGTCGGTGGAGAATCCAGCAACAACCGGGCCATTTTGTTTAAAGTTTGTGACCTCATTGAGAGACAATACGGCCACATTACCATAACTCTGTTTATACAAGAGTCTCCGTTATGAGATTTGCATCTAATTATTGTATAAAATGAATGAGTAAAGATGAAACTATGTGAAATTATGTAATGTGATTTTAATCTGTTTAATGAAAGAGAATCCAATTCCCTTCAAAGTTAACTAAGTCATTGGCCCACCCCATGAGCACAGACATTGATCTGCCATCATGGGACAGCCTTTTCTGATGTTCCGAATAAAACCCCCACCTAGAGAAGCCCACTTTAGACCAAGATGACCTCGATTACCGAGAGGGCTAAGGTTTGAGTAGAGACCATGCATTCCTCGGTTGCTGAATTCTTAACCATACATTTACTTAAGTCATTTAGCAGACGCTCTTATCCAGAGCGACTTACAAATTGGTGCATTCACCTTATGATATCCAGTGGAACATGCCACGTGGTTAACTTCTTGTGGATTAGTGGGACGCTACCGTCCCATTTCGACAATTTCCGGTGAAATTGCAGAGCGCCAAATTCTAATTAAATATATTAAATATAATATACTATAAATATTAAACTCATGAAATCACAAGTGCAATACATCAAAATAAAGCTTAACTTGTTGTTAATCCAACCGCAGAGTCAGATTTCAAAAAGGCTTTACGGCAAAAGCAAACCATGCGATTATCTGAGGACAGCGCCCAGCACACAAATGCATAACAAATCATTTTCAACCAGGGAGTTGGACACGAAAGTCAGAAATAGCGATATAATATATGCCTTACCTTTGAGGATCTTCTTCTGTTGGCACTCCAAAAGGTCCCAGTTAAATTACAAATGGTCCTTTGTTCGATAATGTCCTTCTTTATATCCATATCCTCGGGGTTTCGCCTGCAATTTCAGTTATACTCACAGACATTATTTTAACAGTTTTAGAAACTTTAGAGTGTTTATAATCTACCAATTATATACATATCCTAGCTTCTGGGCCTGAGTAGCAGGCAGTTTACTTTGGGCACGCTTTTCATCCGGACGTCAAAATACCACCCCCTATCCCAAAGAAGTTAAACTCTGAGACTATCGATACCGACAGAATAAGAGCAAATCTTCGATACTATTTACTAGTCTGCAGCTAGGAATTATGTACCATTGAATGCGAAGACCGACAACCGCCGAAACATCTATTCTATAAGAACATTTCTGACTGTTACTTTGAAGTATCCACTCTAACCAAAGACTCCAGGGACGCAGAGAGAATTTCGGATGAACTTTCCAACAGAAAAGGACCATTCCAACAGAGATCACGACGACACACTGAGCGTAAATATATATATTGATTGCAATTATTCCCGAATAAGTGAGCGTTCATGTGCAAAGGATTAGCATTTCAATTGTTAGAATTATCAACTGTATAGTGTCTTGTCTTTCGCGCCCTTCTCAGTCCCTTTGTCTACCAAGCCGCCATACCGGTTTAGCCCACTAGGGCACATCCCCTATCATTTCCTTGTAGCCATACCTACTGTTTGTTTGTTAGTTTAATCACGTAATAATAATTACAGAGAATTGATTTGATAAAATAACAGTCTTCACTTTAATGATGCTAAAGACACGACAACGGGAACAACCCTATGGATTATATTGTAGCGACCTTAACCAAGGAACCAGCGACCTCTTCGAGAGGTTCAGACCTACAGTAACGGTTAAGTTGTTGGCCTGACCGTTGCTTGACCTGGGTTCGAGTCACGGCTGCCCCCCAAATTCAATACAATATTTCTATGATTGGTTACAGCCGTCAGTTTGCCTCTCTCTCCTCAGCAGCAGGTGTACGTAAAGGGGAGCGTCCAAAAACAGTCGCAGTTGGACCTGGCCGGCCTAAGCTATAGGTCTACATTTTATTGAGTTGCAATTGGCTGACAGAGATAACAAGCTCACGCAGTTCTAATCACCTCACAATTAACAGAGGACGGGTCGAAGCGCATCCAGTCAGTAAATCAATTTTAATTGCACATACACAAGACGCATGGCAATTAAATCAGACCCAGATGAGAGAAAAAAAATCTGAATTAAGGAGGCGGATGCTCGGGTTGGATCTTGAAATTTCAGGTCTGGTGGACCCTTGAAGACCTTTACACCATACGCATTGTTGTGGAACCAGCTTTGTTATAGTCAGATAAGAGTATCCTTTAAGGGCTTGTTTTTTATCTAACGAAACAGAAAACAAGCAGTTGTTACAGGAAAATAACTTAAAACTGTTTAATTACAAGTGTCACCAAATCATCTCATCTCTCGTTCCACGATGGGCAAATAGCCTACAGTGCATTCAGAAAGCATACAGACCCCATCCATTTTTCAGATTTAGTTACGTTACAGCCATATTCTAAAATGCATTCAATAATACGAAATCCTCAATATAAACATAATAACAAAGCAAAAACAGGTTAAGACATTTTAGCAAATTTATTGAAAATTAATAACCGAAATACGTTATTCAGAGCCTTTGCTATGACAAACAAAATTGAGATCAGGTGCGTCCTGTTTCCATTGATCATCCTTGAGATGTTTCTGCAATTTAATTGGAGTCCACCTGTGGTAAATTCAATTGATTGCACATGATTTGGAAAGTCATACACCTGTCTATATAAGGTCCCACAGTTGACAGTGCATGCCAGAGCAAAAACAAGCCATGAAGTCGAAGGAATTGTCCATAGAGCGCTGAGACAAGATTGTATCAAGGCACTGATCTGGGGAAGGGTACCAAAACATATCTGCAGCATTGAAGGTCCCCAAGAACACAGTGGCCTTCATTCCTAAATGGAAGAAGTTTAGAACCACCAAGACTCTTCCTAGAGCTGGCGACGGGCCAAACTGAGCAATCGTGGGAGAAGGGTCTTGGTCAGGGAGGTGACCAAGAACCCGATGGTCACTCTGACAGAGTTTCATAGTTCCTCTGTGGAGATGGGAGAACCTTCCAGAAGGATAACCTTCTCTGCAACACTCCACCAATCAGGCCTTTATGGTAGAGTAGACAAATGGAAGCCACTCCTCGGTAAAAGGCACATGACAGCCCGCTTGGAGTTTGCCAAAAGGCACCTAAAGACTCTCAGAACCATGAGAAGCAGAATTTTCTGGTCTGATGGAACCCTTTGATTGAACCCTTTGGCCTGAATGCCAAGCATCACATATGGAAGACACCTTGCACACTCCCTATGGTGAAACATGGTGGTGGCAGCATCATGCTGTGGGGATGTTTTTCAGCTGCAGGGACTGGGAGACTTGTTAGGATCAAGGGAAAGATGAACAGAGCAATGTACAGAGAGAGCCTTGATGAAAACCTGCTCAGGACCTCAGACTGGGGTGAAGGTTCACCTACCAACAAGACAACAACCCTAAGCACACAACCAAGACAACGCAGGAGTGGCTTCAGGACAAGTCTCTGAATATCCTTGAATGGCCCAGCCAGAGCCTGGACTTGAACCCGAGCTAACATCTCTGGAAAGACCTGAAAATAGCTGTGCAGCAACGCTCCCCATCCAACCTGACAGAGCTTAAGAGTATCTGCAGAAAATGGGAGAAACTCCCCAAATACAGGTGGGCCAAGCTTGTAGTGTCAGACCCAAGAAGACTTGAGACTGTAATTGCTGCCAAAGGTGGTTCAACAAAGTACTGAGTGAAGGGTCTTATACTTATGTAAATGTTATTTCAGTTGTTTTTATATACATTTGAAAACATTTCTAAAAACCTGTTTTTGCTTGTTCATTATGGAGTTTTGTGTGTAAATTGATGAGGGAATTTTTTTAATCCATTTTAGAATTGGGCTGTAATGTAACAAAATGTGGAAAAAGTATAGTGGGCTGAATACTTTCTGAATGCACTGTATATGGAGGGGTTTTATACACATCCAAAATAATAACAGGAGCTGGCTAAAATAATGTACTTTAAAAAAAATCTATGTAGGCTATTGTAATCTTTTAATAAAGCTTTGGTAATTAACATTTATTTCAAAGCGGTCTTATGAGCCAAACCCTTTATGATAGCCTTGACTACTTGGCGAATGCATTGGGCTGGACAATAGGGAGGCTATGCTTGGTTTTTAATAGAATGAAATTACATTTTTCTAAATAAGTGGTTTACTGACACAAAAAGCACATCTCTGTTGATCCATGTGCATATGGGCACTGTGCATCACGGCTTGATATGCTGCGCTTCTGCTGTCAAAATCCATTCCACAACCAACCATGTTACCGCTAAGAACAGCTTTTCGTTGGTCTTAAATATCCTTACCAGTGCTGCCAGAAATTTGTACTCTGGCATACGTTTTTAAGGACATATCTCAAATATAGCCACACCTCCCACCTCAGCTCATGTGAGCTTTATATAAGACAGCTAAATTACCAATCCTGGCGCTAGGGTTTGAAAATGGAAGAGCGCCGGCTTTAACAGATGGAAATTGCAAACGAGCATGCGTTTGACAATTGCGCTGGCTTATCGCCAGCTGAAAAAAGAGCCATTAGTGTCTCTACAGCACCTGCTATTTTTTATTGAGAATATCAATACTGCAGGGGAACTTCACAAATGAGGTCTGCCTCAAAGTGAAGTATGACTGTGTGTGTAGGGCTGTTGCGGTGATGCCATTATAGCCACACCGGCAGTCACAGGTCACGAAGGCAGTCAAATTCCACATGACTGTTTATTCACGGTAATTAGGCTTCTCCAAGCTCTGATGAATTGATGGTCAGTAGTAACCTACCAAACTTGCTATTGTCCCTCTAATCACTCTGACATCAATGCAAATATTTGAAAATCAAACACTTCATGAGAGCCCATGAACTGATATTGCACAACATTTTTATTGGCTATGAAATTTCTATAGGGTATGCAATTGTCTGAGGAATAAGACTGATGGCCTCTTAAAGAGGATAATCCCATCAGCTTTCTAAATGCTAGGCCTACTATATATACACTACCAGTCAAAAGTTTTAGAACACCAACTCATTCAAGGGTTTTTCTTTATTGTTACTATTTTCTACATTGTAGAATAATAGTGAAGACATCAAAACTATGAAATAACACATATGGAACCAAAAATCTCCAATTTGGACTTCAGATCAAAGGACAAACTTCCATCGGTCTAATGTCCATTGTTCGTGTTTCTTGGTCCAAGCAAGTCACTTCTTCTTATTGGTGTCCTTTGGTAGTGGTTTCTTTGCAGCAATTCGACCCTGATTCACACAGTCTGCTCTGAACAGTTGATGTTGAGATGTGTCTGTTACTTGAACTCTGAAGCATTTATTTGGGCTGCAATTCTGAGGCTGGTAACTCAAATGAACTTATCCTCTGCAGCAGAGGTAACAATGGGTCTTCCATTCCTGTGGTGGTCCTCATGAGAGCCATTTTCATCATATCACTTGATGGTTTTTGCAACTGCACTTGAAGAAACTTTCAAAGTTCTTAATTTTACATATTGACTGACCTTCATGTCTAAAAGTAATGGACTGTCATTTCTCTTTGGTTATTTGAGCTGTTCCCGCCATAATATGGACATGGTATTTTACCAAATAGGGCTATATTCTGTATACCCACCTACCTTGTCACAACACAACTGATTGGCTCAAACACATTAAAGAAAGAAATTCCACAAATTAACTTAAGAATGCACACCTGTTAATTGAAAAGCATTCTAGGTGACAACCTCATGAAGCTGGTTGAGAGAATGCCAACAGTGTACAAAGTTGTTATCAAGGCAAAGGGTGGCTATTTGAAGAATCTCATATCAAATATATTTTGATTTGTTTCTCACGTGTGCTCCCTCTCCGGCTTCTAGGTCACCAGGCTGCTCGTTATGGCGCACACCTGTTACCATTGTTACGTGCACCTGCGCATCTTCACACTCACCTGGACTCCATCACCTCCTTGATTATCTGCCGTGTATATATATGTCACTCCCTTTGGTTCCTTGCACAGGTGTCGTTGTTTCTGTTCGTGTCATGTCTGTGCGTTGTTTGTGTTTCTTATTTTGTATTTAGTTGCGTTAATTTACTAAAACACACACTCCTTGAACTTGCTTCCCGACTTTCAGCACACTTGTTACATTGTTTAACACTTTTTTTTAACTACATGATTCCATGTGTTAATTCATAGTTTTGATGTCTTCACTACTATTCTACAATGTAGAAATGAGTAAAAATAAACCTTGAATGAGTAGGTGTTCTAAAACTTTTGACAAGTGGTGTACTTAAAAAATGTCCTAATATTTAGCACATTGCTTATCTTTACAACAGGAGTATAGCCTACCTGTCTGGCATAAAAATGAACCACAGGAAAAGCGTCCTCCATTTGCTATTTATAGTGCATTTGGAAAGCATTCAGACCCCCAGCCTTATTCAAAAACGGATTCAATAGTTTTTTCCCCCTCATCAATCTACACACAATACCCCATATTTTTGCAAATTTTGGGCTGTGATTACAGCCTCGGGTCTTCCTGGGTATGATGCTACAAGCTTGGCACACCTGTATTTGGGGAGTTTCTCAGATTCCTCTCTGCAGATCCTCTCAAGCTCTACCATGTTGGATGGGGAGCGTCGCTGCACAGCTATTTTCAGGTCTCTCCAGAGATTATCAATCAGGTTCAAGTCTGGCTGGGTCACTCAAGGATATTCAGAGACTTGTCCCGAAGCCACTCCTGCGTTTTCTTAGCTGTGTGCTTAGGGTCATTATCCTGTTGGAAGGTTAACCTTCGCCCCAGACTGAGGTCCTGAGTGCTCTGGAGCAGGTTTTCGTCAAGGATCTCTCTGTACTCTGGTCACTTTTTCCTCGACCCTGACTAGTCTCCCGGTCCCTGCAGCTGAAAAACATCTCCACAGCATGATGCTGCCACCACCATGCTTCTCCATAGGGATGGTGCCACGTTTCCTCCAGATATGACGCTTGACATTCAGGCCAAAGAGTTCAATCTTGGTTTTATCAGACTCTTGATTCTCATGGTCTTAGAGTATTTAGGTGCCTTTTGGCAAACTCCAAGCGGGCTGTCATGTGCCTTTTACTGAGGAGTGGCTCGCGTCTGGTCACTACCATAAAGGCCTGATTGGTGGAGTGCTGCAGAGATGGTTGTCCTTCTGGAAGGTTCTCTCATCTCCACAGAGGAACTCTAGAGCTCTGTCAGAGTGACCATCAGGTTCTTGGTCACCTCCCTGACCAAGGTCCTTCTCCCCCGATTGCTCAGTTTGGCCAAGTGGCAGCTCTAGGAAGAATCTTGGTGGTTTCAAACTTCTTCAATTTAAGAATGACGGAGGCCACTGCATTCTAGTTGACCTTCAATGCTGCAGAAATTTGTTTGTACCCATCCCCAGATCAGTGCCTCAACATAATCCTGTCTCAGAGCTCTACGAACAATTCCTTCGACCCCACGGCTTTTTTTGCTCTGTCATGCACTGTCAACTTTGGGACCTTATATAGATAGGTGTGTGCCTTTCCAAATGATTTCCAATCAATTTAATTTACCACAGGTGGACTCCAATGAAGTTGTAAAAACATCTGAAGGTTGTTCGTTGAAAACAGAGTGCGCCTGAGCTCAATGTCGAGTCTAATAGCAAAAAGTCTGAATACTATAAGCTATTTCTGTATTTTTATTTTAATAAATGTGCAAACACCTATTTCCGCTTTGTCATTATGGGGTATTGTGTGTAGATTGCTAAGGATTTGTTTTTATTTAATTTCTCATTTCAGAATAAGGCTGTAACGTCATAAAATGTGGAAAAAATTATCAGGTCTGAATATTTTCTGAAGGCACTATATATATATGTGTGTATGTACAGTGCTGTGAAAAAGTATTTGCCCCCTTCCTGAGTTCTTATTTTTTTGCACATTTGTCACACTTAAATGTTTCAGATCATCAAACAAATGTAAATATTACACAAAGATAACCCAAGTAAACACAAAATGCGGTTTGTAAGTGATTATTTTATTTATTAAGGGAAAAAAGCTATCCGAACCTTCATGGCCCTATGTGAAAAAGTAATTGCCCCCCTCTTGTTAAATCATGAATTTACTGTGGTTAATCAAATTTTTTGGAAAGCTGAGTTCAATTTCACTAGTTTTAAACTGTCTAAAGGAGTAGAACATGGTTGTCCACTATCGGCATATTTATTTATTATTGCCATTGAAATGTTAGCTGTTAAAATTAGATCCAACAATAATATTAAGGGATTAGAAATCCATGGTTTAAAAACAAAGGTGTTATTGTACGTTGATGATTCATGTTTTATTTTAAAACCACAATTAGAATCCCTCCACAGCCTCATAGAGGATCTAGATACTTTTGCTAATCTCTCTATTTACTATTTTAAACCTAGGGTTACTATACATAACTTTAACCCATTTTATAAGAGATTCACCAAAATTGAAATATTCTAGGCATTTATATGTAAATTCCAGTCGTACTTTATCAAAAGCCTTTTCAAAATCAGCTATGGAAACCAGGCCTGGTGTCCCTGATATTTCATAGTATTCTATTGTTTCCAGTACTTGTCTTATATAATCTCCAATGTTTCGTCCATGTAAAAAACCTGTCTGATTAGGATGAATAATATCTGATAATACTTTTTTAATTCTATGCGCCAAGCATTTAGTTAGGATTTTTGCATCACAACACTGAAGTGTAAGAGGCCTCCAATTTTTTTAATGACTGGATCTTTATAAATACAACTTCTGTCCTGTTTCAGTAATAATGATATCAGACCTTCTTGTTGCGTGTCCGATAATCTACCATTTACATAGGAGTGGTTAAAACATGCTAATAATGGTCCTCTGAGTATATCAAAAAAAGTTTGGTATACTTCCATTGGTATGCCATCCAGCCCTGGAGTTTTCCCAGCTTTAAAGGCTTTATTGCATCAAGAACGTCCTCCTCTGTAATTTGGCCTTCACATGAGTCTTTCTGTACAGATGTTAATTTGACATTATTATTGGATTGGAGATGCTTAATGTGAGTCTGGAAGGAGAGTTTACAGTCTAACCAGACACCTAGGTATTTGTAGTTGTCCACATATTCTAAGTCAGAACCATCGAGAGTAGTGATGTTAGTCGGGAGGGCGGGTGCGGGCAGCAATCAGTTAAATGTATTTAGTTTTAGTAGCATTTAAAAGCAGTTGGAGGCCACGGAAGGTGTGTTGTATGGCATTGAAGCTCGTTTGGAGGTTTGTTAACAGTGTCCAAAGAAGGGCCAGATGTATACAGAATGGCATTATCTGCGTAGAGGTGGATCAGGGAATCACCAGCAGCAAGAGCGACATCATTGATATATACAGAGAAAAGAGTCGGCAAGAGAATTGAACCCTGTGGCACCTCCATAGAGACTTCCAAGAGGCCCTCTGATTTGACACACTGTAGTCTATCTGAGAAGTAGTTGGTGAACCAGGCGAGGCAGTCATTTGACAAGCCAAGGCTATTGAGTCTGCTGCTAAGAATGCGGTGATTGACTGAGTCGAAAGCCTTGGCCAGGTCGATGAAGACGGCTGCAAAGTACTGTATTTTATTGATGGCGGTTATGATATCGTTTAGGACCTTGAGCGTGGCTGAGGTGCAACCATGACCAGCTCGGAACCAGGTTGCATAGTGGAGAAGGTATGGTGGGATTCGAAATGGTCAGTGATCTGTTTGTTAACTTGGCTTTCGAAGACTTTGGAAAGCAGGGCAGGATGGATATAGGTCTGCAACAGTTTGGGTCTAGAGTGTCACCCCCTTTGAAGAGGGGGATGATCACGGCAGCTTTCCAATCTTTAGGAATCTCAGACGATACGAGAGGTTAAACAGACTGGTAATAGGGCTTGCAACAATGGTGGTGGATAATTTTAGAAAGAGAGGGTCCAGATTGTCAAGCCCAAATGATTTGTAAAGGTCCAGGTTTTGCAGCTCTTTCAGAACATCTGGATTTATGTGAAGGAGAAGCTGGGGAGGCTTGGGCAAGTAGCTGCGGGGGGTGCGGCGCTGTTGGCCAGGGTTGGGGTAGCCAGTAGGAAAGCATAGCCAGCCGTAGAAAACTCCTTATTGAAATTCACGATTATTGTGGATTTATTGGTGGTGACAGTGTTTCTTAGCCTCAGTACAGTGGGCAGCTAGGAGGAGGTGCTCTTATTCTCCATGGAATTGACATTGTCCCGAAACTTTTTGGAGTTAGAGCTACAGGATCAAAATTTCTGTTTGAAAAAGCTAGCCTTAGCTTTCCTAACTGACTGAGTATATTGGTTCCTGACTTCCCTGAAAAGTTGTATATGGCAGGGACTATTCAATGCTATTGCAGTCCTCCACAGGATGTTTTTGTGCTGGTCGAGGGCAGTCAGGTCTGGAATGAACCAAGGGCTATATTTACATTTTAGTAGACGCTCTTATCCAGAGCGACTTACAGTAGTGAATGCATACATTACATCCATTTTTTTCCCCCCATACTGGTCCCCCGTGGGAAACGAACCCACAACCCTGGCGTTGCAAACACCATGCTCTAACAACTGAGCCACACGTATCTGTTTTTAGTTCTACATTTTTTGAAAAAGGGCCCACAACCCACAACCCTGGCGTTGCAAACACCATGCTCTACCAACTGAGCCACACATATCTGTTTTTAGTTCTACATTTTTTGAAAAGGGCATGAAAAGGGCATGCTTATTTAAGATGGTGAGGAAATTACTTTTAAAGAACAACCAGGCATCCTCTACTGACGGGATGAGGTCAATATCCTTCCAGGATACCCGGGCCAGGTCGATTAGAAAGGCCTGCTCACAGAAGTATTTTAGGGAGCGTTTGACAGTGATGAGGGGTGATCGTTTGACCGCGGACCCATAACGGATGCAGGAAATGAGGCAGTGATCGCTGAGATCCTGATTGCAAACAGCAGAGGTGTATTTGGAGGGCAAGTTGGTCAGGGTCAAATACTTATTTCCCTCATTAATATACAAATCATTTTATAACATTTTTGACATGCGTTTTTCTGGATTTTTTGGTTGTTATTCTGTCTCTCACTGTTCAAATAAACCTACCATTAAAATTATAGACTGATCATTTCTTTGTCAGTTGGCAAATGTACAAAATCAGCAGGGGATTAAATACTTTTTTCCCTCACTGTTCATAGGGCAGCAGTCTCAAAGGTGCAGGGTAGAGTACTGGTTGGTAGCAAGCTAGAGACAGTGTCTAAGGTTCAGTGCAAGGTACCGGGTTGAGGCTGGCTAGTCATGACTGTTTAACAGTCTGATGGCGTGGAGATAGAAGCTGTTATTCAGTCCCTCGGTCCCAGCTTTGATACACCTCTCCGCCTTCTAGATGGTAGTGCGGTGAACAGGCCGTCAATCATGTTGCGCAGTGTTTGAAATGCACTAGATACATTTGGGATTATAAACCCACAGAATATGGTGTTCATAGGTTATTAATCCTCTGACAAATTGCATGCCAGTTTGGCCTTCTTCTTTAGTTGGACTGACTCATACAGCCTCACAATATGAAATCTTATAGAAATCTGTACGGCTTTATCTTTAGGTTTAACCTATCAGATGTGGTTATTCTAATCTCTTCTGTCATATTCCCTCTTTTCCCGTTTATGTCCTAGATGAAAGAACGTTCCATAGTATCTGGCCCATTTGGATGTGCTTTCACAGGCATTAGGTCACCTCTGATACCTCAGAGGTCCTGGATTTGACAGCATTCCTGACTTGATTCCCCCAGCATCGACAGAGGCTTTGCTGGGCAACACATCCCAGATATTTACCTTTCAAGTTCAAGCGGTGCTTCACGCTTTATTGCAATTTCTGTCTCCATGTCTGAGAGCAAGTAGTTTCATCAGGGCTCTTCCCCTTAAAAAAAAACAAACATGGATAACAGCTTCTCTCATGGAGTGCGCTCAAAGTGAACACATTTGCTTAAACTCCTCACAGACCACAAAGGGTTGTCAAGTGCCATTAAGACCGGCATCGGTAAAAAAAAAACATTACTATCACAAGCATTTCTAATGCTGTCATAACAATGCAAAAAGTGAGTTTGGCCTTAAAGATTATATTGACATTTGAAATCGGTGAGTCCAATTCCTTGCATTCCCTTCGTAAGTAAATGAAATGTTTATTCCCACGCTCTGATTCCATTTCAAAATCAGTGGCGTTTGAGGCAATTACATATTCTGCAACATGGATGGGTAGGAAGATGATTTGGTTAAGTGCACCTGTGAGACTCTGTACGCCTCATTTCACAAATGAGCTTAGTGATGAAAGACTGTCATTCAAACTAGAGGTCATGTTTCTTGAGATATTGTGTGGTATAGAAGATTGTTATAATGGTTGAGGCAGCTAAAATATTGTAGTTTAAATGAAATGTAGGTCTTAAACCGAAATACACTAAATACCACATTGAAATACTGTGACTGGTGCCTCGAAATAGAAAAATCATAGCTCATCATTCATAATCGAGGAATTTCTTATATTATGCTAACACATCTGGACAAGGGTGATAGCTATGTACGAATGCTGTTCATTGACTATAGTTCAGCATTCAACACCATAGTACTCTCCAAGCTCATCATTAAGCTTGAGGCCCAGGGTCTCAACCCCGCCGTGTGCAATTGGGTCCTGGACTTCCTGACGGGCCGCCCCCATTTGGTGAAGGTAGGAAACAACATCTCCACTTCACTGATCCTCAACACTGGGGCCCCACAAGGGTGGGGCCCCAGGGGTGAGGCCCCCTCTTGTACTCCCTGTTCACCCATGACTGCGTATACATGCACGCCTCCAACTCAATCATCAAGTTTGCAGACGACACAACAGTAGTAGGCTTGATTACCAACAATGACAACAGCCTACAGGGAGGAGGTGAGGGCTCTCGGAGGGTGGTATCAGGAAAATAACCTCTCACTCAACGTCAACAAAACAATCGTGGACTTCAGGAAACAGCAGAGGGAGCACCCTCTCTATCCACATCGACTGGACAGCAGTAGAGAAGGTGGAAAGTTTTAAGTTCATCGGCGTACACATCACTGACAAACTGAAATGGTCTACCGACACAGACAGTGTGGTGAAGAAGACACAACAGTGCCTCTTCAACCTCAGGAGGCTGAAGAAATTTGGCTTGGCTAAAATCCTCAAACTTTAAAAGATGCACAATTGAGAGTATCCTGTCGGGCTGTATCACCTGGTACTGCAAGTGCACCGCCCACAACCGCAGGACTCTCCAGAGGGTGGTGCGGTCTGCACAATGCATCACCGGGGGCAAACTACCTGCCTTCCAGGACACCTACACCACCCGATGTCACAGTAAGGCTAAAAAGATAATCAAGGACAACAACCACCTGAGCCACTGCCTATTCACTCAGCTACCATCCAGAAGGTGAGGTCAGTACAGGTGCTTCAAAGCGGGGACTGAGAGACTGAAAAACAGCTTCTATCTCAAGGCCATCAGACTGTTAAACAGCCATCACTAGCACAGAGGCTGCTGCCTAAATACAGACTTTAAATCATTGGCCACTTTAATAAATGGAACAGTAGTCACTTTAATAATGACACTTTAATAATGTTTACATATCTTGTTTTACTCATCTCATATGTATATACTGTATTCTATACTATCTATTACATTTTAGCCTATGCACTCTGACATTGCTCATCCATATATTTATATATTCTTATTCCTTTACTTAGATTTGTGTGTATTAGGTATTTGTTGTGGAATTGTTAGATAATACTTGTTAGATAGTGCTGCACTGTCGGAACTTTATTTCGGAGAGATTAACACCCAAATTGTCCTACACGGACAAGTTATGGTATGGTTTAGATCTTATCTGTCGGTAAGATATCAGTTTGTCTCTGTAGATGGTTTGTCCTCTGACAAATCAATTGTAAGTTTCGATGTTCCTCAAGGTACCGTTTTAGGACCACTATTGTTTTACCTCTTGGTGTCAGAGACGTCGATGAACGGTGACCAAAACGCAGCGGGTATAGTGCTCATCTTCTTTTATTTATTAAAGAGAGTGAACACTTAAACAAAAATAACAAACCGACTATCAACAGTTCTGTAAGGTACACAGACTATACAGAAAGCAACCACCCACAAAAACACAGGAAAAAAACAGGCTGCCTAAGTATGGCTTCCAATCAGAGACAACGAAAGACACCTGCCTCTGATTGGAAGCCATACTTGGCCACACATAGAAAAACAAACATAGAAATAGAAAACTAGAATCAAAATCCCCTTGAACCAAAAACACACAAAACACACAAAACAAACACCCCCTGCCACGCCCTGACCAACTACAATTACAAATGACCCCTTTTACTGGTCAGGACGTGACACTTGGTGATGTCATTCGGAAACCATAATGTTAACTTTCAATGCAGACAATACACAGCTGTACATTTTGATGAAACATGGTGAAGCCCCAAAATTGCCCTCCCTGGAAGCCTGTGTTTCAGACATAAGGAAGTGGATGGCGGCATTTTTTACTTTTAAACTAAGACAAAACAGAGGTTCTAGGTCCCAAGAAACAAAGAGGTATTCTGTTGGATCTGACAATTAATTTTGATGGTTGTACAGTCGTCTCAAATAAAACTGTGAAGGACCTCAGTGTTACTCTGTACCCTGATCTCTCTTTTGACGAACATATCAAGACTATTTTAAGGACAGCTTTTTTCCATCTATGTAACGTTGCAAAAATAAGAACATTTCTGTCCAAAAATGATGCAGAAAAGCTAATCCATGCTTTTGTCACATCTAGATTAGACTACTGCAGTGCTCTACTTTCCAGCTACCTGGATAAAGCACAAAATAAACTTCAGTTAGTGCTAAACATTGCTGCTAGAATCTTGACTAGAACCAAAACATTTGATCATATTACTCCATTGCTAGCCTCTCTACACTGCCTTCCTGTTATGGCTAGGGGTGATTAAGATTTTACTACTAACCTACAAAACAATAAAACATTACATGGGCTTGCTCCTACCTATCTCTCCGATTTGGTCCTGCCGTACATACAGTTGAAGTCGGAGGTTTACATACACTTAGGTTGGAGTAATTAAAACTAGTTTTTCAACCAATATACACATTTCTTGTTAACAAACTATTGTTTTGACTGTGCATTTAAACAGCTTGGAAAATTCCAGAAAATGTCATGGCTTCAGAAGCTTTTGAGTCAGTTAGAGGTGTACCTGTGGATGTATTTCAAGGCTTACCTTCAAACTCAGTTCCTCTTTGCTTGACATCATTGGAAAAACAGAAGAAATCAGCCAAGACCTCAGCAAAGAATTGTAGACCTCTACAAGTCTGGTTCATCCTTGGGAGCAATTTCCAAACGCCTAAAGGTACCACGTTCATCTGTACAAACAATAGTACGCAAGTATAAACACCATGGGACCACGCAGCCATCATACCGCTCAGAAAGAAGATGTGTTTTGTCTCCTAGAGATGAACGTACTTTGGTGCGAAAAGTGCAAATCAATCCCAGAACAACAGCAAAGGACCTTGTGAAGATGCTGGAAGAAACAGGTACAAGAGTATCTATATCCACAGTAAAATGAGTCCTATATCAACATAACCTGAAAGGCCGCCCATCAAGGAAGAAGCCACTGCTCCAAAACCGCCATTAAAAAAGCCAAACTACGGTTTGCAACTGCACATGGGGACAAATATCGTACTTTTTGGAGAAATGTCCTGTGAACTTTTTGGCCATAATGACCATTGTTATGTTGGGAGGAAAAAGGGGGAAGCTTGCAAGCCGAAGAACACCATCCCAACCGTGAAGCACGGGGGTGGCAGCATCATGTTGTGGTGGTGCTTTTCTGCAGGAGGGACTGGTGCACTTCACAAAATAGATGGCATCATGAGGGAGGAAAATGATGTGGATATATTGAAGCAACATCTCAAGACATCAATCAGGAAGTTAAAGCTTGGTCGCAAATGGGTCTTCCAAATGGACAATGACCCCAAGCATACTTCCAAAGTTCTGGCAAAATGGCTAAGGACAACAAAGTCAAGGTATTTGAGTGGCCATCATAAAGCCCTGACCTCAATCCTACAGAAAATTTGTGGGCAGAACTGAAAAAGTGTGTGCGAGCAAGGAGGCCTACAAACCTGACTCAGTTACACAATTTCTGTCAGGAGGAATGGGCCAAAATGCACCCAACTTTTTGTGGGAAGCTTGTGGAAGGCTACCCAAAACGTTTGACCCAAGTTAAACAATTTAAAGGCAATGCTACCAAATACTAATTGAGTGTATGTAAACTTCTGATCTGCTGGGAATGTGATGCTGAAATAAATAATTATCTCTGCTGTTATCCTGACATTTAACAATCTTAAAATAAAGTGGTGATCCTAACTGACCTAAGACAGGGAATTTTTACTCTTATTAAATGTCAGGAATTGTGAAAAACGGAGTTTAAACGCATTTGGCTAAGGTGTATGTAAACTTCTGACTTCAACTGTATACTCAGCCTTGTCTCAGGATATTAAGTTGGTGGTTTGAAGATATCCCTCTAGTGATGTGGGGGCTGTGCTTTGGCAAGTGGGTGGGGTTATATCCTGCCTGGTTGGGCTTGTGCGGGGGTATCGTCGGGGCCACAGTGTCTCTCGACCGCTCCCGTCTCAGCCTCCAGTATCTATGCTTTAATCGTTTTTGTGTCGGGGGGCTAGGGTCAGTCTGTTATATCTGGAGTATTTCTCCTGTCTTATCCGGTGTCCTGTGTGAATTTAACCTCTTGGGGCTAGGTGGGGCTCTAGCGTGCCACCCGTGGTGCACTCCATCAACAGCAGGTGCATTTCAAGAGCGGCAAATTTGAATCCAAATAAATGTCAAAATTCAAATTTTTCAAAAATACAACTATTTTACACCATTTGAAAGATAAACATCTCCTTAATCTAACCACGTTTTACGATTTCAAAAAGGTTTTACGGCGAAAGCATAAATTTAGAGTATGTTAGGACAGTACATTTACAAGAGTTGTGTGTAATGTTTTGTCAAGTCAAAGACAGGGTCACCAAAACCATAAAACCAGCTAAAATGATGCACTAACCTTTTACAATCTCCATCAGATGACACTCCTAGGACATTATGTTAGACAATGCATGCATTTTTAGTTCTATCAAGTTCATATTTATATCCAAAAACAGCGTTTTACTATGGCATTGATGTTGAGGAAATCGTTTCCCTCCAATAACCGGCAGTCAAGTCAGCGTCACAAATTAAATAATTAAAATTAGAAAACATTGGTAAAATATTATATTGTCATTTAAAGAATTATAGATTTACATCTCTTGAACGCAATCAACTTGCCAGATTTAAAAATAACCTTACTGGGAAATCACACTTTGCAATAATCTGAGCACTGCGCCCAGAAAAATACGCGTTGCGATACAGACTAGACGTCATGTTGGGGAGATCTAAAATCGAAAATACTATGTAAATAATCCATTACCTTTGATTCTCTTCATCAGATGTCACTTCCAGGTATCACAGGTCCATAACGAATGTAGTTTTGTTCAAAAAAGCTCATCATTTATGTCCAAAAATCTCCGTCTCGTTAGCACATGATGTAAGCCAGCCGGACTTCTCGTCATGAACGAGGGCAAAAAATATATTTCCGTTCGTTCAAACATGTCAAACGTTGTATAGCATAAATCATTAGGGCCTTTTTTAACCAGAACATGAATAATATTCAAGGTGGACGAATGCATACTCTTTTATAACGTATTGGAACGAGGGTACCCAACATGAACTCGCGCGCCAGGTGTCTAATGGGACATCATCGTTCCATGGCTCTTGTTCGGTCAGATCTCCCTCCAGAAGACTCAAAACACTTTGTAAAGGCTGGTGACATCTAGTGGAAGCAATAGGAAGTGCCAAAATATTCCTAAACCCCTGTGTTTTTCAATGGGATAGGTTTAAAGTCAATACAACACATCAGGTATCCACTTCCTGTCAGAAAATGTCTCAGGGTTTTGCCTGCCAAATGAGTTCTGTTATACTCACAGACACCATTCAAACAGTTTTGGAAACTTTAGAGTGTTTTCTATCCATATATAATACGTATATGCATATTCTAGTTACTGGGTAGGATTAGTAACCAGATTAAATCGGGTACATTTTTTTTATCCAGACGTGCAAATGCTGCCCCCTAGACCCAACAGGTTAAGCATGCCCCCTTCAATTCTCTCTTTCTCTCCCTCCCCTCCCGCTTGACCTGAGCCCTGGGACCATGCCTCAGGACTACCTGGCCTGATGACTCTTTGCTGTCCCCAGTCCACCTGGTCGTGCTACTGCTCCAGTTTTAACTGTTCTGCCTTGGCTATGGAACCCTGACCTGTTCCCCGGATGTGCTACCTTGTCTCATACCTGCTGTTTTCGACTCTTTCTTTCTACCGCACTCTTTCTTTCTACAACCACTGTGATTATTATTATTTGACCCTGCTGGTCATCTATGAACGTTTGAACATCTTGGCCATGTACTGTTATAATCTCCACCCGGCACAGCCAGAAGAGGACTGGCCATCCCTCAGAGCCTGGTTCCTCTCTAGGTTTCTTCCTAGGTTCCTGCCTTCCTAGGGAGTTTTTCCTAGCCACCGTGCTTCTACATCTGCATTGCTTGCTGTTTGGGGTTTTAGGCTGGGTTTCTGTATAACACTTTGACATCAGCTGATGTAAAAAGGGCTTTAGAAATACATTTGATTGATTGATTGCATTTATTAGTGGGTGATCATGGTAAATCAATGAGTTATTTTGTAGTATTTCAAGAGGCGTGGATCTGGGTTGTCAAGAGATATAAAGTACCACCCTAGCTACAAAGTTTTCAGGAAACTCATCATAGGACAGGTTCTTCTCCTGAACACAATTTTCAAAAACTATAAAGACAAGCGATGTGTTATTTTCTGGACAGCCCCAGAGAAGGAGAAGGTAGGAGCTTACTGCCCTTATGAAAATTTCCCATTGGATATCATTGGATATAAATGGTAGTTCATGGGACATTCCTGGGTCACCATGGGAATCCCATGTAAACTCATGGTGCCACCATGGCACCCCCATGAGACGCCATGGGTACCCATGGGAGATTATGGGTACCCATGGGGCCCCCACGAACTGTCAAAGGGTGCCCATGGGACCCCACAAGCTTTATATATATACTGTACACTGAGTGTACAAAACATTAGGTACACTTTACTAATATTGATTTGCACCCCCCCCCTACAAGGTGAAAGCGTTCCACAGGGATGCTGGCCCATGTTGACTCAGCAGTTCTTGACACACTCAAACGGTGCGCCTGGCACCTACTACCATACACTGTTCAAAGGCACTTAAATATTTTGTCTTGTCCATTTACCCTCTGAATGGCACACATATACATTCCATGTCTCAATTCTCTCATCTACACTGATGGAAATGGATTTAACAGGTGACATCAATAAGGGATCATAGCTTTCACCTGGACTGTCTATGTCAGTTTATGTTTGTACACTCACTATATACACTGCTCAAAAAAATAAAGGGAACACTTAAACAACACAATGTAACTCCAAGTCAATCACACTTCTGTGAAATCAAACTGTCCACTTAGGAAGCAACACTGATTGACAATAAATTTCACATGCTGTTGTGCAAATGGAATAGACAACAGGTGGAAATTATAGGCAATTAGCAAGACACCCCCAATAAAGGAGTGGTTCTGCATGGGTGACCACAGACCACTTCTCAGTTCCTATGCTTCCTGGCTGATGTTTTGGTCACTTTTGAATGCTGGCGGTGCTTTCACTCTAGTGGTAGCATGAGACGGAGTCTACAACCCACACAAGTGGCTCAGGTAGTGCAGCTCATCCAGGATGGCACATCAATGCGAGCTGTGGCAAGAAGGTTTGCTGTGTCTGTCAGCGTAGTGTCCAGAGCATGGAGGCGCTACCAGGAGACAGGCCAGTACATCAGGAGATGTGGAGGAGGCTGTAGGAGGGCAACAACCCAGCAGCAGGACCGCTACCTCCGCCTTTGTGCAAGGAGCAGCAGGAGGAGAACTGCCAGAGCCCTGCAAAATGACCTCCAGCAGGCCACAAATGTGCATGTGTCTGCTCAAACGGTCAGAAACAGACTCCATGAGGGTGGTATGAGGGCCCGACGTTCACAGGTGGGGGTTGTGCTTACAGCCCAACACCGTGCAGGACGTTTGGCATTTGCCAGAGAACACCAAGATTGTCAAATTCGCCACTGGCGCCCTGTGCTCTTCACAGATGAAAGCAGGTTCACACTGAGCACATGTGACAGACGTGACAGAGTCTGGAGACGCCGTGGAGAACATTCTGCTGCCTGCAACATCCTCCAGCATGACCGGTTTGGCGGTGGGTCAGTCATGGTGTGGGGTGGCATTTCATTGGGAGGCCGCACAGCCCTCCATGTGCTCGCCAGAGGTAGCCTGACTGCCATTAGGTACCGAGATGAGATCCTCAGACCCCTTGTGAGACCATATGCTGGTGCGGTTGGCCCTGGGTTCCTCCTAATGCAAGACATTGCTAGACCTCATGTGGCTGGAGTGTCTCAGCAGTTCCTGCAAGAGGAAGGCATTGATGCTATGGACTGGCCCGCCCTTTCCCCAGACCTGAATCCAATTGAGCACATCTGGGACATCATGTCTCGCTCCATCCACCAACGCCACGTTGCACCACAGACTGTCCAGGAGTTGGCGGATGCTTTAGTCCAGGTCTGGGAGGAGATCCCTCAGGAGACCATCTTCCACCTCATCAGGAGCATGCCCAGGTGTTGTAGGGAGGTCATACAGGCACGTGGAGGCCACACACACTACTGAGCCTCATTTTGACTTGTTTTAAGGACATTACATCAAAGTTGGATCAGCCTGTAGTGTGGTTTTCCACTTTAATTTTGAGTGTGACTCCAAATCCAGACCTCCATGGGTTGATAAATTGGATTTCCATTGATTATTTTTGTGTGATTTTGTTGTCAGCACATTCAACTATGTAAAGGAAAAAGTATTTAATAAGATTATCTCTTTCATTCAGATCTAGGATGTGTTGTTTAAGTGTTCCCTTTATTTTTTGAGCAGTATACAAGCAGCAACCGACTTGTTGACAGGCTAAATAGGCTGAATTAGGCTACTTCAAATTAATTGCAAAGGTGTTCAATTGTCAGATTCATGTGGGTAGCATGCCTGATATGAAGGCTTGTGTTATTTAGTAACTGCAATAAGTCTAAAAGTTGTTATAAGTACAAATATCAGGCCGTGGTTCAATCCGTGCTAGCCTGTACTTTTATCCGCTGTCAGCAGATAGACTCTGAAACACACATAAAGCTTCCTTCTCTTAACCCATGTACTGGACATATAAATGATCCAATGGGAATTTTTCATAAGGGATGTTAACCACCTTGAAATTAGGAAATGCCAAAGATGTGCTGGAGCTGTCCTGCGATGCCAGATGCTAATTGCCCTCCCTCCAGCTGAACATGTCCCTACTGGTGTCTCCTCAGGTAGAGGAGCAGTGTGTGGCAGCGGTGTGAGACGGAATCTCTGAGAGACGTGATCAGGGGGAGAATACACGTGGAGGACAGCCTTGATCTGGGCAAGGAGAAGGAAGGGGACCCTCAGAAATATGACTGATCTCGACAAACTCGATCCTCCCACCGTGAAACTGTTGACAGTCATTGTTCTACTACTGAGACATATGCCAGGACTTTGGGCCCTGTTTCTAGAAAGATCTCAAGGGCGATGACAATACGTCATCATGAATGAGAATCATCAAATCAAATCAAATTGTATTTGTCACATATACATGGTTAGCAGATGTTAATGCGAGTGTAGCGAAATGCTTGTGCTTCTAGTTCCAACCATGCAGTAATATCTAACAAGTAATCTAACCTAACAATTTCACAGCAACTACCTTATACACACAAGTATAAAGGAATGAATAAGAATATGTACATTAAAATATATGAATGAGTGATGGCCGAACGGCATAGGCAAGATGCAGTAGATGGTATAGAGTACAGTATATACACATGAGATGAGAAATGTAGGGTATGTAAACATGATATAAAGTGGCATTGTTTAAAGTGGCTTGTGATACATTTATTACATCAATTTTTCCATTATTAAAGTGGCTAGAGTTGAGTCAGTATGTTGGCAGCAGCCACTCAATGCTAGTGATGGCTGTTTAACAGTCTGTTGGCCTTGAGATAGAAGCTGTTTTTCAGTCTCTCGGTCCCCGCTTTGATGCACCTGTACTGACCTCGCCTTCTGGATGATAGCGGGGTGAACAGGCAGTGGCTAGGGTGGTTGTTGTCCTTGATGATCCTGGAGGGCAGGTAGTTTGCCCCCGGTGATGCATTGTGCAGACTTCACTATCCTCTGAAGAGTCTTACGGTTGAGGGCAGAGCAGTTGCCGTACCAGGCGGTGATACAGCCCGACAGGATGCTCTCGATTGTGCATCTATAAGAGTGTGTGAGTGTTTTTGGTGACAAGCCAAATTTCTTCAGCCTCCTGAGGTTAAAGAGGCGCTGCTGCGCCTTCTTCACAACGCTGTCTGTGTGGGTGGACCATTTCAGTTTGTCCGTGACGTGTACGCCGAGGAACTTTCCACCCTCTCCACTACTGTCCCGTCGAGGGCCCTCACCTCCTCCCTGTAGGCCGTCTCATCGTTGTTAGTAATCAAGCCTACCACTGTAGTGTCGTCTGCAAACTTGATGATTGAGTTGGAGGCGTGCATGTCCACGCAGTCATGGGTGAACAGGGAGTACAGGAGATGCCTGAGAACACACCCAGTGTTGAGGCTCAGCAGGGTGGAGATGTTGTTACCTACCCTCACCACCTAGGGGCGGCCCGTCAGGAAGTCCAGGACCCAGTTGCACAAGGCGGGGTCGAGACCCAGGGTCTCGAGCTTAATGACAAGTTTGGAAGGTACTATGGTGTTAAATGCTGAGCTGTATTCGATGAACAGCATTCTTACATAGGTATTCCTCTTGTCCAGATGGGTTAGGGCAGTGTGTAGTGTGATTGCGTCGTCTGTGGACCTATTGGGGCGGTAAGCAAAATGGAGTGGGTCTAAGGTGTCAGGTAGGGTGGAGGTGATATGGTCCTTGACTAGTCTCTCAAAGCACTTCATGATGACGGAAGTGAGTGCTACGGGGCGGTAGTCATTTAGCTCAGTTACCTTAGCTTTCTTACCATACTATTGCATGTAATACGGCTATAAGCCCTTCTCTCTACATGTCTGAATGTGTAATCCACCTCCCTAGATGCTTCATTCTTGGTATTAGCGATTCTAGGCACGCAGATTTCCGCACAACGTAAATTATTTAGCTTGGAAGCTGGGAGCGATTCATAAATTGCAGGCAGATCTTGGTGCTATTTCATAAGGGAGACCATGGTTAAATGGAGCTAAACATGACAGCAGAAAATAGCATCCAAAATCAAGTTAATGGGAACCAATGCATGTTTGCTTGTTTATTTGAACAGAATTTGACCTTTAATTCCTACACCTTTATGTTCATAAAGCGAATGTATCAACTGTAGAGGTTACAGTAGGTACGTGCTTGACTTTCCCGAATAGTTTCAGTAATATGTGGCAAATTGAACAGTAGGTAAACACTTCTGCTTAATCAGATATTCAATGAATGTCAGTCAGGCATGATCAGTGATCACAGCCCAAGATGGAAGGAGCAGCAGAGTTCATAACCTGATGTATCTCTTCCAGGAGACATTTCATCCAGCTCCGTTCTGAAAAAGGCTGATGGTTTGGTGTATTTTGTTCTCTGTTGCTCGTTACCTTGTTTGACGGAGTGATGAGTCTACGAGAAGTGGGTGAAGGCTACCAGTCTGGTGGTGGTGAACACAGATTCCAGTGTGTGGATGTGCTCAGCAGGGCAGCCGCCATGTTTAGTGAGGGATTCACTTTCCTCAGACCTCTGAGTGACTGTTCACACGCATGGGCCAAGGGCAGGGGCTAGGACCCTTTGTAGCCTGTACACATAGAAGCACAGACAGCAGATACTGTACGCTGTGTAAAGTAACTACAACTGTTGCATGGGAAAGTGCCAGTTGACAGTCATCGGAGATGTGACCCTTATCTCTGATAATGAAACATTTCTGTGTGTCACATCAAAGTGAGGCCTAGCCCTTGTATCTCCAAGGTGCTCGTTATATCAGCCAGTCTGTGCGATACAGTAACCATGTGAGGAGTTATTCTGTTACCTCAAACAATCTCTTCCTCTATAGCTACAGGCTTTTTCCCTCAAGTGGACATGATCAAGGATTAACGTCAAAAGGAAATACTTTTCAGGCTTTCCCCTGCCTAGTCTCAATTATCGTCCATACATAAAGGACTGATAGAGAAATTCCTAGTAGGAGGTTAGAGCTTTTCAGTTGAGTCAGTATTCTAAGGGTCCCCTTGCTTCTTGTTCCTTGCCCAGCCTAAGGCTGTCCTTCTCTCTTATCCTCCCCCTGATCACGTCTCTCACAAAGAATCCAGCTGGAGGGAGGGCAATTAGTGTCTCTGGCATTGCAGTACAGCTGTAGCATCTCTATGACATTTCCTACTTTCAAATATACAGCAGCAACCTTTCAACTGCAAATATAGCCCTATTTTTATTCCCATTACAGTTTGGGACTTGGAAAAAAAGTTTTCTGCTTTTCTGTAACCACAGCCAAATGGTGAAGTCCTTTTTTCCCCCTCACTGATAATGTGCGCTTTGGAAGAAGCATGAGTATATTTGACAGTGAAATGCAACCGAAACTGGCTCATTTGCTTTGCTTCTGGCGGTCTCGTCCCTTTGTGTATTCATTATGCTTTGGCATGTAGAACTTACCCCTTCCTCCACTGGCGTTTGGTCTCAGTTGGCACATCTCTCTGTGTGCAGTGAAGAAAAAGAACCCTCACGGGTGTGGAAACGGCAGATCTTTCATTTTGATATCATTTGTACAGGGGGCAGACACTTCCAGTCAGAGAAGTCAAATTGATTTCCAGAACCGTTACAGTTTACCTCCCTCTCCCACTGTACATAGCATCGCTATTGTTATTTACTGCTGCTCTTTAATTATTTGTTACTGTTATTTTTTATTTATCTATTTTTTACTTAACGCTTATTTTTTCTTACAACTGCGTTGTTGGTTAAGGGCTTGTAAGTAAGCATTTCACTGTTAGGTCTACACCTTTTGTATTCGGCGCATGTGACAAACACAATTTGATTTGATTTTCTGTGGGTTGTTGTGAAATATGGTGATATCTCAACTCAGACTGCTATTGCCTGTGATAACAATCTTACTCGCATTAAAGAATTGTAGAGTAAGATTGACATTAGATTACATTTTCAGTTATCTTTAAAATATGATTGATTCATGACTGTAGGACCTTTCGTTATTCTCTATTGCATGGAATATCACTTTTTTGTGTTTTCTGTCTCCATGTACTGGCTGCCAAACTTAGTCAATGCGGGTTGACTTTGCGACAGAGTATCTATATCTTTTACATTTTTTCAATATACAGAGCCTTCAGAAAGTATTCATACCCCTTGATTTATTTCACATTTTGTTGTTTCAGCCTGAATTCAATATTAATAAAATATTTTTTTAAATCACCCATCTACACACAATAGCCCATAATGACAAAGAAAAAATGTTTTTAGAAATGTTTGATAATATATACTGACAATAAAATACAGAAACATTTTAATATTTTTAATACAGAAATGAGCTGTTGATGTTCCTAGAGGTTTCCACTTCATAATAACAGCACTTTTGTTGACCGGAGCAGCTCTAGCAGGGCAGAAATTTGATAAACTGACTTTTTGGAAAGGTGGCATCCTATGACGGTACCACGTTGAAAGTCACTTAGCTCTTCAGTAAGGCCATTCTACTGCCAATTGTTGTGTATGGAGATTGCATGGCTGTGTGCTCAATTTCATACACCTGTCAGCAACAGGTGTGGCTGAAATAGCCGAATCCAGTAATTTGAAGGAGTGTCCACATACTTTTGTATATATAGTGTATCTAATATACAGTACATAAGTATTCACACAGCTTTGAGTGTATATTATTTATATTCATTACAGCTTTGAGTATTTTTGGGTAAGTCTCTAAGAGCTTTGCACACCTGGATTGTACAAGATTTGCCTATTCTCATTAAAAAAAATCAGGCTTGGTCATGTTGATTGTTGATCATTGCTAGACAGACATTTTCAAGTATTGTCATAGATTTAAGTAAAAACTGTAACTAGGCCAGTCAAGAACATTCAATGTCATCTTAGTAAGCAACTCAAGTATAAATTTGGCCTTGTGTTTTAGGTTATCATCCTGCTGAAAGGTAAATTCGTCTCCCATTGTCTGTTGGAAATCATACTGAACCAGGTTTTCCTTTATGATTTTGCCTGTGCCTATAGCTGTATTCTGTTTGTTTTTATTCTTAGAAACTCCCTATTCCTTGCTGAGGAAAATCATACCCCGCTCTATGGGGTATTGTATGTAGATCAGCGACACAAAAATCCATTAAAATTCAGGCTGTACCACAACAAAATGTGGAAGAATTTAAGTGGTGTGAATATACATTTGATATTTGTTGAGAGTTAGAGAAAAAGGTAATACGATTGATCTATGTACCCTCTACCAATAAACGAGGTAACACCAGTCAACATAAGGATTCTATACAGGCTTCCTTCTTTTCACTCTATTGGGTATTGTATGTACATCAGTGAGAAAAAAATCTCAATTTAATCCATTTTAAATTCATGCTGTAACTGAGCAAACGTATTATCTGTGCTTTCAGAGTGAGTGCACTCCATGACAGAAGCCATTCCTTATGTTTGTCTAAAGGGGAACAGGCCGGATGAACCCGCTGGCTCTCAGACAGGGAGACAGAAAGAGCAATAAAGCATGAAGCACAGCTTGAAATTGAATTGAATCAAATCAAACTTTATTTGTCACCTGCGCCGAATACAACATGTGTAGACCTTACCGTGAAATGCTCATGTACAAGCCCTAAATCAACAGTGCAGTTCAAGAAAGAGTTAAGAAAATGTTTACCAAATAAACAAAGGTAAATATGTGGGGTCTGTGGCCCAGCAAAGCCTCTGTCGATGCTGGGGGAATCAAGTCAGGACAGCTCTTAAATCCAGGATTTCTGATGAGATATCAGGGGCAACGCAATGCCCATGAAAGATCCACTGGGCCAGATACTATGGAAGAATATTATCTTGGATGTACAGGACTATGAACTCAATTCAATCAGACCTATGTTGCAGTGCTTCTTAGTAGCATGTAAACATGCCATGTATATATTCTTATATTATCCATGTCCACATTGAATTTCTGTAAGTGACGTTTCAGCAGGCAATTGAAATTCTGTGTTAATTGGCAATATATGGCTATAATCAATTCAGCACTGTTACCAGGGTATAGGGTTATTTTTTTCTGTTGATTTTCATGCCTGATTATTATTGTATGAATATTCATCTTATACATGTATGTATTCTGCAAGTATGTTGAACAACCTATTTTTGGGGTTCTATATGAGCTAACTTTGTCTTGGGGGCGCATGACATGGCTCTGGGTACATTACATTAACTGTCTGCTTTCATAGTAGGAGGTTGGAGCTCCTGAATGTCACAGATTTGGTCCCAGTATACTCTGTGCTAGCATAGAACCCTGAGGTAAAAAGCTCGGCGGGCAAGAGTGACAAAATATCCGGGTGGACTATTTTATGGATCTTATTGTTAAATGCATTGATTTATATTTAACTGTGATATTTGAGAGAATATGTCACGTTGTATAAGGATCGGAGACAGGCGCAGGAATAGGTAATAGGCTTTTTTATTACTCCACCCAAAATACAACATGTCATGAAAAAGGCACGGGGACGAAGCCCAAAACAAACACTTATATAAAATATACAGGAATGTAACCCAAACAAAAGAGTGAGGTTTAAACATCTAAATATTACATGGGACGAGACCCGAAATAACAAGTGCACAATATATGTAGCACGAAATCCGAAACAAAGCACAGGTACTCACAAGACCAACGGACCAATGTTTAATTTTTTTAAATCGGCCTGTGCCAGTCAGTTGCTAAACATTCAAACAGTTTTTCTAATTGTTTATCAACTCACCATATATTTTTTATGTGGGTCTATTACAGTGAATTGTAAATCAGTCTGACATAATCTCTCTTATATCACCACCACTAATGAGATGGGTGTGCTTGATGAATGTCGCGTCGGAGCATCTCAAAGTCAGGGGGCATGGTCGACAGTGTGCACCTAACCTCTCCTGTCACATCCCACCTGGATCAATATTTGTTTTTAAGGCATTCGAGAGCACTGAATCAGCATACCATGAGTTTTAATGCTCGGAGGGAGACGGCACAGTATTCACTTTGAGTCAGAAATGAAAACTCCTCCATAGGGATCCATGAATACGTTGTCTGCAGCATTCTGTCACATGACACATCGATCAGCTATTCGATTTCACTTACTGGCATGTTTTTTGAGCCAGTATCACAGTCAAACAGATTTAGCTGATCTCTAGATTTTGGGGGGTATTTCCCCTGCATGCTTGAGTTTCCCAAATATGTCTGTTACATAGGCAAGGAGACATGTTTTCTTTAATAAAATAAATGTTAAGCAAATAATTTTTTTGCTTACAGCACCTTTTATTCCCAGGTGGACTAAGATCCAACTACTAACCAGGCTGCTTAGCTACCGAGATCAGACATGTTCAGGGTGGTATGGCCACAATCATATTTTTTTTTACTACATTTTCTTCCCGAATTACGATCTTGGCTCATCGTTGTAACTCCCCAATGGGCTCGAGAGAGGTGACGGTCGAGTCATGCGTCCTCTATGACCCACCTGGACGCGCTAATTCTTATCACACTGCTCGCCAATGTGTCGGAGGAAACACCGTTCGACTGACAACTGAATTGTCAGCTTGCAGGTGCCCGATCCTGCCAGAAGGAGTCGCTAGAAAGCAATGAGCCAGGGAAAGCCCCCTGGCCAAACCCCCCCTACCCCGGACGGCCAATTGTGCGCCATCCTATTGGGTTCCTGGTCACAGCCAGGATCGAACCCCTGGCTGTAGTGGCGCCTCAGCACTGCGATGCAGCGCTTTTGACTGCTTCGCCACTCAGCAACATTTTCTTTTCATTACACAGAAAGTCAAAGTATTTATTCTTTCATCCATTGCGAATGACAACAGTTTTGCCTCTTAATTCGTCCATATGGCAGAGGTAGACACATAACTACAGTGCAGAGGCCTGCACACTGTCCAGTAATAGATGGAGCCCCATTTGTGGAAAAGCCCACCATTCGAGCCCATGGAATCAATTTTTCTTCAATATAGCCACGCAGAACACTGAACATCCCCTGTGCCGTTTCATCCTTGGGAATTGTGAGACAGAACAATGTGTCCTTGTGAATAACATCCCCCGACATGTACTGAACAGAAGTCACTGCATCTCGGCTCTCACAGCTAACGTCCAATTGGAGAGCATAAGGTGGGGAGTTTTTGAATCGTTCAGTTATTGCATCAATTCTTAGTTTCACAGTGTTATCTGATAAAGGTACTGATGTGAGTTTATAAATTGGAAATCCTAGTTGGTGTACACTAACAAGTTCTTGCCTTGTTTAGATCTTATCTGCCGGAAAGATATCAGTTTGTCTCTGTGGATGGTTTGTCCTGACAAATCAATTGTACGTTTCGGTGTTCGTTTTAGGACCACTATTGTTTTCACTATATACAGTGGCTTGCAAAAGTATTCACCCCCCTTGGCATTTTTCCAATTTTGTTGCCTTACAACCTGAAATTAAAATGGATTTTTGGGGGGTTTGTATCATTTGATTTAGACAATATGCCTACCACTTTGAAGATGCAAAATATTTTTTATTGTGAAACAAACACGATATAAGACAAAAAAACTAACCTGACAGTGCATAACTATTCACCCACCCCCCCAAAGTCAAAACTTTGTAGAGCCACCTTTAACCTCTATGGGCTAACCTCCGTGGTGCACTCCATCAACAGCAGGTGCATTTCAAGAGCGGCAAATTTGAATCCAAATAAATGTCAAAATTCAAATTTTTCAAACATACAACTATTTTACACCCTTTGAAAGATAAACATCTCCTTAATCTAACCACGTTTTACGATTTCAAAAAGGTTTTACGGCAAAAGCATAAATTTAGAGTATGTTAGGACAGTACATTTACAAGAGTTGTGTGTAATGTTTTGTCAATTCACAGACAGGGTCACCAAAACCATAAAACCAGCTAAAATGATGCACTAACCTTTTACAATCTCCATCAGATGACACACCTAGGACATTATGTTAGACAATGCATGCATTTTTAATTCTATCAAGTTCATATTTATATCCAAAAACAGCGTTTTACTATGGCATTGATGTTGAGGAAATCGTTTCCCTCCAATAACTGGCAGTCAAGTCAGTACCACAAATTAAATAATTAAAATTAGAAAACATTGGTAAAATATTATATTGTCATTTAAAGAATTATAGATTTACATCTCTTGAACGCAATCAACTTGCCAGATTTAAAAATAACCTTACTGGGAAATCACACTTTGCAATAATCTGAGCACTGCGCCCAGAAAAATACGCGTTGCGATACAGACTAGACGTCATGTTGGGGAGATCTAAAATCGAAAATACTATGTAAATAATCCATTACCTTTGATTCTCTTCATCAGATGTCACTTCCAGGTATCACAGGTCCATAACGAATGTAGTTTTGTTCAAAAAAGCTCATCATTTATGTCCAAAAATCTCCGTCTTGTTAGCACATGATCTAAGCCAGCCGGACTTCTCGTCATGAACGAGGGGAAAAAATATATTTACGTTCGTTCAAACATGTCAAATGTTGTATAGCATAAATCATTAGGGCCTTTTTTAACCAGAACATGAATAATATTCAAGGTGGACGAATGCATTCTCTTTTATAACGTATTGGAACGAGGGTACCCAACATGAACTCGCGCGCCAGGTGTCTAATGGGCCATCATCGTTCCATGGCTCTTGTTCGGTCAGATCTCCCTCCAGAAGACTCAAAACACTTTGTAAAGGCTGGTGACATCTAGTGGAAGCAATAGGAAGTGCCAAAATATTCCTCAGCCCCTGTGTTTTTCAATGGCATAGGTTTAAAGGTAATACAACACATCAGGTATCCACTTCCTGTCAGAAAATGTCTCAGGGTTTTGCCTGCCAAATGAGTTCTGTTATACTCACAGACACCATTCAAACAGTTTTAGAAACTTTAGAGTGTTTTCTATCCATATATAATAAGTATATGCATATTCTAGTTACTGGGTAGGATTAGTAACCAGATTAAATCGGGTACATTTTTTTTATCCAGCCGTGCAAATACTGCCCCCTAGCCCTAACAGGTTAACAGCAATTATAGCTGCAAGTCTCTTGGGGTATGTATCTATAAGCTTAGCACATCTAGCCACTGGGATTTTTGCCCATTCTTCAAGGAAAAACTGCTCCAGTCATACCACAGATTCTCAATTGGATTGAGGTCTGGGCTTTGACTAGGCCATTCCAAGACATTTAAATGTTTCCCCTTAAACCACTCGAGTGTTGCTTTAGCAGTATGCTTTGGGTCATTGTCCTGCTGGAAGGTGAACCTCTGTCCCAGTCTCAAATCTCTGGAAGACTTTCCCTCAAGATCCCTGTATTTAACGTCATCCATCATTCCTTCAATTCTGACCAGTTTCCCAGTCCCTGCTGATGAAAAACATCCCCACAGCATGATGCTGCCACCACCATGCTTCACTGTGGGGATGGTGTTCTCTCAGTGATGAGAGGTGTTGGGTTTGCGCCAGACATAGTGTTTTCCTTGATGTGTAAAATGCTCAATTTTAGTCTCATCTGACCAGAGTTCCTTCTTACATATGCCTTTTGGCGAACACCAAACGTGTTTGCTTATTTTTTATTGAATTAATGCCTTTTTTTCTGTCCACTCTTCCCGTAAAGCCCAGCTCTGTGGAGTGTATGGCTTAAAGTGGTCCTATGGACAGATACTCCAATCTCCACTGTGGCTCCTTCAGGGTTATCTTTGGTCTCTTTCTTGCCTCTGATTAATGCCCTCCTTGCCTTGTCCGTGAGTTTTGGTGGACGGCCCTCTCTTGGCAGGTTTGTTGTGGTGCCATATTCTTAGCATTTTTTTATTATGGATTTAATGGTGCTATGTGGGATGTTAAAAGTATTTCTTTATAACCCAATCTTGACCTGTACTTCTCCACAACTTTGTTTGTGACCTGATTGGAGATCTCCTTGGTCTTGGTGGTGCCCCTTGCTTAGTGGTGTTGCAGACTCTGGGGCCTTTCAGAACAGGTGTACATATACTGAGATCATGTGACACTGAGATTGCACACAGGTGGACTTTATTTAACTAGTTATGTGACTTAAGATCTGGTGCAACCAATTACCTTATTTAGGGGCTTCATAGCAAAGGGGGTGAATACGTATGCCTGCACCAATTGTCCGTTTTGAATTTATATATATATATTTTTTTTAAACAAGTAAATGGACTATTGTGTTTGTCCATTACATGAAATCCAATAAAAAATATATTTAAATCACAGTTTGTAATGCAAGAAAATAGGAAAAACACTAAGGGGGATGATTACTTTTGCAAGGCACTGTATTCTACCTCGTGGTGATGTCATTCGGAAACACAATGTCAACTTTCATATTGCTATGCGGTAGACACACAGCTGTACATTTCGATGAGACATGGTGAAGCCCCAAAATTGCCCTCCCTGGAAGCCTGTGTTTCAGACCTAAGGAAGTGGATGGGGCAAATGGTTTACTTTTAACCCCTGTGCGGCCTCCGTCCCATATGCGGGACGGACATCCAGCAGAAAATCTTATCGCCATTAGCATAACAAAATTTTAATACATTTTTTTTCCCATTTTTTTTTCAAATTATATCGTTTTATAGATACACCTCTCCTGAATCAAAAAGGCTTTACAGCAAAAGCAAAACATTAGATTATGTTAGAGGAGTATATCGTAAAAGTAGCCACATAGCCATTTTCCGACCAACCACATGCATCACAAATAACCAAAAAACAGCTAAATGCAGCACTAACCTTTGACAATCTTCATCAGATGACACACCTAGGACATCATGTTACACAATACATGCATTCTTTTGTTCGATAAAGTTCATATTTATATATAAAAACAGCATTTTACATCGGTGCGTAACGTTGACTAACTATTTTCCCTCAAATGCATCCGATGAAACAGCGCTACAATTTACTAAATTACTATTCGAAAACATTTTTAAAATGTAATATTGTCATTCTAAGATTTATGGATGAATATCTCTTGAAAGCACCTGTAATGCCAGATATAAAAATTACTTTACTGGGTAATCACACTTTGCAATAAAAGGGGATGCGATACTCAGAACAATAGGCTAGCAATAGCAATAGGCTAGCCATCTTGGAACAATCGCATATCAAATCTAGTCTTGTATACTATTGTCAATAATCCCTTACCTTTGATAATCTTCATCCTTAGGCACTTCCAGGAATCCCAGGTCCACAACAAATGTATTTTCGTTCGAAAAAGTTCATCCTTTATGTTCCATTAGCTTGTTGTTGTTAGCGCGTTCTGAAGGCTGCACCAAAAGTTCCGTCGTGCGCGGGGCTACTCTTTCAACAAAATGCATTTTTTTCTTATTTAGGTTCGTTCAAACATGTCAAACGTTGTATAACATAAATCTTTAGGGCCTTTTTCAACTAGAGCTCCAATAAGATTCGAGGGGGACGATTGCATTGTGTTTCAAAACGTTTCGAAAGGGGAGGGTAACCAGGGGCGCCGGCGTCATAATGGTGATGGCCCTCTCCGTGTGACCACGTTCCACAGCGTGTCATTCTGTCAGTTTTCACAGTAGGAGACTCAAATCACTTTGTAAAGACTGGGGACATCTAGTGGAAGCAATAGGAAGTGCTCAATGAACCATAGCTCACGGTGTGATTAATAGGCAACGTGATGAAGTTGAGTTCGCAATTCAGAATTCCACTTCCTGTTTCGATCTGTCTCGGGGTTTTGACTGCCATATGAGTTCTGTTATACTCACAGACACCATTCAAACAGTTTTAGAAACTTTAGGGTGTTTTCTATCCACAAGTATTAATTATATTGTCACGGTTTTCGTCGGTAATGGAGGACCAAAACGCAGCAGGTATGTGTAAGCTCATCTTGAGGTTTATTTACTTCCCAAAATGAACACCAAAATAACAAAACAAGTGAATGAACGATATACAGACAGTCTGGCAAGGCACAAGGCTAAACACAGAACAATCTCCCACAAACACACAGACAAACACACCCAACTAATATAGGACTTCCAATCAAAGGCAACACCACACAGCTGCCTTCAATTGGAAGTCCACCCCAATTAACTCTACATAGAAACACACTTACTAGACTACACATAGAAATACATAAACATAGACCATAAACCAAAAACCCGGAAATACTAAATCAAACACCCTTTTACCAAAACACCACCCCGGACCACATAAAACAAATACCCTCTGCCACGTCCTGACCAAACTACAATAACAATTAACCCTTATCCTGGCCAGGACGTGACATATATGCATATCCTAGCTTCTGAGTTTGAGTAGTAGGCCATTTAAAATGGGCACGAATTATTTTCAAAATGCGCTGTGGCGCCCCCTATCCTAGGCGACCGTCAAGAGGTTAAACTCAGACGAAACAAAGAGATCTGCTGTTGGATCTGACAATTAATCTTGATGGTTGTACAGTTGTCTCTAATAAAACTGTGAAGGACCTCGGCGTTGCTCTGGACCCTGATCTCTCTTTTGATAAACATATTAAGAATATTTAACGGACAGCTTCTTTCCATTTTCATAACATTGCAAAAATCTGAAACTTTTTGTCAAAAAATGATGCAGAAAAGCAAATCCATGCTTTTGTCACTTCTAGTTTAGACTACTGCAATACTCTGCTCTCTAGGCTACCTGGATAAAGCACTAAATAAACTTCAGTTAGTGCTAAACACGACTGCTAGAATCTTCACTAGAACCAAAACATTTGATCATATTACTCCAGTGCTAGCCTGTCTTCAAGGTTTTACTGCTAACTTACAAAGCACTACATGGGCTAGTTCCTACTTATCTCTCCGATTTAGTCCTGTTGTACATACCGACATGTACGCTACTGTCACAAGACACGGGCCTCCTTATTGTCCCTAGAATTTCTAAGCAAACAGCTGGAAGCTGGGCTTTCTCCTACAGAGCTTAATTTCTATGGAATAGTCTGCCTATCCATGTGAGAGACGCAGACTCGGTCTCGACCTTTAAGTCTGTATTGAAGACTCATCTCTTCAGTAGGTCATATGATTGAGTGTAGTCTTGCCCAGGGCTGCGAAGGTGAATGGCAAGGCACTGGAGCGATGAATCGCCATTGCTGTCCCTTCCTGGCCGGCTCCCCTCTATCCACTGGGATTCTCTGCCTCTAACCCTATTACAGGGGCTGAGTCACTGGCTTACTGGTGCTCTTCCATGCCGTCCCTAGGAGGGGTGCGTCACTTGAGTGGGTTGAGTCACTGACGTGATCTTCCTGTCTGGTTTTGCTCCCCCTCAGGCTCGTGCGGTGGAGGAAATCTTCGTGGGTTATACTCAGCCTTGTCTCAGGGTAGTAAGTTGGTGGGCTGTTGATATCCCTCTAGTGGTGTGGGGGCTGTGTTTTGGCAAAGTGGAAAAGGGTTAAATCATGCCTGGCTGGCCCTGCCTCTGCTGCAATAGTCTATGTGCTGGGGGGCTAGGGTCAGTCTGTTACATCTGCTATAATTCTCCTGTCTTATCTGGTGTCGATCATGACTGATAAACTAAAATGCCCACAATGTGGTTGCTAAAGTCCGATTTGGATATATTTGTCTGTTTCCACTGCATAACATTTAGTAGTCCCTTTTCAGATTTAGAAGAAGGGACTGATAAATGCTAACTCCCATTCATATAATCTGGTATCATCGCTAGCATAGAGAAATTGGTGGTGGTAGTAAGTCATTTTTACCTTTAATGCAGTTGATTGGTGACGATGACATGAACATATATTGGTGTTGACATCCATACAAGCATTATACTAAGTTTTTTACCTCAACATAGTGAGAAATACACATATAAACAATAGCCTAAATATAGGCTAATTTTGCTGGGGGGTCAATGATGAGATTCAGGATCTTCCCCTACTGCATTTTCCCCAATGTGTTTCCATAGCATTCCCATTGTTTTGGTGGAGCTTGACCTCTTTACCGCATCTATTTCAAGCAGTGCTACTAGTGAGATTCAAGACTCAATTGGTTATGGCATCAATTTTACCAGTGGAGGCGCACAGTATACAGTGCATTCAGAAAGCATTGACTCCTTATCTTTTTCCACATTTTTGTTACTGTTTTATATGCTATTTGTTCTATACAAGACCAATGTAATGTTGATTAGAAGGTCTTTACTTAAGCATCATTCGGTAGCATGAATACAGCTCCATTCAGTGCATAGTAATGTCGTGACGTTGTATTAGTTAATGTGACGACTGTTGCTCATCGAATGATTAACGGTTTATAAGTGCGTGATTAAATGAATTAAGCAATGAATCAAGCAATTATTAACTCATTAACCTGGGGCACCATGGGAACATTATTTTGATTGAGTTTCTATTTCCCAAATTAACTCAAAGGATATCAGAATATCGATTTTACAACAGTCGCTAAATTAATCAACCTCTTGTCTCATGTCTGAACGTCGCATAATCCGGGAATCTGCACGAACCCGGGCTACACCAATAAATTTACCACACCAATCTTAGTTGATTATTTATTTACTAGCAAGCTAAAATGATGATAAAATACACATACACAAAACACAGTCTAGCTATTGATTAGGACTTAGTATAATGGGCCAACACACTATGGCACGTGTTACCCAAAATGGGGATTTAAAAGAGAGAGAAACCAAGAAAGTACATGAGAGAAATATACATTTGGGTTCATTTGTCAGCCATGCTTATTTAAACCTAGCCTTGCCCCGAACTGCCGCTCTTATGGGTCAGAATATAATGATGTAATTACGTGTTGGAGGTCTCAGGTGGGAAGCTCCGCGTGGGTGGTTTAGGCTTCTCAATGACGCACTTCTCCGGCGCAACTCTCTGGTTGTCCTCACAATGTCAGTGTCCTTCTTGGCTTAGTGGTCTGATCCCTCGCCCTTGATCTGAAAGGGGTCTTCTGAGGACAGACAGCTCTGTAGCTCAGAGCTCACAGCTTAGGATTCGAACGGTGTAGATACCACGATTCAATGGAGAGTGGAGGCTGGGTGGTTCGGCTTGAATTCACCCGCTTAGACACAGCTACTCGTCCGTAGCTCGTGTAGAAAAAGATTTCTTTGTCTTCAACCTTGTGTTTTGTTTTGGGGTTCGTTGACTTTGTTAGACCTTCACTGCAGCTTGGGGTCAATTAGTCTCCTATGTTAATTCTTCACTCTCCTGTCTTATACCCTCGGGTCAGAAGTGGGCGTAACCGCCTTTAGGGCAATTCTCTAGGCGGACCAAGTTAAGGGGCAAGGCCTAGATTTGACTAAAATCCTATTTTAGACACTACCTTCACATCTCATCTTTACCAAAACATTCTCTTTGATTTGGATATTTTCCACACAACGTACAATGTATAAACATCAGGCATATACTGGGAAGACTCTTAAAGGTACAATGTTTTCATAATAACGTCATCTCTTAACCTTTAATAACAATACAAAAGTTACATACATTTTCATATTCCACCTCTCGTCATGACCACCATTGTGGCTGACGGAAACCATTGTTCCAAAGTCCCTTTATTGCATGTTTAATGTTCTGAGGCCAGTTCTCCATTGTGAGGACAAAGGAATTTCTCTGTGGCCTAAGGTTTATTATGGGCGTGAGGGGTCATAAAACCCCCACATCTTCAGACCCCTAGATCTCTCCTCCTCTGTTGGGGGTTTGGGAGATAATCTGTAGGGTGGTGGTCTCCTGTACCCTGACCTGATCAGGACAGTCATGACAGTAAGTAATGCCAAACTTGGCTTGCTAGTATCATTCTCAGATACACATAACAGCAGTGCCATCTATTGACTTGGCGACATATCGTAACATCTTCCTTTACACAACAAATGAAGATAACTGCTCCTCGACTCATAAACAGGAGAACTGAGGTTAGACCCTTGCCAGTGAAAACATTACACTGTTAACAAAAACATATAACTGTGTTCTTATTCAAGTACCTTCAATAAGCATCAACTTTAAAGTCAATAAGCAGACTACCCTCTTCCTCTTACAAAGAAATTACCAACAATTTATAACTTTTAAGATTAAACAACATAGTCTCGAATATCTCACGGGCAGCTTGATATTTGCCCTGGTTCTGGTGTGTCTCCGAGTTACATTTTCAGATAGTGGGGCTGCTTCCATATCAGCAGCCTGTTGTTCACCACCTGCTTGGATGGCAGGTTCGTTCCATGGTCCTCAGTCGTCCTCATCCGTGTTTGTTTGTTGGTCGTTCGGGGGGATCCTGAGTTGTTCAGTCACTGCACGAATGTCTGTTTCTGCTATATTTTTTACCATTCGCTAGTACTTCATATGACCAGTCACTGAGTTGATCAGTGCATATGCCCAGCATCCAATTGCTGGCTGAGTTGTTGGGGTGGAGAAGAGCCCTTACTGTTTGTCCTTGGATGATGTTGGGCATGTCACAGGCATGTGTGTCATAGTTGTGTTTTGCAGTCAGCCCTTTTGCTTCTTTTCTTGGAATGACATTTGTGACCCGATTCATGAAAGTAGGCGTATGTCGCAAGTCAAGTCTTCACAGGAGAGCCTTTTGAACGTGTGAACTTTCATGTGCCTTAATATAAGACTTGAATGTCATCTGTAAATACGAATAAAATTGTTAAATTACGAGCCTAGTTGGTTTAGCCACAGAGAAAGACAGCATCCTTCTCGCTAGCCATTATTGGTTGAGAGAATGAGTGGGCTGGACATGCCAAGAGAGGAGTTTGGATTGGTCTGCGGTTTTGCACCTTGTGTCTATAAAATGAGCTGCTCGTAATGCATAGATAATCCTTTCTACTGCAGTTTTTTTAAGATATAACGTTAGCCATGGAGAACTGCAAATATGTTGCTACTGCTCTCAATAACATTGCTGCCCTGAATTTATCAGGTGCTATCAACAAAGGTCAGTGGGAAAAAGTTGTGACGGACTACTTTCTGGATGACGATTGTGCCATTCAATGCTGACTCTCTCTCACTCTGAAAATAACACGTTTTGAAATCAGTGGATCACGACAGACCATACAATCTGTGCAGACTAAGTTGAAACAACACAGGATGTCTTATAAAAGGGGTTGCAGTCTGCCGTGAAGCTTTCATCCATGTATACATGTAAGAATCTAGCTACAGATTTAGATATTATATATTTCTAATTTTGTCAGAAAGTTGTTTTCATTGCAAGCTAAAGCTTGCAGTTAGCTAGCCAGATGGCGTTTGATGGCTGATTTGCTAACTAACATTGACCCTAACGTTATTTGGTTAACTTTAGCTTGCTATGACAATTGGTTTGTATTGCTAGTAACGTTATTCTGTAGGAAATGTATTAGCCAGCTAACATTAACGTGACATGTCTAAATAAAAGACCCCAAGTTAAAGCTTACTGAGGTTAGGTGACTGGCTTGCTAGCTAACATTTACTAATGTGTATGAATTGTGTGTAACGTTAGTGATATTTTCTCAGAATGCCATTTCACATTGCTAGTTATAGCCAAATGTTAGCTAGCTAAGTAGCTAAAGCTAACCAATAAGTTCAATGTTAGCTATCTATGACAATCGGTTTGCATTGCTAGTTAAAGCTTTGTTAGCTAGCCAGCTGACATTACCTGTATTATAGTATAATTGTCACGAATCCCACCGAAGGTGGCTCCCCTGCCTGCTCGGGCGACGCTCGGCGGTCGTCGTCACCGACCTAGTAGCCGCCGCTGATCCCTTTTTCCTTTTCGTTTAGTATGTCTTATTGTTTGCACCTGTTCCTCATTTGGGTCTTTTGATTTTGGTTATTTAGCCTGGTTAGCCCGCCCAGTTTTGTGCGGGATTATTTAGCGTCAGGTTGTGTTTTTGTATTTGGATGTGCTGGCGATCTACTGCTGTTATATTTTATGCATGCTGTGCACCTGTTCTGGGCACGTTGCATTTTTCCCACGCCGTTTGTGTTGGCGTCGATCGTGTTGTGTTTTGGTTAAATAAGCACCAAGTTCCTTACCTCTGCTCTCTGCGCCTGACTCCTACCACCACTCCTAGCAACGACTGACAATAATAATACTAAAATATCTGGAATTAGTTTTTCAGCGTCAATCAGTAGAACACGCCTGACTCTAACCAACCAGTCATCAAAAAGAGAGCTGGCCCAAGCAAGCAAAGGCAGCAGCACAGTCATCAACTACATGCACCATGTCTTCACCAACTACGAAGTTTGGAAAACATGTGTGGACCTGAAATGTGATAACTGTAGTGGCCAAAACAAGAACAAGTTTGTGCTCTGGTATGGTGCCTGACCATGCACAAGCTCCACCACAATCTCGACCTTCACTTCCTGATCACAGGACACACCAAGTTTGCCTCTGACTGGTTCTTTGGCCTCATCAAGCAGCGCTTCAGAAAGACCAGGGTGAACACTTTGTCTGAGATTGCTGGTGTTGTGAAGGACAGCACTGTGACAGGGGTCAACATCCCACAGCTGGTTGGACTGTAGGATGGTACGGTGTGGTGGAAAGCTATGGCTGGCAACAACACCTGACTCCATACTTCAGGCCACAGCCACAGATCAAGCAGTACCTGCACTTCAGGTAAAACATTATTTGCATTGTACAAAGGGAAGCACAGCCGCGAGCTGCCCAGTGACACGAGCCTACCAGGCGAGCTAAATCACTTCTATGCTCGCTTCGAGGCAAGCAACACTGAGGCATGCATGAGAGCATCAGCTGTTCCGGACGACTGTGTGATCACGCTCCCCAGGGGTGCGTGCTCAGTCCCCTCCTGTACTCCCTGTTCACCCACGACTGCATGGCCAGGCATGACTCCAACACCATCATTATGTTTGCAGACGACACAACAGTGGTAGGCCTGATCACCGACAACGACGAGACAGCCTATAGGCAGGGGGTCAGAGCCTTGGCCGGGTGGTTCCAGAATAACAACCTATCCCTCAACGTAACCAAGACTAAGGAGATGATTGTGGACTACAGGAAAGGGAGGACCGAGCACGCCCCCATTCTCATCGACGAGGATGTAGTGGAGCAGGTTGAGAGCTTCAAGTTCCTTGGTGTCCACATCAACAACAAACTAGAATGGTCCAAACACACCAAGACAGTCGTGAAGAGGGCACGACAAAAAGCCTATTCCCCCCAGGAAACTAAAAAGATCTGAAATGGGTCCTGAGATCCTCAAAAGGTTCTACAGCTGCACCATCGAGAGCATCCTGACTGGTTGCATCACTGCATGGTACAGCAATTGCTCGGCCTCTGACCGCAAGGCCCTACAAACGGTAGTGCGTACGGCCCAGTACATCATTGGGGCTAAGCTGCCTGCCATCCAGGACCTCTACACCAGGCGGTGTCAGAGGAAGGCCCTAAAAATTGTAAAAGACCCCAGCCACCCCAGTCATAGACTGTTCTCTCTACTACTGCATGGCAAGCAGTACCGGAGTGCCAAGTCAAGGACAAAAAGGCTTCTCAACAGTTGTTACCCCCAAGCCATTAGACTCCTGAACAGGTAATCAAATGGCTACCCGGACTATTTCACTGTGTGCCCCCCAACCCCTCTTTTTACGCTGCTGCTACTCTGTTTATCATATATGCATAGTCACTTTAACTATACATTCATGTACATACTACCTCAATTGGGCCAACCAACCAGTGCTCCTGCACATTGGCTAACTGGGCTATCTGCATTGTGACCCACCCACCACCCGCCAACCCCTCTTTTACGCTACTGCTACTCTCTGTTCATCATCATCATCATATATGCATAGTCACTTTAACCATATCTACATGTACATACTACCTCAATCAGCCTGACTAACCGGTGTCTGTATGTAGCCTCGCTACTTTTATAGCCTGTCTTTTTACTGTTGTTTTATTTCTTTACCTAATTATTGTTCACCTAATACCTTTTTTGCACTATTGGTTAGAGACTGTAAGTAAACATTTCACTGTAAAGTCTACACCTTGTTGTTGTTGTTCCCTGTTTTACAGCCTCGATGCTCTGGAGCCTGGTGTTGTCGACAAAGAGCGTTCGGACTGTCGGGACCAGGTTTCAGCTGCTGCGCAACGCTGACATCCTGCCTGTAAAAGCACCACCTGGACTGGACACAGCTAGACAAACTATATTTTTAACAAGATCAGGGAGTTTTGCGATGAAGAGGCTATAGATATCACATGCCTTGCACCAAGGTCAAGGGCACGACAGAAACAGGCTCTCCGAATATAGATTCCCTTGTTCATGCGTGGTTTGGACGGACCAGTCATCAGCACTCTCTGCAGTGCCTCTATTCACATGACTCTCTCCTAACACACAAGCCATACGTTGCTGCTACAATTGTTTTTTATCCTGCTGCTCAGCCACTTTACCCCTGATTGTATGCATATAACAACCTCGTCTAGCACTCATACCGTTATTGATATTGTTCTTAGACATACTGTATATTTTATTTACATTGACACAATCTATTTCTGATATTGCTACTGTTTGACTGTACCGTTTACAACTTCTGTAGAGACCATCCACTTAGCAAGACTTAGCAATATATTGATATTTAAAATGAATATTGATATGTGTGGTCGTAACATGATTGTGTAACATACCACAACAATATAATGTGACCGTATCAAGTGTCCACCACATACATATATATGTGTCTGTTTATGTACTGTACATGTGCACCTCACTCAGGTTTCAACTTAGGTTGCATGGCCTTAACACATGTATGGAATACTATGTGATAAGTGCATGTCTAACAGTATATAAAGTATGCTAATGTACTGGTGTGAAGGCATTTGGTCAGAGGTGTAAAGTACTTAAGTAAAAGTGCTACTTAAGTAGTTTGTTATCTGTACATTACTTTACTATTTATATTTTGGACAACTTTTACTTCACTACATTCGTAAAGAAAAGAATGTACTTTTTACTCCATAAATTTTCCTAGACACCCAAAAGTACTCATTACATTTTGACAGGAAAATTGCCCAATTCACACACTTCAAAAGAACATGCACGGTTGGATCTACTGCCTCTGATCTGGCAGACTCACTAAACACAAATGCTTCATTTGTAAATTATGTCTGAGTGTTGGAGTGTGCCCCTGGCTATCCTTAAAATATCAAAATAAAACAATTGTGCAGTCTGGTTTGTTTAATGTAAGGAATTTAAAATGGTTTATATTTTTATGGTTTTATTACTTAAGTACATTGTGCCCCTGGCTATCCGCCAAAAAATAAATAAATACATTTGTGCCGTCTCGTTTAATATAAGGAATTTGAAATGATTTATACTTTTACTCAAGTATGACAATTTAGTACTTTTTCCACCACTGGATGTGGCTGGGGGTTGTAGCATTTATTTCACATGACCCATCAATTTAGACAAGTGTGTCTGGGTAAGTGTCATTAATATTTATAACATATTTTTATCTGGACACTTTCTGTTACATGGAATTGTTCCTTATTGTAGGCTACTACCACTTTTAGTCTTAATCTTTACTACACTACATGACCTCACATGTGAATCCTTAAAGAGATGGGTGTGGCTGGCTTAAGAGGGTGTGAACAATGGTGAATGGGTGTAGACAAAGGAGAGCTCTCCAGTATGTACTAAAACTTTCAAAGGCCCTTTTCTCAAAAGTTTATCAACTTTCAAAGCAGAATTACTTTGCAATTGTTCCTCAAAAATGCAGTATGATATATCATTTTGTAGCGCTGAGTCTCTACTTTATCCAATGTAAAAAAAACAATTTCAAATTTTGCTAGATAAGATCGATTTGAGCTGGTCAGTCACATTTTGTAACACTTGGAGTTCCAGCAGTTTTTTTATGGTGGGTAGGATCGTGCGTGTGCGTCTGGACATGAGTTGCTATATGGGAGAACAGTTAAGTCCTTCTGTTAGAGTATTATGCCATGCTAACACTGCTTTCCATGGGTCGTCATCATCCATCGCAACCTTTTTTAGGGGCGTTTTGGCAATTTTCACCGCTGATTCCGCTTTGCTATTACTTTGTGGGTGATAGGGTGATGACTTCACATGGTTAAAGTCCCACTCATCAGCACATTTTTGAAAGTCCATTCCAGAGAAGGGTCGTCCGTTATCAGAAACAACAGTGTGAGCAACGCCATGTCTGCTGAACTGCTTTTTGCAGCATTCAATGATGATGTCTGATGTGGTGTCACTCAGCTCGTCGAGCTCCCAGTAGTCTGAGTAATAATCAACCATGATGAGGTAGTTGCTTTTGTTGACTGTGAGTAAGTCCATCCTGATCTTGGACCATGGGAGGAGAGGGATTTGGTGGGGGATGAGTGTCTCCTTTTGTTGTCTCTTCTGGATGGAGTTGCAGGTGGCACATTTGCTGATAAAGACCTTTACATCCTCCGTAATCCTTGGCCAGAAAACAGCATCACGTGCCTTTCTGACACTGGCCTCTATGCCTGAGTGGCCAGAGTGTATTTTGTGTAGAAAGTCAGTGCGTAACATGTCAGGGATAAAGACCCTGTTTCCTTTAAATATCAGACCCTTTTCTGTGGTGAGCTCCTCTTTGTACGTCCATTCATCTTTCAGTGCATGACTCACAGCCTGTTTGGTTCCAGGCCAGTCTTTGTTGATTTGTGCGTGCAGAGCCTGAAACAGTGGGTCCTGGGAACAGTGTGCTTTGATTGACTCCATTGTCTTAGTTGAGATGTTCACATCATTGGTGTGATCCACCTGTTCCAGGACAGTTGTGGCTAGACCCATAGCGTAGACCATGGCTGGTGTTTGCATTTGTCTGTGCTATGTGGTTGATTGAGCTGTTCTGGACAGGAAGTCAGATACATGTAGTTCTTTGCCTTGTTCGTATTGCACGTGGAGTTGGCATCTTTGTAGCCTTAGCAACATTCTCTGCAGTCGCTTAGGTGCTATGAGTAGGAATTTATTGATGATTGTCTGAAGCAGTTTGTGGTCGCTGTGTAATGTGATTAACTCTCTGCTATGCAGATACTGGTCAAACTTGTCACATGCAAAAACTATGGAGAGACATTCTTTCTCAATCTATGCATATCTTTGTTCTGTCTGAGTCAATGTTCTGGAGGCAAATGTAACACGTTGTCCTTTCTGTAGAAGGGCTGCGCCCAAACCTGTTTCACTGGCAACACACTGCAGTGTGACTTCCTCATTCAAGTCATAGTATTTGAGCACTGGGTGTTGTTAGACTAACCGTTTGATAGTCTCAACTGCTGCGTCATGCTGTGGTGGCCATGTTAGTCTTTTGAACGGCTCACACACATCAGATAGGCAGTGCATGAATTTTGCAAGATAGTTCACAAACCCCAACAGCCGCTGTAGTGACTTGACGTCAGTCGGTGTACCCATGCTCTGAATGACTGTTATTTTCTCTGGGTCAGGGCGAAGGCCCTCTGGGGTGAGAAGATGACCCATGTATGTCACACTCGGCAGCTTTAACCAGAGTTTCTTTTTGTTCAGCTTCAGGTTGACATATCTTGCTCTCTGCAGGAGACCTGTAAGGTTTCTGTCATGATCTGCCATCGCCTTTCCGTGTGTGTCACCATATCCATAGAGTAGAATGTCATCCGCGATCACACTCACTCCTTTTAGTCCCTGTAGTACTTCACACTGTCTGTGCTGGTATTCTTCAGCTGCTGGCTTGATTCCAAATGGCATTCTCAGCCATCTATATCTGCCTAAAGGTGTCCAGAAAGTTGTTAGATAGCTGCTCACTTCGTCAAGTTTGACTTGCCAATATCGATCTTTCCATTGAGTACTGAGAATACCTTTCCATTGGATATCTCTGGTAGAATCTCTTCTATTGTGGGTATCTGGAAGTGCGATCTCAGTAAGACTTTGTTGAGTGCACTGGAGACCATGCACATTCGTAGCTTATCAGGATTTTCAATGACAACCATGTTGCTGATCCAAGGTTTAGGCTATGTGAGTTTCGTGATAATGTCTGCATTGTCTATTGAATGTATGGGCTTTGTGATCCTTTCCTTCAGCGGAATAGGTATCCGTCTTGGTAGCTGCTGCACAGGCCGGGCTGCAGTCTACTTCTAGGTGTAGCTCTCCAGGAAGGCATCCAAGCCCATTGAACACGTCCTTGTATTTGGAGATGATCTCCTCAGTTGTCATGATGACCTCAGTGGATGTGGTGCTTGGGGTGTCGACGTGATGTAACACAAATGGCATTCTCAGCCATCCAAATGGCTGTGTTTCACATGTAGTAGGCTGAGTCTTTCACATGTGTCAGCTGACAGCAGAGGAAGCTGGGATGTGTCCATGACCTGAAATTTGAAATTAAACATTTTCCCATCATGATCTGCTTTGAGATTGCATTCTCCTGTTGGCTTTATCAGTGTGCCGTCATATACCTTGAGTGTAGCTTTCCTTGGTAGGACAACTGGATTGCTGTCTTGACTGATTGCTGTTGATCCTGTGTCTAGTTGACATTTAATTGTATGGCTGGGGTCATACTATATCAATGGCTCATCACTCAGTGGCGCTAGATTAAGGTTAATGAACACTTTTTTTGCCTTGCTTTCCACATAATTAACCTGTGAGATGTACCATATTGCATGTGTTGTTTGGTCATCCGACTCATTACCTTCCTCTACTAGAATGAGTTGAGGTTTGTGTTGTGCTTGTTTACAAACTCTGGTAAAGTGGTTTCATTTGCCACATGCTTTATAGGTGACGCCGTATGCTGGGCATTTTGCTTTGGCATGTAATGCACCACAGTAATGACAGGTTACGTCGTTTGGCATTCTATGTTTGCTATTACCCCATGTAAACTCTGTTCTGATTCTGAACGTCGCTCACGGGAGGTATAATGTACAGTCTGGTTCACCATCAATTTTCCTGATTTTCCTTTGTGCTTGTTCACTTGAAAGACACATGTCAATAGCTTTGTTCATTGTGAGGTTCGGTTCTCTGAGCTCGCGCAGCTATATCTTTAGTGCCTATGACAAGCCTGTCACGGACTAGTTCCTCTCTTAAAACCTGTTAGGGACAGACATTCCGCTAGCGGAACGCCTCACCAATATCCAATAGTATAGCGTGGCGCGAAATACAAACACCTAAAAAATGCTATAACTTTAATTTCTCAAACATATTACTATTTTACACCATTTTAAAGATAAGACTCTCGTTAATCTAACCACACTGTCCGATTTCAAAAAGGCTTCACAGCGAAAGCAAAACATTAGATTATGTCAGGAGAGTACCCTCCCAAAAATAATCACACAGCCATTTTCAAAGCAAGCATATATGTCACAAAAATCAAAACCACAGCTAAATGCAGCACTAGCCTTTGATGATCTTCATCAGATGACACTCCTAGGACATTATGTTATACAATACATGCATGTTTTGTTCAATCAAGTTCATATTTATATCAAAATCCAGCTTTTTACATTAGCATGTGATGCTCAGAACTAGCATACCCACCGCAAACCTCCGGTGAATTTACTAAATTACTCACGATAAATGTTCACTTTTCGGTGAAAGCACATTTTGCAATATTCTGAGTACATAGCCCGGCCATCACGGCTAGTTATTTTGACACCCACCAAGTTTGGCACTCACCAAACTCAGATTTACTATAAGAAAAATTGGATTACCTTTGCTGTTCTTCGTCAGAATGCACTCCCAGGTCTTCTACTTCAACAACAAATGTTGTTTTGGTTCGAAATAATCCATAGTTATATTGAAATAGCTCAGTTTTGTTTGTGCGTTCAGGTAACTATCCGAAGGGTGACGCGCCGGCACGTTTCGTGACAAAATTTTTTAAAATATTCCATTACAGTACTTCGAAGCATGTCAAACGCTGTTTAAAATAAATTTGTATGCGATTTTTCTCGTAAAATAGCGATAATATTCCAACCGGGAGACATTGTATTCGTTCATACAGTGAAAGAAAAAAATGGAGTCGTCTCGTGCACGCGCGCGACAGTGTCATTGTACTCAGAAGGACCACTCACAAAAACCCCTGCTGTTTTTCGCCCAGAGACTGCAGAGCTCTCATTCCACTACTAGATGCCCTAGTAGGAGAACAAATTGTCAGACAGGGCACTTCCTGTATAGAATCTTCTCAGGTTTTGGCCTGCCATATGAGTTCTGTTATACTCACAGACACCATTCAAACAGTTTTAGAAACGTTAGAGTGGTTTCTATCCAAATCTACTAATTATATGCATATTCTAGTTTCTGGGCAGGAGTAGTAACCAGATTAAATCGGGTACATTTTTTATCCGGCGGTGAAAATACTGCCCCCTATCCCTAACAGGTTAATGCGCCAAATTCACGTGTCTGCTGGCTTTCTCAGATTTGCAAAGCGCTCTGTTGTTTCACATCGACTTTGTTGACAAGCATTAAACATGTACCTCTCTCATAGATCACGTTTCTGGATGGATCAGAGTGTTTCTGTAGCGCCGCTCTAATTTTTACAGGGTAATTTCTCTCTGCTTCAGGTATATGAAGATGCCGTTGTAAGAGATGACATTACTTTCCCATCACGGTTAGCAGAGGTGCTATGCAGACTTTTGCTTCCTTTTTGTCCAGACCGGTAGGTAGTTTTCCCAATGTGCGGGAAAAAATGTCCAGCTGTTTTATGTATTGCCCTTCATGTCCATAGGCTCTGGTCCTGGAATTACCAGGTAAGCCATTGTTGTCATTATTATTTTTTGTAGCTGGTTAGCTAGTTGGCACGTCCCTTCCTACTGTGCAAAAATAATAATACCTTATTTACATAAGTATTCAGACCCTTTGCTATGATACTTGAAATTGAGCTCAGGTTCATCCTGTTTCCATTGATCATCCTTGAGATGTTTCTATAACTTGAGCTCCAGAGTTCCTCTGTGGAGATGGGAGAACCATCCAGACGGACAACCATCTCTGCTGCACTCCACCAATCAGACCTTTATGGTAGAGTGGCCAGACAGAAGCCACTCCTCAGTAAAAGGAGCCCGCTTGGAGTTTGCCAAAAGGCACCTAATGGACTCTCAGACCATCAGAAACAAGATTCTCTGATCTGATAAAACCAAGATTGAACTCTTTGAACTGAATGCCAAGCGTCACGTCTGGAGGAAACCTGGCACCATCCCTACCATGAAGCATGGTAGTGACAGCATCATGCTGTTGGGATATTTTTCAGAGGAAGGGACTAGGAAATAAGTCAGGATCGAGGGAAAGATGAACAGAGTACAGTACAGAGAGATCCTTGATGAAAAAAAACAATTAAATCCATTTTAGAATAAGGCTGTAACGTAACAAAATGTAGAAAAAGTCAAGGGGTCTTTATACTTTCTTAATGCACGCTGTAAAACAATGTAAAACTTTTCTCTGTAAATTTAAAGCATTATACTGGCATCACAGTTGGCAGCTTAATACTGTAATTTTGCAAAATTATGGATTTACATAAAATACATGTTTTCAAATTGGTAACAACATTATAAAATAATGAACAACAGAATTGACAATATAAGTAACAAGAAGTTAACACATATGTAACCAAATAAGAGAATCATTACAACACTAATGTAAAAACTATATTGTGTGCTTGTGTGTGCAGGCTGTGGCGGAGAGAGAGATAAAGAGAGAGAGGGAGACAGAGTTAAAATTGGGATTGGGGGGGATGGTGAAATAAAACAAGTGAAATAAAACAACGCAAAATAAAAAATAATAATATACACATTAACAACTGCTGCTGTGATGAATGTCATTGTCCGATGACATATTGGTCAGTCTTCCAGTTTTCAGCATAATGCTCCTGTGCTTCCCACGTCTGAGTAATGGAAACGGTTAGAACCTGGCCACTAGGAGCACCGCCTCTGGATGAGCGTTTTCTTGCTCGCTTATGGTGGAATACAGCTCATTGAGTGTGGTCTTAGTGCCAGCATCGGTCTGTGGTGGTGTGTAGATAGCTATGAGAAATACAGATAAACTCTCTAGGTAGATAGTGTGGTCTACAGCTTAACATGAGACACTACCTCAGGCGAGCAAACCTTGAGACTTCCTTAGATATCGTGCACCAGCTGTTGTTTACATATATGCATAATCCGCCACCACTTGTTTTACCAGACGCCGCTGTTCTATCCTGCCGGTACGGCGTATAACCAGCCAGCTGTATGTTGATAATGTCGTTGTTCAGCCACGACTCAGTGAAGCATAAGATATTCCAGTTTTTAATGTCCTGTTGGTAGTTTGTTTCTTTTATAATGCAGGGTCCTTCTAAGGCAATTAAATGCATGGTGCATATGGAAAAGATTAATGGAAAAAGGTATGGACTGAGATATTATTATCCTGATTTTATGTATTTAAAACATTTCTGAAAATGTATGCTGGAAGAGCGAGTGTGTGAATGATTTGTATTCTCAACAGATGGAGGTTAATGTTGCTATTTGGCCAGACTCTAGAGCCCCACCACTTCTCAGGTGCCTCCTTCATTTCCAATTTGTCCTCTTTTCTCCGCTTCCTTTAGAGCCCAAGGCTGGTTTACCATTCAAACAGCTCTGTCTGTCTAACTGGTCTTTCTTCCCCTGCCCAAGACTCTGTCTGATTCCATTTCATTTCTCCCTCTCCAACTTGAGACTACTTCATTGTCTCCACTGAAACTGAAGGTCCTTCTCTTAAGACAAGGTGAAGACCAGAAGAAACTCCCTTCATTTAGTCACATAGTTTCCTAAAAATCAACAAATTGGATATGATATACAAAGCATGGATCAAAGCCCATCAACACTCAGACATTTTCTCTAGAAGTTAACGTAGTCTACAAAGCACTTTGTGTACTAGTGCATTTTGCTATAATCTTTAGTTGCTCATTGACTCATTGATTCTTAAGAATAACTGCCTCACGAGCTTAGTAGTTTATTTACTCCAATGTTTTTAAACAATGTAAACGTAAACAAACACATTCAAAACATGGTAAAACTACAATTTTGATATCATGGATGGTCAGTCCTTGCCTCCATTGCCCTGTCTATGAATTTGAGAGTACATTTCGCCAGGCCCATCCCTCAGCTTTTTACCAAAACTGAGGTGGGGTAACACCTTTGTTGTTATTTTAATTAAGGATTCTACTCTAGCTTTAACAGGATTCTGTGATCAATGAAGTCAAATTCTTCTGAATGACATGAGGTTAAGCCATTGTGGACAACTTACTCCAGAGTGTGTTACAATTCCCATTTTACAAACACTATGCAAATATGGCCTGCTCCACATTAATAATCATTATTAAGAAAATTAATCATAAAATGTTTGTCATCGGAAAATTATAGTATAGCACTTAGGTAGTATTTCAATAAGAATAAATCATTGTTGCCTTTTTTAAAACCATACTAAGGGCTTCTACTTGCACACTCATCTTCTGCACAGTGTTTAATTGCTATATTGTAATTATTTTGCCACTATGGCCTATTTATTGCCTTACCTCCCTTATCCTACCTCATTTGCACACACTGTATATAGACTTTTTCTATTGTATTATTGACTGTATGTTTGTTTATTCCATGTGTAACTCTGTGTTGTTGTTTGTGTCACACTGCTTTGCTCCATCTTGGCCAGGTCACAGGTGTAAATGAGAACTTGTTCTCAACTAGCCTACCTGGTTAAATAAAGGTAAAATAAAAAATAAAAAAAATAAAATGACGACATGTACAGTTGAAGTCGGAGTTTTACATACACCTTAGCCAAATTCATTTAAACTCAGTTTTTCACAATTCCTGACATTTAATCCTAGTAAACATTTCCTGTCTTAGTTCAGTTCGGATCACCACTTTATTTTAAGGATGTGAAATGTCAGAATAATAGTAGAGAGAATTATTTATTTCTTTCATCACATTCCCAGTGGGTCAGACGTTTACATACACTCAATTAGTATTTGGTAACATTGCCTTTAATTTGTTAAACTTGGGTCAAACGTGTTGGGTAGCCTTCCACAAGCTTCCCACAATAAGTTGGGTGAATTTTGGCCCATTCCTCCTGACGGAGCTGGTGTCACTGAGTCAGGTTTGTATGCCTCCTTGCTCACACGCGCTTTTTCAGTTCTGCCCACACATTTTCTATAGGATTGAGGTCAGGGCTTTGTGATGGCCACCTTGACTTTGTTGTCCTTAAGCCATTTTGCTACAACTTTGGAAGTATGCTTGGGATCATTGTTCATTTGGAAGACCCATTTGCGACCAAGCTTTAACTTCCTGACTGATGTCTTGAGATGTTGCTTCAATATATCCACATAATTTTCCTCCCTCATGATGCCATCTATTTTGTGAAGTGCACCAGTCCCTCCTGCAGCAAAGCACACCCACAACATGATGCTGCCACCCCCGTGCTTCACGGTTGGGATGGTGTTCTTCGGCTTGCAAGCCTCCCCCTTTTTCCTCCAAACATAAATGGTCATTATGGCCAGACAGTTCTAGTTTTGTTTCATCAGACCAGAGGACATTTCTTCAAAAAGTACGATCTTTGTCCCCATGTGCAGGTCCTTTGCTGTTGTTCTGGGATTGATTTGCACTTTTCGCACCAAAGTACGTTCATCTCTAGGAGACAGAACACGTCTCCTTCCTGAGCGGTATGACGGCTGCGTGGTCCCATGTTGTTTATACTTGCGTACCATTGTTTGTACAGATGAACGTGGTACGTGGAGGTCTGGACTTTTTTTCCTGAGGTCCTGGCTGATTTCTTTTGATTTTCTCATGATGTCAAGCAAAGAGGCACTGAGGTTGAAGATAGGCCTTGAAATACATCCACAGGTACACCTCCAATTGACTCAAATGATGTCAATTAGCCTATCAGAAGCTTCTAAAGCCATGACATAATTTTCAGGAATTTTCCAAGCTGTTTAAAGGGACAGTCAACTTAGTGTATGTAAACCTCTGACCCACTGGAATTGTGATACAGTGAATTATAAGTGAAATAACCTGTCTGTTAACAATTGTTGTAAAAATTACTTGTGTCATGCACAAAGTAGATGTCCTAACCGACACGCCAAAACTATAGTTTGTTAACAAGAAATTTGTGGAGTTTTAATGACTCCAACCTAAGTGTATGTAAACTTCCGACTTCAACTTTATTTCCCTGTTTAATGTTCTGTGGAGATTCTACATATTGGACATTATAGTGAGAATTCAGTGAAGGGAGATATAGAAGTATTGAAAATTGATTGCCCAATTATGTACCGGTTTAGAGAAAATAAATGAACCAGCTCATTTTGAACATCTATTATAAGACTTTGAGTCAGGATTAGGCTGGACAATTCCACAGTTACAGAGTGATGCTGAGATTCACATTTTCACTTTAAAATGTATGTCATAACAAAAACCAATGGTTGCAAAGTTAAACAAAACATACAACTTTATCCACAAGGACATGTTTTAACAATTTCCACTGAACACTTTACAAAAACACATGTATTTGAAGAACAGTGCTGATGCGTAACATAATGACGGCACAAACAGCACAAACCGTCATTCTATTTCCAAACGTTGCGTCTGCACTGTTGTTCAAGTAAAAGTGTTTTTGTAAAATGTTCAGTGGAATTTGATAACAGTAATCCTTTGATAGCTTGGGTTTAAACGTAGTTTATGAGTTACAAAATAGCACTAAAATGGCTTCGCTTCGGTAGTTAATTTACTTGTTTATGAACCTCCTGTGAAGCCCATTGGGAACACCCGGTTTGAAGTTGTTGACCTAAAACATAAACACATTTTCTTTTTTGGTTGATGGTCTTGGAACAGGTCCTTTGCTAGAGGCTATATGTTATTCAGACACTGCATTGCCAACTAATGAGAACCCTATGACCATCTCTGATTAAATATGACTGCTCGTCCTCTTAGGTGAGCAGGATGTTTAATTAAGCAGAGATTAGATCAGAGGCTGAAACTGTACAAAAGGATGAAGATGTCTACATCATGCTTTGACCAGGCCTTTGTGGAAATAAACACACACTGCTCTTCCAGTCATAAACTGGACTGTATAATATTTGCCCATAGCTATTTTTTTTATTCTCCAAGCACTGTCAAGTTGATTGTTGATCATTGCTAGACAGACATTTTCAAGGCGATTCAAGTCAAAACTGTAACTAGGTCACACAAGAAATGTCAATGTCGTCTTGGTAAGCAACTCCAGTGTAGATTTTGCCTTGTGTTTTAGGTCATTGTCCTGCTGAAAGGTGAATTTGTCTCCCAGTGTCTGTTGGAATGCAGACTGAACCAAGTTATCCTCTAGGATTTTGCCTGTGTTTTTTTGATGTTCTATATAGTACCAGTCAAAAGTTTGGACATACCTACTCATTCAAGGGTTTGTCTTTATTTGTACTATTTTCTACATTGTAGAATAATGGTGAAGACATCAAAACTATGAACTAGCCTAGTGGTAGCCTAGTGATTAGAGCGTTGGGCCAGTAACTGAAATGTTGCAGGATCGAATCCCTGAGCTGACAAGGTAAACATCTGTCATTCTGCCCCTGAACAAGGCAGTTAACCCACTCTTCCCCGGTAGGCTGTCAGTGTAAATAAGAATTTGTTCTTAACTGACTTGCCTAGTTAAATAAAATAAATAAAAATGTGTGTATAGCATCATCACCACTGCTAAATTAATTTGTTTCAAACCTTGACCCTTATGAAGGGACTTATCTGTAGACTATTTATCTCGGATACCATTTAAAGACAGACTGTTTCCTCAATGAACACAGGATTTGATGATTGGCAACAACACCTCCTCCACACTGTCTCTTAAAACAGGGGCCCCAAGGGGTGTGTCCTCAGTCCTTTGTTGTTCTCTTTGTTTACCCACGACTGTGTGGCTTTTCACAACTCCATCATCAAGTTTACTGATGACACCATGGCTGTAGGCCTGATAGCCTACAACTACTATAGGGAGGAGTTAAGTGAACTGGCATTGTGATGTCATGACAACAACCTCTCCCTCAACGTCAGCAAAACAAAATAGTTGACGTCAGGAAGCAGAGGAGGGAACATGCCCCGGTCCACATTAAAGGGACTGCAGAATATATACTACCGCCGCACTATTGAGAGCGTCCTGATCAGTTGCATCATGGCCTGTTCCGGGAATTGCTCCATCCACAACCGCAAGGCCTTCTAGCGGGTGGTGAAGACGGACCAGAACACCACTGGGACTGTGCTGTCACCCATCTAAGATCTACTTGAAAAGGTGCCTGAGGAAGTCCTGCAGCATCATCAAGGACCCCACACACACCAGCCACGAGCTGTTCTCTCCCTTACCGCCGGGCAGACAGTATCAGAGCATGAGGTCTGATACCAACAGGCTCAGAGACCGTTTCTATCTACAAACCATCAGACCGCTGAACACATGAACTTGACTGACCAGCTGCTCTGATTCTCTGCACCTTAACACACATGCATTCACTCATGCACACACATCCCAACTGCTGCTTCCAGACTCTTATTATCCTGCTCAGTTTATCCTCTTGAGGATACCGTAGGATAGGGGGCGCCACAGCGCATTTTGAAAAAAAATCGTTCCCATTTTCAACGGCCTACTAATCAAACTCAGAAGCTAGGGCATGCATATACTTATTATATATGGATAGAAAACACTCTAAAGTTTCTAAAACTGTTTGAATGGTGTCTGTGAGTATAACAGAACTCAAATGGCAGTCAAAACCCCGAGACCGATTGAAACAGGAAGTGGAATTCTGAATTGTGGACTCGACTTCTCATCTTTCCCTATAAATAACACCGTTAACCATGGTTCAGTGAGCACTTCCTATTGCTTCCACTAGATGTCGCCAGTCTTTTCACAGTGGTTTGAGCCTTATAGAGTCAAAACTCAGTGAATGAGACGAGTTGGAAATTGGTCACAGGGGATGGGCCATCACCATTATGACGCCGGCGGCCATGTCTGCCCCCACCTTTGGAAACGGTTTTAAAGCCAATGAAATCATCCCCCTCGAATCTTATTGGCTCTCTTGGTGTTACAGGCCCTGAAGATTAATGTTTTACAACGTTTGACATGTTTGAACGAACCTACATGCGGGAGAATCGCATTTTATCCGGAACTTCAGCCCTGCGCTTGGAGAGAGCCATAGGACGCGCTACCAACATCAGGCTAATGGAACGTGAAGTATGGACTTTTTGACCGAAAATACATCTGTTGTGGACCTGGGATGCTTTCTGATGAAGACAACTAAAGGTAGGCGATTATTGACAATATTATACAAGATGAGATGTGACATGCGATTGTTTCCAAGATGGCGCCGAGCTCTGTATATTAGCTCATTTTCTGAGTATCGCATCTCCTTTTATCGCAAAGTGTGATTACCCAGTAAAGTTAATTTAAAATCTGGTATGACAGGTGTTCTCAAGAGATATTCATCTATAAATGTTAGATTGACAATATAAATTTAAAAAATCGTTATAGGATAGTAATTTAGGGAAATGTAGCATTGTTTACCGGGACGCTTTTGAGGGGAAATTATTTAGTCAACCTCAGACAGAGATGTAAAATGCTGTTTTTATATATAAATATGACCTTTATTGAACAAAAGAATGCATGCATTGTATAACATGATGTCCTAGGGGTGCCATCTGATGAAGTTTGTAAAAGGTTAGTGCTGCATTTAGCTGTTTTTTGATTATATGTGATGCAAGTGGTTGGTCGGAAAATGGCTATGAAGCTGCTTTTTACGATGGACTCATCTAACATAATCTAATGATTTGCTTTTCCTGTAAAACCTTTTTGAAATCGGACGACGTGGGTCGATTCAGGAGAGGTGTATCTATAAAAAAAAATATATATATATATATATATATTTTTTTAAATTATGATTTTTATTTTATGCTAATTGGCGATATGATTTTTCGCTGGATTTTGATCCCGGTGACGGGATGAGACGCTGAAGACACTGCCCCCATCCCCCACTTCCCCAATACACGTGTATATATTGGACTATAAATTGTGCCTTCCTGTAATATACTCATGCCAAAATGTTGAGCCATTTACTTTATGTTAATATTCTTATATTTTATTATTTCTTAGTTGATAAATTGTTGAGAAGGAACCTGCAAGTAAGCATTTCATTGGATGATGTATACCCTACGTATCCTGTACATACAACTAATAAAATAGTTTAGACTGCTTTTCAAATTCAGCATAGATTTACCTAGACCAAGAGTAAAACTTCCCAGAGACCCAGGCCCATAAAGCCAACCACTGTGTTGAAAAACATCCACACTCAAACATTCATCAAATAGGAGGTTATTAATGAGTCGTTTCTATATTTTGAAAAGACTTGGTAGATTAAAATATATAGCTAATTAATTATCTATGGGTTATAAAGGAAATGCACATTTTTTGTTTTAGAAGGAACAGAGGGAAAGAAAACTCCATGAAGGTTGGTTACTAGTGACGAAATTATGTAATCAATATTCCACAGTCAGGCAGATTAACCTACTGTATCTATTGTGAAGTTCCCCTGAGCTGGCCGCTGGTGGTATTAATATTATTTCTTTCTTTCTTTTTATGGTATCCAATTGGTAGTCTTGTCCCATCGCTGCAAGCCCTGTACGGACTCGGGAGAGGCGTGCGTCCTCCAAAACACAACCCAGCCAAGCCGTGCTACTTCTTGACACAATGCCCTCTTAACTCGGAAGCCAGCCGTACCAATGTGTCGGAGGAAACATTGTATACCTGCCGATCATGTCAGCGTGCATTGCGCCCTGCCCGCCACAGGAGTCACTAGAGTGCGATGGGACAAGAACATCCCTGCCGGCCAAACCCTCCCCAAACCTGCACAACGCTGGGCCAATTGTGCGCTGCCCCATGGGTCTCCTGGTCACGGCCAGCTGTGACAGAGCCTGGACTTGAACCAGAATCTCTAGTGGCACAGCTAGCACTGCGGTGTAGTAGTGCCACTCGGGAGGCGGTATTAATGTTCTGAATTAAAAATATAAAGGATAACTGCAGATGCCATAGAGTGAGACACTAAAAGAAATATGAGTGGTGGATTACTTGGTGATCCCCACTCATAGTAATCTAGTAACCTTCATTTATTTTTATTTCACCAGGTATTCCAGTTGAGAACAAGTTCTCATTTACAACTGCGACCTGGCCAAGATAAAGCAAAGCAGTGTGACAAAAACAACATCACAGAGTTACACATAAACAAACGTACAGTCAATAGCACAATAGAAAAATCTACATACAGTGTGTGCAAATGTAAAAGATTGGGGAGGTAAGGCAATAAATAGGCCAGAGGTGAAATAATTACAACTTAACATTTACACTGGAGTGATAGATGTGCAGATGATGATGTGCAAGTAGAGATACTGGGGTGCAAAAGAGCGAAAAGATAAATAACAATATGGGGATGAGGTAGTTGGGTGTGCTATTTACAGATTGGCTGTGTACAGATACAGTGATCGGTAAGCTGCTCAGACAGCTGATGCTTAAAGTTAGAGAGGGAGATATAAGTCTCCAGCTTCAGTGATTTTTGCAATTCGTTCCAGTCATTGGCAGCAGAGAACTGGAAGGAAAGGCGGCCAGAGTAGGCGTTGACTTTGGGGATGACCAGTGAGATATACCTGCTGGAGCCCGTGCTAAGGGTGGGTGTTGCTATGGTGACCAGTGAGCTGAGATAAGGCGGGGCTTTACCTAGCTAAGACTTATAGATGACCTGGAACCAGTGGGTTTGGTGACGATTATGTAGCGATAGCCAGCAAACAAGAGTATACAGGTCGCAGTGGTGGGTAGTATATGGTGACAAAATGGATGGCACTGTGATAGACTACATCCAGTTTGCTGAGTAGAGTGTTGGAGACTATTTTGTAAATTACATCGCCGAAGTCAAGGATTGGAAGGATAGTCATTTTTACGAGGGTATGTTTGGCAGCATGAGTGAAATAGGAAGCCAATTCTAGAATTATTTTTGGAGTGGAGATGCTTAATGTGTGTCTGGAAGGAGAGTTTACAGTCTCACCAGACACCTAGGTATTTGTAGTTGTCCACATATTCTAAGTCAGACCCATCCAGAGTAGTGATGCTAGTCGGGCGGGAGGGTGCGGCCAGCAATCGGTTGAAGAGCATGCATTTAGCATTTAAAAGCAGTTGGAGGCCACGGAAGGAGTGTTTTATGGCATTGAAGCTCGTTTGGAGGGTTGTTAACACAGTGTCTAATGAAGGGCCATATGTATACAGAATGGTGTCATCTGCGTAGAGGTGGATCAGAGAATCACCAGCAGCAAGAGCGACATCATTGATATACACAGAGAAAAGAGTTGACCCGAGAATTGAACCCTGTGTCACCCCCATAGAGACTGCCAGAGGTCCGGACAACAGGCCCTCCGATTTGACACACTGAACTCTGTCTGAGAAGTAGTTGGTGAACCAGGCGAGGCTGTCATTTGAGAAGCCAAGGCTATTGAGTCTGCCAATAAGAATGTGGTGATTGACAGAGTCAAAAGTCTTGGCCAGGTCGATGAAGACGGCTGCAAAGTACTGTATTTTATCCATAGCGGTTATGATATCCTCTTACGACGAGTTTGACAATAGCCAGTGAAAAATCAGAGCGCCATATTCAAAACCACAAATCTAATAATTTCTATTTCTCAATCATAGGACTATTTTACACCATTTTATAGATACACTTCTCCTGAATCGAACCACGTTGTCCGATTTCAAAAAGGCTTTACAGCAAAAGCAAAACATTAGATTATGTTAGGAGAGTACATCGACACAAATAACCGCACAGCCATTTTCCAAGCAACTAGCATGCATCACAAATACCCAAAACACAGCTAAATGCAGCACTAACCTTTGATGATCTTCATCAGATGACACTCCTAGGACATCATGTTACACAATACATGCATTTTTTTGTTCGATAAAGTTCATATTTATATATAAAAACAGCATTTTACATTGGCGCATGACATTCAGAAAATATTTTCCCTCAAATACTGCCTGTGAATCAGCGCCCCAATTTACAAAAATACTTGTCATAAACGTTGATAAAATATTAAACTGTCATTCAAAGAATTATAGATGAACATCTCCTTTATGCTAACGCTGTGAAAGATTTCAAAAAAGCTTCACGAGGAAAGCACTCTTTGCAATAATCTGAGTACTGAGCTCAGAAAAATACACTAGGCTATACAGATAGCCGCCATCTTGGAGTCATCTAAAATCATAAATTGCATTAGAAATATTCCCTTACCTTTGATGATCTTCATCAGAAGGCACGTCCAGGACTCCCAGGTCCACAATAAATGTTGTTTTGTTCGATAAAGTTCATAATTTATGTCCAAATAACTCCTTGTTGTTCGCTCGTTCAGTTCAGCTATTCCAAATGTAGGAAGCGCGTGGACAATGTCACAATGAAAAGTTAAAAAAAGTTGTATTTACGTTCGTTCAAACATGTCAAACGTTGTAAAACATCAATCTTTAGGGCCTTTGGAATGTGAAGATTCAGCAATATTTCAACCGGACGGTTCCTGTGTCTTGAAAACGTTTTGGAACGGAGGATCCACCCTCGTGAATGCGCACCAATGAAGTGATGTCATTCCCTGGCTCACCAACTTCCCCACCTTCTCATTCGGTCTCTGTTCATCGTAGACGCCTCAAACAACTTTGTAAAGACTGTTGACATCTAGTGGAAGCCTTAGGAAGTGCACAATTATTACTACATCACTGTGTATTCAATAGAAAACGACTTGAAGAGAGCCCATGCATCCAGATTTCCACTTCCTGGTAGGATTTCTCTCAGGTTTTTGCTTGCCATATGAGTTCTGTTATACTCACAGACACCATTCAAACAGTTTTAGAAATGTCAGTGTTTTCTATCCAAATCTACTAATAATATGCATATCCTAGCTTCTGAGTTTGAGTAGGAGGCAGTTTAATATGGGCAGATATTTTTTCCGAAATTGTCAATACTGCCCCCTATCCTTAAAGAGCTGTAAGAAGATATCGTTTAGGACCTTGAGCGTGGCTGAGGTGTACCCATGACCAGTTCGGAAACCAGATTGCATAGTGGAGAAGGTACGTGGGATTCGAAATGGTCGGTGATCTGTTTGTTTACTTGGCTTTCGAAGATTTTAGAAAGGCAGGGCAGGATGGATATAGGTCTATAACAGTTTGGGTCTAGAGTGTCTCTCCCTTTGAAGAGGGGGATGACCGTGGCAGCTTTCCAATCTTTGAGGATCTCAGACGATACGAGAGAGTGTTTGAACAGGCTAGTAATAGGGGTTGCAAGAATTTCGGTGGATCATTTTAGAAAGAGTGTCCAGATTGTCTAGCCCAGCTGATGTGTAGGGTCCAGATTTTGCAGCTCTTTCAGAACATCAGCTGTCTGGATTTGAGTGAAGGAGAAACAGGTTGGGCTTGGGCAAGTTGCTGCAGGGGGTGCTGAGCTGTTGGCCGGGGTTGGGGTAGCCAGGTGGAAAGCATGGCCAGCCGTAGAAAAATGCTTATTGAGATTATCGATTATCGTATATTTATCCGCTGGGAGGAGGTGCTCTTTTTCTCCATGGACTTTACAGTGTCCCAAAACCTTTTGGAATTAGTGCTACAGGATGCACATTTTTGATTGAAAAAGCTAGCCTTCGCTTTCCTAACTGACTGAGTATATTGGTTCCTGACTTCCCTGAAAAGTTGCATATCTCGGTAACTATTCGATGCTAATGCAGAACGCCACAGGATGTTTTTGTGCTGGTCAAGGGCAGTCAAGTCTGTGGTGAACCAAGGGCTATATCTGTTCTTAGTTCTACATTTTTTGAATAGGGCATGGTGAGGAAAGCACTTTTAAAGAGCAACCAGGCATCCTCTACTGACGGGATGAGGTCAATATCCTTCCAGGATCCCCGGGCCAGGTCGATTAGAAAGGCCTGCTCGTTGAAGTGTTTTAGGGAGCATTTGACAGGGATGAGGGGTGGTCGTTTGACCGCGGACCCATTACGGACGCAAGCAATGAGGCAGTGATTGCTGAGATCCTGGTTGAAAACAGCAGAGGTGTATTTAGAGGGCGAGTTGCTCAGGATGAAAGCTAAGAGGGTGCCCATGGTTACGGATTTAGGGTTGTACCTGGTAGGTTCCATGATAATTTGTGTGAGATTGAGGGCATCTAGCTTAGATTGTAGGACGGCCGGGGTGTTAAGCATATCCCAGTTTAGGTCACCTAACAGTACAAAAATATAGATTGGGTCAATCAATTGACATATGGAATCCAGGGCACAGCTGGGGGCTGAGAGGGGTCTATAACAAGAGACATCGGTGAGAGACTTGTTTCTGGAAAGGTGAATTTTTAAAAGTAGAAGCTTGAATTGTTTGGGCACAGACCTGGAAAGTATGACAGAACTCTGCAGGCTAACTCCACCCGCTTTGGCAGTTCTATCTTGTCGGAAAGTGGTAGGGGATCGAAGTTTCAGAATTTTGGTGGCCTTCCTAAGCCAGGATTCAAACACGGCTAAGACATCAGGGTTGGAAGTGTGCTAAAGCAGTGAATGAAACAAGATTAAGTTGGAGGCTTCTGATGTTAACATGCATGAAACCAAGGCTTTTACGGTTACAGAAGTCAACAAATGAGAGCGCCTGGGGAATGGGAGTGGTGCTGGGGGCTGCAAGGCCTGGGTTAGCCTCATCACCAGAGGAACAGAGGAGGTGTAGGATAAGGGTACGACTAAAGGCTATAAGAACTGGTCGTCTAGTGCGTTCGGAACAGAGAGTAAAAGGAGCAGATTTCTGGGCGTGGAAGAATAGATTCAATGCATAATGTACAGACAAGTGTATGGTGTGATGTGAGTACTGTGGAAACCTAGACATTGAGTGACGATGAGAGAGGTTCTGTCTCTAGAGGTGCCAGGTGTGGTCACCGCATGTGTGGGGGGTGGGACAAAAGGGCTATCTAAGACATGAAGGGCAGGGCTGGGGGCTCTACAGTGAAATAAGACAATAATAACTAACCAAAACAGCTATAGACAAGACATATTGAAATTAGGGAGAGGCATGTGTAGCCGAGTGATCACAGGGTCCAATGAGCAGCAATAGGTGAGTCAGGGAGCCGTTCAGTGGTCGCTACTACGCTAGGCGAGCTGGAGATGTGGCGATTCAGACAGCTTGCGGGCCGGGGCTAGCAGATGGGCCTTCGGCGACGTCGCAACGGATGAGCCTGTTCAAACCACTTCGGACGATTACGAAGAGAAACTGATCTATGTTTCCCTTGGTTCTTGTGTTTACACTCTTCATCAGACCCAGATCAAATCAAAACAACAGTGAAGAGGTGACTCCGGGATGCTGGCCTTCTAGGCAGAGTTGCAAAGAAAAAGCCATATCTCAGACTGGCCAACAAAACGAAAAGACTAAAATGGGCAAAAGAACACAGCCACTGGACAGAGGAACTCTGACTAGAAGGCCAGCATCCTGGAGTCACCTCTTCACTGTTGACATTGAGACTGGTGTTTTGTGGGTACTATTTAATGAAGCTGCCAGTTGAGGACTTGTCAGGTGTCTGTTTCTCAAACTAGACACTCTAATCTACTTGTCCTCTTGCTCAGTTGTGCACCGGGGCCTCCCACTCCTCTTTATATTCTGGTTAGAGCCAGTTTGCGCTGTTCTGTGAAGGGAGTAGTACACAGCATTGTACGAGATCTTCAGTTTCTTGGCAATCTCTTGCATGGAATAGCCTTCATTTCTCAGAACAAGAATAGGCTGATGAGTTTCAGAAGAAAGTTATTTGTTTTTGGCCAATTTGAGCCTGTAATCGAACCCACAAATGCTGATGCTCCAGATACTCTAGTCTAAAGAAAGACAGTTTTATTGCTTCTTTAATTAGACAACAGATTTCAGCTGTGCTAACATAATTGCAAAAGGGTTTTCTGATCAATTAGCCTTTTAAAATGATAAACTTGGATTAGCTAACACAACGTGCCATTGGAACACAGGAGTGATGTTTGCTGATAATGGGCCTCTGTACGCACGCCTATGTAGACATTTCATTAAAGAAAAACAGCCGTTTCCAGCTACAATAGTCATTTACAACATTAACAATGTCTACATGGTTTTTCTGAGCAATTTTATGTTATTTTAATGGACAAAAAATGTGCTTTTCTTTCAAAAATAAGGACATTTCTAAGTTACAACAAACTTTTGAACGGTAATGTATATAACTCTGCCGTTAGGGCTAATATTTAACCCTGGATTAGGTTTGTTAACAAAATAGAGACCACTGAGTGTAAACGATACAGTGAAATGCTTCTGTAATGAGCAGAGTTGATCATTACACCTCACTTAGAGTGGAGTTGTGAGAGACATGACATTTTGTAAATACTGTAAAGTATTTCAGTATAGATCCATGGCTTTAGATTAAATACATATTGATGCACTTATTCTGAACTTGCATGGGTGCTTCTCTTTTGTCTTACCAATGCTATATTCATAATTTGCTTATTTTATATTGCAGGGTCCTTCTGAGGCAATTAAACACATGGTGCATATGGAATAGATGAATGGAAAAAGGTATGGACTGATATATGATTATCTTGATTTTATGTATTTAAAACATTTCTGAAAATGTATGCTGGTAGAGCGAGTGTGTGAATGACTTGTATTCTCAACAGATAGAGGTTGATGTTGCTATTTGGCCAGACTCTAGAGCCCCACCACTTCTCAGGTGCCTCTTTCATTTTCAATTTGTCCTCTTTTCTCCACTTCCTTTAATGCCCAAGGCTGGTTTACCATTCAAACAGCTCTGTCTGTCTAACTGATCTTTCTTCCCCTGCCCAAGTCTGTCAGATTCTATTTAATTTCTCCCTCTCCAACTTGAGACTACTTCATTGTCTCCACTGAAACTGAAGGTCCTTCTCTTAAGACAAGGTGAAGACCAGAAGAAACTCCCTTCATTTAGTCGTAGTTTCCCCAAGATCAACAAATTGGATATGATATACAAAGCATGGATCAAAGCCCATCAACACTCAGACATTTTCCCTAGAAGGTAAAGTAGCCTACAAAGCACTCTGTGTACTAGTGCATTTTGCTAGAATCCTTAGTTGCTACCTATATTTTGTTGACTTTTAAACTAATGATATCTACCCATTGATTCTTGAAGAATATAACTTATAAATGCCTCTTGAGCTTAGTAGTTTATTTACTTCAATGTTTTTAAACAATGTAAATGTAAAACAAACTATCAAAAATTGTGAAAAATATAACTGTGATATCATGGATGGTCAGTCCTTGAATTTGAGAGTACATTTCTCTAGCCCCATCCCTCAGCATTTTACCAAAACTGAAGTGGGGTGTCATTTTATTGCGGTTTTAATTAAGGATTCTAGCTTTAACAGGATTCTGTGATCAATGAAGTCAAATTCTTCTGAATGACATGAGGTGAAGGCACTCTAGATAACATTCTCATGCAAATATGGCCTGCTCCACATTATTTAAAAAAATTATCATAAAATTATAATTGTATAGCTCTTATAGTATAGCTCTTAGGTATTATTTTTTAATAAGAATACATAATTCTTGCCTGTGATTTGAAACGCAATTACCGGGCTTCTAATGACGACATGTATTTTCACGTGTAATGTTCTGTGGAGATGTTCTATATCATAGTAGGAATTCATTGAAGTAAGATATAGAAGTTTTGAACATTGATTGCCCAATGATGTACCGGTTTAGAGAAAATAAGTGAATCAGCTCATTTTGAACATCCATTACAAGACAAGACTTTGAGTCAGGATTAGGCCTATCAGAAGCTGGTCAATTCCACGGTTACATAGAGATGCTGAGATTCACATTTTCACTTTAAAATGTATGTCAATCAAAAACCAATGACTGCAAAGTTAAACAAACCATACAACTTTATCCACAAGGACTAGTTTAAAGAATTTCCACCGAAAATTTTACAAAAACAGATTTACTTGACAAACAGTGCTGATGCATTACAGAATGACGGCACAAAGCGCAAACCGTAACTCTTTTACCAAACTTGCATCTGCACTGTTCTTTACGCAAATGTGTTTTTGTAAAATGCTCAGTGGAAATTGATTAAAGTAATCCTTGTGCATAGAGTTGTATAGTGTCTTTAACTTTGTTTTTGTTTGACATACTTTTAAAATGGACAAATCAGAGTCTCAGCATCCATATTTTACATGGAATTTCCCAGCTGTAGGTACCCGCTGTTTCTACAGTTCACAGGAAAACATTTCTGTGTTTTATTCCTGAGATATCCTAGCCTCTTGACGTTACCCTAGGATAGGGGGCGCCACAGCGCATTTTGGAAAAAATTCGTGCCCATTTTCAACGGCCTACTAATCAGACTCAGAAGCTAGGATATGCATTTAATTAATACCTGTGGATAGAAAACACCCTAAAGTTTCTAAAACTGTTTGAATGGTGTCTGTGAGTATAACAGAACTCATATGGCAGTCAAAACCCCGAGACCGATTGAACCAGGAAGTGGAATTCTGAATTGTGGACTCAACTTCACGTCGTCGCCTATAATTCACACCGTGAGATATCGTTTATTGAGGACTTCCTATTGCTTCCACAAGATGTCGCCAGTCTTTACAAAGTGTTTTGAGCCTTCTACTGTCGAAACTCAGTGAATGAGACGCGTTGGAAATTGGTCACAGCGGGAGGGCCATCACCATTATGACGCCGGCGGCCCTGTCTACCCCCACCTTTGGAAACGTTTTGAAACACATTGAAGTCGTCCCCCTCGAATCTTATTGGCGCTCTTGTTGAAACAGGCTCTGAAGATTTATGTTATACAACGTTTGACATGTTTGAACGAACCTAAATGTGAAAAAAAAGTATTATTTCGAAACCACTGTGGCGCGCAAGGCAGATTAGTTGGATACGCCCTTCGGACGCACTAACAACAGCAAGCTAATGGAACATAAAGGATGGACTTTTTCGACCGAAAATACATCTGTTGTGGACCTGGGATTCCTGGAAGTGCTTTCTGATGAAGACAACTAAAGGTAAGGGATTATTGACAATATTATACAACATTAGATGTGATATGCGATTGTTCCAAGATGGCGCCGAGCTGTATTTACTAGCTCATTTTCTGAGTATCGCATCCCCTTTTATCGCTAAGTGTGATTACCCAGTAAAGTTATTTTTAAATCTGGTATGACAGGTGCTTTCAAGAGATATTAATCTATAAATCTTAGAATGACAATATTACATTTTAAACATGTTTTCGAATAGTAATTCAGTAAATTGTAGCACTGTTTCATCGGATGCTTTTGACGGGAAAATAGTTAGTCAACGTCAGACGCCGATGTAAAATGCTGTTTTCATATATAAATATGAACTTTATTGAACAAAAGAATGCATGCATTGTGTAACATGATGTCCTAGGTGTGTCATCTGATGAAGTTTGTAAAAGGTTAGTGCTGCATTTAGCTGTTTTTTGGTTATTTGTGATGCATGTGTTTGGTCGGAAAATGGCTATGTTGCTGCTTTTTACGATGGACTCCTCTAACATAATCTAATGATTTGCTTTTCCTGTTAAACCTTTTTGAAATCGGACGAAGTGGGTCGATTCAGGAGAGGTGTATCTATAAAACAAAAAAAATTATTATTATTATTTTTTTCAAATTATTACATTTTGTTATGCTAATGGCGATATGATTTTTCGCTGGATTTTGATCCCGCTGACGGGATGAGACGCTGAAGAGGCTAGACATCTCAAATACCAGGGAGCGATTTTTAAGTACAGTATCTCCTATCAAATAATACATTCTAAATCAACATGTTTAATTAGATATTGTGTTCTTGATATCTGTATCTACTCTACTAAATTGGCAGAGGATTCATTTTGACTGTGATGTGGTCGCTCTCCTGTTTTGCATAAATCTATGACAAAGGGAGCAGCAACAATCAGCCAGAAATACTTAAATTCACATCCCAGCTTAAAAGTCTGTCTTTCTCTTATGTGCCAAATTAATGCATTCCTCTCACTTCAATTGGGACAGTGTACTGCTGAACTCCGGAGAAGCGCACAGATAATCATCCCTAAGGTACTGGACTGGAATTATGAAGGAATGTTAATAAACAAAGTTAAGGGAGAACAATGAGGGACAGAACATCTGGTGTGTGTGTGTCATGTTCATTACATGTACTGTATGTGGACATGTCCCGCAGACACGGTGCATGTTACAGTTGATTAACATAGGGTAAAACCAGTGTGTAAGTTCTCAATGGGCCCATTAAAGTGTTTTAGTGTTTCTTGGCTAGTTGTCCTCCTAAGGGAACTACATTTTATTTTGGCTCTTGTCCTTAATTAAAACATAGATACAATCATAGCAGAAACTTAGGCACTTTTTTTTTTTTACATTTGCTGGAGCACGGAGTAATTCATTGTATCATTAGCATCTGCTTTATATTTCAAATGAGAGCCTCAGCAGGTTGATTCCTCAGAGAGAGTGTCTTGTATACTATAGTACAGGGCCAAACACAGACTATACCATGGCTACTGTGTACTGGTTACACACAAACTGGCTATGATTGCAGTTCTATTGATAATCCGTTTTCAAGAAACAGTCACCATGCTTTGTACCATATGCCATTGGTGGCCCATGCGGTTTCATTATACTGCAGAGGCTCTGTCACTGCTATTCATTTGTTTTCCCCTTTGTTCTGTACACTAGTACCTTTGGTAAATAAGGGAGGGCGGATTCTGATTACCTTGTCAAGACTGCTCACCCTGCATCTTCATGCATCCCACTACCTCAACCGCTTGTGTTCCATCCAAGGAGTTAATTAGTTGTGGTATCGGGCGGGAACAGTATGTAAGAGAGGCACGGAGTCTGGACACAAGTTCAGGTTGCATGCGGTTACATTGATCAGAAAGCCAGTGTGACATTATCTACAACTTGGTGCATGCATCGCAACTTCAAGTTCTAGCATTTTTTTTATACTTAATTGCATTTTTGTTTACTCTCCTAACTCACTGTTGTTTCTCCCTGACATTCTTTCTCTTGCTCTTTCTTATTCACAGAAAAACATTATTCGGGGTAGGGCAGATTTCTCTGAACAGTAATCCATAACTGAATATTGATTGAGCAGCATTGTTTTGATACTTTATATTACTGAGAACATGTTCAGATTACCTCTAGAATATTTATTTAACATTTAGGTAGGTGTTGATACTTCCAAGAGTTGAATCCCAATTTTGTCAAATCCATTGCATTTTAGGGGACCCGGTGTGGCCCAATAGCACCCCCAGAAGAAAATATTTTGTTCTGTTACTTTAATATGTGCTTGTCCTTCTAAAATTAGCATGCACATTCACACAGTTACTTTTTATACTGGTGTCTCTTCTATAAAAAATATGTCATAAGAAAATTAACACATGTACAAGCGGATTACCTCAATTATGTCACCAGATTATTTGCTATATTAAATGTTTGTCTATTATAACAAGGTTCTGGGGTCACTGTTAACCTTACACACATGGGAATTGGCCTATATGGATAGGGCCAAATTGAAATGTTTCAAACAGAAGAACTATAAAAATCATATTCAGGACCATGTTAGCAATTGAAAGAGAACATTCAGGAGATAATGGGGAATTTATCAGACCAAAGGTGAGGAGACAACCGTTTACCTGACAGTACTGAATCCTAACATTACACTGTTGATTTTATGTGCATTTTACATTTACTGTACTTTTCTCAGCATTTGTCACTAACGAAATCAGAAAATACTCCGGATACATTTAGTAACATAATAAGACTAGTCATTGACATTTTGGAGTAGGTGCAAGATGAGCAAATACAATTACAAGGGTTTGAATGAGGGGTCTAACTGGTGTCTGCTAGTGGCCACATACCTCTCCAAACTGTGCACAGTTCCTAAGTATTTTCAATGTACTTTCATGACTAAAAGGAAAGAGCCTTCAACTATAAGGTGATTATTTGTTTTTTTTTAGCTCTTCTTGTTTTTGCCATTGAGGGACTGAAGCAAGCACACTTGTAGTTGTTTGGAACACAGCCCTGCATCCCCACCATTACGTCATCACATCAACACCATCATGCCAGAAACCCCAGACCCACTCCAATTTGCATACCGCCCCAACAGATCCACAGATGACGTAATCTCAATTGCACTCCACACTGCCCTTTCCCACCTAGACAAAATGAACACTTATGTGAGAATGCTGTTCATTGACTACAGCTCAGCGTTCAACACCATATTACCCACAAAGCGCATCACTAAGGACCATGGGACTGGATACAGGTGGTAAGGTAGGCAACAACACATCTGCCACGCTGATCCTCAACACTGGGGCCCTTCCGGGGTGCGTGCTTAGTCCTCTCCTTTACTCCCTGTTCACCCACGACTGCATGGCCAAGCATGACTTCAACAACATCATTAAGTTTGCTGACGACACAACAGTAGTAGGCCTGATCACTAACAACGATGAGACAGCCTATATGGAGGAGGTCAGAGACCTGGGGTGCGAGGACAAGAAACTCTCTCTCAATATGAGCAATAAAATAAGGAGCTGATCGCGGACTATAGGAAAAGGAGGGCCGAACAGGCCCCCATTAACATCGACGGGACTGAATTGGAGCGGGTCGAGAGTTTCAAGTTCATTAGTGTCCACATCACCAACAAACTAATATTGTTCAAACACAACAAGACAGTTGTGAAGAGGGCACGACAACACCTTTTCCCCACAGGAGACTGAAAATATTTGACATGGGTCCCCAGAGCCTCAAAAAGTTCTACAGCTGCATCATCGAGAACATCCTAACAGGTTACATCACCGCCTGGTATGGCAACTGCTCGGCATCTGACCATAAGGTGCTACAGAGGGTAGTGTGTATGGCCAAGTACATCACTGGGGCCAAGCATCCTGACATCCGGTACCTATATACAGTGGCTTGCGAAAGTATTCACCCCTTGGCCTTTTTTCTATTTTGTTGCCTTACAAGCTGGAATTAAAATGGATTTGGGGGGTTTGTATCATTTGATTTACACAACATGCCTACCACTTTGAAGATGCAAAATATTTTTATTGTGAAACATACCAGAAATAAGACAAAAAAACATAACTATTCACCCCCCCAAAGTCAATACTTTGTAGAGCCACCTTTTGCAGCATTTACAGCTGCAAGTCTCTTGGGGTATGTCTCATCTAGCCACTGGGATTTTTGCCCATTCAAGGCAAAACTGCTCCAGCTCCTTCAAGTTGGATGGGTTCCGCTGGTGTACAGCAATATGTAAGTCACACCACAGATTCTTAATTGGATTGAGGTCTGGGCTTTGACTAGGCCACTCCAAGATATTTAAATGTTTCCCTTTAAACCACTCGAGTGTTGCTTTAGCAGTATGCTTAGGGTCATTGTCCTGCTGGAAGGTGAACCGCCGTCCCAGTCTCAAATCTCTGGAAGACTGGCCACTCTTTCGTAAAGCCCAGCTCTGTGGAGTGTACGGCTTAAACTGGTCCTATGGGCAGATACTCCAATCTCCGCTGTGGAGCTTTGCAGCTCCTTCAGGGTTATCTTTGGTCTCTTTCTTGCCTCTCTGATTAATGCCCTCCTTGCCTGGTCTGTGAGTTTTGGTGGGTGGCCCTCTCTTGGCAGGTTTGTTGTGGTGCCATATTCTTTCAATTTTTTAATAACGGAGTTAATGGTGCTCTGTGGGATGTTCAAAGTTTCAGATATTTTTTATAACCCAACCCTGATCGGTACTTCTCAACAACTTTGTCCCTGACCTGTTTGGAGAGCTCCTTGATCTTCATGGTGCTGCTTGCTTGGTGGTGTCTCTTGCTTAGTGGTGTTGCAGACTCTGGGCCCCTTCAGAATAGGTACTGAGATCATGTGACACTTAGATTGCACACAGGTGGACTTTATTTAACTAACAATCTGACTTCTGAAGGTAATTGGTTGCAAAGGGGGGTGAATACATATGCAGGCACCACTTTTCCGTTTTAAATGTTTTTATTTATTTTGAAAATAAATTATTTTTTTCATTTCACTTCACCAATGGACTATTTTGTGTTTGTCCATTACATGAAATACAAATAAATATCTATTTCAATTACAGGTTGCAACAAAATAGGAAAAACGCCAAAGGGGATGAATACTTTTCCAAGGCACTGTTCTAGGCGGTGTCAGGGGAAGGCCCAAACATTTGTCAAGACTCCAGTCAAGCGATACCAGAGCGCCAAGTCTAAGACCAAAAGGCTCCTTAACAGCTTCTTCCCTCAAGCCATAAGACTGCTGAACAACTAATCAAATGGCCACCCAGACTATTTACATTGTCTGATCCCCCCGCTGTTTTTACTCTGCTGCTACTCACTGTTTTTTTATCTATGCATAGTCACTTTCCAAATTACCTCGACTAACCTGTACCCCCACACATTGACTGGGTACCGTACCCCCTGTTTATAGCCTCGTTACTGTTATGTACATTTCTTGATACTTTTTATTGATTCGTTTTTTTTAACTTTAACTCTGTTCTTGAACTGCATTGTTGGTTAAGGGCTTGTAAGTAAGCATTTCACGGTAAGGTCTACACTTGTTGTATTTGGCGCATGTGACAAATACAATTTGATTTGAATTGATTTGACATTAATGTTGTCGTTTACGCAGTCCAGAAACGTTGCATTACAAATCGCGGTCTGGGTCAGGTGGGCATAATTTGAAAGCTTATTTTTATTTATTTATGTTATTTCACCTTTATTTAACTTGGCAAGCCAGTTAAGAAAAAAAAACATTTTTTATTATTCATTATTCTATTGCCAACATGCCTAGTTAAGTTATGCAATATTATCTTTTTTTTTACCTAGGCAGGTCAGTTAAGAACAAATTCTTATTTTCAATGATGGCCTAGGAACAGGGGGTTAACTGCCTTGTTCAGGGCAGAAGGACATCTTTTTACCTTGTCAGCTTGGGATTCGATCTTACAACCTTTCGGTTACTAGTCCAATGCTCTAACCACTAGGCTACCTGCTGCCCCATCTTACAGCGTAAGGCTTTCAAAAGACACTTCAGACATACAGATTGTAATTTTGGTGTGCATAGAATGGAGTCATGAGTGCATTCAAGTTTGTGTTCCATGAAAAATGTCCTTCACAATATGACAAACATAGGCTCATTCTGTTCAGGACAGTCCAGGGTATAATGCATGTCGTCCTTGTAACTGTGGATCAAACATAGCGATCATTAACATTGATACTGTAAATGATATGGGTTTTGAAATATGGAAATGTGAAGTGCACATTAAATGCGTGGTTAGCTTGTATGACATCAAAGCAGTATTTTTTATATTCCTCAACTTCTCATCTTTCAGAACACATTGACTCCTCTCGATTTACAGCATTTCTTTCACTCAGGCACCAACAAATGTGAAAAAGTTGGCCAATTAGCAGGAGAGATGGGGGCTTCTCCTTGTCGTGCGCGATTCTCAAGATTAAAATGGTTAAGTCTAAACCCATACAGCGCTGTGAAGCAAAGAACCTGAGCTCTGACATCATGCATAGCATGTTACTGTACAGCCACTGCATTCCAATTTAGAGGCTTATCAATTACAAAATCTGCCATTTTCAACCTGTATACTCGATGACAGGGGTTGTGAGCATAAAGGCCTACCCTCACTTGTCTCTCCTCACCCCATTTAATTGAATGGTACAATGCATTGCTGCCAAATGCACCACAGCATAATTTAAATTAAACCCAAGTACATGGAAATGAAAACCAGGTATAGAGTAACTAAAGACTACAGTGACCTTGTATTTATCCACTTTTCTAATAGTTTTACAATATGCATGACATTGTCAGAATGAACACATGGACTGGATTAGGAATGAAAATTAGAACAGTTACTCACATCTAATCCTGCTCCTTTTCCTAAAAGAAATGTTCATACCCTTTCATAATGACTCTCATTACTTGTGTTTGTCTACTTAATTAATGCCTTTTTACAATACATGTACTGGTCAATGGTTATGAGAGGTCAAGCTGATAACATTTCACACCTCTCATTCATCAGAAAATGTTTGGCATTTAAGTCTCTTTCCCTAACATCTCTGTCCTAGTATACAGATGTTATGCCAAGGAGAACACACCATGGATCTCACTGAAATAGTTTTGAATTATATTTGAGGTCTTTCTCTATATGTCCTTCAAAGATAGAATATGAATAATTGAATTGGTCTTTTTCGTTCTGTCCCTTTCCCCTAGTTCTCCAAAGGCAGTACATAAGCATGCTTAATCTGAGCCACACGCCTTCCCCATAACAGAGAACACTCTTTGTGAAATAAGAGAGAGGAGTCACTCAGCTGGCATCAGATGTACTATTTCCAGGAATAACGAAATTAAGATTTCACTTCATCGGTCATGTAGACCCATAGTCTCAGCTCACCACTTCACAACCTGCCACATCTCCTGGGAGGTCCATCAAGGAATTTAATGAACATTTCGCTTTATCTTCTTCTTGTTCTTTTCACTCTCTGCAGTAATAGATCATTTTTATTAATTTCTCTCTTTATGTAGTTTCTATTTTATTCCCCATGTATTGCATAGTCTCTCCATTCCACTTCTTCCCATAGGGGGTCTTTTGTGTGGTCATTGCTATGAGGTCAGTGAGGCATGAAGTCAGTAACACTCAGTCCAGCAACCGTTTTCTTTTCTTGAGTCATCATTCATTCTCAGAGTTCTTGCTAGCCTTTCTCATTGTGGTTTTCAATAGTAGGACAGTAAATTCTGCTCCAAATCTCATGTTATGTAATTGCCTACTATATAATCACTGCCAACAAAAGCCGAAGGTGTTTGAATAATGTTTTCCATCTCTTGAATGCTTTAAATAGTTTGTCATTTGCACTACTTTAGCTGTGTCTGCAGATTGAGGTTCATTTGATAGCTTGGGTTTAAAAAAAAAAAACAGTTCATCAGGTACAAAATAGCCATTGAACATTTTAGAAAACACATTTACTTGAAGAACAGTGCTGATGCATAACAGAATGACAGCACAAACAGCACAAACCATAATTCTTTTACCAAACTTTTCATCTCCACTGTTGTTCAAGTAAATGTGTTTTTGTAAAATGTTCAGTGGAAATTGATAACAGTAATCCTTTGATAGCTTGGGTTTAAACGTAGTTTATGAGTTACAAAATAGCACTAAAATGGCTTCGCTTTGGTAGTTAATTTACTTGTTTATGAACCTCCTGTGAAGCCCATTGGGAACACCAGGTTTGAAGTTGTTGACCTAAAACATAAACACATTTTCTTTTTTGGTTGATGGTCTTGGAACAGGTCCTTTGCTAGAGGCTATATGTTATTCAGACACTGCATTGCCAACTAATGAGAACCCTATGACCATCTCTGATTAAATATGACTGCTCATCCCCTTAGGTGAGCAGGATGTTTAATTAAGCAGAGATTAGATCAGAGGCCGAAACTGTACAAAAGGATGAAGACGTCTACATCATGCTTTGACCAGGCCTTTGTGGAAATAAACACACACTGCTCTTCCAGTCATAAACACTGAAAAGTGGGCACACGAGAGGGCAGAGGAAGCCTTTAGGTCCATATAGACACAGTTCAGAGGTGAAAAGAAGGAAATGAAAAAGGTAGTGAGAGAAATCAAATTTTCTGAGGCTGTATGCCAAAAGAATATTGCTAAGTAGCTGCCAATGGTGATGCATTGACGGTCTGGTTTAAAAGAAGACTCTAGAGCAGGTGTAGGCAACACTGTTCCTGGAGTGCTACAGGTACTGCAGGATTTTGTTCCAACTAGACACCACAACTGACTAACTGAGCTAATTGATCAGTTCAGTGACTGCTTACATTCAACACACCTGGTCTTCTAGGTTGGTTAAGAGGTTCATTTGTATCTCTGATCTGCTCTTGCCTCTGTTTAAATGCAAAAAATAAAAACACATTTCAAAGAGAAACCTAAGCCAATCGGTCCTATCCACATAATTTTAAATGTCATCGACATCAATAACCAGGTTTCCATCCAACCTTTTTATGCAAGTAAAGTACATGATCATGTCACCAGAATAAGACCCCCGATATTTATTGGAAGGCAGCATCAAGCTCATCACCATGCACTTTCAACACCCTGTGAAGTTCATCGTAATTTATTTCATCTGTAGCCTAATAAACTGCATGGTTTCCTGATGAGTCGTAGTGGAAGGACCACACAACCTGTTATCGCGTGACTCCAAGTTTACTTCGATATGATAGTTATTTTATCAATATTTGGGCATAAAGTTGTTTCCACTGCCATTTCTTTACAAACACAAAAAGATCCCACCGTGTCAAATTAACAAATTGTCTGTCGGCATTTATAAAATTTTACCAGCATTTTGTCACGACTTCCATCGAAGGTGGCTCCTCTCCCTGTTCGGGCGGCGCTCGGCGATCGTTGTTGCCGGTCTACTAGCTGCCACCGATCCCTTTTCCTTTATGTTTGGTTTTGTCTGTCTTGTGTTTTACCTGTGTCTAGTTTAGGTTCATTAGTGGGGTATTTAATCTCGCCCTACCTGTTTGGTTTCGTGCGGGAATGTTTGGTTACCTGTCGTTGGTTTTGGGTTGCGTTTAGTTTTGTTTGGGTAATACAAGTGTATTGTCTGGACTGTGTTCCGGTGTATTTCGTGGGCTGCTGTTGGTCCTGTGCCCATTCTATGAATGGACTCTTGAATAAACGCCTTATCTATAATTTTACTCTCCTACGCCTGACTTCACACCCACCTCTCCTAGGGAGCATCTGACACATTTCATGTTTACATCAGCCAGTAATTACTTTTTTCATGCATCAAGTAATTCATCCACATGAAATGGTTGGATGGAAACATGGTTAGTCATAACCCCTAATGGAACCATGCAAAACGTCAAGATCAACACGCGCATAACATTAATACATGCTTCTGTGTCGACCACATCACGTTGTCCTTTTCTGTGACCAATTAACTCCCATAGACCATCTGCAGGCTCAACAAACTTTAGAGCATTTTACTCTGTCAAAAGGTGCCTGGAGAAATTCTTAACACCCTTTTAGTTGCAATGCTTTAGGGTTTTTAATGCTCTGAGAATGCAATAACCCAATTTAAACTCGTAATGAAAAATGTCCAATCCTTAGGTCTCGTGTTATTGCCTTCAGGATAGTAGTCTATAATTAAATGTGTTAAAGATACCACCTTTTATGGGTAACAGCTTCAATTTGCCTGGTTTTGTATCATCAGGTCTGATTCGCTGAGACAGAATAAAGACATCATCCATCTATCTCAGTTAGAGAATCATTCTGTAATCATCATTACACACATGTGGGAAATAGAAAAGTAGGTTGTTATTGACATCACTCTCCCATCATATCAGTACTCAAATCCCATGTGTTGGAATCTAATTGATTGATTTAGGGGTTCCGGATTTTAATAGATGCTTTGAATCCCTGCAGGTATAAGACAGAGAGTCTTGTGTATCTCGTTTTAAGGAGTAATTACCCAGAGGCATCTCCTTTTCAATAAGACCTGTCAGCCTGACAGAACGGGCCCTTTCTACCTGGACCGGTCAGTCCGTACTCTTCCCCTTCAGCAGCTGGAAATGAACAGCCCTTCACTTTAATTGAAAAGAGGAATAATCACAAATAGGAAGATTGATATCTCTGCCTTAAATGAAGGAAAGGAAATGAATTAAACTCTACCTCCTTGATTCCTGGTTCACTATGGGTGGGAAAGCAATTATGCCGGGGTTCATTCTAATCAGTCCCTTTACTGAAAGGTGAGAATACAAGGGGAAGTTGTTCTTGCTTATAACTTATGGGGTGGATAGGGAGGTCATTTTTCCAACAGGAAGTGAAAGGTTATAAATACCCAAATATAATCCTATTCACATCATACAAATAATTCATGTAATTATAAATAACGTCTCAGTGTATTTGAATAAAAAAAATAAAAAATGTAGATGATGCCACGAAAAAGACGAGACAAGATGTTCAGTCAAAGTTCTCCGAAATAGATTCAGCCATTTTCATTAGAAGTTTATTTTCAAGCAAGAGCTACTGCTCCATGACTGCAAACCTTGGAGCCAGTAGCCAATTCATTGTAATTCCCCCTTATTCTAAATTAACCAAGGGTCAAAGCCAAGCTCCAATCACTGCAGAGCGGTCCCAGTGGACATCACTTGTGTAATTAATCAATTTTAGCCAATAGTTTTCATACGGCTAGCTTCATCTGATTTCTAGCTAAATGGCTGTAGAGCTTGAATTTGTTATTAATGGTAACGGTTCGAGGAATACACACAAGGGATCAGATGTTTTAATGTGTGTCATTGTATTACTTGTAGAATTCTAAGCTAAAAACAATGCTATGCCTAACTTTAATGGCACAGTGTGGTTCCTGTACCACAGTTCCATATCGCCATGTATTGAATTATCCAAAATGCTATCAAGGTCATGGAAGAGAGCTTGCTGAGTAAAGGTCTCGGCACTATTGACATTTGGCCAAGTGAGATTGAGTTAGACACCCAGGGTCATCAGAGGGGAGCTGTGGTGGGAGGTAGGGCTCGTAGGTGGAGGGATAAAGAGTCAATGGTGAAGGTTACTGTTAACATGATATTATTCTCTCAGCCTCCTCCCCATTGGTATTCCAAAGGGCCCTGTCCTAAATTTGACCCATACCATGAGGTCTTAGGAAGTGGTACAGTCTGACATTGAACAGATTCTTATTTATCTTAAGCACAGAGGGTAAGCATTTCACTACACCAGCAATAACATCTGCTAAATATGTGTATGTAACCAATACAATCATTTTCATACGGCAGGGAGTATAACAGTTGAACAAGTGTGAGAATGATATGGTTCATTGTATTCATTACTTCCGTTTTAATAGATAATAGTGCAACCAATGTGGGTACGTTGTGTGTATGGAAACCCGATTAAAAATGTGCTTGCAAAATTGATAGTATCTAAACTGTTATTACATTTTACAAGCATTTGCAGCATTTTTTATTCTAATTGACAACAGTGTGAGGGTGAGCACACTGTATAATTACAAGCAGTTGGTTAATGATTCACAGTGCCTTCAAGGAGATCCTTCACTAAATTAGGCTTTTATACGAAGATCCCATTCTAGTTGACAACAAATTTAACATGTCATCATATGACAGTTTTCTAAGGAAACATTAATTTGGTTTATTCATTGAGTCAGTTAAGGGTACACCAGAAGCGGTTTGCACAGTGTGTGCAGAACTAAAATGACATAACACTGTAGACTGACTATGGTTTGGTATGGGTTTCCCTTTGTTTGCCCTGTCCACATTTCTTCAACATCAAACACACAAAGACGAGAAAAAAAATGGTATTTAAATTTCCCCAGTTATTCTTCCCAAAGACTGAGAGTTTTTATGATTCTCAAAAACGAGTGGACTCAAATCAAATCAAAGTTTATTTGTCACGTGCACCGAATACAACAGGTGTTGACCTTACAGTGAAATGCTTACTTACAGGCTCTAACCATTAGTGCAAAAAAGGTATTAGCTGAACAATGGGTAAGTAAAGAAATAAAACAACAGTAAAAAGACAGACTATATACAATAGCGAGGCTACATACAGACACCGGTTAGTCAGGCTGATTGAGGTTGTATGTACATGTAGATATGGTTAAAGTGACTATGCATATATGATGAACAGAGAGTAGCAGTAGCGTAAAAGAGGGGTTGGCGGGTGGTGGGACACAATGCAGATAGCCCGGTTAGCCAATGTGCGGGAGCACTAGTTGGTCAGCCCAATTGAGGTAGTATGTACATGAATGTATAGTTAAAGTGACTATGCATAGATGATAAACAGAGCAGCGCAGCAGCGTAAAAAAGAGGGGGTGGGGCAGTTGGGGGGGCAGACAATGCAAATAGTCCTGGTAGCCATTTGATTACCTGTTCAGGAGTCTAATGGCTTGGGGGTAAAAACTGTTGAGAAGCCTTTTTGTCCTAGACTTGGCACTCTGGTACCACTTGCCATGTGGTAGTAGAGAGAACAGTCTATGACTGGGGTGGCTGGGGTCTTTGGTAATTTGTAGGGCCTTGCTCTGACACCGCCTGGTGTCGAGGTCCAGGATGGCAGGCAGCTTAGCCCCAGTGATGTACTGGGCCGTATGCACTACCCTCTGTAGTGACTTGCGGTCAGAGGCCGAGCAATTGCCGTACCAGGCAGTGATGCAATCAGTCAGGATGCCCTCGATGCTGCAGCTGTAGAACCTTTTGAGGATCTCAGGACCCATGCCAAATATTTTTTTTTTCCTGAGGGGGAATAGGCTTTGTCGTGCCCTCTTCACGACTATATCCCTTTGAAGTGAGTGGTGTGGATGTCTGTGGGCGAGGTCAAGTTTAGATAATTTTCGCTGAAAGCGCCCTTGGTGCCCATTAAAACTCAATATTTAGTATCACTATTTCTAGATTCCAATTGGTCTATTTATCCCTGAATCATTGGACTGGACTTCACAGATGTCCCATTTACAGTTGAAGTCAGAAGTTAACATACGCCTTAGCCAAATACATTTAAACTTTTTCACAATTCCTGACATTTAAAATCCCTTTTAGGTCAGTTCGGATCACCACTTTATTTTAAGATTGTGAAATGTCAGAATAATAGTAGAGAGAATGACTTATTTCAGCTTTTATTTCTTTCATCACATTCCCAGTGGGTCAGAACTTTACATACACTTAATTAGTATTTGGTAGCATTGCCTTTAAATTGTTTAACTTGGGTCAAACGTTTTGGGTAGCCTTCCACAAGCTTCCCACAATAAGTTGCGTACATTTTGGCCCATTCCTCCTGACAGAGCTCGTGTAACAGAGTCAGGTTTGTAGTCCTCCTTACTCGCACACGCTTTTTCAGTTCTGCCAACAAATGTTCTAGAGGATTTAGGTCAGGGCTTTTTGATGGCCACTCCAATACCTTGACTTTGTTGTCCTTAAGCCATTTTGCTACAACTTTGGAAGTATGCTTGTGGTCATTGTCCATTTGGAAGACCCATTTGCGACCAAGCTTTAACTTCCTGACTGATGTCTTGAGATGTTGCTTCAATATATCTTCATAATTTTCCTCATCATCATGCCATCTATTTTGTGAAGTGCACAAGTCCCTCCTGCAGCAAAGCACCCCCACAACATGATGCTGCCACCCCCCTGCTTCACGGTTGGGATGGTGTTCTTTGGCTTGCAAGCCTCCTATTTTTGTTTCATCAGACCAGAGGACATTTCTCCAAAAAGTACAATCTTTGTCCCCATGTGCAATTGCAAACTGTAGTCTGGCTTTTTTATGGGGGTTTTGGAGCAGTGGCTTCTTCCTTGCTGAGCGGCCTTTCAGGTTATGTTGACATAGGACTCGTTTTACTGTGGATATAGATACTTTTGTACCTGTTTCCTCCAGCATCTTCACAAGGTTCTTTGCTGTTGTTCTGGGATTGAGTTGCACTTTTCGAACCAAAGTATGTTCATCTCTAGGAGACAGAACGCGTGTCCTCCTGAGCGGTATGCCGGCTGCATGGTCCCATGGTGTTTATACTTGCATACTATTGTTTGTACAGGTGAACATGGTACCTTCAGGCGTTTGTAAATTGCTCCCAAGGATGAACCAGACTTGTGGAGGTCTACAATTTTTGCTGTACGATTTCCCCATGATGTCAAGTAAAGAGGCACAGAGTTTGAAGGTAGGCGTTGAAATACATCCACATGTACACCTCGAATTGACAAAAATTATGTCAATTAGCCTATCAGAAGCTTCTAAAGCAATGAGATCATTTTCTGGAATTTTCCAAGTTGTTTAAAGGTACAGTCAACTTAGTGCATGTAAGCTTCTGACCCACTGGAGTTGTGATACAGTGAATAATAAGTTAAATAATCTGTCTGTAAGCAATTGTTAGAAAAATTACGTGTCATGCACAAAGTAGATGTCCTAACCGACATGCCAAAACTATAGTTTGTTAACAAGAAACTTGTGGAGTGGTTGAAAAATAATTTTTAATGACTCCAAGCTAAGTGTATGTAAACTTCCGACTTCAACTGCATATCATCTCAGATCTCAGGATCAGAGATAAAATTTATGGAGTCATTTTTGTGTGCTAATATCTGTTGCACTCCGCTAAAGCTCAAGACCTAGCAGAGACAGCTCCATGATAGCCTACTTCCACGGCCATAGTGTTCTGAAGGATGGTAATCCTTCAATCATATCATCATTGCCAATAGGGAACTGTTGCTTACTGTATTAAAGACACAAACATTTGAAAATAAAATACTACTTAGCCTGTGTATTACATAAACCGGAGTGAGATAGGTACAGTATGTATTGAATGTGAGAGATTAAGACACAACTAATGTTCTTCTTTTCTGTGTCCTTTTCTCCCAGACAGGTTAATGAGGTAGTGAGGGAGACTTTACCATCAGAGTCCTCTCGTTAAAAAGTGGGACGGCCTGATTTATCTCAACTGGGAGTGAGGCTGACGAAGCACGGAGATCTGGACAGGGATTAATCACACGGTCAACGCTAATTTGGACCAAGGGCAAAACGAAGCCAAACTCCCCTGAGCTCAGTGCCAAACCTCAAGGTTCCTGTCCATCATGGTGTGGATGAGATGATGCCTAGGAGAGACTAAGCACATCTCATATTTTAGGAAGCATATTTCATTTGGGACCTTTTTAAACTATTTATCGATTCTCTTACACCTGCTCCATTTTTCTTTCTCAACACTTATCCCCAGGTGACACTGCAGGTTATTCATGAGTATTCTCCTTGTGACTGTATCTCCTATTTTCAAGTTGTTTATCCATATCAATTGAGGTGTTCTTTTTTGTGTACATACGGGTTTGTATTTGTGGGTGTACAGTGTGTGACTGTAGGTAGAGTTCTTCCTCTTCCCAAATGGACCTTGTGCTTTCCCACCTGGACACGATATGCATAAGTAAATGTTTTAAATATAGAGACCCCTTCCGAATGAACAAGAGGACAACTAGACCTATTCCATATAGACCTGTTGGGATCCAGACCCAGTCCTATATGAGTGAGGGAAGCAGCAGAAAGCTACTTTTATCAACCGGAGCTGAGAGCAGGGAGAGAGGTGCTGCTCTAATAGGCGGGGGAGGGGCCGTACTGTGAGCGAGTGACATGAGGAGCAGGGAGGGTGAGAAGAGAGACAGCAACCAACCAAGCTGTCTCATGCTTTAGTAGACAAATACAGTAACTAACGTTTGCTAGCTGGGCTAATTGAGGCTGCAGTGCATGCACTTTCTCATCCTACAGTTACAAATAACAACTCCCTTCAGAATGTTAAACAGCAGCCTACCTGTTGGCTGTTGGTCATTGTAGCCTATCCTTCTCCTTTGACCACTTAAGGATCCTTTTTTTAAATTTTAGCATAGAATTACATAGACAAATCTAACTGCCTGTAGCTCAGGACCTGAAGCAAGGATATGTATATTCTTGGTACCATTTGAAAGGAAACACTTTGAAGTTTGTGGAAATGTGAAAAGAATGTAGGAGAAAATAACACATTAGATCTGGTAACAGACAATACAAAGAAAAAAGCATTTTTTTTGTATTTTTTTTTTTACCATCTTTGAAATGCAAGAGAAAGGCCATAATGTATTATTACAGTCCGGGTGCAATGTAGATATTGTCCACTAGATGGCAGCAGTGTATGTACAACATTTTAGTCTGATCCAATGAACCATTGCATTTCTGTTCAAAAGGTTGTATCAAGACTGCCTAAATGTGCCTAATTTGTTTATTAATAACTTTTCATGTTCAAAACTGTGCACTCTCCTCAAACCATAGCATGGCATTATTTCACTGTAATAGCTACTGCAAATTGGACAGCGCAGTTAGATTAATAAGAATTTAAGCTTTCTGAAAATATCAGATATGTCTATGTTCTGGGAAACGTTCTTGTTACTTACAACCTCATGCTAATCGCCTTAACCTACGTTAGCTCAACCGTCCCGCAGGGGACCCACCAATACTAAAGAAGTTTAGAAAAATGTAAGCTTTCTGCCAATATCAGATACGGCTATGTCCTGGGAAATGTTCTTGTTACTTACAACCTACGGGTTTGTATTTGTGGGTGATCACAATAGCCTACGTTAGCTCAACCGTCCTGTGGGGGACCCACTGATCCTGTAGAGGTTAACTTTTAATTCCATCTTCCATTGTTTTGATATCCTGTAACACATGGAGGCTCTATGGCTGTAGCCTATTGCCGCTTTGATGACTTGTGATTGGCCAACAAAATCAACAAGCTACACACGCCACTCTTGTGATAAGTAAGAGCAGCAGCATAAATTATAACATTTCTGTATCTATTGCAGCAGTCAAGTTCGGAACTGTACTGGCCCTTCTGGACAAGTCTGTTAAAATTACACACACCCGAGATCTGTGAAAATCATGTCAGATCTGACCCATGACATTATTTAGAATTCTGAATCTAGTCTTGGATCGGGTCTCGGGTATTTGGGTACAGGCATATCCGTATAGACCTCTAATTGTAGGTAGTGTATGTGGGTGTTCTTCCAAGAAAGACACCTTTCTGCGGAATAGACAGAAGGTTGTGTCATGTACCGAAAAGGACTGACATTCAGGATCAATAAAAAAAGTCAATCTTGAGAGAAAGAGGAGAGGAAAATCACAAGATTGCACCTTATGAAGAAGGGTCTTGTTCAGGGATGGCACTTTGAGGGTATAGTGGAGCCTGAGCTAAAAGGAGAGGAGAGGCCAGAGACACAGAACCTGCCTGAGTCCCCTTTGATCTGGCAGCTGATGCAGACCCATCGCGCCAACAGGAGACTTTAATTCTCCAGAGAACCAATCCATTCACAAGCAGCACTCACAGTGGCCACACACATCCTGTGCCATGTGCAATTATGGTTAGGAGGAAAATGGGTCAGTTAGGCATCTTTGAATGAGACTGAACCAGAATGAGACTGAGATTTACAGAATCTTGTTCCACTCTTAATGTGAGCTCTGATCATCCCATGCAATAGACCAGTAAGGGGATAACTTTTTCTTTAAAAGAAGGCAGTCCCCAATGAGATTTACATACACTTTACCGTGCCTCCAGGCTAAGTCTATAGCCTGATCATTCCCACCACAAACCCCATATTAATTCTAATAATCAGATCAGTTTGTGTGGACAGGAAGTCCACACACTCATTCAGACTGCCATAAGAATGGTAACACCTGAGATCAACATGTAATGTGTTGGTCTATAGATCCAGCTAAGTGTCGGTGCTGGAGATAAGAGGCAGAGAGGGTGATAATGACTGTGACAGGGTGGTGATATCCTGTGAGACTGGCTTTCAAATGATCCAATGGGGTTATCCATTAAAAGGAAATTTTACCCTGGGGGAATCTGTGCTTGTTTTCATCATGTCTGAGGCAGTTTTAGGACAGTGAGATATGTTTCACACATAATTGCCCAGGAAGAAAGCAGGTCAGGGCTTTGCACGTTGAATGATACACCCTATGACGGCTTCTGGTGCATTGGGGGGAGATCTAAAAATTAATGTAGTCCTGCTTTGTGGCATTTTGCGAAGGCTCTATGTTGTACTGATCACACTATACGTTTTTGTGGGTGTAGATATGGTTGTCCTTGTTCAATAGAACCATTGGACGTGTTTCAGTGATGTTCCTATAGGCAAATTCATTGCTAAATATTCAAGCAGACACATTTTTTCCAGTCTCTGAAAGAACACAACTTGAGTTGGGAGGTGCTCTTCATGCTCTGGCCCCCGCCCCTCGCCCAAAGCGGCCTTTTATGAAAAGGAGAGACAGACACTGACAACAATCCTTTGGGCAAAACTGAAAGAACTGACTAGACGCAATGGCTTCAAGTGATTCCTCTCATCAATATATAACTAAGTTAGCTAGCTAAACCACTACCAGTATCCATATCTATGACTAAAAATAGTAGTTTTTACAATCAAGATATTTTGTATCTCAATTGTAAAACCTGTTCTCTTTTTAGGCATAGATATGGCTAGCTACTAAACAGCAAGTGACAACGTTACAACCAGCAACCTAAAGCTAAACTTACCAGCTAACGTTAGCACATGACTAGAGTTGGCTAGCTAGTTAGCCTGGCGCCTGCTAACTTGTTATGCGCCATGCCTAGCATTTGTAACTTGTTCGCAAACGTGTAAATTCAGCAACTGTAAATCTTTTTACTAACTACCTACGTAACAGAATTGACGAGGGTTGACATTGGTAATGGTTTTGACATTGGATGCATTTCAATCTCACAAAATTATAGGCATGATGCAAGACAGGATTTCAAACAGACATAAATAACAAGTATTGCATGTCCAGCAAGCTAGCTAGCTAAGTTTACTAGAAAACAGTGAGGAGAAACAATAATACAACAATTTACTGTTGGAAATCTCTAAAACTGAAGCTGGTTTTACTATAAAAAAATATTATGCCTGACAGACTTGACTGTAGGTAGATACTGTCTGCCTACCTACCATTTGTAAGGTCTGGTCACTGTGGAAAGGGTGAGGGTTTTGCCATATTTCTTTTAGGCATGATATTGTTGTAAATGTAACCTATGTGTCTGTGCACATGTATGCATGTTCAACTAGTCTACCCTAATGTTGATGTTATGCTGGCACGGTTCAACTGTTGTTCAAACTACACAATAGACTATACATTTTCTTTGTCATATAGAAAATATTGTGTGGTGCCTGGGCTTCTTCCTGGAGTGGATTCTAGATACAGAAACAGAATTCCTTTGCCTGCTTGTATCATTGTAGCAGAACTGTATTCCGTGAACTGCATCCTTCTCGAGGGATTAGACATTATGCTGGATTTCAAGCAGATGACTCATGAGCTGAAAGACAGTTTGATCATGACAACACTCCTCATAAAGCTTTACAAGTATTCCCTAAACTTACTGTATGTTTAATTGAAATTTCAATTTCATCATGACCACCTCTCCCATCATCTGCTGATCACCAGTTCTCTTAGCTACAGATGGTTATACCAGATAATGTGATTTAACCAAAGATTTTTGGTATCCATTACTGGGAGTTACAGGATAGGTACTGATTGGTGTAGCACAGATCATTTTCAACCAACCTTAGCGATGCCGTCTTCATCCTCGATTTGGGGGAACAGGAGTCTCATAAATTGTCTGTGTCTGTCACATCCTGATCAGTTTCACCTGTCCTCGTTATTGTCTCCACCCCCTCCAGGTGTCGCTTGTTTTCCCCAGTGTATTTATCCCTGTGTTTCCTGTCTCTCTGTGCCAGTTCGTCTTGTATGTTTCCAAGTCAACCATCGGTTTCCCGTTCTCCTGCTTTTTGCATTCTCCTTTTTCTAGTCCTCCTGGTTTGGACCCTTGCCTGTTTCTGGACCTTTTAGCCACCTGCCTGACCATTCTGCCTGCCTTGACCATGAGCCTGTCTGCCACTCTGTACCTCCTGGACTCTGATCTGGATTTGACCTTTTTGCCTGTCTACGACCATACTTTTACCAAATAACATTCTTGTTGAATTCCCTGTTCTCTTGAGCTGGCATTAAAGTGTACACTCGCCTGTATTTTAGGATTTGACAAAAACAAATATTCTTTGGATATCTGAATGTCTAGTCATCTGTTTGATGCTACAGGGCCCTTTGCAGCTTATATAAATACACACACACACACACACACACACACACACACACACACACACACACACACACACACACACACACACACACACACACACACACATCCAGTGAGTTCATAATAATGTATTCTCATCCCAGCACCAATCTCTCCATAAGGAAATGAATGTGAAAGATAGTAAACTACACTATTATCATCAGCACTCTGCAGGTGAACCAGCAGCTTTCATGTCTGTCTCTGTGTTTTTCACAAACCCACCATGGAACTGATTGCACCACAGGCTTCCTCATACTGGGCCATTCTCTGATCTCTTCAGACCTGAAATAGAAAAACACCACATAGAGACTGCTAGTAGACAAGCAAACAGGCACAGAGACAGAGACCTCATTTATCAACAGCGCATACATTACTCACAAAATTCAGGCGTATGTGGATATTCTAGGATTTGAGTGTGCAGCAAATTATTGGGATTTATCAAACTGTCGCACGCAACATGTACGCATGTTTTCATTGATAAATCATTGCTCTCGAACAAGCTACCAATTACTTCACACTGGAAGAAGATAAGCTACACTAAAGCTACCCTTAATAACCTCACAGATGGAAAGTCCCCTGTTTAGGGGACCTGCCTTGTTCTGGTACCCTATTTGACTGACATTTTTGCTCATAAATCAATCTGGGGACAACGTAGATTAAAATGGCTTGCAATGAGCAGTAGCCCTGGTTTTCAGGGACACAGGAGTATTTTTCTGCCTATGTGATGTAGGATGTGAAATCTGACACGACTTGAAGCTGGGGTGTCCTTCCAACCATTCCATTCGCTCTTCCAACTGCCCATCAACTCAGACAAGATTAATATAAGATGAAATGCTCGGTGTGACTTTCACAGTGGTGGGTCAAACGTTTTGATCAAGAGAGACCGTTAGAAAATATGCACATTTTCTCTAATACTAAAAATACACAGTTATAAGGAAGGTGAAATGTTATAATTAGTCATTTTATAGATTGATTATACTATATTTCAAAAGCATTTAAGTCATTTCAAGCTGTATTCATAGAGTTTTGGTGAATACATAATATGTAATATTTCACTCTTCGTACTTGGTGACTTCAACCTCCTGACGTCTGCCTTCGATTCATTTCTTTCCAACGCCTTTGCCTCTTTCGACCTCACCCTTTCCCAGTCACTTCCCACTTACAAGGCAGGCAATATGCTTGACATCATCTTTACTAGAGAATGTTCTCCTACTAATCTCACTGCAACCCTCCTCCAGGTCTCTGATCACTACTTTGTTTTCTTTTCTGTCTCCCTTTCCTCCTACCCTAGCCACTCAGTCCCTACCCTGATGGTCATGCGGTGTCACAATCTTTGCACTCTCTCTCCCACTACTCTCTCCTCTTCTATCCTATCATCCCTCCCTTCTGCTAAATCCTTCTCCCTCCTGTCTCCTGATTTTGCCTTTTCAACCCTACTCTCCTTCCTTTCCGCATCCTATGACTAGTACTGTCCCTCCTGGCCGGCTCGGCCCTCCCCTCCTGCTCCGTGGCTGAGTGACTCATTGTGAGCTTACAGAAAAGGGCTGTGGCAGCTTATCCAAAATGAAGGGAAACCTTCCCCACCCTCCTGTATACCTTTTCTTCCTCTGTATCCACTGCTAAATCCAATTTATATCATCTTAAATTTCAAGCTTCTGCCTCTAACCCTAGGAAACTATTTACCACCTTCTCCTCCCTCCTTAACCTCTATGGGCTAGGTGGGACGCAAGCGTCCCACCCGTGGTGCACTCCATCAACAGCAGGTGCATTTCAAGAGCGGCAAATTTGAATCCAAATAAATGTCAAAATTCAAATTTTTCAAACATACAACTATTTTACACCCTTTGAAAGATAAACATCTCCTTAATCTAACCACGTTTTACGATTTCAAAAAGGTTTTACGGCGAAAGCATAAATTTAGAGTATGTTAGGACAGTACATTTACAAGAGTTGTGTGTAATGTTGTGCCAATTCAAAGACAGGCGTCACCAAACCAAAAAATCAGCTAAGATTATGCACTAACCTTTTACAATCTCCAACAGATGACACTCCTAGGACATTGTGTTAGACAATGCATGCATTTTTAGTTCTATCAAGTTCATATTTATATCCAAAAACAGCGTTTTACTGTGGCGTTGATGTTCAGGAAATCGTTTCCCTCCAATAACCGGCATTCAAGTCAGCACCACAAATTAAATAATTAAAATTAGAAAACATTGGTAAAATATTATATTGTCATTTAAAGAATTATAGATTTACATCTCTTGAACGCAATCAACTTGCCAGATTTAAAAATAACCTTACTGGGAAATCACACTTTGCAATAATCTGAGCACTGCGCCCAGAAAAATACGCGTTGCGATACAGACTAGCCGCCATGTTGGGGAGATCTAAAATCGAAAATACTATGTAAATAATCCATTACCTTTGATTCTCTTCATCAGATGTCACTTCCAGGTATCACAGGTCCATAACGAATGTAGTTTTGTTCAAAAAAGCTCATCATTTATGTCCAAAAATCTCCGTCTTGTTAGCACATGATCTAAGCCCGCCGGACTTCACTTCATGAACGAGGGGAAAAAATATATTTACGTTCGTTCAAACATGTCAAACGTTGTATAGCATAAATCATTAGGGCCTTTTTTAACCAGAACATGAATAATATTCAAGGTGGACGAATGCATTCTCTTTTATAACGTATTGGAACGAGGGTACCCAACATGAACTCGCGCGCCAGGTGTCTAATGGGCCATCATCGTTCCATGGCTCTTGTTCGGTCAGATCTCCCTCCAGAAGACTCAAAACACTTTGTAAAGGCTGGTGACATCTAGTGGAAGCAATAGGAAGTGCCAAAATATTCCTCAGCCCCTGTGTTTTTCAATGGCATAGGATTAAAGGTAATACAACACATCAGGTATCCACTTCCTGTCAGAAAATGTCTCAGGGTTTTGCCTGCCAAATGAGTTCTGTTATACTCACAGACACCATTCAAACAGTTTTAGAAACTTTAGGGTGTTTTCTATCCATATATAATAAGTATATGCATATTCTAGTTACTGGGTAGGATTAGTAACCAGATTAAATCGGGTACATTTTTTTATCCAGCCGTGCAAATACTGCCCCCTAGCCCTAACAGGTTAATCCTCCACCCACTCCCGCTTCCTCCACCCTGTCGGCGGACAACTTTGTCAACCACTTTTAAAAGAAGTTTGACATCATCCGCTCCTCATTCCCTCAGCCTATTGAGTTCACTGGTCCCATTCACACCTTTCTTTCTTTCCAAAACACTTGAGCATGCTGTCTCTGACCAACTCTCTCCCTACGTCTCTCTATTTTCTTGACCCTAACCAGTCAGGCATCTAGATGTGTCACTCAACCAAGACTGCTCTTCTCTGTGTTACGCAGGCTCTCCGTACTGACAAACTTCATCCTCCTAGATCTATACGCTGCCTTCAACACTGTGAAACGTGGAGAGGATCTGTGTCTGTACCACGTACTCTTAGGACTGGTGTCTCCCAGGGCTCGGTTCTAGGCCCTCTCTTCCTCTCTCTATACACCTAGTCACTCAGCTCTGTCACATGGTCTCTCCTATCATTGCTATGCGGATGACACTCCACTACTTTTCTCCTTCCCCCCTTCTGACACCCATCTCTGCATGCCTGTCAGATATCTCAGCTTGGTTGTCGGCCCACCACCTCAAGCTCAACCCCGACAAGACGGAGTTGCTCTTCCTCCCGGGAAGGCCTGCTCATTCAAAGACATCACGGTTGACAACTCCATGGTGTCCCCCTCCCAGAGTGCAAAGAACATTGGCGTGACCCTGGACAACACCCTGTCGTTCTCTGCAAACATCAAAGCAGTGACTTGCTCCTGCAGGTTCATGCTCTACAGCAGCTGTAGAATATGTCTCTACCTCACACAGGAAGAGGCGCAGGTCCTAATCGAGACACTTGTCATCTCCCGTCTGGACTACTTCAATTCGCTATTGGCTGGGCTCCTCGCATGTGCCAATAAACCCCTGAAACTTATCCAAAATGCTGCAGCCCGCCTTGTGTTCAATTTCTCCCATGCCACTCCGCTCCTTTGCATATTCCACTGGCTTCCTGTCGAAGCTCGCATCCACTACAAGACCATTGTACATTCCTACGGAGCAGCAAGAGGAACTGCCCCTCTCTACCTTCAGGCTATGCTCAAACCCTACACCCCAACCCGAGCACTCTGTTCTGCGACCTCTGGTCTCTTGGCCCTCCCACCCCTACAGGAGGGATGCTTCCCCTCAGCCTAGTCCTAGCTTTTCTTTGTCCTGGCACCACAATGGTGGAACCAGCTTCCCCCTGAAGCTAGGACAGCAGAGTCCCTGCACATCTCTCCATAGCTACATTACCGAGGAAAATGTTACTTACTGTGATATGTGGTTGTCCCACCTAGCTATGTTAAGATGTAACTGTGTCTGCTAAATGACTTAAATGTAAATGTAATTTTTATATTTTTATCATATTTGTACTGTGTACTTGAGTTTGTGTCCTCAAAAGTGACTACACCTCAGCAATGTATAACTATTTACAAATGTATTTTAACCTTTCTTGGAGTATGCAGCATTACTAGTTATTGTTTATGGCCTTCTCATGATAAATAATAGCTTTTGGTGATTTGTAGATTACATTATATATTACATTCAGTTAAATTTTTACTTAACTAGTTACTTTGAAAAAGTAGTTCACTACATCCAAGCTACTTCGCAATATATTATCTATCTCATCTAAATCTGAAATGTCATAGACTACAAATTGTAAGAAAAGATCACTCATGAGTCAGATGTTAAAACTTCTTAAGGCTAGGGGGCAGTATTTTGATGTCTGGATGAGAAAGCGCGCCCAAAGTAAACTGCCTGTTACTCAGGCCCAGAAGCTAGGATATGCATATAATTGGTAGATTTGGATATAAACCACACTAACGTTTCTAAAACTGTTAAAATAATGTATGTGAGTATAACATAACTGATTTGGCAGGCGAAACCCCGAGGACAAACCATCCAGGGGAGGAAAAAAATTGAGGTCATAGGATTTCCCAATTGTTTTCTATGGGAAGCCCTATTTATGAGGAACCTGGTTGCAGTTCCTATGTCTTCCACTAGATGTCAACAGTCTTAGAAATTGTTCAATGTTTTCTTTTGAGAAATGAAGAAGTAGTGCTATTCATTGTAAGTGTCACTCCAGGTGGACTCTACTGTTTTTGTGTGCATGAACTGGAACGCGCTTCACGTTGTTTTTATCCGGTATTAGAAACCGTTTATTCCGTCTCAAATTTTATCGATTATTTACATTTTAGGATACCTGAGATTGGATTAGGAATGTTGTTTGAAATGTTTGGACCAAAATCACAGGTAATTTATTAGATACTTTGTAGTCATGTTGGGCGAGTTGGAACCGGTGTATTTCTTAATCAAACGCGCCAAATAAATGGACATTTTGGGGATATAAAGAAGGAATTTATCGAACAAAACGACCATTCATTGTATCAATGAGACATTTGGGATTGCAAAAAGAAGAAGATCTTCAAAGGTAAGGGATTTATTTTATGGCTATTTCTGACTTTTGTGTCGCACCTGCCTGGTTGAACAATTATTTTCATGAGTTTGTATGCTGGGCGCTGTCCTCAGATAATCGCATGGTCTGCTTTCGCCGTAAAGCCTTTTGAAATCTGACAAAGCGGCTGGATTAACAAGAAGTTAAGATTTATTTTGATGTATTACACATATATTTTCGTGAATGTTGAATATTGATATTCCTGTAGTTTGAATTTGGTGCGCTGCCATTTCACTGGATGTTGTCAAATCGATCCCGCTAAAGGGATTGGTGCGTGAAGGGATCCATAAGAGGGTTTACACAGAATGTGTAATTTATCCTATTTAACATGCAACAATTTCAAAGATTTACTGAGTTACAGTTCATATACACACCACATATCTATATGCCGGATTATGATAATGCACCTTCTGACATTTCTTAATCTCTTGTTTATGTGTTCTTTTTTTCTATTCTTTTTTTTCTTGGGATTATTTGTGTATTAGTACATACATTTACTGCACTGCTGGAGCAAGAAACAAAAGCATTTCACAGCACCTAATTAAACATCTGCTAATCTGTGTATGCAACAAGTAAACTTTGATTGGATCTTAATTGCTTGAGGTCTGTGGTATTTGCGGTTTACATTCCATTTTACAATGTCATATTGTTGATGTCAACATTTTGTTTGTGAAGCAATATGAATAAACATAACAACAAAGCATCTGAAATGTGACAGGTAGTAGGGGAGGCCTCCTCGGAACTATAACAGTATTGCACAGATGGACATAATTGGGTCATTCTTGAATTGCGGTGGCATTTGTGTCCCTTGCCTTTGTAATCATGAAAAACAACAAATAGCAAATAGTTACACACCATACAAGTATTTGTTTATATTGAACTGTTTGTCAATGATAAAACATAATGCAAGTGATTTATAAAGCAAACTTTGTTTATGCAATGTGTAAAGTACTTAGGGTAAGCAAATTGACTTGTCCCAGTAGTGATTTGTAGAGTTTTAGTGACATGTTTTGGGGATTTGTATTTCATTTAATTCATTTTAGAATAAGGATGTAATGTAACAAAATCTGGAAAAAGTGGTCTGAATACTTTCCGAATGCACTGTATACAAGGACCTGACTGCCTTCCTGAAGACAAACAATGTATACGAAACGCTTCAGTCTGGTTTTAGACCCCATCATAGCACTGAGACAGCACTTGTGAAGGTGGTAAATTACCTTTAAATGGCGTCAGACCGAGGCTCTGCATTTGTCCTCGTGCTCCTAGACCATAGTGCTGCTTTTGATACCATCGATCACCACATTCTTTTGAAGAGATTGGAAACACAAATTGGTCTACACGGACAAGTTCTGGCCTGGTTTAGATCTTATCTGTCGGAAAGATATCAGTTTGTCTCTGTGGATGGTTTGTCCTCGGACAAATTAACTGTAAATTCCGGTGTTCCTCAAGGTTCCGTTTTAGGACCACTATTGTTTTCACTATATATTTTACCTCTTGGTGATGTCAATTGGAAACATAATATTAACTTTCAATGTTATATGGATGACACAAAGCTGTACATTTCGATGAAACATGGTGAAGCCCCAAAATTGACCTCCCTGGAAGCTTGTGTTTCAGACATAAGGAAGTGGATGACTGCAAATGTTCTACTTTTAAACTCGGACAAAACAGAGATGCTTGTTCTAGGTCTCAAGAAACAAAGAGATCTTCTGTTGAATCTGACAATTAATCTTGATGGTTGTACAGTCGTCTCAAATAAAACTGTGAAGGTCCTCGGCGTTACTCTGGACGCTGATCTTTCTTTTGACGAACATATCAAGACTGTTTCAAGGACAACTTTTTTCCATCTACGTAACATTGCAAAAATCTGAAACTTTCTGTCCAAAAATAATGCTGAAAGTATTTAATGCTCCAGTATTTATGCTGCAGTAGTTTATGTGTCAGTGGGCTAGGGTCAGTCTGTTATATCTGGAGTATTTCTCCTGTCTTGTCTGGTGTCCTTTGTGAATATAAGTATGCTCTCTCTAATTCTTTCTTTCTCTCGGAGGACCTGAGCCCTAGGACCATGGCTCAGGACTACCTGGCTTGATGACTCCTTGCTGTCCCCAGTCCACCTGGCCGTGCTGCTGCTCCAGTTTCAACTGTTCTGCCTGCGGCTATGGAACCCTGACCTGTTCACCGGACGTGCTACCTGCCCCAGACCTGTAGTTTTCAACACTCTAGAGACAGCAAGAGCAGTAGAGATACTCTGAATGATCGGCTATGAAAAACCAACTGACATTTACTCCTGAGGTGCTGACCTGTTGCACCCTCGACAACCACTGTGATTATTATTATTTGACCCTGCTGGTCCTCTATGAACATTTGAACATCTTGACCATTTCTGTTAAAATCTCCAACCGGCACAGCCAGAAGAGGACTGGCCACCCCTCATAGCCTGGTTCCTCTCTAGGTTTCTTCCTATGTTCCTTCTAGGGAGTTTTTCCTAGCTACTGTGCTTCTACACCTGCATTGCTTGCTGTTTGGGGTTTTAGGCTGGGTTTCTGTACAGCACTTTGTGACATCACCTGATGTAAGAAGGGCTTTAGAAATACTTTTGATTTGATTTGAGCATTCTCTCCTGTGGCAAACTGAGGGAGGGGTCTATATTCTAAAACATTATTAGCTAATCACACCATTTTAATATGTCATACATTGATCATTTGTTGTGTCTAAATCTAGTGTCACTTGGTTTTACTCAATTTAACTTAAATTAAGGGAAATAACATTGTGAGCAAAAACGATTAATCATAACACTAGGCGGCAGGTAGCCTAGTGAGGGGGCAGGTAGCCTAGTGGTTACGACAGATTTTGGGCCAGTAAACGAAAGGTTGCTGGATCGAATCCCCAAGCTGACAAGGTAAAAATCTGTCGTTCTGCCCCTGAACAAGGCAGTTAACCCACTGTTCCCTAGTAGGCCGTCATTGTAAATAAGAATTTGATCTTAACCTGTTAGGGCTAGGGGGCAGTATTGACACGGCCGGATAAAAAACATACCCGATTTAATCTGGTTACTACTCCTGCCCAGTAACTAGAATATGCATATAAGTATTGGCTTTGGATAGAAAACTCCCTAAAGTTTCTAAAACTGTTTGAATGGTGTCTGTGAGTATAACAGAACTCAAATGGCAGGCCAAAACCTGAGAAGATTCCATGCAGGAAGTGGCCTGTCTGACAAGTTGTTTCATCTTGGCTCTTTTTATTGAAGACTGAGGATCTTTGCAATAACGTGACACTTCCTACGGCTCCCATAGGCTCTCAGAGCCCGGGAAAAAGCTGAACGATATCGAGGCAGCCTCTGGCTGAAACACATTATCGCTTTTGGCAAGTGGCCGATCAGAGTACTATGGGCTTAGGCGCGTGCCCGAGTCGACCCCATGCTTTATTTTCTTTCGTCTGTTTACCTAAACGCAGATTCCCGGTCGGAATATTACCGAAGTATGGTAATGGAATATTTAGAACATTTTTGTCACGAATTGCGCCATGCTCGTCACCCTTATTTACCCTTTCGGATAGTGTCTTGAATGCACGAATAAAACGCCGCTGTTTGGATATAACTATGGATTATTTTGAACCAAACCAACATTTGTTATTGAAGTAGAAGTCCTGGGAGTGCATTCTGACGAAGACAGCAAAGGTAATAACATTTTTCTTATAGTAAATCTGACTTTGGTGAGTGCTAAACTTGCTGGGTGTCTAAATAGCTAGCCCTGTGATGCCGGGCTATCTACTGAGAATATTGCAAAATGTGCTTTCACCGAAAAGCTATTTTAAAATCGGACATATCGAGTGCATAGAGGAGTTCTGTATCTATAATTCTTAAAATAATTGTTATGCTTTTTGTGAACGTTTATCGTGAGTAATTTAGTAAATTCACCGGCAGTGTTCAGTGGGAATGCTAGTCACATGCTAGTCACATGCTAATGTAAAAAGCTGGTTTTTGATATAAATATGAACTTGATTGAACAAAACATGCATGTATTGTATAACATAATGTCCTAGGGTTGTCATCTGATGAAGATCATCAAAGGTTAGTGCTGCATTTAGCTGTGGTTTGCGTTTATGTGACATTATATGCTGGCTTGAAAAATGGGTGTCTGATTATTTCTGGCTGGGTACTCTGCTGACATAATCTAATGTTTTGCTTTTGTTGTAAAGCCTTTTTGAAATCGGACAGTGTGGTTAGATTAACGAGAGTCTTGTCTTTAAAATGGTGTAAAATAGTCATATGTTTGAAAAATTGAAGTTTTTGTTTTTTTGAGGTTTTTGAATAACGCGCCACAGGATTACACTGGCTGTTACGTAGGTGGGACGATTTGGTGCCACCTGCCCTAGAGAGGTTAACTGACTTGCCTAGTTAAATAAAGGTTAAATTAAAAAAATGATAAAGTAAATTAATTTTAAAGGCTTGATGACCTTAGATTTGAGCATTTGTGGCATCCATTTCAGAAAATCCTCATATACATAAAATGTGTTATTGGTGTTACTACACTTACTGGTGGCACAATGTTATCGTAATGGTAAACATTATTTAATGTCGTTAAGCTACCTATTACTTGATTTAGAATAGGAAGATGTAACGAAATACATTTAAATATATGCAAATTCTTTCCAAAAGGCCATGCCCAAATGCCACCATAATTCAAAAACAACCCATTTAGCTACTCTCTCCACCTTTTGAAGTTATTTAATTAAAGATGACAGGGACATGGGGGCAACCCATATCACACAGTAATGATCCCACAGTACCCTTTATTAAGGACAAGGTTTCTGTTGCTGTGCACATGGTAGTTTCTCCTCCGTTATCAGCCTGAGTAGCACCCAGAATGCAGTAAGTGTCAGAGGTGTTTGTGTGTCTTTGTGCCAGTTCTCAAGATCTTCTGTGAAGCTTTCATTTCCCACTCTCTTCTCTGAAGCTCTCATTTGATCCTCTCCTCTGGCACCTCCGTTCAGTGGACCCTGACAGCGCTTCATGAGACGACAGGTCCACAGAGATCTTACTGAGACAGAGCCTTTTTTCTCTTCACAACTGCTCCAAACTAATATTGTTATTGTTCAAGTCCCAGAGCTCTCTGCTAAATGACGGTTAATGAGATAAGACAACATGGCTGCCCTCCTCTGGAGATGGACAGAGCTCAGGCTGGGAGACTAGAATGTTACACTTCTTTGACTAAAGAAAGGAAGTTATATTTGTCTTCAATCAGTTTTGTCTTCGAATCCTCTGTGTGTGCATCCTCACCAAACAAACATTTAGGGAGGCAGCATCATCCAAATGAGGCATGAGGAGAATGGAGGCCTGCCAACAGTAGCACTGGCCTCACAGATGTTTAAATGCGGATAGGGGGCGGCTGTGGACGCTGATTAGAACACTGGAACACTCTGATTACACATGGATGGCCCTCTAATTTCAATCTGCTACCGGGCACAAGTGCTCTTCCACTGGGTGTACTCTCACAAGATAAGGAGTTGTGGACTGACTACACAATTCTGCGTCGATTTGCCCATAAATTGGCATTTCCCATTAGTTACTGTATTTGTTTTGTTGAAAGGTTGCATGTATCTTATTGTGTAGTGCTTCTGTGCGTGTTTGTTTTGTGTCTATAGCAGTAGAAGAGTGTCCTATATCCCCTCTGATATCTTTGGAGCAGCTTGTCCCAGATAGGCCTGTGATTGATCGGGACACTTTAGCCTGAAGGGTCCTGCTGTGTCCGCAGTGGGAATGCAGTCATCTTCATCACTTCCACTTAAACCAGGGAATCATCCTGCAGTGATAAATTGAGGGGGGGGGTACTATGTCAGAGCAGCACACAGCGAACAGCCTGGGGGCACATAGACTGAGAGGAGGGGGTTGGAGGGAGGGTACTAATGAATGGCCCCTGGTTTTGGCCAATTACTCAATTAGCTGATCTGACGAAGTGCTCTATCTTTCTCAGACACTGCTTTCTAGCTTGGCATAATGTTGGCCCTCAGCACACAGGTGGAGAAGGGAGAGAAGGAAGGATGTCTGATGAGATCCCAAGGTCAGGGAGGCAGGCAAGGATTCTTCTTTTCTCTCTCAACAGATGGCCTCGAGCCATGTTATATACAGTGCCGTGCAAAAGTATTCGTCCCCCTTGTCGTTTTTCCTATGTTGTTGCATTACAACCTGTAATTGAATAGATTTTTATTTGGATTGTATATAATGGACATACACAAAATAGTCCAAATTGGTGAAGTGAAAGGAAAAAAAAAAACTTGTTTCAAAAAATATATATATATATTAAAACGGAAAGTTTGCTATTATGCCCCTAAATAAGATATGTTGCAACCAATTACCTTCGGAAGTCACAAAATTTGTTAAAAAAAAGTCCACCTGGGTACAAAAATATCCAAAACTATGAACATCCCACAGAGCACCATTAAATCCGTCATAAAAAAATGGAAAGAATATGGCACCAAAATAAAGGGCCACTGACCAAAACTCATTGACCAGGCAAGGAGGGCATTAATCAGAGGGCCAAGAAAGAGACCAAAGATAACCCTGAAGGAGCTGCAAAGCTCCACAGCGGAGATTGGAGTATCTGTCCATAGTACCACTTTAAGCAGTACACTCCACAGAGTTGGGCTTTATCGGAAGAGTGGCCAGAAAAAAACCCATTGCTTTTGGTGTTCACCAAAAGTCATGTGGGAGACTCCCCAAACATATGGAAGAAGGTACTCTGGTCAGATGAGACTAAAATGTAGCTTTTTGGCCATCAAGGAAAACGCTATGTCTGGCACAAACCCAACACCTCCCTTCACCCCGAGAACACCATACCCACAGAAAAGCATGGTGGTGGCAGCATCATGCTGTGGGGATGTTTTTCATCTACAGGGACTTTGAAACTTGTCAGAATTGAAGGAATGATGGATGGCGCTAAATTCTTGAGGGAAACCTGTTTCAGTCTTCCAGAGATTTGAGACTGGACAGGAGGTTCACCTTCCAGCAGGACAATGACCCTAAGCATACTGCTAAAGCAACACTCGAGCGGTTTAAGGGGAAACATTTACGTCTTGGAATGGCCTAGTCAAAGCTCAGACCTCAATCCAATTGAGAATCTGTGGTATGACTTAAAGATTGCTGTACACCAGCCGAACCCATCCAACTTGAAGGAGCTGGAGCAGTTTTGCCTTGAATAATGGGCAAAAATCCCAGTGGCTAGATGTGCCAAGCTTGTAGAGACATACCCCAAAAGACTTGCAACTGTAATTGCTGCAAAAGCTGGCTCTACAAAGTATTGACATTTTTTTGAGGGGGGGGGGGGGGGGTGAATAGTTATGCACGCTCAAGTTTTCTATTTGTTTTGTCTTGTTTATTGTTTGCTTCACAATAAAAATATTTTGCATCTTCAAAGTGGTAGGCATGTTGTGTAAATCAAATGATACATTTTAATTCCAGGTTATAAGGCAACAAAATAGGAAAAATGCCAAGGGGGGTGAATACTTTCGCAAGCCACTGTATGTCAACTTCTGTTGGATGAATCATAATACCACATAATTCATTTAGTTATTATTTTAATCCTAAATTGAGGTGCACTCAGAAATAGGTTTAAATGTAAAGATCCATCAAAATACTCCCACACAGTTTTTTATGATTATGTAAACAACACTCTTTGACTCTACTAAGGCGACAAGTAAACTAGCGGTTAGAGAGTTGGGCCAGTAACCGAAAGGTCGCTGATTTGAATACCTGAGCCAACAAGATGAAACATCTGTCAATGTACCCTTGAGCAAGGTATTTGACACATTTTCTCCAGGGGTGCCTTACTTCTATGGCTGACCCTGTAAAACAACACATTTTATTGCACCTATCTGGTGTACGTGACATTAAAACCTACATACAGTACCAGTCAAAGGTTTGGACACACCTACTCATTCAAGGGTTTTGCTTGAAGGAGTTCCCACATATACTGAGCACTTGTTGGCTGCTTTTCCTTCCCTCTGTGGTCCAACTCATCCCAAACCATCTCAATTGAGTTGAAGTCGGGTGCTTGTGGAGGCCAGGTCATATGATGCCGCACTCCATCACTCTCCTTCTTGGTCAAATAGCCCTTACATAGTCTGGAGGTGTGTTTTGGGTCATTGTCCTGATGAAAAACAAATGATAGTCCCACTAAGCGCAAACCAGGTGGGATGGCGTATCGCTGCAGAATGCTGTGGTAGATTAGCTGGTTATGTGTGCCTCAAATTCTAAATAAATCACAAAGACACAGCAGTTGGAACCAAAAATCTCCAATTTGGACTCATCCGACCAAAGGACAGATTTCCACCGGTCTAATGTCTATTGCTCGTGTTTCCAAGCCCAAGTAAGTCTCTTATTATTATTGGTGTCCTTTAGTAGTGGTTTGTTTGCAGCAATTCGACCATGAAGGCCTGATTCACGCAGTCTCCTCTAAACTGTTGATGTTGGGATGTGTTTGTTACTTGAACTCAGTGAAGCATTTATTTGGGCTGCAATTTATGAAGCTGGTAACTCTATTGAACTTATCTTCTGCAGCAGCGGTACCTCTGGGTCTTAATCAAGTGTGCACTTGAAGAAACTTTCAAAGTTCTTGAAATGTTCCATATTGACTGAACTTCATGTCTTAATAACAAATAACCCTTTCAGGCTCTAGATCAGGAGAAAGCAACCCTGGTCCTGGAGTGCCACAGGCAATTTATGTTTTTGATTTAACCGACCTGGAAGACCAGGTGTGTTGAATTTAGGCAATAACTGGTGCCTAGTTGGAACAAAATCCTGCAGTACCTGCAACACTCCAGGACAGGGCTGCCTATCACTGCTTTCATTCAAAGTGTAGAATTTTTCATTTACATAGCAAACTGAAACCGACAATGAAATCATATTAATTATGTGTATGCACCATTGATCGCCAAATGTTCCCCTTCTCCTGCTAGCCTAATTTTTCTCCCATTGTCTCACTCTTTTTTGGGCTGAATTTCACAATTTCTCTCTATCATAATTGGGTAGAGTTTTTCTGCATTGATATTTTGGAAATGTCAATAGCGTGCAGACAGACACAAGGCAAACGATAATCTAGCAACTGATTAGCTTTCACTTGTTGCAAGTGCAAGAACTCTTGTGGCGTTTTCGCCATATTGAAACATGAGCATGACAGTGAGTATGAGCATACATATAAAAAAATAACTCTGTGTATGTATGTATATATATAAAGAAAAACAAAAATAAAGAAAAACCCTTGAATGAGTAGGTGTGTCCAAACTTTTGACTGGTACATATATATATATATGTCACGTCCTGACCAGTGAGAAGGGTCATTTTGCCATAGTAAAATGGTCAGGGCGTGGCAGGGGGGTTGTTTTGTGTGTTTTGGGGTTGGTTTGTTTCTAGGGGCATTTGTTCTAGTTTTCTGTTTCTATGTTTCATTTTCCATGTGTGGCCGAGTATGGTTTCCAATCAGAGGCAGGTGTCTTTCGTTGTCTCTGATTGGAAGCCATACTTAGGCAGCCTGTTTTTCTTTGGGTTTTGTGGGTGTTTATTTTCCGTTTAGTCATTGTACCTGACGGAATTGTTGGTCGTTTGTTATTTTGTGAAGTGTTTCTCATTAAAGTATCAAGAATGAGCACTATTCACGCTGCGCCTTGGTCTGTTCAACACAACGCCTGTGGCAATTTTTACTATTTTCTACATTGTAGAACAATTTTGAAGGCATCAAAACTATACAATAACACATATGAAATCATGTAGTAACCAAAAAAAGTGTGAAACAAATCAAAATATATTTTATATGAGATTCTTCAAAGTAGCCACTCTTTACCTTGATGACAGCTTTGCAGACTCTTGGCATTATCTCAACCAGCTTCATGAGGTAGTCACCTGGAATGCTTTTCCAACAGTCTTGAAGTTCCCACATATGCTGAGCACTTGTTGGCTGCTTTTCCTTCACTCTGCGGACCAACTCATCCCAAACCATCTCAATTGGGTTGAAGTCGGGTGATTGTGGAGCCCAGGACATCTGATGCAGCACTCCATCACTCTCCTTCTTGATCAAATAGCCCTTACACAATCTGGAGGTGTGTTGGGTCATTGTCCTGTTGAAAAACAAATGATAGGACTATCGGGACAGCCAAATAACCTTTTTGGAACTCTTTTTTCTAGGTTCATGAATAGATCTTACATGCTTTCCTTGCACATTACTATGAAAATGCTAGTGCCGGTGTCACACTATCTTTAATATACAGTACACATCAACAGCTGTAAGGGTGATCATGTGTACCATCATTCATACTTCAGGGTATAACAAAAGACAATTTGGCAGCTAAACCTGCATTGTCTGTTAAATGACTTCAGGCCTGTTCCATTGCCCCATGCCTTTCCATTGAGAAGTTGGAAAATGCCTAAATAAAGGACTTCTTATTGTCCTATGTGCATGTCACGAAGTCTACCGAAGGTGGCTCCTCTCCCTGTTCAGGCGGCATTCGGCGGTCGTCTTCACCGGCCTACTAGCTGCCACCAATCCTCTTTTCCTTTTTGTCTGGTTTTGTGTTACACCTGTTTGAGATAGGTAATTAGTGGGGTATTTTTAGATTTGTTGGAATTAGGAAATAAAACACCCTACTACGCATCTTTGGTCTCCTGCGCCTGACTTCACCCCATCACTCTAGTGAGCCTTGACAGTGCAGATAAAAAAATGTATCGATAGGTCTTCTGAAAACTGTCATTTACCAATACCATTTTTCCTTTTTTCTTAGAAAAAGCTGTTTTAATAGAAATGGTCGATATGTGTTTCAATAGTTCTCCCTTTTCATAAAGAGATTAGTCTGACAACATGAAAAAGGTTATGAAAGTCTGATCAGTGTGTCATGGTCGTGATAATGGACAGACCAAGTTGCAGCGTGTGTTGAGTTCCACATCTTTATTTGCAGTGAAAACTTAACCAAAAAACAACGAATTGAACTACATGGTGCTGAATGCACTCACACAAAACAATATCCCACAAAAGCAGGTGGAAACAGGGACACCTTAAGTATGATCCCCAATTAGAGACAACAATAATCAGCTGCCTCTAATTGGGAACCACACTCAATCCCAAACATAGAAATAAATCGACTAGAATACCCCCTAGTCACGCCCTGACCTACAACACCATAGAGAACCAAGGGCTCTCTATGGTCAGGGTGTGACACAGTGGCATAGCGCAGGGTCTTGGTGCCCCTCGCAACATTCGAGTGATGGGGCAGAGAGAAACATTTACATTTTTATAGCTAATCTCAAGCTATTTCACACACATTTTGCCATGATGCTTGGAGAAAATGTTGCTGTTTTAAAGCTCAAGGATTCTTTCTTTCCAAAAATATTTGTCTTAATATTTGAAATATAGATTTTGATAGACCAGGGGCTGAGTCACTGGCTTACTGGTGTTCTTCCATGCCGTCCCTGGGAGGGGTGCGTCACTTGAGTGAGTTGAGTCACTGACGTGGACTTCTTGTCTGGGTTGGCGCCCCCCCCTTGGGTTGTGCCGTGGCGGAGATCTTTGTGGGCTATACTCGGCCTTGTCTCGGGATGGTAGGTTGGTGGTTGGAGATATCCCTCCAGTGGTGTGGGGGCTGTGCTTTGGCAAAGTGGGTGGGGTTATATCCTACCTGTTTGTCCCTGTCCGGGGGTTTCATCGGATGGGGCCACAGTTTCTCCTGACCCCTCCTGTCTCAGCCTCAAGTATTTATGCTGCAGTAGTTTATGTGTTGGGGGGCCAGTGTCAGTCTGTCACATCTGGAGTATTTCTCTTGTCTTTTCCAGTGTCCTGTGTGAATTTAAATATGCTCTCTCTAATTCTCTCTTTCTCTTTTTCTTTCTTTCTCTCTCTCTGAGCCCTAGGACCATGCCTCAGGACTACCTGGCTTGATGACTCCTTGCTGTCCCCAGTCCACCTGGCCGTGCTGCTGCTCCAGTTCCAACTGTTCTGCCTGCGGCTATGAAACCCTGACCTGTTCACCGGACGTGCTACCTGTCCCAGACCTGCTGTCCCAGACCTGCTGGAACCCTGACCTGTTCACTGGACATGCTACCTGTCCCAGACCTGCTGTTTTCAACTCTCTAGAGACAGCAGGAGCGGTAGAGATACTCTCAAAGATCGGCTATGAAAAAGCCAACTGACACTTACTCTTGTGTTACTGACTTGTTGCACCCTCGACAACTACTATGATTATTATTATTTGACCATTCTGGTCATTTATGAACATTTGAACATCTTGGCCATGTGCTGTTTTAATCTCCACCTGGCACAGCCAGAAGAGGACTGGCCACCCCTCATAGCATGGTTCCTCTCTAGGTTTCTTCCTAGGTTTTGGCCTTTCTAGGGAGTTTTTCCTAGCCACCGTGCTTCTACACCTGCATTGCTTGCTGTTTGGGGTTTTAGGCTGGGTTTCTGTACAGCACTTTGAGATATCAGCTGATGTAAGAAGGGCTATATAAATAAATTTTATTTGATTGGTCAGAGACATGGGAGGAATTTCAGTCCAGGACTCATAGCTACATGGCAAGTTCTCATTGGTCCAAATTGTCTACGCATAGAGCCTGAAATGGGATACTTGTTATATGGTCATTGGCCTAATTTTATTATCAGGAATTCTAATTGGTCAACCACAGGCTGGAGTTGGGGTATAAAACAACATCCTTTGACTTTGTTCTGTGGAGAGAATCACTGAGGACAAGGGGAAATTAATATCTACCTCTCAGCATAACATCTATGATTTGTCCTCATTGAATAAACACATTTTTCTCCCCCTGATATGCTTTGGGGTCTGCATCTAAAAATACAATTTCAATACAAACATTTGTAAAATGTAAATGATTAATTTGAAAATCCCCAATAAAAACAAGCATTATTGAATTGATGTTGGACAAAAATTTGATCGAGTTGATGTTTTACAAAGTTGACAAAAATTGCATTTGTCTTTTTCAATCAAGTGGTATAAACAGTATCATTTTGTCTTTCCACAGTTGTTTTATGACTCTCTTAAACCTAATTAAAGGTAACATTTTTTAACCAAAAATCATATTCTATCTTAATCTGTCAGGTAGATGGAGTTGACATTTTTTGGTTTTGACCATGGTGATTCCAATACAGTGCATTCGGAAAGTATTCAGACACCTTGACATTTTCCACATATTATTACGTTACAGCCTTATTCTAAAATAAATTAAAAATGTTCCCCCTCAATCTATACACAATACCCCATAATGACAAAGTGAAAACAGGTTTTTAGAAATGTTTGCTAATTTATTGAAGATAAAAAAACAGAAATACATTGTTCAGACCCTATGCTATGAGACTCAAGCTCAGGTGCATCCTGTTTCCATGAATCATCCTTGAGATGTTTCTACAACTTTATTGGAGTCCACCTGTTGTAAATTAAATTGATTGGACATGATTTGGAAAGGCACACACCTGTCAATATAAGGGCACACAGTTGACAGTGCATGTCAGCGCAAAAACTAAGCCATGAGGTCGAAGGAATTGTCCGTAGAGCTCCGAGACAGGATTGTGTCGAGGCACAGATCTGGAGAAGGTTACCAAAACATTTCTGCATCATTGAAGGTCCCCAAGAACACCATAATTCTTAAATGGAAGAAGTTTGAAACCACAAAGACACTTCCTACTGCTGGCCGCCCGGTCAAACTGAGCAATAGGGGGAGAAGGGCCTTGGTCAAAGAGGTGACCAAGAACCCAATGGTCACACTGACAGAGCTCCAGAGTTCCTCTGTGGAGTGGGGAGAAACTTCCAGGACAACAATCTCTGCAGCACTCCACCAATCAGGCCTTTATGGTAGAGTGGCCAGATGGAAGCCACTCCTCAGTAAAAGGCACATAAAAGCCTGCTTGGAGTTTGCCAAAAGGCACTTAAAGACTCTCTGAGCATAAGAAACAAGATGATCTGGCCTGATGAAACCAAGATTGAACTTTTTGGCCTGAATGCCAAGTATCACATCTAGAGGAAACCTGTTACCATCCCTACGGTGAAGCATGGGACTGGGAGACCTGTCAGGATCGAGAGAAAGATGAACAGTGAAAATTACAGAGAGATCCTTGATGAAAACGTGCACCAGAGCACTAACGGCCCCAGACTGGGGCGAAGGTTCACCTTCCAACAGGACAATGACCCTAAGCACACAACGAAGACAACTCAGGAGTGGCTTTGGGACAACTGTCTGAATGTCCAGAACCTGGACTTTAACCAGATCGAACATCTCTGGAGAGACCTGAAAATAGCTGTGCAGCGATGCTCCCCATCCAACCTGAGAGAGCTTGAGAGGGTTGCAGAGAAGAATGGGAGAAACTCACCAAATACAGGTGTGCCAAGCTTGTAGCGTCATACCCATGAAGACTCCTGGCTGTAATCGCTGCCAAAGGTGCTTCAACAAAGTTCTGAGTAAAGGGTCTTAATACGTATGTAAAAAAATGTTTTTTCTTTGTCATTATGGGGTAATGTGTGTAGATTGATGAGGATATCATTTTAAAAAATCAATTTTAGAACAAGGTTGTACTGTAACAAAAAGTCAAGGGGTCTGTGTACTTTCCGAATGCACTGTGTGTGACCGACTGGCTCGATTCGGTCTTATATAGCAAAATTTGAAATGGTGTATTTTACATTGGATCAAAGTAGAGACTCGGAGCAAAAAAATTGTATATCATACACTAAATTTGAGGAACAATTTGAAAGTAATTCTGCTTTGAAAGTTGCTAAACTTCTAATCCCACTTTTGAGAAAATGGCTCTGGAATATTTTTGTACACCTACTGGAGAGCTCTTTTTTGTCTACACCCATTCAGAATTATTTACACCCTCTTAAGCCTTAGGCTGACCCATCTCTTTAAGGATTTACATGTGAGGCCATATGTTAAACAGTGAGCACGGTAGTGTACTAATCAACCAAAGATTTCATGACTAAAGGCTGGTTTATACCACGTCTATCGATATGTCCGTATACAGTTGTCACAGTGAGCATTTTCGTCCAACATCAAACTTGTCATTGTTATGAAAAACTATTAACGTTAGCTGGCTATTCAGTTCAAATAATGACCATATCATATAGCTGACAATGTCTTAACTTTAGATCGTTTGTATTTATTATTACAGGAAAATAAACTCACAACAAGATCATTATTTACACTTTAATTACAGAATTACAGAAAATAGCTTATGGTTGTGAGTGTGACAAAATAAAAGCAGGGCATTCTACCAGAGAATTTTAGAACTTGGACACTGTCTTGTTGTCCTAAAGTTGTATCCTAATTTGACTTTGTTGCAGGTCATGTTGTTCTAGACATACGGTACCTGGTAAACAAACACTATATCAAGTAAAATCAAAGTTTATTTGTCACATGCACAGGATACAGAAGATGGTACAGTGAAATGATTACTTGCATTATGGAGTCTTTTGTTTAGCTAGCTAAGGTCATTTTTCAGTTAATACCCATTATTGGCTTTTTTGGAGTTTGAAATTGATATCCTTTGCTCCGGACAATGGCATTTCCAGGTATACAGTCGACATGGACATTTATAATATTGAAAGTATTTAGAAAATCCCCAAAACAAATATTTTCCCCCAAAAAAATCTTGTAAATGTACATTAAGCTCAAACTATGTAACAATAAATAAATAAAATGTAACTATAAAAATATATATATTTTTTTTGCTGGACAAGGATTGACCTGACTTTCAAGAACTCCATAGCTAAATTCCTGCTATTCTCCACATTTAGCCATGAGGCTGAGAGAAAAAAAACAGTTTTAAAGCGAATTTCCTATAGCTTTGTGGGGGGCGTGTGCTGCGCCATTGAGTCTGATTAGTTTTCATTACAAGATGTCATATGAGCACGAAGACATGTTGACATGTAATCAAAGCTGCTTAAAACCTCTTTGGGCTAGGGAGCAGTATTTTCACATCCGGATGAAAAGCGTGCCCAAAGTAAACTGCCTGCTACTCAGGCCCAGAATCTAGGATATGCATATTATTAGTATATTTTGATAGAAAACACTCAGAAGTTTCGAAAACTGTTTGAATAATGTCTGTGAGTATAACAGAACTGATCTGGCAGGTGAAACCCCGAGCACAATCCATACAGGGAAAAGACTTTGAGCTCAATCTGTTTTCCATTAGGTTTCTATGGCAATCCCTTTTTAATAGAAATATGCTTGCAGTTCCTATGGCTTCCACTAGATGTCAACAGTCTTCAGAAATTGGTTGATGTTTTTCCTTTGAGATCAAGAAGTAGCCCTTTCCTTTCTGAGAGTCAAGCCAAGTGTACTTTTTTGTTTGGGGCGCGCGATCTGGAACTCGCTCCACTTTCATTTTATCCGCTATTGAACACAGTATATTCCGTCTTAAATTTGATCGATTATTTACATTTTAAAATACCTAAAGTTGGATTAGGAGAGTTGTTTGAAATGTTTGGACAAAGTTTACAGGTAACTTATTAGAAACTTTGTAGGCATGTTGGGCGAGTTGGAAGCAGTGTTTTTCTGAATCGATCACGCCAAATAAATGGACATTTTGGGGATATAAAAAAGCAATTTATCGAACAAAATGACCATTTGTGATGTTTATGGGACATTTTGGAGTGCCAACAGAAGCAAGATCTTCAAAGTTAAGGCATGAATTATATCGTTATTTCTGACTTTTGTGTAGCACCTGCCTGGTTGAAATCTGATTTTCATGTGTTGGTATGCTGGGCGCTGTCCTCAGATAATCGCATAGTCTGCTTTTGCCGTAAAGCCTTTTTGAAATCTGATACTGCGGCTGGATTAACTTCTCTGGGGTAGGTGGGACATTAGTGTCCCACCTGGCTAACATCCGGTGAAAATGCATAGCTCTAAAATTATAAATACACCATTCGTAATATTAAACATTTATGTAAATACATGTATCTTACATCATTTAAAAGATTAACTTCTTGTTTATCCAGCCGCTGTGTCAGATTTCAAAAAGGCTTTACGGCAAAAGCATACCATGCGACTTTCTGGGGACAGCGCCCCGGACACACAAGTATTACTAGCATTTTCCAACCAAGCATTAGTGTCACAAAAGTCAGAAATAACAATAAAATAAATTGCTTACCTTTGAAGATCTTCCACTGGTGGCAATGCCAAGTGTCCTAACTACTTAGTGAATGTCCGTTTTGTTTGATAAAATCCATTTTTACAGCCTAACACGAAACATTTGTAAACCGCTTGCGTCGTGATTTCCGTCTCTTTCAACTTTGGACGAAACATTCGTGGTAATTACACACACACAAAATAAAAGTTTATCCAGTCATGGTTGGTTTCATTGCAATCCTCTGGTTGTTACTAACACAACTATACTTGATGGTTCTTTTCCCGGGACGTATTGACCGAAACAAACTGATTTGAAGACTGATTTGCGCACCAATGGTAGGACCGGTCTATTGTTGAATAACTGTATTTTGGCCCAATGACCACTGATCATCTTGAAATCTAGTTTGGAAGATAGCCAATGAGCTAAGGTAAATGACAATGTGTAATGGTTATTCGTTCGAAGACCAGCCTTTGTCGTAAACTCTGGCGTAAAAGAGGTTAATTCGCCATTGCAAATCCTACTTGACGGAGCCACGAGTGTTACGCAAAGCAGTACATAGTTAATAGCATTTTCAGCAGGTTTATATATTTAAATTATGGCTAATAAATCAGGAAAAGCTAAAACAAAGTCTAGGTATACAGATTTAACCCAAATTATAGAGGAAATTGATAGAGAAAGCGAGACCGTGTTGCTAGAGGAAGATGAATCTTTCAGCGAAACTAGTTTTGACTCCCAGGTGGAAGACATGTTTCTGCATGGAGAGGATGCCATGCTGGACAAGTAAGTTCTAATGCTAATGTCTAACGGCCGTCGTAGGAAGTGGACCAAAATGCAGCGGGTACGTGAATGCTCATATTTATTTTTATTACGAACTCAACACAAAAACAACAAAACGAAACCACGAACGACAGCTAACAGTTCTGCAGGCTAAACATAGCAGTGCACGAATACAACTTCCCACAAAGGGACAGGTGAAAACAGGCTACCTAAGTATGACTCTCAATCAGCAACAACAATGTACAGCTAGCTGTTCCTGATTGAGAGCCAACACAGGCCAACACAAAGAAATACACAACATAGATAGAACCTAGAATACGACACATAGAACATAACCCAAAACCCCCGGAATACTCTAACCAAATACCCCTCCACATAAACACACACCCCGAACCACATAAAACAAATACCCCCCTGCCACGTCCTGACCAAACTACAATAACAAATGACCCCTTTACTGGTCAGAACGTGACAATGTCGTTGTTTGAAATTAATAATATCAAATATTCCTAATTTGAGATTTTTTGTTGTTGATTTTCTTATTTTATTTGCAATATATAAAAATATCATTAGTAATGAAATGTGTAAAGTGCACATTGGCTATACTGTGTGTGTGTGTGTGTGTGTGTGTGTTATATATTTTTTAAATAGAATTTACATAAACGTGGAATGGAACAGCACTTCACCATAGTGATTATGTTCCCTGTACTCTATATAATACATATCTGTTTATTTTACGTGTTGATACAGGGCTCATACGTGAAAGTATTCTTACTGATTTTTGTCTTTCGTTCACAGAGGAAGTGATTCTGATTATGAGCCACCAACGTCTAGGTGTCCATCCCCCTCTGAAGCTGGTTCATCCAGCCAGACCCCTGCTGTCTCCGGCTCCACACCTACCCGGCCATCTAGAGGTGTGAAGTCAGTGACAAAGAAGCGGAGGTGGGGAAGAAAGAAACCTGCAGACAGAGGGCCAGAGGGTCATTGGCACTCTGTGTTAGAAGACGATGTGGAACCAATTCCACTAGTTTTAGACCAAAAAGGTAGCCAGGACCTCAACATGACTGCAAAGTACAGCCCCCATCAACTTTTTCAACTGTTTTTCACCTCATCAGTTGTTGATTCCCTGGTGATGAACACCAATAAGTACGGGGCTAAGAAGCAGGCAGGAAAGAAAGAGGAATGGTAGCCCATTTCCATGTCAGACCTTTTCTGCTACCTTTCAATGGTCATTTACATGGGGCTGGTGAAGTTGAAAACTCTAAGGGACTACTGGAAAACGTCAGCTCTCTATCAACTGCCTTTCCCCATGACTGTCATGTCTTGTAAAAGGTTTCTGACTATCTCACGGGCGCTTCACATCAGTGACCCAGAAGTTGATGGCGAGAATGACAAGAGAGGCACACCAAGGTTTGATAGGCTTTGCAAAATCAAACCTTTCTACCCCAACATCGTTGAGACCTGCAAGACCTATTTTCAGCCTGCCCAGAACCTGTCCATCGATGAAAGAATGGAAGCCTCAAAGGCCAGAATCAGCCTCAAACAATACATGCGTAACAAACCAACCAAATGGGGTTACAAACTGTTGTTTTGGCTGATTCTGTGTGTGCCTACATTTGTCATTTTTTTGTTTATGAGGGGAAAAACAGTTTTGCTACCGGTAATGGACTGAGTTATGATTCCGTTATGGAGTTATTATATTTTCAACTGCTGGGGAAGGGCTACAAACTGTTTGTAGACAACTTCTACACAAGCTCTACCCTGTTTACAGAGCTGAGGAAGCGGGATGTGTGGGCTTGTGGCATCATTCGGACCAACAGAGTGGGCTTTCCGAAAACAAAGGTGAACGACATGCCTAAGCGGGCTCAGCGGGGTATGATGCGATGGATTCGTGAAGATGGCCTGCTCTTTGTGAAGTGGATGGATACCAGAGAGGTGATCATGTGCAGTACTATCCACAAGTCCTTCAGTGGCGATCATGTCGTCACGCGTGTGAAGGACGGTCGCGGGGCATGGACCACAAAAAATGTCCCCATTCCAGCTGCTGTGAAGGACTACAACAAGGGCATGGAAGGTGTGGACCTGTCAGACGCACTGAAAGGATACTACAATGTTCTTCACAAGACAATGAAATGGTACAAGACATTTTTTTATCATTTCATTGACATTGCTGTGGTGAATTCCTTCATCCTCCAGAAGGAAATGGCCAAGAGCTGTGGACAGCCCCCCATCAGCTAGCCTTCAGGGAGCTGCTCATCCAGGAGCTTGCTAGCTACAGCAAGTCCACTGCAGCACCTTCTGTCCCCTCTACCTTTGTCCCTTCTGGTCCAACCAGTTGTGTTCACCTGCCCAGATTAATCTCTGCAGGCATGAATGTGCCTCAGGGGAAAAAGGGCACAGTAGGGAGGCGTCGTTGTGCGCTTTGTCAAAGGAAATGCCCCATCACCTGCACCACCTGTTCAGTAACCCTCTGCTTTACAGCAGAAAGAGACTGCTATGGGCCATGGCACCAGCAGCACAATATTGTGTAGAGGACTGAGGGTCTTCACAATATTGTAAATAGAAAATGTTTAAATAGTTACCCTTGTTTTTTTGGGGGGGACTGGTGTGTTAGAATAGCATTTATGCATTTTGTATATAGTTCCTTCCTTCAAAGTGTATCACTGTACCAATTTGACCACTTGGATACATTTGGGTACATTTGGGTACATTTGTGTGGGACACCTGCTCAATGTCATGTAGCTCACTCATTTTTGAGGTTATCTGTCTAAAACTTTATTCAGCTATTGTTACCATCTTATGTTCTTCATTCAAATCATCCCCAGCGTCCTAACTGAATGTTTGGCAGTTCTTGGTCATTTGAAGATGATGCAGCAACAATAAAATATTTCCTTGTATTTTCTTCTACCAGATCTATTGTGTTATTCTCCTACATTCAATTCACATTTCGACAAAATTCAGAGTGTTTCCTTTCAAATGATACCAAGAATATGCATATCCTTGCTTCTGGGCCTGAGCTACAGGCAGTTAGATTAGGGTATGTCTTTAGGCAGAAATTGAGAAGAAGGTGGGATACCCCGAAGAAGTTAACAAGAAGTTAATCTTTAAACCGATGTATAACACTTGTATGCTTTATGAATTCTTATTATGAGTATTTCTGTTTTTGAATTTGGCGCGCTGCAATTTCACTGGGTGTTGTCAAATCGATCCCGCTGAAGGGATTGGCGTTCGAAGGGATCCATAAGAAGTTTTAACAGCTTTCTAGAACATACCATTCAATCAGAAAACTTGAGCATTGTTCTGTATAAAACACATTGTTCTACTAAGTATATGAATAGAAATGCAGTTTTGCTGCAATGGAAAATAAGCAATGGGTATTCCAGGAAAACAGTTTACATTAAAAAGGCCCGTCGTTGTAATTACATGAAAGTAAGTAGGCTACCAGAGGTTTTTTCTAGCCGTGGTTGGTTTTCATAATAGCACACCAGTGACTTCGTTGCTCTGGATATGTTATAAAGAAGGTGGAGAAGCTCTCGATTATTATTTAAATTATCCTAACCTCCAATAATAGTGGGGATAGGGCAGCCATGTCACATGAGGAACCTCCAGGGTGGAAGTGGTGGCACTGCTTCACGTTTGGTCACCCTGAGGGGCGGAATTTTAATCACACTCTGTTTCCAAGTCATTAAAAAGAGCAAGTTACGTTTATTAGACGGAGGAGGGAAATAAACAACCCCTTAATTGGCTCAAATCTCTCGGTTTTGCCATTCAATTGGAGGTTAAAGCTGCTAGTGAGTGAGGTGTAGAGCTCAGGTATAGAATGACCTTTGAATTTTAGCCTTCTCTCCTCTCCAAGTGCTCAGTAAGCAAATAGAATGTTGTCCATAACATGTTGAATGGTTGAACTAATTCCCTGACTGCAATATGGACCATGATAGTATAGTTCAGTTATATTAGCCTAGTTCCTTCAGCCATGTCCACTGAGCTTCCTGTTCAGCCATGTCCACTGAGCTTCCTGTTCAGCCATGTCCACTGAGCTTCCCGTTCAGGCACATACACTGAGCTTCCTGTTAAGCCATGTCCAATGAGCTTCCTGTTCAGCCATGTCCACATCACTTCCTGTTGTACGCGTAACGAGGAAGAGCTCGGTTTTGTTTTTTTGAAAAGTTTGTTGTTTGTAAGTGTATTGGAAAGTTATTGGTAGCTAGCAGTTGGCATCAGTTGCTGGGACTGCTTGTATCTTTCCAGTGATCTTGCCGACCAAGGACGGGTCTGAGGAGATATTTGGCGTCGCATATCAAGCTAGTGGAGTTTCTTGAACGCAGCCCGCAACGCAACTAGCCATTGTGGCTGGGACCGCAGATTGTCACGGGTTTGTGACTGTGCTGTTTGTTGTTTTCAATCTTCCCTGTGACCTGCCCTGTCTGGAACCTACAGTGGCTTGCGAAAGTATTCACCCCCCTTGGCATTTTTCCTATATTGTTGCCTTACAACCTGGAATTAAAATTGCCTACCACTTTGAAGATGCAAAATATTTTTTATTGTGAAACAAACAAGAAATAACACAAAAAAATGAAAACTTGAGCATGCATAACTATTCACCCCCCAAAAGTAAATACTTTGTAGAGCTACCTTTTGTAGTAATTACAGCTGCAAGTCTCTTGGGGTATGTCTCTACAAGCTTGACACATCTAGCCACTGGGATTTTTGCCCATTATTCAAGGCAAAACTGCTCCAGCTCCTTCAAGTTGGATGGGTTCCGCTGGTGTACAGCAATCTTTAAGTCATACCACAGATTCTCAATTGGATTGAGGTCTGAGCTTTGACTTGTCCATTCCAAGACATGTAAATGTTTCCCCTTAAACCATTCGAGTGTTGCTTTAGCAGTATGCTTAGGGTCATTGTCCTGCTGGAAGGTGAACCACCATCCCAGTCTCAAATCTCTGGAAGACTGAAACAGGCGCCATCCATCATTCCTTCAATTCTGACAAGTTTCAAAGTCCCTGTAGATGAAGAACATGGGGATGGTGTTCTCTGGGTGAAGGGAGGTGTTGGGTTTGCACCAGACATAGCATTTTCCTTGATGGCCAAAAAGCTACATTTTAGTCTCATCTGACCAGAGTACCTTCTTCCATATGTTTGGAGTCTCTCACATGCTTTTTGGCAAACACCAAAAGCAATGGATTTTTTCTGGCCACTCTTCTGTAAAGCCCAACTCTGTGGAGTGTACGGCTTAAAGTGGTCCTATGGACAGATACTCCAATCTCTGCTGTGGAGCTTTGCACCTCCTTCAGGGTTATCTTTGGTCTCTTTGTTGCCTCTCTGATTAATGCCCTCATGAGTTTTGGTGGGTGGCCCTCTCTTGGCAGGTTTATTGTGGTGCCATATTCTTTCCATTTTTTATAATGGATTTAATGGTGCTCTGTGGGATGTTCAACGTTTCAGATATTTTTTATAACCCAACCATGATCTGTACGGAGAGCTCCTTGGTCTTGCTTGGTGGTGCCCCTTGCTTAGTGGTGTTGCAGACTCTGGGGTCTTTCAGAACAGGTGTATATATCCTGAGATCATGTGACACTTAGATTGTACACAGGTGGACTTCATTTAACTAATTTTGGGATTTCTGAAGGTAATTGGTTGCAACATATCTTATTTAGGGCTTAATAGCAAAGGGGGTGAATACATATGCACGCACCACTTTTCCATTTCAATTATATATATTTTTTAACAAGTTATTTTTTTCATTTCACTTCACCAATTTGGACTATGTTGTGTATGTCCATTACATAAAATCAAAATCAATTTAAATTACAGGTTGTAATGCAACAAAATAGGAAAAACGCCAACGGGGATGAATACTTTTGCAAGGCACTGTACATTGCTAGCTACCATGACAAAGACCAAAGCCAGGGGGAGTACCATTGAGGACAGTACTGTCTCTCTATCCCAGGTGAAGGATCTTTTAAACGAACAAAAAGAGACCTACAAGCAGTTCTTATAACAACAAGAAAATGGCTTCAAGTGTTTTGGCCAAATACTTGTGGATTCTACTAATAAAATAATGGATGACCTGACCAGAGAGGTCCAGGACCTGAAGAACAGTTTGCAGTTCTCCCAGGGTCAGCTTGATGAGTTGAAACAGGAAAACGACAAGATGACAACAATCTGTAAGTCATTGAGAGAGGACATCAGTTCTGTGTGTGAATCCATGATAACAATGACAGATAAATCTTGAGCGACAATCAAGGCAGAACAACATGGTGGATGGAATTAATGAATCTCCACGAGACCTGGACGGAGTCTGAGGAAAAAGTGAGGGAAATGATCTCTGAGACGGACCACAGGAAGATTGAGGTGGAGCGTGTCCACAGGACTGGAAAACCCACCATCGGCCAAGGTGATAGGCCCAGGCCAATAGTGGTCAAGTTCCTGAGGTTCAAGGACAATGTAGCTGTTCTGGAAAGTTCAAGAACTTGGCAGGAACGTATATATTCCTCAACGAGGACTATCCTGAAGCTGTGAAAGAACTGATCCCAGCCATGAAAGCTGCCAGAGCACGTGGGGGCATTGCTTACATCCGCTATGGCAGGCTCATTGTCCACCCTTCCTCCCAGAAGCCTGGAAGGGATGAGAGAGACAAGCCTATGGGTTCGTAGCTTCAACCCCACAGCACACACACACGCACACAAATTGATTAATGGACTGCTGAATGTACATTTTTTTCTCTTGCTTTGTTTTCTCTTTTCAGTATTATGTCTATCTCTTATAAGCTACTCAGGAAAGGGCTGAAAATAGCCCATATATGTAGCCTTAGAAATAAGGTTAATGAAATCAATAACTTGCTAACATCAGTTAACACTCATATATTAGCCATTTCTGAGACTCACTTAGATAATTGACACAGCAGTAGCAATACAAGAATATAACATCTATAGAAGAGAAATGCTTATAGGGGAGATGTTGCTGTATATATTCAGAGCCATATCCCTGTCATACTTAGAGAAGATCTTACTGTATGTCAAGTGTTATTGAAGTGTTGTGGTTGCAGGTTCACTTGGCACATCCAAAGCCTTTTCTTTTGGTGTGTTGCTATAGGCCACCAAGTGCTAACAGTCAGTATCTAAATACTATGTGTGAAATGCTTGATAGTGTATGTGATGTCAACAGAGAGGTCTATTTTCTTGGGGACCTGAATATTGACTGGTTTGCATCAAGCTGTCCCCTCAAAATGAAGCTTCTTACTGTAACCAGTGCCTGTAATCTGGTTCAGGTTATTAATGAAACAACCAGGGTGTTTACAAACACTACAGGAACAAGATCATCCACATGTATCGATAACATTTTTACTAATACTGTACAACTTTGCTCCAAAGCTGTATCAGTTCTCATTGGATGCAGTGATCACAATATAGTGGCTATACCCAGGAAAGCCAAAGTTACAACAGCTGGGCCTAAAATAGTGTATAAGAGATCATACATTAGATTTTGCTGTGACTCTTATGTGGATGATGTTAAAAATAGTTGTTGGTCTGATGTGACTAATGAGGAGCATCCAGACACTGCACTTGATGAATTTATGAAATTGCATCTTCCAATTATTGATAAACATGCACCTGTTAAGTAACTGACTGTTAGAACTGTTAAGGCTCCATGGATTGATGAGGAATTGAAAAACAGTATGGTTGAAAGAGATGGGGCAAAAGGAGTGGCTAATAAGTCTGGCTGCACATCTGACTGGTTTACTTAATGCAAACTGAGAAATTATGTGACAAAACTCAACTGAAAGAAGAAACTGTATTATGAAGCCAAGAACAATGATATGAAGATTGATGGGAAAAAACATTGCAGTACTTTAAATTAAATTATAGGCAGAAAGACAAATTCAACTCCATCTTTCATCGAATCAGATGGCTTATTCATCACAAAACCATTTGATGTTGGCAATTATTTCATTGGCAAAGTGGGCAAACGTAGGCAGCAAATGACAACCCCAAACAGTGAGCAATTGTATTCATGTATAAAAAAACTAATAATGAAAGAAAAGCTTTGCAAGTTTGAATTTTGTAAAGTTAGTGTGGGAGAGGTGGAAAACTTGTTATCAATCAATAATGACAAACCTCCTGGCATTGACAACTTAGATGGAAAGCTACTGAGGATGGTAGTTGACTCTATAGCCACTCCTATCTGTCATATTTTTAATCTGAGCCTCAAGGAAAGTCTTTGTCCTCAGGCCTAGAGGCATCAATAATCTTGATTATTGTCCAGTTGTGCGGTCCAGTGCTTCAAGGAAAGACCTAGTTAAGCTGCATCTGGCCCAGAACAGAGTGCCACGTTTTGCTCTTCATTGTAATCAGAGGGCTGATATAAATACTATGCATGCTAGTCTCTCTTGGCTAAGAGTTGAGAAGAGACTGACTGCATCACTTCTATTTATAAGAAACAGTGTGTTGAAAATCCCAAGTTGTTTGCATAGTCAACTTAGACGCAGCTCTGACACACACACGTATCCCACCAGACATGCCACCAGGGGTCTTTTCACAGTCCCCAAATCCAGAACAAATTCAAGAAAACATACAGTATTATATAGAGCCCTTATTGCATGGAACTTCCTTCCATCTCATATTGCTCAAATAAACAGAAAACCTGGTTTCAAAAAACAGATAAAGCAACACCTCACGGCACAACGCCTCTCACCTATTTGACCTAGATCATTTGTGTGTGTGCATTGATATGTAGTCTACGTGTGCCTTTAAAAAATGTATGTAGTTCTGTCCTTGAGCTGTTATTGTCTATTGATGTTCTGTATTATGTTATGCCTCGCCCGACGCCTCAGGTCCAGGATGGCTCGAACAGCATACGCTGGGGCCCCCTCGATGTCCAGAGGGGGCAGAGTAACCTCCCGCACCTGAGACTCCTGGAGTGGACCAGCCACCACTGGCCTGAGGAGAGACACATGGAACGAGGGATTAATATGGTAATCTGGGGGAAGCTGTAACCTGTAGCATACCTCATTCAGTCTCCTCAGGACTTTGAATAGCCCCACAAACCGCGGGCCCAGCTTCCGGCAGGGCAGGCAGAGGGGCACGTTTCGGGTTGAGAGCCAGACCCGGTCCCCCGGTGCGAACACCGGGGCCTCACTGCGGTGGCGGTCGGTGCTCGCCTTCTGCCGCCTCATGGCCCGTTGCAGGTGCACATGAGCGGCGTCCCAGGTCACCTTCGAGCGCTTTAACCAATCGTCCACCGCAGGAGCCTCGATCTGGCTCTGATGCCAAGGTGCCAGAACCGGCTGATACCCCAGTACACACTGGAAGGGGGAGAGGTTAGTGGAGGAGTGGCGGAGTGAGTTTTGGGCCATCTCTGCCCAGGGGATGAATGCCGCCCACTTCCCTGGCCGGTCCTGGCAATATGACCGCAGAAACCTACCCGCATCCTGGTTTACTCTCTCCACCTGCCCGTTACTCTCGGCTGACCGAGACCCCCAGATGTTCCATGAACGCCCTCCATACCCTGGACATGAACTGGGGACCCCGATCAGAGACTGTCCTCAGGCACCCCGTAGTTCTGGAAGACATGAGTGAACAGGGCCTCCGCAGTCTGTAGGGCCGTAGGGAGACCGGGCAAAGGGAGGAGACGGCAGGACTTAGAAAACCGATCCACAACGACCAGGAATGTAGTATTGCCCTGTGAGGGAGGAAGATCTGTCAGGAAGTCCACCGACAGGTGCGACTATGGCTGTTGTGGAACGGGTAGGGGTTGTAACTTCCCTCTGGGCAGGTGCCTGGGAGCCTTGCACTGGGCGCACACCAAGCAGGAGTAAACATAAACCCTCATGTCCTTGGCCAAGGTGGACCACCAGTACTTCCCCCTAAGACAGCGCACTGTCCGACCGATGTCAGGATGAGCAGAGGAGGGTGACGTGTGGGCCCAATAGATCAACCGGTTGCGGACAGCAGACGGAACATACAGACGCCCAGCTGGACACTGGAGAGGAGTGGGTTCTGTACGTAACCCCCACTCTATGTCCGCGTCCAGCTCCCACACTACCGGTGCCACCAGGCAAGAAGCCGGGAGTATGGGAGTGTGATCCATGGAGTTTGATCCATGGACACCCTGCCCGTGCAGGTCCCAGAAAATCTCATCAACAAAGGCCTGGAAGACTGATGGAGCGTTCATCAACCCGTACGGCATGACGAGGTACTCATAGTGCCCTGAGGTGGTACTAAATGCCGTCTTCCACTCGTCCACCTCCCGGATGCGCACCAGGTTGTAAGTGCTCCTGAGATCCAATTTTGTGAATAAGTGTGCCCCGTGCATTGACTCGATCGCACTGGCAATGAGAGGCAGCGGGTAGCTGTACCTTACCGTGATCTGATTGATACCCTGATAGTCAATACACGGGCGCAGACCTCCATCCTTCTTCTTCACAAAAAAGAAACTTGAGGAGGCAGGTGAAGTGGAGGGCCGAATGTATCCCTGCCCCAGGGATTCAGAGACATATGTTTCCATAGCTGCCATCTCCTCCTGTGACAGAGGATACACGTGACTCCTGGGAAGTGCTGCGTCTACCAGGAGATTTATCGCACAATCCCCCCGTCGATGGGGTGGTAATTGAGTCGCCGCCTTCTTACAGCAGGCGAGAGCCAAATCGGCATATTCTGAGGGGATGCACACAGTGGAGACCTGGTCTGGACTTTCCACCGTAGTCGCACCAATGGAAACCCCTACACACCTCCCTGAGCACTCTCGTGACCACCCCTTGAGAGCCCTCTGTTGCCACAAAATAGTGGGGTCATGACAGGCCAACCAGGATAGGCCCAGCACCACGAGAAACGCAGGAGAATCAATAAGGAAGAGACTGATTCTCTCCTTGTGACCCTCCTGCGTAACCATGTCTAGTGGAGTGGTGGCCTCTCTAATCAGCCCTGACCCTAATGGTCGACTATCTAGGGCATGCACAGGGAAGGGCATATCCACAGGAACAAGGGGGATTCCTAAACTATGTGCAAATGAATGGTCATTAAAATTCCCAGCTGCGCCTGAGTCTACGAGCGCCTTATGCTGGGAATGCGAGGAAAACTCAGGACATTTTATAAACACATACATGTGAGCAACAGGGGGCTCTGGGTGAGCCTGGTGCCGACTCACCTGGGGTGACACGATAGTGCCCTGCCAGCTGCCTCGACTCCCTGAGGAACCCCCCCAGCACCGACCAGCAGTGTGCCGTCTGCGGCCACAGATGGTGCAGGGAATGGCCCCTCCTCCAGTCGCCCTAAGCACAGCACCTCGCAGCTCCATGGGCATCAGAGCGGAGGTGCTGGGGGATGAAACTGACAGGCCCCGATCCGGACATCCGCGGGTAGCCAGCAGGTTGTCCAGCCGGATGGACAGGTCCACCAGCTGGTCCAACGTGAGGGTGGGGTCTCGGCAGGCCAACTCCCGACGGACGTCCTCGCGCAGATTGCACCGGTGGTGATCGATCAGGGCCCTGTCGTTCCATCCCGCGCTGGCGGCCAGGGTCCGGAAGTCCAAAGCAAAATCCTGCACGCTCCTCATCCCCGGCCTCAGGTGGAACAGACGTTCACCTGCCACTCGACCCTCATGCGGGTGGTCGAAAACTGCCCAAAAGCAGCGGGTGAACTCTGCATAATGGTCCAACGCCGCGTCTCCTTCACTCCAGGGCTTTTCTTGAGAGGTAGGAGACGAGGGTGGACAAGCTCTCACGTCCCGAAGGAGCCGCGTGGACGGTCGCCAGGTAGAGTTCCAGCTGGAGTAGGAACCCCTGGCATCCGGCAGCCGTCCCATCATACTCCCTCGGGAGCGCGAGCCGAATCCTGCTGGGACCGGGTGAAGGAGGGGTGGACAGTGGGGGCTGGTGGAGGCGCTGGAAGACCTCCTCCTCTCTCCCAACAATCCATCGTCTGCTGCACGCAAACCATGGTGGTGCCCAGACGTTGCAACATGGTTGTGTGCTGCTGGACGCGCTCCTCTACCGCCACAGGGAGGGCGTCTGCTCCTGCTGACTCCATTTGAAGGTGAGTGATTCTGTTATGGGTCTGGGTGTAGCTGGTGCAGAGGAGTCAGGCGCAGGACAGCAGAGATGAGTAATACACGTAATTTTACTCAAGACTTACAAATACAAGTCGAATATACCTAGCCCACAATACGGACCGTAAATACAACAAACAAACAATCACTCACAAACAAACATGGGGGAACAGAGGGTTAAATAATGACGTAATTGGGGGAGTGAAACCAGGTGTGTAAGACAAGGACAAAACAAATGGAAAATGAAAAGTGGATCGGCGATTTGCTAGAAGGCCGGTGACGTCGACCGCCGAACGCCGCCCGAACAAGGAGAGGAACCAATTTCGGCGGAAGTCGTGACAGGACACCAGGAAGAGTAGCTTCTGCTTTTGCAACAGCTAATTTATTTTCCTTTATTTATTAGGATCCCCAGCTAATGGGGATCCTAAGAAAATTACCAAAATACCCAAAATGTACCTGATATTAAAATGGGTCATTTGCCTGTAGTGCAGGGAACTGGAAGTAAACACAGTGTTTTACTTTGCTTTGTTCTTAGTCTCAGTCACAATAAGAGAATAGCACCCTGAGCGTGAACTCTAAGAAATCACAGGTGGGAAATGTGTTGCCATCAGAGGAAGATGAGGTAGAGGAATTTGTCATGAGGTGTAGCAACATCTGACATTTTCTTTGCAACAACAAAGATCCAGTAGACAATATCAAATAACACATTATGTTCTGCAGATGTACGGTGTTACATTTCATCATGCTGGCAACTCTACTGCAGTAGCGGTACGTGGGTAAAATGACTGAGGAAGCCAAGCCAGTAAAAAATCCATATTACAACCAATGTTTTGAAAATTGCGTTGTTTGTTCTATAACCCGTTAGTTCATTTGCTACTGTGATATACAATAAGGCTGTGACAACAAAAAGACAATGGTCACACAGTGGCGGAATAAATTCAACTACACAAACATTTGTTTCATCACAAAACCGGAGAGCAACATCTGTCTGGTAAAGTCCACAAAGCAAATATTGCATGTACAGTAACAAACAGTTGTATATCACCTATAGCATGTTCAAGCAAGTTACGTTTTCAACACTGCCTCCACTATTCAAGCACCATTTCAACTTGAAAACTTTAAACATCATCAAATCAACAAGGCTATTTACAGTGCATTCGAAAGTATTCAGACCCCTTGACTCTTTCCATATTTTGTTGTTTTAGCCTTATCCTAAAAAAAAAAAAAATGTCAAAGCATATCAATCTACACACAACACCCCGTAATGACAAAGTGAAAACAGGTTTTAAGACATTTTTGCAAATATGTAAAAAAATAAAATACCTTATTTACATAAGTATTTAGACCCAACATCCTGTTTCCATTGATCATCCTTAAGATGTTTCTACAACTTGATTGGAGTCCACCTGTGGTAAATTCAATGGATTGGACATGATTTGGAAAGGCACACACCTGTCTGTACAGGCTCCCAGAGTTGACAATGCTTGTCAGAGCAAAAATCAAGCCGTGAGGTTGAAGGAATTGTGAATAGAGCGCAAAAACAGGATTATTTCGAGGCACAGATCTGAGGAAGGGTACTAAAAAATATCTGCAGCATTGAAGGTCCCCAAGAACACAGTGGCCTCCATCATTCTTAAATGGAAGAAGTTTGGAACCACCAAGACTCTTCCTAGAGCTGGCCGCCTGGCCAAACTGAGCAATCGGGGGAGAAGGGCCTTGGTCAGGGAGGTGACCAAGAACATGACGGTCACTCTGACAGAGCTCCAGAGTTCCTCTGTGGAGATGGAAGAACCTTCCAGAAGGACAGCCCTCTCTGCAGCGCTCCACCAATCAGGCCTTTATGGTAGGTGGCAAGACGGAAGCCACTCCACAGTAAAAGGCACGACAGTCCATTTGGAGTTTGCCACAAGGCAGCTAAAGGACTCTCAGACCATGAGAAACAAGATTCTCTGGTCTGATGAAACGAAGATTGAAGTCTTTGGCCTAAATGCCAAGTGTCACGTCTGGAGGAAACCTGGCACCATCCATATGGTGAAGCATGGTGGTGGCAGCATCATGTTGTGGGGATGTTTTTCAGTGGCAGGGATTGTAAAACTAGTCAGGGTTGAGGGAAAGATAAATGGAGCAAAGTACAGAGAAATCCTTGATGAAAACCTGCTCCAGAGTGCTCCGGACCTCAGACTGGGGCAAAGGTTCACCTTCCAACAGGACAACGCAGAAGTGGCTTTGGGACAAGTCTCTGAATGTCCTTGAGTGGCCCAGCCAGAGCCCGTACTTGGGGGGGGGGGGGGGTTGTGCCAAGCCTTTCACCAAATGGAATTCTTGAGGTGGAGTAACTCTGCAAGATCACGGTCGAACCAGGGGCTGAACCTTTTCTTTATGGGGGCGTGTTTACAATACCACTGAAAATATAAAAAAAGAAGGTCTAAGCGTCTTCGACAGAGGGGATCAAGCTGATTCTATACCATTTTACAGAGGCCAGTTCATGAAGGAAGGCTTGCTCATTAAAGTTTTTTAGCAAGCGTCTATGACAAATCAGGACAGGTCGTTTCACTGAGCAACCATTACGAACACAGCAGTCATTACAAACAAGGACTTGACCACAAGGGAGGTCAAGTCCTTGCTGGCATCAATCAAGCAAATGCTACGGCGGCAACATGTTATACTTTTTTGGTCCAGACAGCATCATATACTGTACATGGGCCTCACATACTGAGACAGATGGGCTCTGTATCCCTCGCTCAAATTATTTCTCCAGTGTGATTCAGCGACTTGTGAAGTGACGTAAAACTATGAAAACACAGAGATAGACGAAAGATAAATCATTTTGTAATTAAAAAATGTTATTGGTCAAATATTTGGCATGCATGAATACATGCCACTTCATTACTGTACCCATCAACTGCTCTGCTTGATCAGCTAGTTTCCTCTAATAATATTCTGAAATGTACTTATGATAATTTTTGTGAAAATACCAGTCATCATGATCTATATCATTAAAGGGTCACTCTCAATAAAATCATAGCATAGCATAGCATCATCTTGCATTGGATTTACTCTACTGTTTCAGGCATCCAATTATTATGGATGTAGTCGAGTATCCAGCAGTAAGGAATAGGACTGTCAGATCCAGCTATCCTCCCCATGCTTACACCCTTGTGTGATGCATGGAGAGGATGGCCACAGTTGACATAGAGTATGTTTCAAGACACCAGCACTGCAAAAGAGAACAGATGTATCTTATTGGTACTATGTAAGGCCTGGACAGAGATGAGAAATGATCAGGGGGGAAATTATTTCTAGCCAGGTAAATAACTAAATGCAACATAGCTGCCAAAAAGGCCTTTGGGGACAATAGCAACTGTCATTCCCTCCACCCCGTGGACACTGCATTGGTTAGCGTTAACTGTTCTTTCTTTCTGCTTTTGAGGCAGGAACAAAGTGCTCAGTAACAGCTGTTTGGTAAACAACATGATTTAGTATTGCCAGCTACCAATAGCAATGGTGATTGTAACTCACTAACAAACAAAAAAATACCTACTCTCACAACACCCTCAATATTTCCTCAGTAGATCTTGTATTGTCCAGTCATTTATGGTTTGAATGGCCATTTTTTGAATTCTGAGAGAGAATGAAGTCTCTGTTCAGACTGTATCCTATGCATGAGTGGGAGGCGAACACAATGGCTGCAACACAATAAAGAGCTGATGGCATTACAGCATAGTGGCTGCTGCTGCTGCTGCTGTTGCTGCTGTTGCTGCTCTGTCCTATTGGGTCCACACAGTGGAAGAGAAGGACTTTCATACCCAGACAAAGGGAACACGACGTCCTCCTCTGAACTGTGCACACTAAGACGTGTGGGGAGTCTCATTAAAAACACAGACAAATTAAACACAAGTCATGGAATGACACAACTACATTATTCATGACTTTGGAACTGCCTTCTGAACGTATCTCGCCAAAAATCTGTCTTTAAAGGGCTCTCTTGAAAAGGAATCTCAATAGTACTACTTGCTGATAATATATTACAATGTTTGTGTGTATTATTTTTCCTTCCTGTGATTCCTGGACTTGAGAGAATACTGTCTTAAAATTGTTATTTGACTTTATGTTGATGTTAGTTATGTTTCTGAGAATTGTTTCCATGCTCTAGTGTCGGGGAACTTTGAATAAGCTATGACTGATGTAGTGAACATTTCCCCAACTTTTAGTTCAGACTGCGTCACAACATGAGGAGTAACAGTTCTCTGTACCTATTAACAGAGTTCAGGTCCAACAGGAGTGTGAGTGCAGGAGGTAATTAATAACATTATGTTCTGTAATTACCTTCTCCCTGTCCCCAAGGCTCAGGGGAACAGTACTGCTGCTAATGTGAGAAGCGCTCCAGGTCCTTAGAGCAGACTGAATGACCAACAAGCGAGAACTAAATCACTACAACCCTCTGATTCCTCTCAAACCAAAAGGTTGATTGATTTATTTGCTAGTAAAAAAAAACACATACACACAGTACATACATTTTAAAAATGTGACACAAATATGATGAAAGGTACAGTATTTCCATCGTGGTCCCTAAATTCCATGGTGCAAAAACATTACAATATTACATAGATACAGATACATTAAATATATCAGACACATTACATAGATAAAGACGTAAAAAAATGCTTATATTGTTCGGTCATCAGCCAGCTTTGACATTATTTTTGAACAAAGAGGGTTGGCACCCACTTAGGTTCGTGCCACGAGGGAGATCTTTGTGGGCTACTCAGAGTTGTCTCAGGGTAGTAAGTTGGTGTTTTGCGGGTATCCCTCTAGTGGTGTGGTGCTGTGCTTTGGCAAAGTGGGTGGGGTTTTATCCTGCCTGGTTGGCCCTGTCCAGGGGTGTCGTCGGATGGGGCCACAGTGTCTCCTGACCCCTCCTGCCTCATCCTCCTGTCCCCAGTATCTATGCTGCAATAATTTGTGTCAGGGGCTACGGTCAGTCTGTTATATCTGGTGTAATTCTCCTGTCTTATCCGGTGTCCTGTGTGTGATTTTAAGAATGCTCCCTTTAATTCTCTCACTCTCCCTCCCCTCCCGGGGAACAGAGCCTTAGGACCATGCCTCAGGACTACCCGGCCTGATGAATCTTTGCTGTCCCCAGTCCACCTAGTCGTGCTGCTGCTCCAGTTTAATCTGTTCTGCCTGCGGCTATGGAACCCTGACCTGTTCACCGGACATGCTAACTTGTCCCAGACCTGATGTTTTCGACTCTTTCTACCACAGCTGCTGTCTCGAACTCTGAATGCTCGGCTATGAAAAGCCAACTGACATTTACTCCTGAGGTGCTGACCGGCTGCACCCTCTAAAACCACTGTGATTATTATTATGAATGTTTGAACATCTTGGCCATGTACTGTTATAATCTCTACCCGGCACAGCCAGAAGTGGACTGGTCACCCCTCAGAGCCTGGTTCCTCTCTAGGTTTCTTCTTAGATTTCTGCCTTTCTAGGGAGTTTTTCCTAGCCCCCGTGCTTCTATATCTGCATTGCTTGCTGTTTGGGGTTTTAGGCTGGGTTTCTGTGTAGCACTTTGTGACAGCAGCTGTTGTAAAATGGGCTTCATAAATACATTTGATTAATTGATTAATGTATGGCATGGCTTTGAGTTACTGTGGTAGTTTGTACACTCAGAACCGCCGGTGAGTTCTTACCAGATAGACTCTTAAATTTAAAACAGGCAATATCAGAGGTTCTGGCTCTGGTGTTGTATTAGTGGACATCTCTAATATAAGTAAAATCATTTGATAGCTACCTGTGGGCTGAGTCAGTAATAATGCTATGGACCAGACCAAGTTGAACTAATATTACATATCTACAGATAAGCAGCTAGGCTGCCTAAAAATGCTCAACCTCCAGATGAGTATGAGGGGGGCGTTTCTGTACAATTCTCACAAGCTTGGTTTGGGTGGTCTGTAGCTTATTCTTTAGATCAGAGCTCTCCAGCTCTGCTCCTGGAGAGTTACCATCCTGTAGGTTTTCATTCCAACCCTTATCCAGCACACCTGATTCTAATAATTAGCTGGTTTATAAGATGAATCAGGTTAATTACAACTGAGGTTGGAGTGAAAACCTACAGGAGGATAGCTCTCCAGGAACAGGGGTTGCTAGTGAACCATGATATGCACACATAATCTAAGTGACACTGAACTAACTCACCTACCAGAGTATTTAGCATGTCACTATTAAGATATGTTGAGGTCCGAGCTAGGAAATACATTTTTTGGTTTATCTTGGTTAACACCTTTAGAGCCATAGTCTCACCAGTCAGGTACCTATATAATTCACACTGTGGTTTTTGTTGTAACCACTGAATTGCCCACTTAGACAATAAAACCAGGGGACCTTGCAACCTTTATTCTGAAACCAAATAAGATGGATTCTGTTTTTCCAAGATGCAGACAAAGTTTGTTGTCTGAAAGCCATGTAATGATATTGGATAACTCTGCACTAAGGATCTATTCCACTGAGGCTTTGTTCTTTTTAAACAAAAATAGAGCAGGGTCCCCTGAGGGACACCACAGCTAATCTCCTTTGCACTAGAACGTTTCCCATTAACATCCACCATTGGTCTCTAGTCAATGGCCCTGCAGTTAAAACCAAAGGTGGATGTGAATGATCAACCGTGTCAAACGCCTTCTGCAGATACAGCATTACCATTTCACTGAAATTTCCCTAAAGTTGTTAAAAATGTGTCAGTGGAGTGGGACTTTCTAAAACCAGACTCTACTTCATAGAAAATATTATTCTTTCTAGTATATTCCTCTATCTGTTCATAATTTACTTTTTCCAGCACTTTTGACAGCACACTCAAAACAGATACAGGTCTATAGTTGCCCTTGTCTGTTTTGCCCTTCTTGTGGATGGAGATCATTCTAGCATGTTTCGTATCTGTTGGAACTCTACCCTGCTCAATAGAAATGTTAATTAATTGGGTAACACGGGGCAATACGTTCAGCACCATCTCTTAAAAACCTGGCAGGGATATTGTCAAACCCTGTAGCTTTAGAGGAGTTTAGTTCGAACAGTCTCTTGACAACTTCAGCCTGAGACACTGCTGTAAAGGAAAAGGCATCAGCTTGTACACTGATCTTGGAGTAATAGCCTAGGACCTATTCCTCGCCATACACTCCAGTACAATCAGGTAGCTTCTCAAACAAATTAAAATTGAGGCAACTTGTTAAAAAGGTATTGAGATTGTTAGCTACCAATTCCTTATCAAATGTTATTTCACCATTGACTTCAAGAATCAATCCAATTGTTTTCTGTTAATCACTCTATCCCAACTGTTTTAGGGACTGCCACAACTTCCTAGGATTATTCCTATTCTCACCCAGTTTGTCTTTAATAAAATATGATTTTGGGAGGGTATTTTCAATCATCTGACTAAGTTTGTTCCTTTGGGTTCTGTGTCTAGTGAAAGCATCTTCCTCTTTGGTTCTGTTATAGTCTTGAAATGTAGCATTCCTTGATTTAATGGCCTCCAGGATTTCCTGATTCATCCAAGGTGCAGTCTTTTTAATTACATGTTTAAATCTTCCCTGTATGTCTAATCAATCACTGTGTATGTTTAGTTATGAATATTGAATATTGAATGTTGCATGTTAGGGGTGCGTGCCTGCACCACGGGGATTTCGATTTATTTCCGGTAGATGTTACCGTGTGCTTTCGTGACTGTGTTTTTGGAGTCAAGATTTCTCCTCCGTGTGTGCGGTTTATTCCCTGTGGGTGGCGGCTACGTATGTGCGTGTTTTTTCCCACTTGTTTGTATTTGTGAGTTCGGGACCGCCTTATTAAACGTTGTGCGCACACTAGAACTTCTTTGCTCTCCTGCTCCTGATTCATACACCCCCCCCCCTCCCCCCTCTTCTCTTTTTTTGTGATATAGTTCGTATTATTTTTTATTTGACAAGACTACCAAACCAACCTCCCCATCCCACCCACAGGACCTGCTAACTTAAGTACATATCTTAAAGTAATGATTTCATACTGCCAAGTGTTGTAGTCCGTATGCTAATATTCTCAGATTTTGCACCATACAGTCGAGCGATTGACTGTTCAAGTTGAGCTATGACCATGAATAAATGCAAACATTTCTGATGTGGCAGAGCATGTGGGGCTTGCCATCATAAGGGGCAATCATTCTCTTGGCTGCTGTTAGGCCAGCAAGCCAAATCCTTCTCTGCCTGTATGTTTAGTTCAGTGAATAGTCATCATTAAGCAGTGGCACATTGGGCAGACATGGGATGGGTTTAGACAAAATGCCTAAAAATGATGAAGCCACAGATTGACAAAAGGAAAAAACCTCTGGACACTTCCAGACCATATGAATAAATGTGCCAGCAGTACCCTGGGGGCAGAGCATACAGACAAGGGTTGAGTTTAGGTTGATCTGGAAATGTTTTTTTGGAGTCACATAAATCATATGGGAAAAATGGTAGTGGGTCATTTGGTGATGTTAATATCTGTTGGTACAGTTGAAGTCGAAAGTTTACATACACCTTAGCCAAATAATTTACAGTTTTTTTCAATTGTTTAAGCACAATTTTGAAAACAGGGCCCGGTTTGTCAAAACACTACACACAATTAGCACAACCCTACACCAAAGTAGCACAACACTTCAGATCATTTGCAAAATTGAACACTTTTGTCAAAACTATACACGACTTCATAAAAACAATATTTTGTTACCATACGAAACACACATTTCATATGACTTCAATCTTTTTGAACCAGTTACACACTGCTGTTGCTAACCTAAAACACTTTTAGCAAGTCTAATTGTCAGTGATTAGAGTACTGTAAATGAAGTACACAGAGAAAGTGCAACTATACAAACACGACACAAGACCAATGCTGCAGACTGAGGAAAATATCATTTATTTCTCTCCATATACCCAAATCAGTCAACATGTCAACATGGAGAATCACAACAAAACATGTCCCAGTTTTCATGCTACTACAGTAGTGTGCATAACACTGTTAGCTCAGCAAACAACAGACAAACGTAAAATACTGTATCCAGTACAGGTTACAATTACAGTAAATAACAACAAACATAAAAAAGAATCTGAAAAAAACTGACAATATTGTACAGAAAATACTACAATAAACATACTACATATTATCTCTTCGCCTAGCTGGATCTGGCCAGAGAATTTCATCAACATCACAAGCAATATCCTCATTAGCAAGACAACGCGGGAAGAACCGTCTTGAATGTCGAATCCATCCTTGCACAGCTGCGGCGTCGACTTGGTCACAGGCGTCCTCCATGGCCTGAATGAGGGGTACCTGAGCCTGGGGCTGGAGATCGTAAACCTTCCACCGCCATGCAGAGAAAAACTCTTCGATAGGGTTTAGAAACGGAGAGTATGGTGGAAGGTATAGTACTGTCAACTGTGGATGGTGTTGAAACCAGTTCTGGACCAAAGCAGAGCGGTGGAATGACACATTGTCCCAGATGACAGTGTATTGCATCTGGTGCATTTCATTACCTGCTGTGACGATGTGGTGCAATCGGTCTAAAACTGCGAGAATGTGAGGTGTGTTGTAAGGGCCCATTTTGGCATGACGGAGGAGAACCCCATGCTGTGAAATGGCTGCGCAAAGGGTGATGTTACCCCCACGTTGCCCTGGGACATTGATTATAGCCCTGTGGCCAATGATATTTCTGTCTCTCCTTCTTACTTTTGTGAGGTTGAACCCTGCCTCATCAATATATATGAATTCATGCAGGATTTCCTCAGCATCCATCTGCAAAACTCCCCGAAATACAGTGAAAGACAAGATTGTGTAGTTCAGGATAGGTCTAGTATACAGTCAATGTAAAAAAGTCATGTGTGCAGTATGCAACGTCACAGTGCTAAAGTGAACAATACAAACCTCCACATATTCATGCCGCAGACGTTTGACCCTCTCTGAATTCCGCTCAAAAGGCACTCGATAAAGTTGTATCATTTGAACATGATGTCTTTTCAGGATGCGTGCCAGTGTTGACTGAGAGACCTGATGGACATTATTGAAAATGGCATTGTCACCGATAATGTTGGCTTGTAGTTCTCTGAGCCTGATAGCATTATTGGCCAAAACCATGTTTATTATCTCTCTCTTGTTCTTGCGTGAATATGGGCCCCCTTCCTCCTTGTCGTTCCCGACCCTCAATCCTATGTAGAGAATAATACATGTAACTTACTGTACAATGTCACAGGAAGAGGTATGACAAGTGCTGATATGGTGCATACAATAAGCGGCTGATTACTGTAACTGTAGACAGATCTTTTACCTGTTTTCCTGTCGAAAAGTCCTTATGACAGATGCCACTGTATATCTGCTAAGATTAGGCTGAACTCTCAGTCCAGCCTCCCTCAGCGTCAATCCGTGGTTCACAACATGGTCCACTAGTGTTGATAAGTTTGGTCCTCTTCTTCTTTGTGCACGTTCTCCTCCTGCTTCAGGTCTTCCTCGACCTCTAGCTCGGCCTCTTCCTCTACCTCCTTCTCCTCCTCCTCTGTGTACTCCTCCTCTCACCCTCACTCTTCTTCTGACTCATTCCATTTTGGTTGAAGGCAGGTGAACCTACCTGCTGCATTTTTATAGTGCTTAAACCTGATTGGTGTGTCTACAATTTAGCAATCATGTGTTTGTGCACCTGATGGCTGTGTTTAACAGATTGGCTCATAGGTGTGATAATTTGACAGTCAGTGCTTTGGAATTGCAAGGAAGTGACATCATGATATACTTCTGTGTCTGATGTATACAAGTGTGTTTAGTGTTTTGCAAATCACTTACTTTTCCCACAACGGTGATTTGCAAAACACTCATCATCAAGCTTTGATTTTTTGGATCAGCTGTGTAGTGCTTTGGCAAAAAACTAAACGTGCACCCAGAGATGGCCCCAGGACCGAGTTTGGGAAACCCTAGCCTAGCAAACTCTGGACGCTGCCACCAATGAGGAATGGATTGTCAATATGACTGGGCGGGGCCAGAAGCATTGTAGGAGGATATATGCAAATCAAAGACGAACAGTCTGTTATAATCAGATCAACTTGTGACGTTATGAGGCGGGCCAAAAACTCCGACCTGAACAGTTTGAAATTCCAGCATTTTTTTTTCAAACAGATCTTACATAAAAAGGGCATTATCATCATTTTCACACTAGACTGGGAAGTAATAGTCAGAAAATGTTTTCCCTTAACTGAAGGAGGCAGTTGGCAAATGTGTGTCCTGTGTGTGATTGTATGTACAGTGAGGGAAAAAAGTATTTGATCCCCTGCTGATTTTGTACATTTGCCCACTGACAAAGAAATGATCAGTCTATCATTTTAATGGTAGGTTTATTTGAACAGTGAGAGACAGAATAACAACAAAAAAATCCAGAAAAACGCATGTCAACATTTTTTATAAATTGATTTGCATTTTAATGAGGGAAATAAATATTTGACCCCCTCTCGATCAGAAAGATTTCTGGCTCCCAGGTGTCTTTTATACAGATAATGAGCTGAGATTAGGAGCACACTCTTAAAGGGAGTGCTCCTAATCTCAGCTTGTTACCTGTATAAAAGACACCTGTCCACGGAAGCAATCAATCAGATTCCAAACTCTCCACCATGGCCAAGCTCTCCAAGGATGTCAGGGACAAAATTGTAAACCTACACAAGGCTGGAATGGGCTACAAGACCATCGCCAAGCAGCTTGGTGAGAAGGTGACAACAGTTGGTGCGATTATTCGCAAATGGAAGAAACACAAAAGAACTGTCAATCTCCCTCGGCCTGGGGCTCCATGCAAGATCTCACCTCGTGGAGTTGCAATGATCATGAGAACGGTGAGGAATCAGCCCAGAACTACACGGGAGGATCTTGTCAATGATCTCATGGCAGCTGGGACCATAGTCACCAAGAAAACAATTGGTAACACACTACGCTGTGAAGGACTGAAATCCTGCAGCGCCCGCAAGGTCCCCCTGCTCAAGAAAGCACATATACCTGCCCGTCTGAAGTTTGCCAATGAATATCTGAATGATTCAGAGGACACCTGGGTAAAAGTGTTGTGGTCAGATGAGACCAAAATGGAGCTCTTTGGCATCAACTCAACTCGCCGTGTTTGGAGGAGGAGGAATGCTGCCTATCACCCCAAGAATACCATCCCCACCGTCAAACATGGAGGTGGAAACATTATGCTTTGGGGTTGTTTTTCTGCTAAGGGGACAGGACAACTTCACCACATCAAAGGGACGATGGACGGGGCCATGTACCGTCAAATCTTGAATGAGAACCTCCTTCCGTCAGCCAGGGCACTGAAAATGGGTCATGAATGGGTATTCCAGCATGACAATGACCCAAAACACACGGCCAAGGCAACAAAGGAGTGGCTCAAGAAGAAGCACATTTAGGTCCTGGAGTGGCCTAGCCAGTCTCCAGACCTTAATCCCATAGAAAATCTGTGGAGGGAGCTGAAGCTTCGAGTTGCTAAACGTCAGCCTCAAAACCTTAACGACTTGGAGAAGATCTGCAAAGAGGAGTGGGACAAATCACTCCTGAGGTGTGCAAACCTGGTGGTCTACTACAAGAAACGTCTGACCTCTGTTATTGCCAACAAGGGTTTTGCCACCAAGTACTAAGTCATGTTTTGCAGAGGGGTCAAATACTTATTTCCCTCCATTAAAATGCAAATCATTTTATAACATTTTTGACGTGTGTTTTTCTGGATATTTTTGTTGTTATTCTGTCTCTCACTGTTCAAATAAACCTACCATTAAAATTATAGACTGATCATTTCTTTGTCAGTGGGCAAACGTACAAAATCAGCAGGGGATCAAATACTTTTTTCCCACACTGTAAAGTGCAGTGTTTAAGAGGGCAATTAAAATTGTACACTTTAGCTGTGAGACACAGATAAAGCTCCCGCGGGAGGAAGACACTTAACCCGGCATTTCCAATCCCCTGCACATTTGTCTAACTCCCCCAGCTTAATATAGGACTGTAGCCATGGGACTGTTCATTCCCACACTTCTCATTATTTTAGGAGAGTTCAACTGAGGACTCCCATAAAGGGTACATTTTTACTTTATCTCTATCAGGGCATCCTCAACATTTGTTATGGTATAGGCAGGTTGATGCTGTGACACGAGCTGTAGAAGAAGTATACATTTGTGAACAGGTAATGTTATGTATCTTGCCGAGTCATTTAATCAATTCTGTAAGCATGTAGGTTAATCTCACAAAACATTACATCAAAAAGTTCATTCAAATGTTTTTCTCATCAGGATTTGGCCTTTTACTGTCTGATATCTCTTAATGTCTCACTGACTGGTTCTTAACGATGTACGAGTGTTTATAAAAAAGTTTAAATGACTCTGAATTCCTCAGGCTTTTGAAGTGTTAAGGTTCAATTTAGCATTTTTCTCTCCTCTATTTTTATTAATTGTAAGTTGTATCACAGCCTTCCTGCAGGTCAGACAGCTGGCTAGAGTGAAGGACAGCTGGTTCGACTTATCAGTAAGCTCTACCAGAGTGCAGATAACGGTTGAGCAGTGTTGTGTTATGGGTGTCACATACAATTAACCCTCAGAACTGTGCTTGCTTTGCTGTGGCCATCAGGGATCTGCCTGGAATTGGACCAGGGTTGAAGCAGAATCCACTGGTGAGACATTCATGGCTAAGGAGATCTTAGGAAATTCACAACCCAAAGGATTTGAACGTAAGGGGTTGATAACCAGGCCTTTCCTCTGGTCGTTGAACACCTGTGAGCAGTAAAAGATTCATCAGGCCTGTACATACACTGCAGTGTACTTTGTTTCCTTTGTGGGAGGCTATACAAAACATTCCTAATATTGAGTTGCACCCACTTTTGCCCTCAACAGCCTCAATTCATTGAGGCATGGACTCTACAAGGTGTCGAACTGGGTTCCACAGGGATACTGGCCCATGTTGACTCCAATGCTTCCCACAGTTGTGTCAAGTTAGCTGGATGTCCTTTGGGTGGTGGACCATTCTTGATACACACAGGAAACTGTTGAGCGTGAAAAACCCAGCAGCGTTACAGTTCTTGACACACTCAAAGCAGTGCGCCTGGCACCTACTACCATACCCCTTTCAAAGCCACCCCTGCGGGACGGTTGAGCTAAGTAACAAGAACATTTCCCAGGACATAGACATATCTGATATTGGCAGAAAGCTTAAATTATTGTTAATCTAACTGGACTGTCCAATTTACAGTAGCTAATACAGTGAACGAATGCCATGCAATTGTTTGAGGGGAGTGCACAGTTTTGAACATGAAAAGTTATTAATAAACAAATTAGGCACATTTTGGCAGTCTTGAGACAACATTTTCAACATAACTGCAATGGTTCATTGGATCAGTCTAAAACGTTGCACATACACTGCTGCCATCTAGTGGCCAATATCTAAATTGGACCTGGGCTGGAATAATACATAATGGCCTTTCTCTTGCATTTCAAAGATAATGGAACAAAAAATACAAAAAAATGTTATTTTTTTCTTTGTATTATCTTTTACCAGATCAAATGTGTTATATTTTCCTACATTCTTTTCACATTTCCACAAGCTTCAAAGTGTTTCCTTTCAAATGGTACCAAGAATATGCATATCCTTGCATCAGGGCCTGAACTACAGGCAGTTAGATTTGGGTATGTAATTTTAGGCGAAAATGGAAAAAGAGGGGCCGTTCCTTGTCATCTACACTGATTGAAGTGGATTTAACAAGTGGCATCAATAAGGGATTATAGCTTTCACCTGGATTCTGCTGGTCAGTCTATGTTATGGAAAGAGAAGGTGTTCCTAATGTTTAATGTTTTGTATACTAACTGACACTATGATGTATGATATATGGAGAATGATAGCCATAAAACTGTATCAACCGAGCAACATTACTGTTTTACAACACCAGTTGCTATATCAACTTATTGCATCTTTAACCCCCTCTCAAAGTGTGCTGTAAATATTGCATTAGACCTCATGCATTATTCTTTTGATTTTCCTTGTGATATATCTCTAATGGTCCAGCCGACAGACCATTTTACGCCCAGTACTGTGAACCACAACTCTGTTTGTTGTTGCCAGAGGTCATCATAACCAATCGGTCTGGGCTCTCCTATGGGTTCCATATTTATTGTGATGTTTATGGATAGAGGGAATGAGGCAGAGACCACCAGAACTGAAGGGGGAACGAAGACTGATGGAACTCTGTGGTGCTGAGCCTTGTGCTGGGCTAGATACATGGATATGTGTTGAGTCCAAGGGCTCTTGTTACAAGTGCTTGGAGGTGCTGCAGTATGAAAATGAGAAGGTAGCTATTTGATGTACGTATTTGGTGTGCCCATGACCTTTTGATTTGTGCCCCCTCTCTGCACGTGGGCCTTGTGTAATATGTTAATATGAGACGCGCGGTGGGGAATACAAGGTGACAGATTTAACTCTGCAGCGCTTTGCTATAGTCCTGATGCCTTTGACTGCCTGATAAGCTAATGCACAGGGAGAGGAGCCATCAAAGAACATTCAGGAGAAAACAGCCTGGGTTTGACTGTTTGATGTTCTAATGGCCAGTGGATGAAAGAGAATAGCAGCCATATTACTGTGTTAATTTACCTCTGATCTCTCTGGCCAGGATTTCATTTCAGTTTGAAGTGAGAAGTGACGTTCAACAATGAGTCAAACAGTGATTGAATAAAGATAACGTCTTCAATAGCTAACAGCATTTAATTCAGCTGGGTTGAACAGATGACATTGCTTGCTTTTTCAATGTATGACACGTTTGCCTCATATACCTATATGGCTTATTAGGAAAGAAAAACTGATGGGACTACTTTATCTTGCTGCACATGTAAATTGGAGTCAGAGGGAAATGCAGACATGTCAGATTTGACAGAAACAGGAGAAGAGGGATGCTGATCTGACAGGTCATTCAAACTGCTGGTAATAGTTCATGAGAATCCACTTTATCTGTGTTTCTGTTCTTGAGGCTGTATCGTTGACAGACACCTGCAACCCAGAGAAAATAAGAGTGAAGCGAGAGGGCCCACAACTTCAAATAGGCGCTGGGATTTATGTCAAGGATTCCAATCGGCAGTGGCATTATCAAAGCCCCCAGGCCACTATCTGTGGAACTGCTTATCAAGGGGACAGGCTCCGGGCTCTGCACTACAAGGTAGATTTTCTTTTGAGGATATGGTTATAGGAACAGATATATTCCGGAAATTATGAGACACTTAGTCAAAATAGGCATTATGTCATGATTGTTATGACACAGGATCCAGCAAACCAAACCTTCATAAATAATCACCCAATATCATGGCATTAGCAGGAAATATGAAAAAGTAATCGTTTTAAAGGCCATTAGAGGTATGTTTAGCAGTTAGTGACACCTGAAGATAATATCTTCCTATATAATGTTATCCTCACAAATAATCCTGATAGGTACCAGTCTGGTGTTTTCTGTAATGACCTTAGTGATCACTGTTTTACAGCCTGTATTCCTAATGGCTGCTCAGTGAAATGTCCTGTCCTGATTTGTCATAGACACTTGCTAAAAAACTTTAATGAGCAAGCCTTCCTTCATGACCTAGCCTCTGTAAATTGGTATAGAATCAGCTTCATCCCCTCTGTCGAAGAAGCTTGGTGTAATGGCTCTCGTCGGAAGAAGTGGACCAAAACGCAGCGTGGCAAGTGTTCATGATTTTTATTTATCACCGAAACACGCAAAGAAACAAAACGAAAAGCGCACAGTGCTGTCAGGTACAGAATACAAAACAGAAAACAACTACCCACAAACACAGGTGGGAAAAGGCTGCCTAAGTATGATTCCCAATCAGAGACAACAATAGACAGCTGCCTCTGATTGGGAACCACACTCGGCCAAAACAAAGAAATAGATAACATAGAATGCCCACCCTACATCACACCCTGACCTAACCAAATAGAGAAATAAAACGGCTCTCTAAGGTCAGGACGTGACAGTATCCCCCCCCCCCCCCAAAGGTGCGGACTCCCGGCCGCAAACCTGAACCTATAGGGGAGGGGCCGGGTGGGCATCTACCCTTGGTGGCGGCTCCGGTTCGGGGCGTAGCCCCCGCTCGGCCTGCTGATCCCTCCGCTTTTGTGTCACCGGACCGTGGATTGTCGCCGGAGGAAATGGACCGTGGATCAACACCGGAGGCTCTGAACTGCAGACCGTCGCTGGAGGCTCCGGACCGAGGGACGTCGCTGGAGGCTCCGGACCGGGGGACGTCGCTGGAGGCTCTGGACCAGGGGACATTGCTGGAAGCTCCGGACCGGGGGATGTCGCTGGAGGCTCCGGACCGGGGACCGTCGCTGCAGGCTCCGTGCCATGGATCATCGCTACAGCTTCCGCGCCATGGATCATGGCTGGAGGCTTCTTGCCATGGATCATCACTGGTGGCTCCAGGCCATGGATCATCGCTACAGCTTCCGCGCCATGGATCATGGCTGGAGGCTTCTTGCCATGGATCATCACTGGTGGCTCCAGGCCATGGATCATCACTGGAGGCTTCGTGCCATGGATCATCACTGGAGGCTCCAGGCCATGGATCATCACTGGAGGCTTCTTGCCATGGATCATCACTGAAGGCTTCGGGCCATGGATCATCACTGGAGACTTCGTGCGTGGAGCCGGAACGGGTCTCACCGGACTGAGGAGACGTACTGACAGCCTGGTACGTGGAGCTGCCACATGGCGTACCAGGCTGGAGAGACACACTGGAGACTGGGTGCGTGGAGCAGACACAGGGCACACCAGGCTGGAGAGACGCACTGGAGACCGGGTGCGTGGAGCAGGCACAGGGCGTACCAGGCTGGAGAGACGCACTGGAGGCCGGGTGCGTGGAGCAGGTACAGGGTGTACCAGGCTGGAGAGACGCACTGGAGGCCGGGTGCGTGGAGCAGGCACAGGGCATACCAGGCTAGAGAGATGCACTGGAGACTGGGTGCATGGAGCAGGCACAGGGTGTACCAGGCTGGAAAGACGCACTGGAGACTGGGTGCATGGAGCAGGCTCAGGGCGTACCAGGCTAGATAGACTCACTGGAGGCCGGGTGCGTAGGGCAGGCACAGGATATACTGGGACGTGGAGGCGCACTGGAGGTCTCGAGCGTAGAGCTGGCACAACCCGTCCTGGCTGGATGCTTACTTTCGCCAAGCAAACGCGGGGCGCTGGCACAGGACGCACTGGGCTGTGAATGCGCACTGGCGACAGAGTGCGCGGAGCCGGTGCAGGATATCCTGGACCGAGGAGGCGTACTGGAGACCAGGAGCGCTGAGCTGGCACCAGCCTTCCTGGCTGAATGCTCACTCTAGCCCAGCAAATGCGGGGAGCCGACAACGAGCGCACCAGGCTGTGAATGCGCACTGGAGATACATCGCGCATCACCGCATAACACGGTGCCTGACCAGTCACACGCTCCCCACGGTAAGCACAGGGAGTTGGCTCAGGTCTCAACCCTGACTCCACCAATCTCCCCGCAAGAAGTTATGGAAAATGGTTAACCTCTCTAGGGTCGGCGGGACGAAATCGTCCCACCTACTCAACAGCCAGTTGAATCCCGTGGCGCGTTATTCAAATACCTTAGAAATGCTATTACTTCAATTTCTCAAACATATGACTATTTTACACCATTTTAAAGACAAGACTCTCGTTAATCTAACCACACTGTGCGATTTCAAAAAGGCTTTACAACGAAAGCAAAACATTAGATTATGTCAGCAGAGTACCCAGCCAGAAATAATCAGACACCCATTTTTCAAGCTAGCATATAATGTCACATAAACCCAAACCACAGCTAAATGCAGCACTAACCTTTGATGATCTTCATCAGATGACAACCCTAGGACATTATGTTATACAATACATGCATGTTTTGTTCAATCAAGTTCATATTTATATCAAAAAACAGCTTTTTACATTAGCATGTGATGTTCAGAACTAGCATACCCCCCGCAAACTTCCGGTGAATTTACTAAATTACTCACGATAAACGTTCACAAAAAACATAACAATTATTTTAAGAATTATAGATACAGAACTCCTCTATGCACTCGCTATGTTCGATTTTAAAATAGCTTTTCGGTGAAAGCACATTTTGCAATATTGTCAGTAGATAGCCCGGCATCACAGGGCTAGCTATTTAGACACCCACCAAGTTTAGCACTCACCAAAATCAGATTTACTATAAGAAAAATTGTATTACCTTTGCTGTCTTCGTCAGAATGCACTCCCAGGACTTCTACTTCAATAACAAATGTTGGTTTGGTTCAAAATAATCCATAGTTATGTTCAAATATCCTCTGTTTTGTTCGTGCGTTCAAGACACTATCCGAATGGTAAAGAAGGGTGATGCGCACGACGCATTTCGTGACAAAAAAATTCTAAATATTCCATTACCGTACTTCGAAGCATGTCAACCGCTGTTTAAAATCAATTTTTATGCCATTTTTCTCGTAAAAAAAGCGATAATATTCCGACCGGGAAAGCGTGTTTAGGTTCAAAGACGAAAGAAAATAAAAACATGGGGTCGACTCGTGCACGCGCCTCAGCCCATTGTCCTCTGATAGAGCACTTGCCAAAAGCGCTAATGTTTTTCAGCCACTGGCTGGAATTACATCATTCAGCTTTTTCCCGCCTTCTGAGAGCCTATGGGAGCCGTAGGAAGTGTCACGTTACAGCAAAGATCCTCAGTCTTCAATAAACAGAGTCAAGAAGCTCAAGGAATGGTCAGAGAGGGCACTTCCTGTACAGAATCTTCTCAGGTTTTTGCCTGCCATATGAGTTCTGTTATACTCACAGACACCATTCAAACAGTTTTAGAAACTTTAGGGTGTTTTCTATCAAAAGCCAATAATTATATGCATATTCTAGTTTCTGGGCAGTAGGAACCTCTCCTCTCTGGGGAGGTTCCTATTGCTTGGAAGGCAGCCATGGTTAGTGCTTTATTTAAAGAGGGAGCTCTAGCTAGGAGTGGCAGGTAGCCTAGTGGTTAAAGCATTGGGCAAGTAACCCGAAAGGTTGCTGGATCAAATCCCTAAGCTGACAAGGTCAAAATATGTTGTGTTAACAAAGCAGTTGCATTTAACCTGCTGTTCCCCAGTAGGGGAAATAAGAATTTGTTCTTAACCTGTTGGGTCTAGGGGGCAGCATTTGCACGTCTGGATAAAAAAAATGTACCCGATTTAATCTGGTTACTAATCCTACCCAGTAACTAGAATATGCATATACTTATTATATATGGATAGAAAACACTCTAAAGTTTCCAAAACTGTTTGAATGGTGTCTGTGAGTATAACAGAACTCATTTGGCAGGCAAAACCCTGAGACATTTTCTGACAGGAAGTGGATACCTGATGTGTTGTATTGACTTTAAACCTATCCCATTGAAAAACACAGGGGTTTAGGAATATTTTGGCACTTCCTATTGCTTCCACTAGATGTCACCAGCCTTTACAAAGTGTTTTGAGTCTTCTGGAGGGAGATCTGACCGAACAAGAGCCATGGAACGGTGATGTCCCATTAGACACCTGGCGCGCTACTTCATGTTGGGTACCCTCGTTCCAATACGTTGACTTGCCTAGTTAAATAAAGGTAAAATAAGATGATCCTAATTGCTATAGGCTTATTTATTTTGCCCTGTTTATCAAAAGTGTTGGAAAAACTTATCAATAATCTAGTGACTGGCTTTCTTGATGTATTCTATCTGGTATGCAATCTGGTTTCGGCTCAGGTTATGGATGTGTCACAGCAATGTTAAAGGTCCTCAATGGTGTCACCATTACCCTTGATTCAAAGCAATGTTGTGCTGTAATATTTATTGACTTGGCCAAAGCTTTTGATACGGTAGACCGTTCCATTCTTGTGGGCCGGTTAATGAGTATTGGTGTCTCTGGGGGACTTTGGCCTGGTTTGCTAACTACCTCTCTCAAAGAGTGCAGTGTATAAAGTCAGAACATCTGCTGTCTCAGCCACTGCCTGTCACCAAGGGTGTACAACAAGGCTCGATCCTAAGCCCCACGCTCTTCTCAATTAACATCAACAAGATAGCTCAGTCAGTAAGAAGCTCTCTCATCCATTTATATGCAGATGATACAGTCTTATACTCAACTGGCCCCTCCCCGGACTTTGCGTTAAACACCCTACAACAAGCTTTCTTAGTGTCCAACAAGCTTTCTCTACCCTTAACCTTGTTCAGAACACCTTTAAAACAAAGGTCATGTGGTTTGGAAAGAAGAATGCTCATCTCCCCACAGGTGTGATTACTACCCCTGAGGGTTTAGAGCTTGAGGTAGTCACATCATACAAGTCCTTGGGAGTATGGCTAGACGGTACAATGTCATTCTCTGAGCACATATCAATGCTGCAGGCTAAAGTTCAATATAGACTTGGTTTCCTCTATCGTAATCACTCCTCTTTCACCCCAGCTGCCAAACTAACCCTGATTCAGATGACCATCCTACCCATGCTAGATTATGGAGATGTAATTGATAGATCGGCAGGTAAGGGTGCTCTTGAGTGGCTAGATGTTCTTTACAATTCGGCCATCAGATTTGCCACCAATGCTCCTGACAGGACACACCACTGCACTTCTGTAAACTGATAATATCTCTATACCCGTCTATACCCACTGGTTGTTGCTTATTTATAAAACCATCTCAGGCCTCACTCCCCCCTATCTGAGATATCTACTGAAGCCCTCATCCTCCACATACAACACCCGTTCTGCCAGTCACATTCTGTTAAAGGTCCCCAAAGCAAACACATCCCTGGGTCACTCGTCTTTTCAGTTCGCTGCGGCTAGCAACTGGAATGAGCTGCAACAAACACTCAAACTGGACAGTTTTATCGCAATTTCTGTTGCTGCCATGCTATGTTGTTGTCTTAGGTCTCTCTTTATGTAGTGTTGTGTTGTCTCTCGTCGTGATGCATTTTGTTTTATAATCGCAGCCTCCATCCCCGCAGGAGGCCTTTTGCATTTTGGTAGGCCGTCATTGTAATTAAGAATTTGTTCTTAACTGACTTGCCTAGTTAAATAAAGGTTAAAATAAATAAATACAGATAAAAATAATTTCATGTTAATCTACATCATATACATTTCTGTGTCGAAACAGGACATTTGGGTCACAGTTGTCACATCATGAATGTTTTCTTTTGAAGTTAAGAAATAGTGACTCTCCTACTGTCCCGGTATTGTGGATGTGGATGTCAAACTCTTTTAGCTCTGTTGAAGTCATTATAACGATAACTGCAAAGTCCAAGGTTATCAGTAAGTCACCACATTGCTGTTGCCACCATCTTGTTGTCTAATTATTTTTATTCTTCTTCATCCCTAAGGAGATGTCACAAGGTTTTTATATCTTCCATGTCCATCGTATCGTATTAAACCATGGACCAGTCTATGTCATGAGCAATGACCACCACCCATGCCTTGGCTATGTGCTTCTAGGAATCAAATACCCATATCAGCGTGCTGTGACATTTGAAGAGAGAATGTGATATTGTATCTAAAGGAGAAATAAACAGCATTGTGGTAATAACGAGAGTTGCTTCTACAAAAAAACAAAAAACACTTCAAATGTGCAGTTTCACTTAACCCCCTACAGTCAACAGACGCACCAGTGAATCAATTTAAGTTACATAACAAAAAAATCCCCATCAAAATCCATAAGTTTAAGCTAGAGATATCAGTTTTTTTTTATTGGATGCGTCTCAATCGACCATATTCACCAGTTTTGCACTTCCACATCTGCGGTAAAAGGTGGCATTCCAAAAAACGGTCTTCTCACGAAAATGTCAATAGTTTCCAAACTGTTTGGGCTACAAACTAATGGGGAGGGCTACAAACTAACCCCACTGTGGAAAGCGGAGATTCTCACGAACATGATGGTGTTCTCAGTTTTGCTCTCGACCCCTAAAAGTGTAACATGACTTTCCTGAAGGTAACCAGTACCAGTGAAAAAACAAACAAATGAATGTACCAGTAAAAAAAACGAATGGAAGTATGAAGGTAGTTTTGTGCCTACCAAAAAAAAGGGGTTAAATACGTGAATAATGTTTTTATTATATAAATATATATACATATTACCTGAGTTTTATTTATATCTCCTAGATTTAGGACAAACACTTCAAAACCTTGTTTCTTATGATTTGCCATTTATGAATGTGTAATCAATGCATTTCTATGGGCTTTAGTAGTGAAGGCCAAAATCAATATTTTATCAAACAATGTTTGTATATATTTTTTTATACCTACAGGGATCCTAAAATTTAAAATCAAATAGTTAGTATGACCATCTTAAAACATTTCCATATGTCAGCTTAGCACCCCCCACCCCCAAAGACTCTAAAGAAATGAACTTCACATGTGTAACCATATTTTCACATGTATTACATAAACAGAAGCCCATTGAAAAAAACAGAGAAGCTACGTGTCTCCTTATTTATCCTTTTTAACATGTAAAAATTAGAGCCATCAGTTAACTCAAGTTAACTTTTTGTAATTTTAGTGGACTTTTTTGATCGCACTGAAAGCGTAAAACATTCACTGTAATCATCCAAAATGTATAATCTACTGTATACATGTAAAAACAACAATGCAATGTCAAAAACTCATTGAATAACACATTCTTAAATGGCAAAAAAGACAGTAATATGAAATCATAAGGAATAAGCTTTTGAAGTGTCTGTCCTACAGTACAATATATATCTTAGAAAGACCTTTTTTTTTACACACATTTACCCCTTACTTTTTGGGGGCACAAAACTACCTCATACTTCCATTTGTTTGTATGGGCTATCTTCAGATGAGTCCCATGACACTTATAGGGGTCATAGAGCAAAACTGAGAACTATATTGTGTTCGTGAGAGTCTCCCCTTTCAATAGTGGAGTCCTATGAGTTTGTAGCTGAAACGGACACTACAGACGTTTTCACCAGAAGACCGATTTTCGGGATGTCTCGTGGTATGACAAACACCACTGTAGCTCGGCCACCTTGCATCGCAAATGCGGAAGGCCAACATAGATGGTTGAGGTGGATTGAGACGCAGCCCATGCTTAAACTGATGGATAGCTTAAAGTGACAGATTTTGAAGGTATTTTATTTATTAAGTTACTTAGATTGACGCACGGGTCAATTTTCACATGATTTGTTCACACGTGTTATGTCACATTATTTTTTTGATGCTTTTTTTCTGTAAGGGTGAAAATATACTCCATGGACTATAATTGTGAGTTGTGAGATAATACCTTGGACTCAGTATGAAGGAATCATACCCCCCAATGCTCTCTCTAAACAACTACTTAAGGTAGTAACCTTTGAATATCAGCGAAAAGGCACCTGTAGGAAAGGTGTCAACATCAACACAACTCATTCATTATGTGATAGAGCTGGGGAAAGGCACAATTGAGCTACATGGGTGAGAGGGGGCTATAAGTTACATGTAGATCTAGATAATGTGTTACCTCTGTCATGAAATTCATTGTGGTTTATTGCACCTATTCATCGTTAAAGGCAAATAGCGCTTTCAAACCTCTCTCTCTCCAGCAGAGCAGGTATTAATAAGGTTTATCATCCCTTTGAGTTTATACAGTTACTTTACACCACATGGCTTCAGCTGATTTCATTATAATATGCTTAGAATGTATTTGTTGTGATTTGGTAATGAGGAAAATGTCTGGCCATCTTGACTGTATATGGATTAAGTGAAATTTGTGAGATTTGAGAATTGTGCATGTCTCATTATTAGTGTTTGTTAGGATCCTCTCACATCCAGACGTTGCTTGGCCCTGGGGTGAAGGTGTTGATGGGGAAACAAAGCCTCTTGCCCTGCTGAACACCAGACAAAATGACATCAGATGGCGCCTGTGTGCTGCTTGGGGACCTGCTGGCTACAACAGCTGTCAGGAACACGAAGAGCAGGAGAGAGCAGGGGCATGGAGCAGGGGAAGCCCTGGCTGAATTTACACACAGGGACAAGGACCAGACTATCACCACATCATCCTTATGTTAATGCCTTATTTCCCTATTTGCAAGTTGTGATTAGTCAACAATGGATAAGGAAAGTAGTGAAACCTTAAGGTGGTTAAATCATCCTGTACATAATTGTATGTGTCAATTTGATTCTTCAAAGCTCCCATTTGCTCTCTATTGCATGTATTGCAGTAGGTCTGAGGAGTATGGAGGAAGAGTATGGGGCGCATTAGTGTATGTTGCTGTAATATGTTATGATAAACTGATTTATCAGTGCTGAACCTCTACATGATAGCTATTACTGTATCCCATGTCGGCAGGATGCATTGGTGGAGGGACGAATCATCCAAAACCTTCATTATTGATGCATGCTTCACCACGACAGAGGGTCTCCTCCTCCTCCTCTTCCTCCTCCCTGATTCACTCTCATGATAATGGCTCATCATTCATTACTCTCCCCACTAAAACACTGCTAAGGTGTGTTTAAGTATGCTGCTTAACAGTATGTTCACTTTCTTGCTTCATTCAGTCATTTGCAATACATTTAGCTTTACACTTTTTTTACTTGATTTGTAGCTCTCTATCGCTCTCTACGTAGCCTCAAAGCTAGAAGAAAGGATGATTTAAATGTAGCTGCCACCCATATGACAGTGTCATTTGTATTCGGTGTGAGTCCCTCTCTACTTTAGACCAATAAACACACACCGATACAGATGATGATACCCTTCTGTCAGGACAAGCTGCTATGAGTGGGTAATTTAGGAACTGGTAAAGAGGAAATGAGGAACAAGCAGGTCTGTAAATTCAGTCTTGTGCTCACACAACCAGAACAACCCACCATACTGTCATTTTATTCTGAGCATGCACATTAATTTATTGGATTTGCTCAGAATACAAGAAAATAACCTCTCTCTCTCTCTCGCTCTTCATATTTTAGTTTTGCTGTTTCACCGATAGAGCCAATAAAAGATAGATATTGCTTTTTATATTCCCTGCTAATTGTCTTGGATTCCCCCGGTACTGCTGCTCATTCCGTTCACCAGCTCCGGAGGTCTATGTCACCGGCCTTCTAGGCGTCACTGAACTGGATCATTATCACCAATCCCGGAATGTCTTGTCTCATTACGCACACCTGGTTCCCATTCCCCCTGATTAGTATGTGTATACAGTTGAAGTCGGAAGTTTACATACACCTTAGGCAAATACATTTAAACTCAGTTTTACACAATTCCTGACATTTAATCCTAGTAAAAAAGACCCTGTCTTGGGTCAGTTAGGATCATCACTTTATTTTAAGAATGTGAAATGTCAAAATAATAGTAGAGAGAATGATTTATTTCAGCTTTTATTTTTTTAATCACATTCCAAGTGGGTCAGAAGTTTACATGCACTCAATTGGTATTTGGTACCATTGCTGTTAATTATTTAACTTTGGTCAAACGTTACAGGTAGCCTTCCACAAGCTTCCCACAATAAGTTGAGTGAATTTTGGCCCATTCCTCCTGACAGAGCTGGTGTAACTGAGTCAGGTTTGTAGGCCTCCTTGCTCGCACACGCTTTTTCAGATTTCTATAGGATTGAGGTCAGGGCTTTGTGATTGCCACTCCAATACCTTGACTATGTTGTCCTTAAGCCATTTTGCCATGACTTTGGAAGTATGCTTGGGGTCATTGTCCTTTTGGAAGACCGATTTGCGACCAAGCTTTAACTTCCTGACTGATGTCTTGAGATGTTGCTTCAATATATCCACATCATTTTCCTCCCTCATGATGCCATCTATTTTGTGAAGTGCACCAGTCCCTCCTGCTGCAAAGCACCCCCACAACATGATGCTGCCACCCCCGTGCTTCACGGTTGGGATGGTGTTCTTCGGCTTACAAACCTCCCCCTTTTTCCTCCAAACATAACGATGGTCATTATGGCCAAACAGTTCTATTTTTGTTTCATCAGACCAGAGGACATTTCTCCAAAAAGTACGATCTTTGTCCCATGTGCAGTTGCAAACCATAGTCTGGCTTTTATTATGGCGGTTTTGGAGCAGTGGCTTCTTTGTTGCTGAGTGGCCTTTCAGGTTATGTCGATATATGACTTGTTTTACTGTGGATATAGTAACTTTTGTACCTGTTTCCTCCAGCATCTTCACAAGGTCCTTTACTGTTGTTCTGGGATTGATCTGCACTTTTCACACCGAAGTACGTTCATCTCTAGGAGACAGAATGTGTCTCCTTCCTGAGCGGTATGGCAGCTGTGTGGTCCCATGGTGTTTATACTTCCGTACTAATGTTTGTACAGATACATTTGATACCTTCAGGCATTTGGAAATTGCTCCCAATGATGAACCAGACTTGAGGTCTACATTTTTTTTTCTTGGGCCTTGGCTGATTTCTTTTGATTTTCCCATGATGTCAAGCAAAGAGGCGCTGAGTTTGGAGGTAGGCATAGAAATGCATCCACAGGTACACCTCCAATTGACTCAAATTATGTCAATTAGCCTATCAGAAGCTTCTTAAGCCATGACATCATTCTCTGGAATTTTCTAAGCTGTTTAAAGGCACAGTCAACTTAGTGTATGTAAACTTCTGACCCACTTGATTTGTGATACAGTGAATTGTAAGTGAAATAATCTGTCTGTAAACAATTGTTGTAAAAATTACTTGTGTCATGCACAAAGTAGATGTCCTAACCGAATTGCCAAAACTATAGTTAACAAGAAATTTGTGGAGTGGTTGAACAACTCGTTTTAATGACTCCAACCTAAGTGTATGTAAACTTCCGACTTCAACTGTATATGTGCCCTCTGTTCCATGTCCGTTGGTCTTGTGAGTACCTGTGTTGTATCGGCTTGCGTGTTACCGTGTTAGTGTGCACTTGTCATTATAGGTCTTGTCCCATGTATTGTTATTACGGGTCTCGTCCCGTATGTTTATTAGAGGTTTACACCTCGCTCTTTGTTTGGGTTACAGCCCTGTGTTTTATATATATGGAAACTTTTGAGTGTTTTCTATCCAAATCTATCTATTATATGCATATCCTAGCTTCTGGGCCTGAGTAACAGGCAATTTACTTTGGGCACGACATTCATCTGTATTTCCGAATACTGTCCCCTGTCACTAAAAAGTTAACAGAGTCACTGGTGGTTCCTGCTTTAAAGTTTGCTTGTAAGCAGGAATTAGGAGGATAGAATTATGTTCAGATTTGACAAATGGAGGGCGAGGGAGAGCTTTGTGCGCGTCTCTGTGTATGGAGTAAAGGTAGTCTAGAGTTTTTTCCCCTCTGGTTGCACATTTAACATGCTGGTTTAAATAAGGTACAAAGGATTTAACCTCTTATGGCTAGGGGGCAGTATTTTCACGGCTGGATAAAAAACATACCCGATTTAATCTGGTTACTAATCCTACCCAGTAACTAGAATATGCATATACTTATTATATATAGATAGAAAACACCCTAAAGTTTCTAAAACTGTTTGAATGGTGTCTGTGAGTATAACAGAACTTAAATGGCAGGTCAAAACCTGAGAGATTCCTTTACAGGAAGTGGCCTGTCTGACCATTTCTTGAACTTCTTTGCCATCTCTATCTTTTACAAAGGATCTCTGCTCTAACGTGACACTTCCTACGTCGTCCATGGGCGCTCAGAGCCCGGGAAAAAACAGAATGTCGTCATCCCAGCCCCAGGCTGAAACACATTATCGCCTTTCTCAAGTGGCCGATCAAGGGACTGTGGGCTTAGGCGCGTGACCTGGCCGCCCCCGTCTTTGTGATTTTTTCCTCTGTTTGCCGAAAAGGAGATTCCCGGTCGGAATATTATCGCTTTTCTACGAGAAAAATGGCATAAAAATTTATTTTAAACAGCGGTTGACATGCTTCGAAGTACGGTAATGGAATATTTAGAATTTTTTTGTCACGAATTGCGCCATGCGCACGACCCTGATTTACCATTTCGGATAGTGTCTGGGACGCACGAACAAAACGCCGCTATTCGGATATAACGATGGATTATTTTGGACCAAACCAACATTTGTTATTGAAGTAGCAGTCCTGGGAGTGCATTCTGACGAAGACAACAAAAAGGTAATCAAACTTTTATAATAGTAAATCTGATATTGGTGAGTGCTAAACTTGCCGGGTGTCTAAATAGCTAGCCCGTGATGGCTGGGCTATGTACTTAGAATATTGCAAAATGTGCTTTCACCAAAAAGCTATTTTAAAATCGGACATATCGAGTGCATAGAGGAGTTCTGTATCTATAATTCTTAAAATAATTGTTATGCTTTTTGTGAACGTTTATCGTGAGTAATTTAGTAAATTGTTAGCAAATTCCTCCGGAAGTTTGCGGGGGGTATGCTAGTTCTGAACGTCACATGCTAATGTAAAAAGCTGTTTTTTGATATAAATATGAACTTGATTGAACAAAACATGCATGTATTGTATAACATAATGTCCTAGGTGTGTCATCTGATGAAGATCATCAAAGGTTAGTGCTGCATTTAGCTGTCTTCTGGGTTTTTGTGACATTATATGCTAGCTTGAAAAATGGGTGTCTGATTATTTCTGGCTTGGTACTCTGCTGACATAATCTAATGTTTTGCTTTCTCTGTAAAGCCTTTTTGAAATCGGACAGTGTGGTTAGATAAATGAGAGTCTTGTCTTTAAAATGCTGTGAAATAGTCATATGTTTGAAAAATTGAAGTTTTTGTATTTTTGAGGAATTTGTCATTCGCGCCACGCCTATCATTGGATATTGGAGCAGGTGTTCCGCTAGCGGAACGTCTAGATGTAAGAGGTTAAGTTTCCCTGCATTAAAGTCTCCGGCCACTAGGAGTGCCGCCTCTGGATGAACACTCTTTCCTGTTTGCTTATGGCCGTATACAGCTCATTGAGTGCGCTCTTAGTGCCAGCTTTGGTTTGTGATGTAAATAGACAGCTACGAAGAATATAGATGAAAACTCTCTTGGTAAAAAGTGTGGTCTACAGCTTATCATGAGATACTCTACCTCAGGCGAGCAAAACCTTTACAAATATACATAGACTGCCACCCATTGTCTTAGCAGAGTCGGCTGTTCTATCCTGCCGAAAAAGTGTAAAACCCACCAGCTGTATGTTATTCATGTCATCGTTCAGCCACGACTCTGTGAAATATAAGATATTACAGTTTTTAATGTCCCATTACTGTATTTCCTTAATAACATTTTTAATGACATCACAAAATAACAACCAAAATGACATTAGCGGTCTTTAGACCACCTCTGACCCTTCCCCATGTTCTATATTATAAATATTGTTCTAGTATTCGCTTTAGAATGTGTTCGAGTTTAGTCGGGAAAAGACTTCTTAAAACAAAGGCACATTCCTCTGGTGAACATTGGAGAGGGAGATGCTGAATGTTCTGTCCTTGATTTACAACAGGGCGTGAGGTGTTAATCCCCACCAGTTATTTAATGCAAAGCTGATCTGACCTATTTGGATCCTCACAGGACAGTCATGACAACATGTTTTGACTTTGTCATTGTGGGGTATTGTGTGTAGATGGGTGAGAAAAAAACATTTTGAATTCATTTTGAATTCAGGCTGTAACACAACAAAATGTGGAATAAGTCAAGGGGTATGAATACTTTCTGAAGGCACTGTACATTATCTATATTATTCACCAAGAGGCAGGTTTTTTACAGGTGCGTAATGAGCAGATGTTTGTATGCTGTGTATCATCTCTTTAGCTCCAATGATTATCAGCTCTTCATTGGCAGTGAACTCAGGTGCACTGCGAGGCAGGACACCCTAGCCTTCCACGTAGGCTGTGCCCATGGGAAAAGCCTTTTGTTTGAGACAATAAGATGGCCCCTAAGTGAACCAGGAATGTGTGTGTTGGGTGCATCGGTCAACATCAGGGGCCGGATGAGAAGTTTCAACTTCTTCAGTTCATTGGTTTCAGCTTGTTCACCATGGCTAAGTTTAGACAGGCATCCCAATTCTGATCTTTTCTCACTTACTGGTCTTTGGTCCAATAAGATCAGCTCTTTTACCAATAATTGGGAAATGGAAAGGGTTACTTAATCAGGAATGGTGAATTTCGACTAGACCAGCCAGAATACGGCATGAGTTGATTATGGCAACTTGGTATGAACTTTGAACTGTTATTCACTAAAGAAGAAGTGATACATCCTAGACGTCGAGTTATCAGCTGCAGCTGTAAACGTACGTGGCCTAGGAAAGGACAGACAATCTCCTAAGAATGACAGAGTATTTCAACGTATCCGTTCTACAACACTACGACCAGAAAGATTCTTCGAAGGACAGTGGAGATCTCTGCTGGGCAAACCAGTCTTCTTCAACCCATCTATCGAAGCGCAGCTCAGAGTAAATATATATCTTGCATTTTCCTTTTCCGAATGGGCGGTTATTAAAATGCATAAGATTCTGTATTTACGGTAGCATAGCTTCTCAAGGTCCGATAGAGACCCAATCCCTTTGTCCCTCAGTCATCCCACACTTTCATTCAAACACAACCCCCTTCCTTTGTGTAACCAGCCGTCATATCGGGTTAGCCCACTAGGGGCTTTTCATGACATGATTTGTAATCGATGTATGATCTATCCTGTGTATATATATATGTAATTCTGTGTGATTATTTAGGTATTTAGTAAATAAATAATTAAGCCAATTTATGTATTGCTGATTCAACTTGTTAGCTAGGGTTCGTGCAGATAACCAAGTACTTACGACAATCATAATGAGACTGATCGAGGTGACGATAAATAATTGACTGCTATTGATATAAAAATCTTTAAGAGAGTAGATTCGGGAGATGTCCGCAATATATAAATTAATGCTTCCATGGTGCCCCAGGTTATTAATAGTTTAATTGTTGCATGGTTTAATTCAATCACGTAATCAATTAAATGTTAGACAATCGATTTGATAAAATAGCATGTCATATAATTTAATCATAGTCAGAGACACGACAAGGGCGACAGGATGAGGAGTGATGAGGTGGTGGGCCTTTATCTTCAAATGGTATTTTTTATTTTTTATTGGCTGTCTTGTCTCTTTGCATAACCTCTCCCCTCAGAACATGATGATGGTTTGGGGGCATCAGACCCCTGCAGTGAGACACATGTTCAGAAGGCCTCACCTGCTGAGATCAGAGACGTTGAGTATTCTGGGGAGATTTACTCCTGAAGCCTCCATTTCATGCAGCCTGTTTAATCTCTGACGCCTCTGAACTTTCTCATCTCAGGCCTGCCACTGAAGCGCCATACAGGGGATCTAATGAATAAGACCCCACCCCCCAAAGGAAGCTGTGTTTCCGTAATAGCTTCTCATCAGGTGAAGCCCAGCAGGGGCACAGCTCTGTTCATCCCCTTCAAACCCCTCAGGTGCATCGGCTAGGAGACAGACAGATTCCATCTGCAAAATGCATTCCTATTTACCCCATCTGTCCTGTGAGACAGACATATGGATGTTTATTACCCTATCTACTATTGTCATGGGTAAGAGACTCCCCTTTCATTATGTTCCATACAGATGTGATAAATTGCTAATTTACATACAGCTACGTCTTACTGCTCTAACACATCATTTGTGCAAGTGCAGTCTGCCTTGCACCCCATTTATAATTTTACAGGTGCCAGGAGCCTAACTGGTTGGTGGGACAGTAATTTAGAAATTAAAAATATAATGACAAAAACACAGTGTTCAGGTACACCACGGGCCGTTAATTACCGGCCCAACGCCGTCACACAGACCCTGCAGACAAGGAAAGTGAGGGGTAGATACATTCAAGCCAACACAGCCGACCCAGTCATTAAATACATTCCCAGCTAAATCCCACAGCTACGATTGTATTTGGGTTATATTTGCCAGTGATTTGTTTGCCGGAACTAATGTTCAGTTGGGATTCACCCTCTTTGTGGTCATTAAAAATGAGTGCGAGAGAACGTAAGCGAGGAGTACAGGGTTTAGTTCAGCAAATTATTTCCATGACGTACACTGACAATGATCCCTTATTGATGTCACCTGTTAAAGGAGGGCTGGGTGACAGGTTAAAAAATTCTTAAGGATCCACCCCTTTTTTTCAATTTTCGCCTAACATGACATACCCAAATCTAACTGCCTGTAGCTCAGGACCTGAAGCAAGGATATGCATATTCTTGATACCATTTGAAAGAAAACTTTGAAGTTTGTGGAACTGCGAAATGAATGTAGGAGAATATAACACATTAGATTTAGTAAAAGATAATACAGAGAAAAAAAACTGTTTTTTCGTATTTTTTGTACCATCATCTTTGAAATGAAAGAGAAAGGCCATAATGTATTATTCCAGCCGAGGGACAATTTAGATTTTGGCCACTAGATGGCAGCAGTGTATGTGCAAAGTGTTATCACTGATCCAATGAACCATTGCATTTCTGTTCAAAATGTTGTATCAAGACTGCCCAAATGTGCCTAATTTGTTGATTAATAACTGTTCATGTTCAAAACTGTGCACTCTCCTCAAACAATAGCATGGTATTCTTTCACTGTAATAGCTACTGTAAATTGGACAGTGCAGTTAGATGAACAATAATTTAAGCTTTCTGCCAATATCAGATATGTCTATGTCCTGGGAAATTTTCTTGTTACTTACAACCTCATGCTAATTACATTAGCGCATATGAGCTCAACCGTCCCACGGGTGGGACACCGATCTGTAGAGATCATTAAGAGGATTTATTAATGAAGGATTTTTAAGCCTTGAGACAATTGAGACATGGATTGTGTATATGTGTCATTCAGAGGGTGAATGGGCAAGACAAAAGATTTTAGTGCCTTTGAACGGGGTATCAACCATTTACCGTGTGTATCAAGATTGGTCCACCACCTATCCAGCCAACTTGACACAACTGTGGGAAGCATTGGAGTCAACATGGACCAGCATCCATGTGGAACGCTTTGGACACCTTGTAGAGTCCATGCCCCAATGAATTGAGACTGTTCTGAGGGCAAAGGTGTTCCTAATGTTTTGTACACTCAGTGTACATGCATGTACACTATAACTTGTTTTCATTCACAAATCTTATTGTGCCTTTAAATACATACCAAATGTTTTAGCAGTTGTATCTATTTCTCTTTGCTTTATTTTAGTGTGGTAAATAATTTGTCTACCTTTCCATAGAAACTGATGGCCTTTAACATCTGTGAGTCTGATCCATATGTTTATTTAATTATTTTTCTGTTTCATTGCCATAGGCAGCCCAGGGTTCTGGAGTACCATTTCTCAAATGCCGTCTGGGCATTCAAGAAACACCCAGATGGCATTTCTCAAATGCATACTCAGTTTGATCAGATTTTGAATTTAGTTGTACCTTTATTTAACCAGGTAGGCTAGTTGAGAACAAGTTCTCATTTGCAACTGCGACCTGGCCAAGATAAAGCATAGCAATTCGACACATACAACAACACAGAGTTACACATGGAATAAACAAAACATACAGTCAATAATACAGTAGAACAAAAGAAAACAAAAGTCTATATACAGTGAGTGCAAAAGGTAAGTTAAGGCAATAAATAGGCCATGGTGGCGAAGTAATTACAATATAGCAATTAAACACTGGAATGGTAGATGTGCAAAAGATGATTGTGCAAGTAGAGATGTTGGGGTGCAAAGGAGCAAGATAAATAAATGAATAAATACAGTATGCGGATGAGGTAGGTAGATAGATGGGCTGTTTACAGATGGGCTATGTACAGGTGCAGTGATCTTTGAGCTGCTCTGACAGCTGGTGCTTAAAGCTAGTGAGGGAGATATGAGTCTCCAGCTTCAGAGATTTTTGCAGTTCGTTCCAGTCATTGGCAGCAGAGAACTGGAAGGAAAGACGACCAAAGGAGGAATTGGCTTTGGGGGTGACCAGTAAGATATACCTGCTGGAGCGCGTGCTACGAGTGGGTGGTGCTATGGTGACCAGTGAGCTGAGATAAGACGGGGCTTTCCCTAGCAGAGACTAGGTAGATAACCTGTAGCCAGTGGGTTTGGCGACGAGTATGAAGCGAGGGCTAACCAACGAGAGCGTACAGGTCGCAATGGTGGGTAGTGTATGGGGCTTTGGTGACAAAACGGATGGCACTGTGATAGACTGCATCCAGTATGTTGAGTAGAGTGTTGGAGGCTATTTTATAGATGACATCACCGAAGTCAAGGATCGGTAGGATGGTCAGTTTTACGAGGGTATGTTTGGCAGCATAAGTGAAGGATGCTTTGTTGCGATATAGGAAGCCGATTCTAGATTTAATTTTGGATTGGAGTTGCTTAATGTGAGTCTGGAAGGACTATCTTGCATAATATTTGTTTTTGGTCATTTCTGCATGTTAAACTACACTATATATGAAAGTACACTACCAGTCAAAAGTTTGGACACCTACTCATTCAAGGGATTTTCTTAATTTTTTTATTGTTTTATACATTGTATAATAATAGTGAAGACATCAAAACTATGAAATAACACATATGGAATCATGTAGTAACCAAGAAAGTGTTAAACAAATCAAAATATATTTAATATTTGAGATTCTTCAAAGTAGCCACCCTTTACCTTGATTACAGCTTTGTACACGCTTGGCATTCTCTCAACCAGCTTCACCTGGAATGCTTTTTCAACAGTCTTGAAGGGGTTTCCACATATGCTGAGCACTTGTTGGTTCCTTTTCCTTCACTCTGCGATCCAACTCATCCCAAACCATCTGAAATGGGTTGAGGTCCGGTGATTGTGGAGGCCAGGTCATCTGATGCAGCACTCCATCATCTTTTTGGTGAAATAGCCCTTACACAGCCTGGAGGTGTGTTTGGGGTCATTGTCCTGTTGAAAAACAAATGATAGTGGGACTAAGCGCAAAACAGATTGGATGGCGTATCGCTGCAGAATGCTGTGGTAGCCATGCTGGTTAAGTGTGCTTTGAATTGTAAATAAATCACAGACACTGTCACCAGCAAAGCACCCCCACACCATCACACCTCCTCCATGCATCATGATGGGAACCACACATGCAGAGATTATGTGTTCACCTACTCTGCCTCTCACAAAGACACGGAGGTTGGAACCACAATTCTCCAATTTGGACTCATCAAACCGAAGGACAGATTTCCACAGGTCTAATGTCCATTGCTCATGTTTCTTGGACCAAGCAAGTCTCTTATTATTATTGGTGTCCTTTAGTAATGGTTTCTTTGCAGCAATTCGACCATGAAGGCCTGATTCAATGAACAGTTGATGTTGAGATGTGTCTGTCACTTGAACTCTGAAGCATTTATTTGGGATGCAATCTGAGATGCAGTTCATTCTAATTCATTTTTCCTCTGCAGCAGAGTTAACTCTGGGTCTTCCTCTGGGTCTTCCTTTCCTGTGGCAGTCCTCATGAGAGCCAGTTTCATCATCGTGCTTGATGGTTTTTGCAAATGCACTTGAAGAAACTTTCCAAGTTCTTGAAGTGTTCCGGATTGACTGATCTTCATGTCTTAAAGTAATGATGGACTGTCATTTCTCCTTGCTTGTTTGAGCTGTTCTGGTCTTTTACCAAATAGGGATGTCTTCTGTATACTAACCCTACCTTGTCACAACACAACTGATGACAGGAGAAAGCTACCTGCCCCAATGCATAGGGCCAAATATATAACATTTGGTGGAGGAGGAAAAAGGGTCTGACTGTTTTACATGGTTTGGTCTATGCCCCTTAGTTCCAGTGAAGGGAAATCTTAACGCTACAGCATACAATGACATTCTAGACGATTTTGTGCTTCCAACTTTGTGGCAACAGTTTGGGGAAGGTCCTTTCCTGTTTCAGCATGACAATGCCTCCGTGCACAAAGCGAGGTCTATACAGAAATGGTTTGTCGAGAACCATGTGGAAGAACTTGACTGGCGTGCATTGAACCCTGAGCTCAACCCCATCGAACACCTTTGGGATGAATTGGAATGCCGACTGCGAGCCCAACATCAGTGCCCGACCTCACTAATGCTCTTGTGGCTTAATGGAAGCAAGTCCCCGCAGCAATGTTCCAACATCTAGTGGAAAACCTTCCCAGAGGAGTGGAGGCTGTTATAGCAGCTAAGGGGGGACCAACTCCATATTAATGCCCATGATATTGGAAGGAGATGTTTGACGAGCAGGTGTCCACATAATTTTGGTCATGAAATGTATTTGGTTAGCTACATTATTACGATTCTAATACAGCTAGCTAATCGAGTGTGGAAATAAAACGGTTGCTTTGTGTATATCTTGTTTGTCTCGATTGGCATTGTTGTCCTGGCTGGAAGACGGTTCAGGGAGCGGGTGAGTCCATAGTAAGTCAATAAGGCTAACTGGCTAGCTAGCTAGCTACGAAGAATTGGTAGCTAACCACGAAAAATGTACATTACTTTTATGTCCTTTTTGCATGTTTAACTAGCTGGCTAGCTAGATTATTATGATTCACATATCTAGCTGATAATTCTGAAGTAAAACATATTTTTTGGTGTATATCTTGGAAGGAGGTTCAGTGAACAGGGAGGTGAAGCGTGAGGTAATACAGTAGGGGGATGCGAGTGCTTCTCAAAGTTATTATTTTATGCATTCTCCACAACCTCGTCCTCACAAGAACGTACTCAAGAGAATGTGGTCTGAGAATGCACTTGGAGCATGAGAGTGTGGAGCACAGTAGTATGCCTATTGAGAAACACCTAGGATCTTTTCTGTCTGCCACAGCATGTTTCAGAGCCCCTAATTCAATCCAGTCATGCTCTTTCTGCCTCACACACCTATCTGGCAGAACTGCACTCTGAAGTCATATAATTGCTGGGAATATACTGCTTCTGAACATGCATTCAGAGTGCACACACACATTTGCCAACTCAGCACAATAACCATTCCATTTCTCTAGCAGTTATGAAGACTCTTCTGGGAATAAAATGCATCATTACAAACCCCATTTTCCAGTCATTCTATTCTATTGCCTTTCCCACCTTCACCATAGTACAGTCCTCAGTGAAAATAAACTATTTATTGTAAAATATACTAGTGTTGTTATATAATACAGTATGTCATATCCTGTCAGACTATATTGCATTAAATTTAAACAAAATATTACTGGTTTTCATTTTTGTATGTTGATATATTTTAGAGGTTTGCCATGAAGAAAATTACAATGATTTATGATGCTAATTTGGTATGAACTGAAAAGGTCTAATTTACATAAATTTTACTATAGGACTGAGCAGCCACAGAGGGATGTTGCCTGGAGTTCCAGTATGAGTGGATTGACTGCTGTTGGCATGATTCAACTCTCCTCTGCATGTGTCCTGTTTCTGAGGAGAGGATGTGTGAGGGGGCAGCAGCACTCTGGTGAGGTCATTTGTTCTTGTTGAGAACTCTGACGTTCTGTCATCAGCCAGCTGGGACCTCATTTACCTCAGTAGAGTTGAGAAGTCCACAGTTAGAACAGGAACAAGACAAGGGGACTGAGGAGTATTGGATACGATGCTACTGCAACATTGTGGGACGTTTATGGTGGTCTCTCTGTCTCACTCTTTCTCTCTCTCTCTCTCTCTCTCTCTCTCTCTCTCTCTCTCTCTCTCTCTCTCTCTCTTTCTACCCCCTCTCTTTATGTGGTGTGCTGGTTTCTTGGCTGCAAGATAAGGCCTGTGCTAATGCTTAATTAATCAATGCAAGTTACGCCATGGCCAGTGGAGTCAGATATTTGGGGAGTGGAAAGTAGAGTGTCCAAGCCACTAATGAGGCCCCTGGAGGTGAGACCACCCTGACAGACAGACAGGGCCTGAAATCTACTATCCGATACTACATTTTCTCCTGTCTTCCCTGGGAGGCCAGGGATCCACACATCCAGGACATGGGTTTCTGTGTCATACAGTACTTTTGATTCTTGTTATTATAGACACTTTGTTCTTGTTTCTTGTGTTTTTATATACATTTGGTTTGTGCTTTTTATGGTGAGTTATTTTATGGAACTGTGCATTTAGTGTGTTCTTGATTATGGTTAGGTCAACTATCTTTTACTTGGGGGGGGGGGGGGTTACAGTCATTTGGGAGAATTGCTCCCAGAAATAGGTTTCGCAGCAGTTATCTACTAAAAGTAATGCTAAGAATGACCATAGATACTTTAACACCATGCCTGGTGTTCATATCTGTTAGATATTTGATACATTTTAGAATGAGTGGGGCTACTAATGGAATAGAAAAAAGCAGACATTTTATTCTTGCTCATAGGAACAGTCTCGGATATACAGTGAGGGGGTAGGGCTAAAATGTAACATGTCATTGAACAGCTTGTGAACATCCAAGCTCATCATTGTCCAGTTTGCTGTCAGGTTATAGCTTCAGATGGTTGTGTGTTTTGGCATATTTCCAAACAGAGTGGAATTGTATTTGCAAGGTGACTAACAAAGAGCTAAATGGGACAAATGACATACAGGATGATGGACAATGAAGGTTAGGAATCATGATATTGTTATTTTGCAATGAGGGCAACCATCAATAGTAAAATATAAATTCACATCTGTCCCACTTCAATCATGTCAGTCATGTCCAAACCGATGACCTCTCACTCAGTCATGTCATATCTATTTTAACAAATAATCTTTTATCAGACATGTTGACATTAAATGTAGGTTTCCCCATTATTTGGGTGGTGTGGACAGGCTGAAGCCCCTAGGCCCAGGTCCATGGGGGGCCCAAAGGTACAAAAAATTATAATAATAAAAAATGCATATATACAGTATACATATATTAGCTATGTAATATATACTTTTTATTTGTTTACTGCAACCGCCAACCACGAGGATTCAAGAGACCACTCTCAATGAGTGTAGACAGCCTGCTGCTGTCTGCTGCTGCTTTGATAATCGTCAGACGGGGCAGGATAGGAGCTAGGGGGACAACGTGGGTAACTGAGGGGGCCCTGCCTTGATTGGGTGACTGATAAATAAAAAAATAAACTGCATAATAAATACATGTGACTGGTCAATTGTATGAGGAAGGGGCTGGCCCAAGAGACAAAAAACAACAACAAAACAATTATGTTATTGTTATTATAATTATTATTTATTTTTATCCAACCACAGGAGCCCGCTCTCAATGTTCAAATACACCAGAGAGCAAATTTTGACAAAGAGGATTATTTTTTTTAAATAACTGTCGATTGGGGATCGAGGGTAACCTAATCCCTGTGACGGGATTGCTAGCATGGCGGGAAATTCAAAACATCAAAAATCTAATAATTTCAATTTCGCAAACAATCAACTATTTTACACCATTTAAAAGATAAACATCTCCTTAACCTGTTATGGCTAGGGGGCAGTATTTTCACGGCTGGATAAAAAACGTACCCGATTTAATCTGCTTACTACTCCTGCCCAGTAACTAGAATATGCATATAATTCTTGGCTTTGGATAGAAAACACTCCAAAGTTTCTAAAACTGTTTGAATGGTGTCTGTGAGAATAACAGAACTCAAATGGCAGGTCAAAACCTGAGAGATTCCTTTACAGGAAGTGGCCTGTCTGACCATTTCTTGAACTTCTTTGCCATCTCTATCTTTTACAAAGGATCTCTGCTCTAACGTGACACTTCCTACGTCTTCCATGGGCGCTCAGAGCCCGGGAAAAACCTGAATGTCGTCATCCCAGCCCCAGGCTGAAACACATTATCGCCTTTCTCAAGTGGCCGATCAAGGGACTGTGGGCTAAGGCGCGTGCCCTGGCCGCCCCCGTCTTTGTGATTTTTCCTCTGTTTGCCGAAAAGGAGATTCCAGGTCGGAATATTATCGCTTTTTTACGAGATAAATTGCATAAAAATTGATTTTAAACAGCGGTTGACATGCTTCGAAGTACGGTAATGGAATATTTAGAATTTTTTTGTCACGAATTGCGCCATGCGCGCGACCCTGATTTACTATTTCGGATAGTTTCTGGAACGCACGAACAAAACGCCGCTATTCGGATATAACGATGGATTATTTTGGACCAAACCAACATTTGTTATTGAAGTAGCAGTCCTGGGTGTGCATTCTGACGAAGACAACAAAAGGTAATCAAACTTTTATAATAGTAAATATGATTATGGTGAGTGCTAAACTTGCCGGGTGTCTAAATAGCGAGCCCGTGATGCCTGGGCTATGTACTTAGAATATTGCAAAATGTGCTTTCACCAAAAAGCTATTTTAAAATCGGACATATCGAGTGCATAGAGGAGGTCTGTATCTATAATTCTTAAAATAATTGTTATGCTTTTTGTGAACGTTTATCGTGAGTAATTTAGTAAAATGTTAGCGAATTCCCCGGAAGTTTGCGGGGGGTATGCTAGTTCTGAACGTCACATGCTAATGTAAAAAGCTGGTTTTTGATATAAATATGAACTTGATTGAACAAAACATGCATGTATTGTATAACATAATGTCCTAGGGTTGTCATCTGATGAAGATCATCAAAGGTGAGTGCTGCATTTAGCTGTCTTCTGGGTTTTGGTGACATTATATGCTGGCTTGAAAAATGGGTGTCTGATTATTTCTGGCTTGGTACTCTGCTGACATAATCTAATGTTTTGCTTTCGTTGTAAAGCCTTTTTGAAATCGGACAGTGTGGTTAGATTAACGAGAGTCTTGTCTTTAAATAGCTGTAAAATAGTCATATGTTTGAGAAATTGAAGTAATAGGATTTTTAACGTTTTGAAAATCGCGCCACAGGCTGCCAGTGGCTGTTACGTAGGTGGGACGCAAGCGTCCCACCTAGCCCATAGAGGATAATATTGTCATTCAAAGAATTATAGTTTAACATTTCGTAAATGCTACTGCATTGCCAGATTTCAAAATAACTTTACTGGGAAATCACACTTTGCAATAAACGTGGTGCTGTGCTAAGAACAATAGGCTAGGATATACAGGTTAGCACCATCTTGTAACCATCTAATATCAATAATACTATTGTCAATAATCCCTTACCTTTGATTATCTTCATCCATTGGCACTTCCAGGAATCCCAGGTCCACAACAAATGTGGTTTCTTTCGACAAAGTTCGTAATTTATTTCCAAATAACTCCAAGTTGTTCCATGTTGTTAGCGCTTCGGTAGGCTTCTCAAAAGTAGGGCGGGGGGGGAAGTCACGACGAAAAGTAAAAAAAAATAATCTATTTACGTTCATTCAAACATGTCAAACGTTGTTTAGCATCAATCTTTAGGGCCATTTTTAACGTGAAACATCAGTAATGTTTCAATCCGACCTCTCCTGTGTCTTGAAAAACGTTTTTGAAAAATGTCTCACCTCACATGAACTCACATGAACGCGCAGGTGCGGGCAATAATGAAGTGACGACATCCCAGTGACGTCAACTTCTCTTCCTTGTCATCCGATCTCTGTTCATCATAGACGCTTCAAACAACTTTATAAAGATCGTTGACATCTAGTGGAAGCCGTAGGAAGTGCGAAATGAATCCTTTGTCACTGTGTGATCTATTAGCAATGACTCGAAAATAGTACAGCCACAAAATTCTCATTTCCTGGTTGTATTTTTCTCAGGTTTTTGCCTGCCATATGAGTTTTGTTATACTTACAGACACCATTCAAACAGTTTTAGAAGATTCAGAGTGTTTTCTATCCAAATCTGTTAATATTATGCATATCCTAGCTTCTGAGTTGGTGTAGGAGGCAGTTAACCTGTTGGGTCTAGGGGGCAGCATTTGCACGTCTGGATAAAAAAAATGTACCCGATTTAATCTGGTTACTAATCCTACCCAGTAACTAGAATATGCATATACTTATTATATATGGATAGAAAACACTCTAAAGTTTCCAAAACTGTTTCAATGGTGTCTGTGAGTATAACAGAACTCATTTGGCAGGCAAAACCCTGAGACATTTTCTGACAGGAAGTGGATACCTGATGTGTTGTATTGACTTTAAACCTATCCCATTGAAAAACACAGGGGTTTAGGAATATTTTGGCACTTCCTATTGCTTCCACTAGATGTCACCAGCCTTTACAAAGTGTTTTGAGTCTTCTGGAGGGAGATCTGACCGAACAAGAGCCATGGAACGGTGATGTCCCATTAGACACCTGGCGCGCTACTTCATGTTGGGTACCCTCGTTCCAATACGTTATAAAAGACTATGCATTCGTCCACCTTGAATATTATTCATGTTCTGGTTAAAAAAGGCCCTAATGATTTATGCTATACAACGTTTGACATGTTTGAACGAACGGAAATATATTTTTTCCCCTCGTTCATGACGAGAAGTCCGGCTGGCTTACATCATGTGCTAACGAGACGGAGATTTTTGGACATAAATGATGAGCTTTTTTGAACAAAACTACATTCGTTATGGACCTGTGATACCTGGAAGTGACATCTGATGAAGAGAATCAAAGGTAATGGATTATTTACATAGTATTTTCGATTTTAGATCTCCCCAACATGACGTCTAGTCTGTATCGCAACGCGTATTTTTCTGGGCACAGTGCTCAGATTATTGCAAAGTGTGATTTCCCAGTAAGGTTATTTTTAAATCTGGCAAGTTGATTGCGTTCAAAAGATGTAAATCTATAATTCTTTAAATGACAATATAATATTTTACCAATGTTTTCTAATTTTAATTATTTAATTTGTGACGCTGACTTGACTGCCGGTTATTGGAGGGAAACGATTTCCTCAACATCAATGCCATAGTAAAACGCTGTTTTTGGATATAAATATCAACTTGATAGAACTAAAAATGCATGCATTGTCTAACATAATGTCCTAGGAGTGTCATCTGATGGAGATTGTAAAAGGTTAGTGTATCATTTTAGCTGGTTTTATGGTTTTGGTGACCCTGTCTTTGACTTGACAAAACATTACACACAACTCTTGTAAATGTACTGTCCTAACATACTCTAAATTTATGCTTTCGCCGTAAAACCTTTTTGAAATCGTAAAACGTGGTTAGATTAAGGAGATGTTTATCTTTCAAATGGTGTAACATAGTTGTATTTTTGAAAAATTTGAATTTTGACATTTATTTGGATTCAAATTTGCCGCTCTTGAAATGCACCTGCTGTTGATGGAGTGCACCACGGGTGGCACGCTAGCGTCCCACCTAGCCCCAAGAGGTTAAAAATGGGCACATATTTTTTTCAAAATTCTCAATACTGCCCCCTAGCCCCAACAGGATAAAGGAGAGTCTTGTCTTTAAAATGGTGTAAAATAGTCATATGTTTGAAAAATTGAAGTTTTGGGTTTTTTGAGGAATTTGTCATTCGCGCCACGCCTATCATTGGATATTGGAGCAGGTGTTCCGCTAGCAGAACGTCTATATGTAGGAGGTTAACGTGAAACATCAGTAATATTTCAACCCGACCTCTCCTGTGTCTTGAAACAAGTTTCGAAAAAGGTCTCGCCTCACATGAACGCGCATGTGCGCGCAATAATGAAGTGACGACATCCCAGGGACGTCAACTTCCCTTCCTTCTCATTCGGTCTCTGTTCATCATAGACGCTTCAAACAACTTTATAAAGATTGTTGACATCTAGTGGAAGCCATAGGAAGTGAAAAATGAATCCTTTGTCACTGTGTGTTTTATTGCCAATGACTTGAAAATAGTACAGCCACAAAATGTTCATTTCCTGCTTGTATTTTTTTCTCAGGTTTTTGCCTGCCATATGCGTTCTGTTATACTTAGAGACACCATTCAAACAGTTTTAGAAACTTCAGAGTGTTTCATATCCAAATCTACTAATGATATGCATATTCTATTTTCTGGGCCAGAGTAGTGACCTGTTTAAATTGGGTACGTTTTTCATCCGGCCGTGAAAATACTGCCCCCTAGCCGTATCAAAAGTAAATGTAATTGTTAAAATATAAGTATCAAAAGTATTTAAAATTCCTTATGTTAAGCAAACCAGACAGCACCATTTAACATTTTTGATTATTATTTATGGTTAGCGATGGGCACAATCCAACATTCAGACATCATTTACAAACTAAGCATGTGTGTTTAGTGAGTCTGCCAGTGTGTGAATAAGTGTGTGAATGGACCATTTTCCTGTCCTGCTAAGCAATCAAAATGTAATGAGTACTTTTGGGTGTCAAGGAAAATGTTTGGAGTAAAAAGTGCATTATTTTCTATAGGAATGTAGTGAAGTTAAAGTAAAAAATGTTAATTGTAAACTAAAGTACGGATACCCATTAAAAATGACTTAAGTAGTAAGTATAAAGTATACTTTAAAGTATTTTTACTTAAGTACTTTTACCACTGGCAGCATGCGAGCCAAATATACAGATTGTGGCATTGTGTCCATAGACATACAATATAATCCATTGATGTGTTTTGGAACCTCTCAGCCTGGTAATTTGAGTGTATAACTCATGGGAATGCTAACAATGGCTGCCAGTCTTGAATGACTGCCAGACTTGAATGGGAACTCCCATCTATGGATTACATTTCTATGGTTGCAAATGTCAAAATAGAATCACAGGAAAAACATACAGTTTGGAAAGCAAAATCCTACCGCTACGAAGAGATAACTAATCTGTCTGTAGAACCAATAGAACCAACTTTTTTCAACAACAAAAAATTGCAACCAGCAGCACTGTTTTTCAAAGTAGCTCATCTTGAGATAGGCTATTGCCAAGAGGAGCACATCGGCCATCACCGTGAGTAGTAGCCTATGGCTTCATCTTCATCAATAGGTGAGTCAGTGTGCTAATGGAAAATGTATTTAGTACCGTACTGTAGCCTATCATATAAACTCAGCAAAAAAGGAAACGTCCCTTTTTCAGGACCCTGTCTTTCAAAGATCATTTGTAAAAATCCAAATAACTTCACAGATCTTCATTGTAAAGGGTTTAAACACTGTTTCCCATGCTTGTTCAATGAACCATAAACAATTAACCTGTTGAGGACAGACGTTCCGCTAGCGGAACCCCTAGCCAACAGCCAATGGCATCGCACGGCGCGAAATACAAAACCAACTAAAATACCACAATTCAATTTTCTCAAACAATCAACTATTTTACACCATTTTAAAAATAAGACTCTCATTAATCTAACCACACTGTCCGATTTCAAAAAGGCTTTACAGCGAAAGCAAAACATTAGATTATGTCAGGAGAGTACCCTGCCAAAAATAATCACACAGCCATTTTCAAAGCAAGCATATATGTCACAAAAACCACAGATAAATGCAGCACTAACCTTTGATGATCTTCATCAGATGACACTCCTAGGACATTATGTTATACAATACATGCATGTTTTGTTCAATCAAGTTCATATTTATATCAAAAACCAGCTTTTTACATTAGTATGTGATGTTCAGAACTCGCAAACTTCCGGTGAATTTACTAACTTACTCACAATAAACGTTGACAAAAAACATAACAATTATTTTAACCTGTTAGGGCTAGGGGGCAGTATTTACACGGCCGGATAAAAAACGTACCCGATTTAATCTGGTTATTACTACTGCCCAGAAACTAGAATATGCATATAATTATTGGCTTTGGATAGAAAACGCCCTAACGTTTCTAAAACTGTTTGAATGGTGTCTGTGAGTATAACAAAACTCATATGGCAGGCAAAAACCTGAGAAGATTCTGTACAGGAAGTGCCCTCTCTGACCATTCCTTGGGCTTCTTGACTCTTTTTATTGAAAACTTAGGATCTTTGCTGTAACGTGACACTTCCTACGGCTCCCATAGGCTCTCAGAACCCGGGAAAAGCTGAATGATGTCAAGGCAGCCCCTGGCTGAAAAACATTAGCGCCTTTGGTAAGTGGTCTATCAGAGGACAATGAGACTGAGGCGCGTGCACGAGGCGCCCCATGTTTTTATTTTCTCTCTCTTTGTACTAAAACAGATTCCCGGTCGGAATATTATCACTTTTTTTACGAGAAAAATGGCATAAAAATTGATTTTAAACAGCGGTTGACATGCTTCGAAGTACGGTAATGGAATATTTAGAATTTTTTTGTCACGAAACGCGTCGGGCGCGTCACCCTTCTTTACACTTCGGATAGTGTCTTGAACGCACGAACAAAACAGAGGATATTTGAACATAACTATGGATTATTTTGAACCAAACCAACATTTGTTATTGAAGTAGAAGTCCTGGGAGTGCATTCTGACGAAGAACAGCAAAGGTAATAACATTTTCCTTATAGTAAATCTGACTTTGGTGAGGGCTAAACTTGGTGGGTGTCTAAATAGCTAGCCCTGTGATGCCGGGCTATCTACTTAGAATATTGCAAAATGTGCTTTCACCGAAAAGCTATTTTAAAATCGGACATATCGAGTGCATAGAGGAGTTCTGTATCTATAATTCTTAAAATAATTGTTATGTTTTTTGTGAACGTTTATCGTGAGTAATTTAGTAAATTCACCGGCAGTGTTCGGTGGGAATGCTAGTCACATGCTAGTCACATGCTAATGCAAGCGTCCCACCTAGCCCATAGAGGTTAAGAATTATAGATACAGAACTCCTTTATGCAATCGCGGTGTCTGATTTTAAAATAGCTTTTCGGTGAAAGCACATTTTGCAATATTCTGAGTAGTTAGCCCAGCCATCATGGCTAGCTATTTTGACACCCACCAAGTTTGGCACTCACCATAAAATTGGATTACCTTTGCTGTTCTTCATCAGAATGCACTCCCAGGACTTCTACTTCAACAACAAATGATGTTTTGGTTCCAAATGATCCATAGTTATATTCAAATAGCTTCGTTTTGTTCGTGCGTTCAGGTCACCATCCGAAGGGTGACGCGCGAGTGCATTTCGTGACCAAAAATGTCAAAATATTCCATTACCGGACTTAGAAGCATGTCAAACGCTGTTTAAAATCATTTTTTATGCTATTTTTCTCGTAAAATAGCGATAATATTCCAACCGGGCAACGTTGTATTCATTCAAAGGCTGAAAGAAAAATGTTTAGTAGTCTCGTGACCGCGCATCTCCAGTGTCACTGTCCCCAGGCTGACCACAAATTCTCCTGCTGTTCTTCGCCCAGAGACAGCAGACACCCCATTCCACTTTCTGGCGGCTTTAGAGAGCCAATGGAAGCCTTAGAAAATGTCACGTTACAGCACAGATGCTGTATTTTTGATAGAGATGCAACAGAAGGACAACAAATTGTCAGACAGGGCACTTCCTGTATGGAATCTTCCTCAGGTTTTGGCCTGCCATATGAGTTCTGTTATACTCACAGACACCATTCAAACAGTTTTAGAAACTTTAGAGCGTTTTCTATCCAAATCTACCATATGCATATTCTAGTTTCTGGGCAGGAGTAGTAACCAGATTAAATCGGGTTCGTTTTTTATCCGGCTGTGAAAATACTGCCACCTATCCCAAAGAAGTTGAACATGCACCTGTGGAACGGTCGTTAAGACACTAACAGCTTACAGACGGCAGGCAATTAAGGTCACAGTTATGAAAGCTTAGGACACTAAAGAGGCCTTTCTACTGACTCTGAAAAACACCAAAAGAAAGATGCCCATGGTCCCTGCTCATCTGCGTGAATGTGCCTTAGGCATGCTGCAAGGAGGCATGAGGACTGCAGATGTGTCCAGGGCAATAAATTGCAATGTCCGTACTGTGAGACGCCAAAGACAGCGCTACAGGGAGACAGAATGGACAGCAGATTGTCCTTGAAGTGGCAGACCACGTGTAACAACACCTGCACAGGATCGGTACATCCGAACATCACACCTGCAGGACAGGTACAGGATGGCAACAACAACTGCCCGAGTTACACCAGGAACACACAATCCCTCCATCAGTGCTCAGACTGTGCACAATAGGCTGAGAGAGGCTGAACTGAGGGCTTGTAGGCCTGTTGTAAGGCAGGTCCTCACCAGACATCACAGGCAACAACGTTGCCTATGGGCACAAACTTACCGTCGCTGGACCAGACAGGACTGGCAAAAGGTGCTATTCACTAACGAGTCGCGGTTTTGTCTCACCAGGGGTGATGGTCGGATTTGCGTTTATCGTCGAAGGAATGAGCGTTACACCGAGGCCTGTACTCTGGAGTGGGATCAATTTGGAGTTGGAGGGTCCGTCATGGTCTGGGGCAGTATGTCACAGCGTCATTGCAGGCAATCTCAACGCTATGCTTTACAGGGAAGACATCCTCCTCCCTCATGTGATAACCTTCCTGCAGGCTCGTCCTGACATGACCCTATAGCATGACAATGCCACCAGCCATGCTGCTCGTTCTGTACGTGATTTCCTGCAAGACAGGAATGTCAGTGTTCTGCCATGGCCAGCGAAGAGCAAGGATCTCAATCCCATTGAGCACGTCTGTGACCTGTTGGATCGGAGGGTGAGGGATAGGGCCATTCCCCCCCAGAAATGTCCGGGAACTTGCAGGTGCCTTGGTGGAATAGTGGGGTAACATCTCACAGCAAGAACTGGCAAATCTGGTGCAGTCCATGAGGAGGAGATGCACTGCAGTACATAATGCAACTGCTGGCCACACCAGATACTGGCTGTTACTTTAGATTTTGCCCCCCCCCCTTTGTTCAGGGACACATTATTCCATTTCTGGTGGTCACATGTCTGTGGAACTTGTTCAGTTTATGTCTCAGTTGTTGAATCTTGTTATGTTCATACAAATATAAACACATGTTAAGTTTGCTGAAAATAAACGCAGTTGAAATCGGAGGTTTACATACACTTAGGTTGGAGTCATTAAAACTTGTTTTTCAACCACTCCACAAATTTCTTTGGTAACAAACTATAGTTTGGCAAGTCGTCTAGAACATCTACTTTGTGTATAAAACAAGTAATTTTGCCAACAATTGTTTACTGACAGATTATTTCACTTTTAATTCACTGAATCACAATTCCAATGGGTCAGAAGTTTGCATACACTAAGTTGACTGTGCCTTTAAACAGCTTGGAAAATTCCAGGAAAACGATGTCATTGCTTTAGAAGCTTCTGATAGGCTAATTGACATAATTTCAGTCAATTGAAGGTGTACCTGTGGATGTATTTCAAGGCCTACCTTCAAACTCAGTTCCTCTTTGCTTGAAATCATGGCAAAATCAAAAGAAATCAGCCAAGACCTAAAAAAAAAATGTTAGAACTCCACAAGTCTGGTTCATCCTTGGGAGCAATTTCCAAACATCTGAAGGTAACAGGTTCATTTGTACAAACAATACTACGCAAGTATAAACACCATGGGACGACGCAGCCGTCATACCGCTCAGGAAGGAGACACGTTCTATCTCCTAGAGATTAACCTCTTATGGCTAGGGGGCAGTATTTTCACGGCTGGATAAAAAACGTACCCGAATTAATCTGGTTACTAATCCTACCCAGTAACTAGAATATGCATATACTTATTATATATGGATAGAAAACACCCTAAAGTTTCTAAAACTGTTTGAATGGTGTCTGTGAGTATAACAGAACTCAAATGGCAGGTCAAAACCTGAGAGATTCCTTTACAGGAAGTGGCCTGTCTGACCATTTCTGGAACTTCTTTTTCATCTCTATCTTTTACAAAGGATCTCTGCTCTAACGTGACACTTCCTACGTCGTCCATGGGCGCTCAGAGCCCGGGAAAAACCTGAATGTCGTCATCCCAGCCCCAGGCTGAAACACATTATCGCCTTTCTCAAGTAGCCGATCAAGGGACTGTGGGCTTAGGCGCGTGACCTGGCCGCCCCCGTCTTTGTGATTTTTTCCTCTGTTTGCCGAAAAGGAGATTCCCGGTCGGAATATTATCGCTTTTCTACGAGAAAAATGGCATAAAAATTTATTTTAAACAGCGGTTGACATGCTTCGAAGTACGGTAATGGAATATTTAGAATTTTATTGTCACGAATTGCCCCATGCGCGCGACCCTTATTTACCATTTCGGATAGTGTCTGGGACGCACGAACAAAACGCCGCTATTCGGATATAACGATGGATTATTTTGGACCAAACCAACATTTGTTATTGAAGTAGCAGTCCTGGGAGTGCATTCTGATGAAGACAACAAAAGGTAATCAAACTTTTATAATAGTAAATCTGATATTGGTGAGTGCTAAACTTGCCGGGTGTCTAAATAGCTAGCCCGTGATGGCTGGGCTATGTACTTAGAATATTGCAAAATGTGCTTTCACCAAAAAGCTATTTTAAAATCGGACATATCGAGTGCATAGAGGAGTTCTGTATCTATAATTCTTAAAATAATTGTTATGCTTTTTGTGAACGTTTATCGTGAGTAATTTAGTAAATTATTAGCAAATTCCTCCGGAAGTTTGCGGGGGGTATGCTAGTTCTGTACGTCACATGCTAATGTAAAAAGCTGTTTTTTGATATAAATATGAACTTGATTGAACAAAACATGCATGTATTGTATAACATAATGTCCTAGGGTTGTCATCTGATGAAGATCATCAAAGGTTAGTGCTGCATTTAGCTGTCTTCTGGGTTTTTGTGACATTATATGCTAGCTTGAAAAATGGGTGTCTGATTATTTCTGGCTTGGTACTCTGCTGACATAATCTAATGTTTTGCTTTCTCTGTAAAGCCTTTTTGAAATCGGACAGTGTGGTTAGATAAAGGAGAGTCTTGTCTTTAAAATGCTGTGAAATAGTCATATGTTTGAAAAATTGAAGTTTTTGTATTTTTGAGGAATTTGTAATTCGCGCCACGCCTATCATTGGATATTGGAGCAGGTGTTCCGCTAGCGGAACGTCTAGATGTAAGAGTTTAACTTACTTTGGTGTGAAATGTGCAAATCAATCCCAGAACAACAGCAAAGGACCTTGTGAAGATGCTGGAGGAAGCAGGTACAAAAGTATCTATATCCACAGTAAAATGAGTCCTATATCAACATAACCTGAAAGGCCACTCAGCAAGGAAGAAGCCATTGCTCCATAACCGCCATAAAAAAAAAACAAGTAAGACTACGGTTTGCAACTGCACATGGGGACAAAGATCATACTTTTTGGAGAAATGTTCTCTGGTCTGATGAAACAAAAATAGAACTGTTTGGCCATAATGATCATAGTTATGTTTGGAGGAAAAAGGGGGAGGCTTGCAAGCCAAAGAACACCATCCCAACCGTGAAGCACGGGGGTGGCAGCATCATATTGTAGGGATGCTTTACTGCAGGAGGGACTGGTTCACTTCACAAAATAGATGGCATCATGAGGCAGGAACATTCTGTGGATATATTGAAGCAACATCAGTCAGGAAGTTAAAGCTTGGTCGCAAATGGGTCTTCCAAATGGACAATGACCACAAGCATACTACCAAAGTTGTGGCAAAATGGCTTAAGTACAACAAAGTCAAGGTATTGGAATGGCCATAGCAAAGCTCTGACCTCAGTCCTATAGAACATTTGTGGGCAGCACTAAAAAAGCATGTTTGAGCAAGGAGGCCTGCAAACCTGACTCAGTTACACCAGCTCTGTCAGGAGAAATGGGCCAAAATTCACCCAACTTATTGTGGGAAGCTTGTGGAAGGCTACCCGAAACGTTTGACCCAAGTTAAACAATTTAAAGGCAATGCTACCAAATACTAATTGAGTGTATGTACACTTCTGACCACTGGGAATATGTTGAAAGAAATAAAAGCTGAAATAAATAATTCTCGCTACTATTATTCTGACATTTCACATAAAATAAAGTGGTGATCCTATCTGACCTAATACACAGAATTTTTACTAGGATTAAATGTCAAGAATTGTGAAAAACTGAGTTGAAATGTATTTGGCTAAGGTGTACAGTGGGGGGAAAAAGTATTTAGTCAGCCACCAAATGTGCAAGTTGTCCCACTTAAAAAGATGAGAGAGGCCTGTAATTTTCATCATAGGTACACGTCAACAATGACAGACAATATGAGAAAAGAAATTCCAGAAAATCACATTGTAGGATTTTTAATGAATTTATTTGCAAATTATGGTGGAAAATAAGTATTTGATCAATAACAAAAGTTTATCTCAATACTTTGTTATATACCCTTTGTTGGCAATGACACAGGTCAAAGGTTTTCTGTAAGTCTTCACAAGGTTTTCACACACTGTTGCTGGAATTCTGGCCCATTCCTCCATGCAGATCTCCTCTAGAGCAGTGATGTTTTGGGGCTGTCGCTGGACAACACGGACTTTCAACTCCCTCCAAAGATTTTCTATGGGGTTGAGATCTGGAGACTGGCTAGGCCACTCCAGGACCTTGAAATGCTTCTTACGAAGCCACTCCTTCGTTGCCCGGGCGGTGTGCTTGGGATCATTGTCATGCTGAAAGACCCAGCCACGTTTCATCTTCAATGCCCTTGCTGATGGAAGAAGGTTTTCACTCAAAATCTCACGATACATGGCCCCATTCATTCTTTCCTTTACACGGATCAGTCGTCCTGGTCCCTTTGCAGAAAAACAGCCCCAAAGCATGATGTTTCCACCCCCATGCTTCACAGTAGGCATGGTGTTCTTTGGATGCAACTCAGCATTCTTTGTCCTCCAAACACGACGAGTTGAGTTTTTACCATAAAGTTCTATTTTGGTTTCATCTGACCATATGACATTCTCCCAATCCTCTTCTGGATCATCCAAATGCTCTCTAGCAAACTTCAGACGGGCCTGGACATGTACTGGCTTAAGCAGGGGGACACATCTGGCACTGCATGATTTGAGTCCCTGGCGGCGTAGTGTGTTACTGATGGTAGGCTTTGTTACTTTGGTCCCAGCTCTCTGCAGGTCATTCACTAGGTCCCCCCGCGTGGTTCTGGGATTTTTGCTCACCGTTCTTGTGATCATTTTGACCCCACGGGGTGAGATCTTGCGTGGAGCCCCAGATCGAGGGAGATTATCAGTGGTCTTGTATGTCTTCCATTTCCTAATAATTGCTCCCACAGTTGATTTCTTCAAACCAAGCTGCTTACCTATTGCAGATTCAGTCTTCCCAGCCTGGTGCAGGTCTACAATTTTGTTTCTGGTGTCCTTTGACAGCTCTTTGGTCTTGGCCATAGGGGAGTTTGGAGTGTGACTGTTTGAGGTTGTGGACAGGTGTCTTTCATACTGATAACAAGTTCAAACAGGTGCCATTAATACAGGTAACGAGTGGAGGACAGAGGAGCCTCTTAAAGAAGAAGTTACAGGTCTGTGAGAGACAGAAATCTTGCTTGTTTGTAGGTGACCAAATACTTATTTTCCACCATAATTTGCAAATAAATTCATTAAAAATCCTACAATGTGATTTTCTGGATTTTTTTTCTCATTTTTGTCTGTAATTGTTGACGTATACCTATGATGAAAATTACAGGCCTCTCTCATCTTTTTAAGTAGGACAACTTGCACAATTGGTGGCTGACTAAATACTTTTTTCCCCCACTGTATGTAAACTTCCGACTTCAACTGTATTACCTTCTAATATTGTACAATTTGTGTGTTTCTTCATTGGCCTAGGTTATTGTTCGTTTGAATTAAAGACCAGATTGATCTCAGTTTTTCACTGTCAGAGTAGCCACTCATTTCGGTCATTTGTGTGGTATTAAAAAAGATTCAGCTAATGTCTTCTATCATGTAAATGACAAAGAATTGCATAAAACAAAACTAAGCACAGGGCCTATGATTTCGTCATCTGGCCCTCGATGTGGATGACATGATGAATCTTTAGTATTAACTACATGTCACATTACATTTTTACATGTTTACATTTTAGTCATTTAGCAGACGCTCTTACTTTATCTAGAGCAACTTACATTTTCAGAATGTTTTCGTACTGGTCCCCCGTGGGAACACATGACATTGTGTTGACATATGGATACATGGAGCTAATTCAGCTTTTAGAAGCAGTGGCCCTACAACTTGATCAAACACTTGTTACGTCGTACTTCACACACATTTGGATGAAAGGATGTAGTTCTGTCTTGTCAGAAAAGTAAGTTGGCAAGACAAGAACACGTTTCAAATCAAAGTCCTTGGTCTTAGAAGCTTTCATGTTCAGAAGAGCTACTTCGCTCTCTTGTTTTGGTGACAAGTGATGAATAATTATTTTTAATTTTCCCAAGAGACTGCGCAGCTATGCTGTCTACTGTCTCCATTCTTCAGGTGTGAAAAAGTCAGACAGTGAGACAGTTGTCTTTGCATTTCCATTGATATCAAAGCTAAACATATTTTTACTAGAAACGTTTCTATGCACAGTTCAAATAACGGTAGCAAAGAAATTACTTTAAATCTAAACTTTGAGTTCAAATGTCAATGAACATGAGTATCAGCAGTTGAAATCACTTCTCACTCTCCTGAGAAATGTCATATTTTATTTTCAGAAGAAGTTGTTTGTGGGTCAGTGAACATTTGAGACAGAAGGGCCAAATATCCCCAAAGTGCTCTGTAACTTGATGTTAATATTTTCATGCCAGGATATTTTCATATCTAGTTTCAAGAACGGTTTTATTTATGATTGTAAGTCCATTAATCATGTGAGTTGACAGGTGTGCTGTATCAAATCTGTTTATTAATCCTGTGCAGAGAGCAGAAGGTGTTTCCTATGGGACCTTGGGAGAATCCAGAATGTTCACTTTCATTTTAAGGACCCTATTCAACCGAAACATAACATTCCTCTTGAGAGGGGAAAACATGTGAATGAATGAACAGTTGATCTTGTTCTTATTTGACACTGGAGTAAGCTAGTAATTTAGAGTCGAGTATGTGATTCTAAACATATTCTTGCAACGCAGGAACAAATGTTTTTGACTTACTGTAAAACTTCAATTACTAACCCAGGTGTTTATTTGCTAGAGTTGATGTCCGTGCCCCCACGGAAATCTAAATAATATGATATAAAAATAGCAAGAAAAATCTGTCAGTTTCATATAGAGATCCGTTGTTTTGCTTTGATGCGTCTCAATCCACCGCATCTGCTGATATCACACTTCCGCATCTGCGGTGAAGGTGACAGAGGTAGAGCAATGTTAGTTAGACCATGAGACATCCAGAAAATGTGTATTTTCACAAAATTGTCTGTAGAGTCTGAATGGGTTTGGCTTACAAAATATTATGACCCCTCTATGTAAAGATGAGACTCTCACGAACATGATGATGTTCTCCGTATTAATGTAGTCGGTACAGCCGATCTGCCCACGGGCCTCACAAGACTCTGAAAATCACCCTATACCAGTTGAAAAAATTTATGGAAGTACACTATATATACAAACGTATGTGGACACCCCTTAAAATTAAGCAATCTCCATAGACAAACACTGGCAGTAGAGTTGGCTTTACTGAAGAGCTCAGTGACGTTCAACTTGGCACCATCATAGTATGCCACCTTTCCAACAAGTCAGTTCATTACATTTCTGCCCTGTTCGAGCTGCCCTGGTCAACTGTAAGTGTTGATTTTGTGAAGTGGAAATGCCTAGGAGCAACAACAGCTAAGCCACACAAGCTCACAGAACAGGACTGCTGAGTGCTGAAGTGTGCAGCATGTAAAAATCGTCTGTCCTCGCTTGCAACACTCACTACCGAGTTCCAAACTAATTCTGGAAGCAACATCAGCACAATAATTGTTTGTCTGGAGCTTCATGAAATGTGGTTCCATGGCCAAGCAGTCACACACAAGCCTAAGATCCTCCTGTGCAATGGCAAGCATCGGCTGGAGTGGTGTAAAGCTTACCATCTGGCAGTCCGATGGACGAATCTGGTTGTGGCGGATTCCAGGAGAATACTACCTGCCCAAATGCATAGTGCTAACTGTAAAATTTGGTGGAGGAGGAATAATGGTCTGGGGCTGTTTTTCATGGTTTGGGCAAGGCCCGTTAATTCCAGTTAAGAGAAATCTTAACGCTACAGCATACAATGACATTCTAGACGATTCTATGCTTCTAACTTTGTGGCAGTTTGGGGAAGGCCCTTTCCTGTTTCAGCATGACAATGCCCCTGTGATCAAAGCGAGGTCTATTCAGAAACAGGTTGTCGATATTGGTGTGGAAGAACTTGACTGGCCTGCACAGAGACCTTACCTCAACCCCATCAAACACCTTTGGGATGAATTGCATTGTTGAATGCGAGCCAGGCCAAATCACCCAACATCAGTGCCCAACCTCACTAATGCTCTTGTGGCTGAATGGAAGCAAGTCCCCGCAGCAATGTTCCATCATCTAGTGGAAAGCCTTCCCAAAAGAGTGGAGGCTGTTATAGCAGCAAAGGGGAGAGCAATTCCATATTAAAAGTCATGATTTTGGAATGAGATGTTCGACGAGCAGGTGTCCATATGCTTTTGGTTATGGAGACTGTTCAGTGCCAAAAATAAGGGGTTAAATACATGTACAAAATAAAATAAATGTTTCCTGATCTTTGTTATATCTCTCAGATATAGGACAGACACTTCAGAACCAACTTCCTTTACATTTTTTGGGGGCACTTCCTGTTGTTCCATGTAGTGAATCTGTTATTCCGTGTGTTTGTATGGGCTAATAACAATGAGGCCCCAAAAAAGTAACAAAAATACTACCACGTTAATTCATGGTAACCTCGTAAATAATTCATTTAGACCTTGCGTTTATTTGAAACAGATGTTTATTTGCTGAAATTTGTGCCGTTGCCCGGCTATTATAAGGTACGGGCGTCTATTTGAGACTTGGCTTTTTAAGTTTTACGGTATTCAAAAGGCAGCTCAACAGGTTTGATTGAATAAGTTGGTCTGTAGAGCGCCCCGCCCCTGACGTCAGGCCCATAAATCACAATCCTCCAGGTCGGGGTTTAAGAGTCGAGCCGATTCAGAAATCCATTTTGATTTCCACTGTGGCAGCAAGGGATAAATCAATAAGTGCATTCTCATACTTATCATGTAAAAGGGCACAGGACGCAGACTCATAAATCTCCTATGACTTGGCATCCTTTCTCCTCCCAATGCAGGGTGAGTTTAGGATAAAACACCGGGGCCTAGCACCACCCCACTGAAACATGCTTTACCTACTGCTGCCAGCCTTTTAAAGTGTGAGGAGCAGCTGTTTACCAAGACAATCATACAAGAAAATGAACTACAGAACACCATTCGCTGACACAGCAGTCTTTGATTCTTCTCTTCTGAGTTATGTTTATGCTCATAGGCAGTTTCAGAGCTTGGCAAGGAGGAGGCCTTTGATGATTTGAGCAGGGAAATGTGACACTCCTGTCACATTTCCTGAAAACTTAAAAGTCAGATTTTGACTGGATGGATGGATAGGTGAGTTCACTTATACATAAATTATTGGCTGACTGTCCATGTAAAAGTAGAAAGACAGCAATAAACTGAATTGTGCAGGCCTATATACAATCAGGTCTATAATTATTGGTACCCTTGATAAAGATGAGCAAAAAAGACTGTTTAAAATAAATAATACAAATACTGAGCTGTAGTGTATGCTCATTTTTGGGAGAAATTATATGATTTTATACAAGTACAATTGCTCAGAGAAATATATTTTGTTTAACAAGTAATACAAACAAATCTAAAAAAGATAGGGGTCAAAGTTATTATCACACCTGTTTTCAATACCCCAGTACCCTGCACTTGCTAGGATAACGAAACTGAGACTTTTTCAAAAAGGTTTTATGAGATTGGAGAACACATTTGGAGGGATCTCAGATCATTCCTCCATACATAATCTTTCCAGATCCTTGATATCCTCAATCTGCTTTTATGGACTTCCCCCTCGTCTACTGAAAATTACACATTGGAAGCACGTGGCCAAAGTACTCTATTTTCATGTCATATGACCATAGCACCGCCTGGAGTTTGATAAACGGCATTGGCACTTGGATTGGAACCGGTGTTATGGTCAGATGACATGAAAATAGAGCTCTTTGGCCACGTGCTCCCAATGTGTAATTTTCGGTAAACGCTATCTCTACCATAGAATTAAACACGTCTAGTTCTAGAACACTTTTTGGTTCCAGGTAGAACTTTTTGGGGTTCCATGTAGATCCTTCTGTGGAAATAGTTCTACATGGAACTCAAAAGGATTCTACCTGGAACCAAAAGAGTTCTACTTGGAACCAAAAAGGGTTCTTCAAATGGTTCTCCTACGAGGACAGCCGAATAAACCTTTTAAGTTCTAGATAGCACCTTTTTGTGCCCCAGGAGAATGTCTAATCAAGGATAAGTGATTTTGATTATATTAGTAGTTCATACATGACACAGTTTATACGTCTACACACGATACCCCACAATGACAAAGTTATTTTTTTTTATGTTAACAAATGTATTGAAAATGAAATACAGAAATATCTAATTTACATACTAGTATAGTTAATTTTTTTATTTTATTTAGGTTTACATTTCAACCATACTCTGGATATTTTAAGTGAAAAAGATAGTCCCTTTTCCCCTGTGTGACCTATTTATTTTCTGTTGTAACCTATTGTCCCATGTTTGTACAGGCAGAGAATATATTTTATCTGAAATTATAACACAGCCTCACACCACCGTTTGACTATACATTTCTCAAAAGATAGCCATTAACACATACGCAATGAAAGATGAGCCTGTAAACCTTTACCTAAAGCGAGGTAAAATGCCTGTTATGTGGTCATAATGCACAGTTAGCGCATCATATGCATGAATGGACAATGAGTTTGAAATATGCATTCAAATAAACCGAATCCAATGTCATGGAAATATTGCTATGCCAGCAAATAGGCCGTGTGATCATGTCAATAAATATTTATCAAGCAGCTTCTAGCTGCAGTTAAGCAATCTATTGTGTGTTGGATACATAGGGGATAAATAATGATTATGATATTGACATAGCAGAGAGTGATTCACTCTCAGAGGAATGGCTGACTTGGTGTTTACTGAGTGATTAGACCATAATGACTTCTAAGAACTGACTAATTCTAGTACTAATCGAGAGGTGGATGGATTAGTGGTGGTAGTATGTTTATTGTTTAGAGGAACACACTGTATTGTACATGGTTCAGTGTCCCAGTATCTTGTGCTATTATATGGAAAAAAGCTAATTGTGTATTCTATCTTTCCTATGCATTATTTCTCTCAGTGACTATTAGATGCAGTGGCAAGAGAAGCATTCCTCCTCATCCTGGTCTTTCAGAATAACCAAACAGGCCATGTAGTGGCCAGGACCAATCTCTTAGTTCCCTGGTTCCAATAGAGCTGATGTATATGCTCAGTTCACCAGGGAGCACCAGCAGGCAGTGTATAGAAGGAGGGATTGATTTTTAGATTTAGATTTTATTAGTACTCTACAGGGTTGGGGAGTGAGCTATACAGAGCTGGATTCATATTTACGAAAAAATCAGATGTTTTATTGTCACATACATCAGGTAGGTGCAGTGAAATGTGTTGTTTTACAGGGTCAGCCATAGTAGTATGGCACCCCTGGAGCAAGAGAGAGTTTTTCACTTTGTCGGCATGGGTATTAGAAACCAGCAACCTTTCAGTTACTGGCCCAACACTCTAATCGCTAGGCTACCTGCCACCCTAACGAATTGCAGTGCCAAACGACATGCTACAGATTAAACAGTTGGTGCAGGTGGGAGACTTTTATTTGGGGTCCAGCTCCAATGAAACAGAGCTGTATTCAGCCTGGCTGGCAGAACTCCCAAAGCCACTGCATAGCTGATATAGGACCTGGCTATCTGCTGTGACAACACCTTATTAAAATAAAGTGCGTTTGTCCTTTCTCCCCTTTGCTCCCGCCTGCTCCCCCCTTCCCTCCCCCATAGAGCAAGACATAAATCCACTATGCCGCCCCAGGCAAGGTCTTCATCAGAAGATCATTCCTCATCACTTTATGTAAAGTCAGCAGTGTACCTGTATAATTACACTGTGCTTTAGAGAATGTGGGCTGGGAAATGTTTTATCTACAGTATTCCATGCCTCTATTGTGACTGCAACAGCAATGTTTATGCACTGTTAATTAAGAAGTGACTTAAAATGCAGTGTGAGTGAACTTCATTAGTAGGTGTTAGAGTTTGACACATAAAACAAAAAGAAAAACTGAGAAAATATAACTGCATAAAACATTAAACACAGTTCATTATGTACAAAGATCATGGATTATGCCAACTGCATGCATAATCTTAGTAATAATGTAATTCAAAACAATGTAATTGAAATGTTGAATGTAACATGATATTCTCATTCCATTGTTGTTCTGTTGCCAGACTAACTGTACCACTTTTTGTAAGACGCTATGCCAAAAACATATACACAGAGGGCCATTCCAATAAAGATGAGCTTATTCATGTGCCAGGTTGTCCATTATATAAGGCTTTTGTCAATGTGACATTATGTAAGACGGCTTAAAGCTGTAGGTATGAGAGAAGCAATGATGAGTTATTAACAGGTTTACACAAAAATAAAATCTCACCCAGCATTTTCATTAATGGCCATAATTAGCATGCTTACTTGCAATATCATGCATATTATATTAATTCAAGTATGTTGTTATGGTCGTCGTGTAAAATGTTTTAAAAGCCAAAGAAAATACACAGAGGGAGAAAGACATAGGTAATATATTTTATTTGTTTTACTAACAATGATTTATTTACAACACATATAACATATCAAACACATACAGTATCTATACTTTTCTTCCCTCAGATATCACAATTCCATCCTAACAAAAAGTCTAAACAAGAATGTTGCATATATGGGAGGGCTGCAACAAAATTTTAAAAACACCAAATAATGAAATACGTCACTGATATAATAATGATACATTTGGTAATCATGATACATTTGCAGTCACAATAAAACTGCTGTCATGGAGAAAGAAATGCCAGCATGCTTCCAACTTGACCAATATATGTACAAGTCCAGCATCATCTGATTTACATTACAACATTTGCTGTCAGTTGTCATTGCCTTGTACATTTTAGGAGTCCAGTAAGTTATATTTATTATAATGTACTGAACCATTTGTGTTCTAGATTCTCTGCACTTAAAAAAAAAAGATGTCCACACCTTTTTCCATTAAATTTCTTGAATAATAATCTTCAAATATTTACCCAATTTTTCCCTTAATAAGGGAGGGTCTAGTCCCCTTGTTTTTTTTGTTTAAGAATGTATACACCCTGGATGCAGGTGGGTTTTGGAATGAACATTCTTTATGAAACGTAATTTAAATGTAATTGTACTATCTGCCGACTTGACTGCCTGTACAATCTGAAGTATTCTAAAATGAGAGTTTGGACTGTGTCTGATTTGTATAAAGTTGGTACAATTATGGATCTGAATGAACTGAAAGCCGGCTCTACCAACCATCTGTAGCCAATCTCTCCACAATACCGGTCTGTGATTTATTAATATGTGTGGATGTTCCAGATGGTTGCTTGAAAAGAGGTACATAAGGAGCCTGCACATTAATTTCCAACAATTTTAAGAATGTTACAATAATCAGATATTGTTGGAGACAGAGGTAATGTATGAAATATACTCCCATGAATTTTCAGATAATTCTGCACTGCACCCTCTGCATTTAATTACATCATTAATTATCCCACCATGAAACTTTTGGAATATTTAACAAGTAGTCATTAGCTAATTCTCAGTTACAATTCTCAGACATAAGGTCAATACCATAAGTAATTGAAAATCAACATTTCATACACATTTACAGTAGATGGGTACAAAGGCCTAAGAAGGCAGTGTTCGACTGAATCAGGCACTGACATTTTAAACATTATTTTTCATTTTCATATTACAAAGAGCCACGTTGCATTAGAATGAAATAATCCTAAGAGCATTTGATAGCAGCAGTTTTATTCTATACTGTAAATTCTGACCTCAGAATGTCTGATTATGGTGTGATTGCATTTCATTGAGGAGAAAAAGGAGAAAGAAAACCTTTAATCCATTCTTGTAATTAAAGAGCATCATCTTTGACCCTTGTGGCGCTGTGTACTCCTATTGTTACGTGGAGTGAATTGACCATTGAATTGAGGGGGGTGCGTACGTGCATGTGTTGTGGGTAGCTTTGCCTGTGATTAATGTGCCATGTCCCCACTCTGTGGGAGGGAGATAATATAGATTTCTGTGCCCTTTATGTTCACAATCTGGGTTAATGCTGAACCTATCAGTTGATTTAAACACCAGGGACTAGCGAGAGACTAACCTGGGATGTGGGTGACTAAAATCCATGGAAACGCAAACCTTGAATCTTTAGGGTAAACACAAACACAGTGATAGCAGTGTAGTGTATGTTGTGTACTGTAGGCAGAACACCATTCATGCAGTAAATCAGTGTCACACCTTGCAGGTTTCCAGTTTCAGGGCATTCAGACAGCCCATCCTGAGGTTCTGTCACCACTGGGAGAGGAGAGGTGTGGGGGCAGGTTTTAATCAGCAGCTTGATAAGAGCAGAGAAAGACAGGCGAGGTTTGCCCTCTGAATCTCAAAGAGGATCTGTCCTTTAGCTCAGTGTTTCCCAACCAGAGGTACTAGGACTGGGGGTACTTGGCCTATCCACAGGGGGTACTTGAGAAGACTCATGAGACCATAGGCTTACTGGTAAAATGCACATGAGGGGGTACTTCAGGGGAAGTCTGGGCAAAGCAAAATGTACTTGGTGATACAGTAACTGAAAAAGGTTGGGAACCACTAATATACAGTACAAAAAAAAAAACATGTATGAAATGTATGCATTCACTACTGTAAGTCGCTCTGGATAAGAGCGTCTGCTAAATGACTAAAATGTAAAAATGTAAATGTACATAATCCATTATGTTATCACATAACCCTTTTTCTCACACTTAGAAATTCACCATCTCTGATCACAGCATCTTGTTAAAAGGTTTGGGGTATTTTTAGGTATGTGTTAAAATGGAAATATGACATTTGTCCTTGTTAGTGGTTTAAATGCTCATACACATCAGATCTAAATGTAAATGAGACTCCAATTAATTATAGCAGTATGTTGATGTGGCAGTCAGTAGTCTCTGGGGAGAAAGAAGGGAGCGCCATAATTAATTAAGAGAATTCTAGAAGAGGGAGAAAGGGAGCAATACAGTGCCTTCTGAAAGTATTCACACCCTTGACTTTTTCCACATGTTGTTGTGTTATGGCCTGAATTTAAAATGTATTACATTTAGATTTTGTGTCAGTGGCCTACACACAATACCCCATAATGTCAAAGTGGAATTCTACTTTTTTTTAATGTCTTGAGTCAATAAGTATTCAACCACTTAGTTATGGCAAGCCTAAATAAATTCAGAAGTAAAAAGTTGCTTAACAAGTCACATAATAAGAACGAAGCCTGTACAGAATAAAAATATTCCAAAACATGCATTCTGATTGCAATATGGCACTAACGTAAAATTGCAAAAAATGTGGCAAAGAAATTCACTTTATGTCATGAATACACAGCTTTATGTTTGGGGCAAATCCAACAGAACACATCACTGAGTTGTTTGGGTATGCTTGTCATCGCCAAGGACTAGGGAGTTGTATTTAATAAAAATAAATGGAATAGAGCTAAGAACAGGCAAAGTCCTAGAGGAAAACCTATTTAAGTCTGCTTCCAGCAAACACTGGGAGACAAATTCACCTTTCAGCAAGACCATAACTTAAAACACAAGGCCAAGTATGCCCTGGGGTTTCTTACCAAGACAACATTAAATGTTCCTGATGGCCTAGTTACAGTTTTGACTTAAAGTGGCTTAAAAATCTATGGCAAGACTTGGAAATGGCGGTCTAGCAATGATCAACACCCAACTTGACAGAGCTTGAAGATTATTTTTAATTTTTTTTAATTACAAAGTGTACAATCCAGGTGTGCAAAGATCTTCGATACCCAGAAAGACTCACAGCTGTAACCATTGCCAAAGGTGATTCTAACATGAATTGACTCACCTAATCATTCCAAGGTTTTTCTTTATATTCTACATTGTAGAATAATAGAAGACATCAAAACTATGAAATAACACATATGGAATCATGTACAGTAGTAACCAAAAAAGTGTTAAACAGATCAAAATATATATTTATATTTGAGATTCTTCAAAGTAGCCACCATTTGCCTTGATGACAGCTTTAAACACTCTTGGCATTCTCGCAACCAGCTTCATGAGGTAGTAACCTGAAATGCATTTCAGTTAACAGGTGTGCTTTGTTAAACATTAATTTGTGGAATTTCTTTCCTTGTTAATATGTTTGAGCCAATCAGTTGTGTTGTGACAAGGTATGGGTGGTATACAGATGATAGCCCTATTTGGTAAAAGACCAAGTCCATATTATGGCAAGAACAGTTCAAATAGGCAAAGAGAAACGACAGTCCATCATTTCTTTAAGACATGAAGGTCAGTCAATGCAGAAAGTTTCTTCAAGTGCAGTCGCAATACCATCAAGCACTATGATGGAACTGGCTCTCTATCATGACACAAGGCGAGACCCAGATGCAGACACAGGAGGTAGATGGTTGGAGTCTTACAAGATTTATTAAGGGGGAAGGCAAGAGAATGGTCGTGGAGGGGCAAAAGGGTCAAAACCAGTCCTAAAGGTACTGAAGGGCAGGCAGAATCAAGGTCAGGGCAGGCAGGATGATCAGGCAGGCGAAAAAGAAGTCCAGAGTCAGGCTGGGGTCGACACCGGGAGGACAATTGAAAAGAGAATTGCAAAAGGAGTATGGGGAAAAATATGCTGGTTGACTTGACTAACATACAAGACGAACTGGCACAGAGAGACAGGAAACACTGGGATGAATACACTAGGAAAATAAGCGACACCTGGAGGGGGTGGAGACAACCACAGGAACAGGTGAAACAGATCAGGGCGTGACACTCTCCTGAGGACATCCACAGAAAATAAAGAATCCAGAGTTTCCTCTGCTGCACAAGTTCATTAGAGTTAGCGGCACATCAGATTGCAGCCCAAATAAATGCTTCACAGAGTTCAAGTAACAGACACATCTCAAAATGAACTGTTCAGAGGAGACTGCGTGAATCAGGCTTTCATGATTGAATTCCTAAAAATAAACCACTACTAAAGGACACCAATAATAAGAAGAGACTTTCTTGGGCCAAGAAACACAAGCAATGGACATTAGACCAGTGGAAATATCTCCTTTGGTCGATTTTTGGTCCCAACCACCGTGTCTTTGTGAGACGCAGAGAAGGTGAACGGATAATCTCCGCATGTGTGGTTTCCACCGTGAAGCATGGAGGAGGAGGTATGATGCTGTGGGGATGCTTTGCTGGTCACACTGTCTGTGATTTATTCAGAATTCAAGGCACACTTAACCAGCATGGCTACAACAGCATTCTGCAGCGATACTCCATCCAATCTGGTTTGCGCATTGTCCCACTATGATTTGTTTTTCAACAGGACAACGACCCACACCTTCAGGCTGTGTAAGGGCTATTTGACCAAGAAGGAGAGTGATGTAATGCTGCATCAGATGACCTGGCCTCCACAATCACCCGACCGCAACCCTATTGAGATGGTTTGGGATGAGTTGGACCGGGATGAGTTATATCCTGGTGGATGAGTTATATCCTGTGGGATGAGTTATATCCTGCCTGTTTGGCCTTTTCCGGGGGTATCATCGGATGGGGCCACAGTGTCTTCTGATCCCTCCTGTCTCAGCCTCCAGTATTTATGCTGCAGTAGTTTATGTGTCGGGCTGCTAGGGTCAGTCTGTTACATCTGGAGTATTTCTCTTGTCTTATCCGGTGTCCTGTGTGAATTTAAATATGCTCTCTCTAATTCTCTCTTTCTCTCTTTCTGTCTTTCTCTCGGAGGACCTGAGCCCTAGGACCATGCCTCAGGACTACCTGGTATGATGACTCCTTGCTGTCCCCAGTCCACCTGGTCGTGCTGCTGCTCCAGTTTCAACTGTTCTGCCTGCGGCTATGGAACCCTGACCTGTTCACCGGACGTGCTTGTTGCACCCTCGACAACTACTATGATTATTATTATTTGACCATGCTGGTCATTTATGAACATTTTAACATCTTGACCATGTTCTGTTATAATATCCACCCTGCACAGCCAGAAGAGGACTGGCCACCCCTCATAGCCTGGTTCCTCTCTAGATTTCTTCCTAGGTTTTGGCCTTTCCAGGGAGTTTTTCCTAGGGAGTTTTTCCTAGCCACCGTGCTTCTTTCACATGCATTGCTTGCTGTTTGGGGTTTTAGGCTGTGTTTCTGTACAGCACTTTGAGATATCAGCTGATGTACGAAGGGCTATATAAATACATTTGATTTGATTTTGATTTGATTTTGACCGCAGAGTGAAGGAAAAGCAGCCAACAAAGACCCAGCATATGTGGGAACTCCTGCAAGACTGTTGGAAAAGCATTCCAGGTGAAGCTGGTTGAGAGAATGCCAAGAGTGTGCAAAGCTGTCATCAAGGCAAAGGGTGGCTACTTTGAAGAATCAAAAATATGACATATATTTTGATTTAACACTTTTTCCATATGTGTTACTGCATAGTTTTGATGTCTTCACTATTATTCTAAAATATAGAAAATAGTAAAACTAAAGAAAAAGCCTTGAAAGACTAGGTGTATCTAAACTTTTGACTGGTACTGTTAAAGCGATCACCAATTTTTAAGCTGAGATTCGTGATAGGCGCAATACTTTATCATGGCACTAGAGAAGATGGCTGACGTTTTACGTGCTCCTAACCAACTGGGTTTTTTGGGGGTTTTTTTGCGTTGTTTGTAACTTATTTTTTTACTTATTCTGTACATAATGTTGCTGATACAGTCTCTTTTGACAGAAAATAACATCTGGACATCAGAACAGCGATTACCCTCAATGAACTGGCAGAAGCTTTTTTTCCCTTCACGACGAGGCCGACGTGAAGGACATACTGCTTTCCCGGGAACAGGCCCAAATCTCCGTCATTTGCGTGAAGAGAAGACGGAGAAAAAGAAGACAGAGGTCAGGCTGCCTTCCGTTCTACGTGCTAAAATGCAATCATTGGAAAATAAAATCGACGACCTACGAGGAAGATTAAACTACCAAAGGGACAGTAAAAACTGTAATATCTTATGCTTCACGGAGTCATGGATGAACAACAACATTATCAACATATAACTGTATCGGCAGGATAAAACAGCGCCGTCTGGTAAGACAAGGGGGGCGGACTATGTATATTTGTAAAGAACAGCTGGTGCACGATATCTAATCAAGCCTCAAGATTTTGCTTGCCTGAGGTAGAGAATCTCACGATAAGCTGTAGACCACACGATCTACCTAGAGAGTTTTCATCTATTTTTTTCGTAGCTGTCTACATACCACCAAAGACAGACGCTGGCACAAAGACCACACTCAGTGAGCAGTATTCCACCATAAGCAAACAGGAAAACACTCATCCAGAGGCGGAGCTCCTAGTGGCTGGGGATTTTAATGCAGGGAAACTTAAATCAGTTTTACCAAATTTCTATCAGCATGTGCAACCAGAGGGAAAAAAACTCTAGACCACCTTTACTCCACACATAGAGACAAGTACAAAGCTCTCCCTCGCCCTCCATTTGGCAAATCTCACCATAATTCTATCCTCCTGATTCCTGCTTACAAGCAAAAACTAAAGCAGGAAGAAACAGTGACTCTGTCAATAGAAAAGTGGTCAGATGAAGCAGATGCAAAGCTACAGGACTGTTTTACTAGCACAGACTGGAATATGTTCCTGGATTCTTCCTATGGCATTGAGGAGTACACCAGATCAGTCATTGGCTTCATCAATAAGTGCATCGATGACGTCATCCCCACAGTGACTGTACGTACATACCCCAATCAGAAGTCATGGATTACAGGAAACATCCGCACTGAGCTAAAGGGTGGAGCTTCAAGGAGCTTTGGAGCTTTCAAGGAGCGGGACTCTAACCCAAATCCTGCTATGCCCTCCAACGAACCACCAAACAGGCAGAGCGTCAATTCAGGACTAAGATCGAATTGTACTACACCAACTCCAACACTCGTCAGATGTGGCAGGGCTTTCAAACCATTACAGACAGGGAAGCACAGCCGAGAGTTGCCCAGTGACACGAGCCTAGCAGACTAGCTAAAACCCTTCTATGCTCGCTTCAAGGGAAATAAGACTGAAACATGCATGAGAGCACCAGCTGTTCCAGACGACTGTGTGATCAAGCTCTCCGCAGCCGATGTGAGTAAGACATTTAAACAAGTCAACATTCACAAGGCCCCAGGGCCAGATTACCAGGTCGTGTACTGCGAGCATGAGCTGACCAATTGGCAAGTGTCTTCACTGACATTTTCAACCTCTCCCTGTGCGAGTCTGTAATACCAGTATGTTTTAAGAAGACCACCGTAGTCCCTGTGCCAAAGAACACTAAGGTAACCTGCCTAAATGACTACCGGCCCATAGCACTCACGTCTGTAGCCATGAAGTGCTTTGAAAGGCTGATCATGGCTCACATCAACACCATCATCCCAGAAACCCTAGACCCACTCCAAGTTGCTTATGCCCTAACAGATCCACAGATTATGCAATCTCTATTGCACTCCACACTGCCCTTATCCCAACTGGACAAAAGGAACACCTATGTGAGATTCCTATTCATTGACTACAGCTCAGCGTTCAACCCCATAGTGCCCACAAAACTCATCAATAAGCTAAGGACCCTGGGACTGAACACCTCCCTCTGCAACTGGATCCTGGACTGCCTCATAGGCTACCCCCATGTGGTAAGGGTAGGTAACAACACATCCGCCATGCTAATCCTTAACACAGGGGCCCCTGTACTCCCTGCATGCTCAGTCCCCTCCTGTACTCCCTGTTCACTCATGACTGCACGGCCAGGCACGACTCCAATACCATCATTAAGTTTGCAGATGACACAACAGTAGTAGGCCTGATCACTGACAATGACAAGACAGCCTATAGGGAGGAGGTCAGAGACCTGGCCATGTGGTGCCAGGACAACAACCTCTCCCTCAACGTGATGAAGACAAAGGAGATGATTGTGGACTACAGGAAAAGGAGGACCGAGCATGTCCCCATTCTCATCAATGGGGCTGTAGTGGAGCAGTTTGAGAGCTTCAAGTTCCTTGGTGTCAACATCAACAAACTAACATGTTCCAAGCACACCAAGATAGTCGTGAAGATGGCACAACAAAACCTATTCCCATTTAGGAGACTGAAAAGATTTGATATGAGTCCTCAGATTCTCAAAAGGTTCTACAGCTGCACCATCGAGAGCATCCTGGCGGGTTGCATCACTGCCTGGTATGGATACTGCTCGGTCTCTGACCGCAAGGCACTACAGAGGGTAGTGCGTATGGCCCAGTACATCAATGGCGCCAAGCTTCCTGCCATCCAGGACCTCTATAACAGGCAATGTCAGAGGAAGGCCCAAAAAATTGTCAAAGACTCAAGCCAACCTTGTCATAGACTGTTCTCTGTGCTACTGCACGGCAAGCGTTACCGGAGCGCCAAGTCTAGGTCCAAGAGGCTTCTATACAGCTTTTACCCCCAAGCCATAAGACTCCTGAACATCTAATCAAATGGCTAACCAGACTATTTGGATTCCCCCCCCCCCCTATTTTATGCCTCTGCCCCTGTTATTGTGTATGCATAGTCACTTTAATAAATCTACCTACAGTACACATACATATTACCTCAATTACATCGCCTAACCGGTGCCCCCCACATTGACTCTGTACCTGCACCCCCTGTATAGTTCAAGTCGGAAGTTTACATTCACTTAGGCTGGAGTCATTAAAACTCGTTTTCAACCACTCCACAAATTTATTGTTAACGAACTATAGTTTTGGCAAGTCGGTTAGGACATCTACTTTGTGCATGACACAAGTCATTTTTCCAACAATTGTTTACAGACAGATTATTTCACTTATAATTCACTGTATCACAATTCAAGTGGGTCAGAAGTTTACATACACTAAGTTGACTGTGCCTTTAAATAGCTTGGAAATTTCCAGAAAATTATGTCATGGATTTAGAAGCTTCTTATAGGCTATTTGACATGATTTGAGTCAATTGGAGGTGTATCTGTGGATGTATTTCAAGGCCTACCTTCAAATGCAGTGCTTCTTTGCTTGACATCATGGGAAAATCAAAAGAAATCAGCCAAGATCTCAGAAAAAAAAAATGTAGACCTCCACAAGTCTGGTTCATCCTTGGAAGCAATTTCCAAACACCTGAAGGTACCACATTCATCTGTACAAACAATAGTACGCAAATATAAACACCATGGGACCACGCAGCTGTCATACCGCTCAGGAAGGAGACGCATTCTGTCTCCTAGAGATGAACGTGCTTTGGTCCAATAAGTGCAAATCAATCCCAGAACAACAGCAAAGGACCTTGTGAAGATGCTGGAGGAAACAGGTACAAAAGTTTCTATATCCACAGTAAAACGAGTCCTGTATCGACATAACCTGAATGGCCACTAAGCAAGGAAGAAGCCACTGCTCCAAAACTGTCATAAACAAGCCAGACTACGGTTTGCAACTGCACATGGGGACAAAGATCGTACTTTATGGAGAAAAGTCCTCTGGTCTGATGAAACAAACATAGAACTGTTTGGCTATAATGACTATTGTTATGTTAGGAGGAAAAAGTGGGAGGCTTGCAAGCCGAAAAACACCATCCCAACCGTGAGGCATGGGGGTGGCAGCATCATGTTGTGGGGGTGCTTTGCAGCAGGAGGGACTGGTGCACTTCACAAAATAGATGGCATCTTGAGGAGGGGGAAATGATGTGGATATATTGAAGCAACATCTCAAGACATCAGTCAGGAAGTTAAAGCTTGGTCGCAAACCTGGCCGGGTGGTGCCAGAAGAACAACCTATCCCTCAACATAACCAAGACTAAGGAGATGACTGTGGACTACAGGAAAAGGAGCACCGAGCACGTTCCCATTCTCATCGACGGGGCTGTAGTGGAGCAGGTTGAGAGCTTCAAATTCCTTGTTGTCCACATCAACAAAAAACTAGAATGGTCCAAACACAGCAAGACAGTCGTGAAGAGGGCACGACAAAGCCTATTCCCCCTCAGGAAACTAAAAAGATTTGGCATGGGTCCTGAGATCCTCAAAAGGTTCTACAGCTGCAACATCGAGAGCATCCTGACTGATTGCATCACTGCCTAGTACGGCAATAGCTCGGCCTCCAACCGCAAGGCACTACAGAGGGTAGTGCGTCCGGCCCAGTACATCACTGGGGCAAAGCTCCCTGCCATCCAGGACCTCTACACCAGTCGGTGTCAGAGGAAGGCCCTAAAAATTGTCAAAGACCCCAGCCACCCCAGTCATAGACTGTTCTCTCTACTACCGCATGGCAAGCGGTACCGGAGTGCCAAGTGTAGGATAGAAAGGCTTCTCAACAGTTTTTACCCCCAAGCCATAAGACTCCTGAACAGGTAACCAAATGGTTACCCGGACTATTTGCATTGTGTGCCCCCCCCCCCCCAACCCCTATTTTACGCTGCTGCTACTCTCTGTTTATCTTATATGCATAGTCACTTTAACTATACATTCAAGTACATACTACCTCAGTTGGCCCGACCAACCAGTGCTCCCGCACATTGGCTAACCGGGCTATATGCATTGTGTCCCACCATCCGCCAACCCCTCTTTTTACGCTAGTGCTACTCTCTGTTCATTATATATGCATAGTCACTTTAACCATACCTACATGTACATACTACCTCTATAAGCCTGATTAACCGGTGTCTGTATATAGCCTTGCTACTCTTATTTTCAAATGTCTTTTTACTGTTGTTTTATTTCTTTACTTACCTACACACACACACACACACACACACACACACACACCTTTTTTTCGCACTATTGGTTAGAGCCTGTAAATACGCATTTCACTGTAAGGTGTACATCTGTTGTATTCGGCGCACGTGACAAATAAACTTTGATTTGATTTGAAATGGGTCTTCCAAATGGACAATGACCCCAAGCATACTTCCAAAGTTGTGGCAAAATGGCTTAAGGACAACAAAGTCAAGGTATTGGAGTGGCCATCACAAAGCCCTGACCTCAATCCCATAGAACATTTGTGGGCAGAACTGAAAAAGCGTGTGCGAACAAGGAGGCCGACAAACCTGACTCAGTTACACCAGCTCTGTCAGGAGGAATGGGCCAAAATTCACCCAACTTATTGTGGGAAGCTTGTGGAAGGCTACCTTGACTATGTTGTCCTTAAGCCATTTTGCCACAACTTTGGAAGTATGTTTGGGATTGTTGTCCATTTGGAAGACCCATTTGCGACCAAGCTTTAACTTCCTGACTGATGTCTTGAGATGTTGCTTCAGTATATCCAAATAATTTTCCTCCCTCATGATGCCATCTATTTTGTGAAGTGCACCAGTCCCTCCTGCAGCAAAGCACCACCACAACATTATGCTGCCACCCCCGTGCTTCACGGTTGGGATGGTGTTCTTCGGCTTGCAAGCTTCCCCCTTTTTCCTCCTAACATAACGATGGTCATTATAGCCAAACAGTTAAATCTTTGTTTCATCAGACCAGAGGACATTTCTCCAAAAAGTACGATCTTTGTCCCCATGTGCAGTTGCAAACCGTAGTCTCGCTTGTTTTTTTATGGCGGTTTTGGAGCAGTGGCTTCTTCCTTGCTGAGTCGCCTTTCAGGTTACGTCAATATAGGACTTGTTTTACTGTGGCTATAGACACTTTTGTACCTGTTTCCTCCAGCATCTTCACAAGGTCCTTTGCTGTTGTTCTGGGATTGATTTGCACATTTCACACCAAAATAAGTTAATCTCTAGGAGACAGAATGCGTCTCCTTCCTGAGCGGTATGACGGCTGCGTGGTCCCATGGTGTTTATACTTGCTTACTATTGTTTGTACAGATGAACCTGTTACCTTCAGATGTTTGGAAATTGCTCCCAAGGATGAACCAGACTTGTGGAGGTCTAGATTTTCTTTCTGAGGTCTTGGCTGATTTCTTTAGATTTTCCCATGATATCAAGCAAAAAGGCACTGAGTTTGAAGGTAGCCCTTGAAATACATCCACAGATACACCTCCAATTGACTCAAATCATGTCAATTAGCCTATCAGAAGCTTCTAAAGCCATGAAATAATTTTCTGGAATTTTCCAAGCTGTTTAAAGGCACAGTCAACTTGGTGTATGTAAACTTCGGACCCACTGGAATTGTGATACAGTGAATTCTAAGTGAAATAATCTGTCTGTAAACAATTGTTGGAAAAATGACTTGTCATGCACAAAGTAGATGTCCTAACCGACTTTCCAAAACTATAATTTGTTTACAAGAAATTTGTGGAGTGGTTGAAAATGAGTTTTAATGACTCCAACCTAAGTGTCTGTAAACTTCCGACTTCAACTGTAGTCTCGCATTTTGTTTTTTACTGCTGCTCTTTAATTACTTGTTCCTTTTATTTCTTATTCATATTTTTTAAACTGCTTTGTTAGTTAGTGGCTTGTAAGTAAGCATTTCACTCTTAGGTCTACACCTGTTGTATTTGACGCAAGTTTATTTTTTTATTTCACCTTTATTTAACCAGGTAGGCCAGTTGAGATCAAGTTCTCATTTACAACTGCGACCTGGCCAAGATGAAGCAAAGCAGTGCGACACCAACAACACAGAGTTACACATGGGATAAACAAACATACAGTCAATAACACAATAGAAAAATCTATATGCAGTGTGTGCAAATGTAGTAAGATTAGGGAGGTAAGGCAATAAATAGTCCTTAGTCGCAAAATAATTGCAATTTAGCATTAACGCTGGAGTGATAGATGTGCAGAAGATGAATATGCAAGTAGAGGTACTGGGGTGCAAAGGAGAGAAAAAATAATAATATGGGGATGAGTTAGTTGGGTGGGCTATTTACAGACGGGCTGTGATAGGTGCAATGATCGGTAAGCTGCTCTGACAGCTGATGCTTAAAGTTAGTGAGGGAGATGTAAGACTCCAGCTTCAGTGATTTTTGCAATTGGTTCCAGTCATTGGCAGCAGAGAACTGGAAGGAAAGGTGGCCAAAGGAGGAGTTGGCTTTGCGGATGACCAGTGAAATATACCTGCTGGAGTGCGTGCTACGAGTGGGTGCTGCTATTGTGACCGGTGAGCTGAGATAAGGCGGTGCTTTACCTAGCAAACACTTATAGATGACCTGGAGCCAGTGGGTTTAGCAACAAATATGAAGCGAGGGCCAACCAACGAGAGCATACAGGTCGCAGTGGTGTGTAGTATATGGGGCTTTGGTGACAAAACAGATGGCACTGTGATAGACTACATCCAATTTGCTGAGTAGAGTGTGGGGGCTATTTTGTAAATGACAGCTCCGAAGTCGAGGATCCGTAGGATAGTCAGTTTTACGAGGGTTTGTTTGGCGGCATGAGTGAAGGATGCTTTGTTGTGAAATAGGAAGCCGATTCTAGATTTAATTTTGGATTGAAGATGCTTAATGTGAGTCTGGAAGGAGATTTTACAGTCTAACCAGACACCTAGGTATTTGTAGTTATCCACATATTCTAAGTCAGAACTGTCCAGAGTAGTGCGGGCAGCGATTGGTTGAAGAGCATGCATTTAGTTTTACTTGCATTTAAGTGCAGTTGGAGGCCACGGAAGGAGTGTTGTATGGAGTTGAATGTGACTACTAACATTTGATTTTATTAGATTTTTGACAGCGTCACTGACCGCCCTAGGTGCCTTTTGTTATTGTTTTTGTTTTGAGGAAATGAACGTCCAGCATTGTGGTAAAAAAATAAATTGTAGAGCATACTCTGCTGTTCTATCCAGCGTGCAATGATGTCAGAGAGAAAATACAGTGTTCGTTGTATGAAGTAATGTCTTTGTTGTTGTAATTTCCCAAACGGATTCCAGCTTTAAGGCTGCTCATACCCAGAACTGATAGAGTTTGATATCCCTGTGTGTGTCATCTAACCCCTCACTTTCCTAACAGCACACTCACCAACCACAGGAGTGGGCTGCAGCTTTATAGAAATGCTGTTAATGATGAGAGTGTGCGAGAGGAGGGAGGCACACGCATTATACTTGAAACAGATGCTCTTACCAAGCCCTTCCAGCTATCCCTACAGTAGTACCACACACAACATACACTCACTAGTACTGTACCCCTAGCACAGAAAGAACATATACTCAATAGTACTGTACCACTAGGACAAAACAGAACATACACTCACTAGTACTGTACCCCTTGTACAGAACACAACTGACTCTCACTAGTGCTGTACTCCTAGTACAAAACAGAACATACACTCACTAGTACTGTACCCCTAGTGCAAAACAGAACATACACTCACTAGTACTGTACCCCTAGTACAAAACAGAACATACACTCACTAGTACTGTACCCCTAGAACAGAACAGAACTGACTCTCACTAGTACCGTACCCCTAGTACAAACAGAACATACACTCACTAGTACTGTACCCCTAGTACAAAACAGAACATACACTCACTAGTACTGTACCCCTTGTACAGAACACAACTGACTCTCACTAGTACTGTACCCCTACTACAAAACAGAACACGCACTCACTAGTACTGTACCCCTAGTACAAAACAAAACTGACTCTCACTAGTACTACACCCCTAGTACAAATCAGAACATATACTCACTAGTGCTGTACCCCTAGTACAGAACACAACTGACTCTCACTGGTACTGTACCCCTTGTACAAAACAGATCATACACTTACTCAAAAACACACCCTCTCTCTCTCTCTCTCTAACACACGCACACACACACTGATAATACACTCAGCTACAGTAGCTCTGGTGCCAACGCAAATCATACACACGCACACACACATATTCTGAGAATACCGTCAGCTCCCCTGGTATCATACAATACTGTCTACCAACATGCAAATCTTCTGTTGCATATTTGCACAAATACAGTAAATGTACAGTATCCCACTTAAGGACATTATGTGCTAAGCCTTTGGCGTCAGGGGCAGCAGCTGCAGTGTTCTTAGTAAACCTTGTGTTTTTCACATCATACATTTTCTGCGTTAGTGTCTGAACATTAATTTATGGCTAATGTTGTCAGCAGGGGCCAAGGCCTGGTGCTAGCCCCTGCCATCAATCTGATTGCCCGTGGGGAATGGCCAAGGTGCATATTGTCACAATTCCAATACATTATTTATTATGTGGAATTAAAAAGTGATGCGTATTAATAAACCAGAGGGCATAATCATGTCAACCCCATTTTTCTCTTTCCTCTAGCCAGACAGACACAGAGCACAGGGCAAAGCAACCATATTTAATGTCCTTCCAACCATACACTAGTGAAGCTAAACCAAGTTCATTCCCATTGAATACTGCTACTGCTAAGCAGCTCTTTGAGAATCCACATTAATTTGTCATGCCTCACGTGCCTTCTTCGACAGTATAATTTAGCGTGTTTGGGTCGGCAGTGTTATCCTTTAAATAGAAGTGGCTGAACATTGCATTAGATGAGAAATGTTTACGCAGATATATTTTAAAATAGCCCAAGCGTTTTGTCACAGCCCAGTGAGCTGGTGAGACTGTTACTGTGCCCTCAGTAGAATATATATTTATTGGGCTGCGGTATCATGTTTCATTACTGAGGGTGATACAGTAAGCTGCAGAAGGCAATTTGTAGGTGATTTGGGCTATGCCATGATTGTGCCTTCAGTATCATGGCCCACAGGCCCAGTGGTGAGTGTAGTAACACTGCCCACCAACGTGTGGTACAGTGAGTCCTTACACATGGTCTGTGACTTTTTACTCCTAACTGTGCTTGTTGTGTTAAAGATAAATGAATCATGATTCATGTTGAATTAGTCTTCATTAGGGACATGTTAATTAATCTCTAAAGTCCTGCAACTCCCACACAAGCTACACATTATCTCACTTTAACATACATTGAAATACGGTGTGAAATACACTATACCCGCTCGACAAGTGCCAATTGCATGCATTTTTCTTACTCATTTCCCCAAGACTCCCTCCTTCTTTTAAAAATTATAGTTTGTCATGATTGACTGATTGCAAAAAGAAGGCTATTTCCCATAACTGACCAACTGTGAAAGGTGAAAGAATGGATTCATGGTGGATAGATGAGAAGGGAGAGGGGGATGTGCTTTCCATTTTGGACTGCACTAAATCAAATCAAATCAAATTTATTTGTCACATTCACATGGTTAGCAGGTGTTAATGCAAGTGTAGCGAAATGCTTGTGCTTCTAGTTCCGACCATGCAGTAATAATATCTAACAAGCAATCTACCAATTCCACAACAACTACATTGTACACACAAGTGTAAAGGAATGAATACGAATATGTACATAAAAATATAGAAATGAGTGATGGGCAAACGGCATAGGCAAGATGTAATAGATGGAGTACAGTATATACATATGAGATGAGTATTGTAGGGTATGAAAACATATAAAGCAGCATTGTTTAAGGTGGCTAGTGATACATTACATCAGGATGGCAAGATGCAGTAGATGGTATAGAGTACAGTATATACATATGAGATGAGTAATGTAGGTTATGAAAACATTATATAAAGTGGCATTGTTTAAAGTGGCTAGTGATACATCCAATTACATCAAGATGGCAAGATGCAGTAGATGGTATGGCGTACAGTATATACATATGAGATGAATAATGTAGGTTATATAAACATTATCTAATATAAATAATATAAAGTGGCAAGTGATAAATTGATTACATCAATTTTCCCATTATTAAAGTGGCTTGAGTTGAGTCAGTATGTTGGCAGCAGCCACTCAATGTTAGTGATGGATATTTAACAGTCTGATATCCTTGAGATAGAAGCTGTTTTTCAGTCTCTCTGTTCCAGCTTTGATGCACATGTACTGACCTCGCCTTCTGGATGTTAGCGGGGTGAACAGGCAGTGGCTCGGGTGGTTGCTGTCCTTGATGATCTTTTTGGCCTTCCTGTGACATCGGGTGGTGTAGGTGTCCTGGAGGGCAGGTAGTTTGCACCCGGTGATGCGTTGTGCAGACCTCACTACCCTCTGGAGAGCATTCCGATTATGGTCGGAGCAGCTGCCGTACCAGGCGGTGATACAGCTCGACAGGATGCTCTCGATTGTGCATCTGTAAAAGTTTGTGAGTGTTTTTGGTGACAAGCCGAATTTCTTCAGCCTCCTGAGGTTGAAGAGGCGCTGCTGCGCCTTCTTCACCACGCTGTCTGTGTGGGTGGACCATTTCAGTTTGTCCGTGATGTGTACGCCGAGGAACTTAAAACTCTCCACCCTCTCCACTACTGTCCCGTCAATGTAGATAGGGGGCTGCTCCCTCTGCTGTTTCCTGAAGTCCACAATCATCTCTTTTGTTTTGCTGACATTGAGTGCAAGGTTATTTTCCTGACACCACACTCCGAGGGCCCTCACCTCTTCCCTGTAGGCCGTGTCGTCGTTGTTGGTAATCTAGCCTGCCACTGTAGTGTCGTCTGCAAACTTGATGATTGAGTTGGATCCGTGCATGGCCACGCAGTCGTGGGTGACCGCTGGCTACGTCCCTTCCGTCTTCAAGAGAGCGAGAGTTGCACCCCTTCTGAAAAAACCTACACTCGATCCCTCCGATGTCAACAACTACAGACCAGTATCCCTTCTTTCTTTTCTCTCCAAAACTCTTGAATGTGCCGTCCTTGGCCAGCTCTCCTGCTATCTCTCTCAGAATTACCTTCTTGATCCAAATCAGTCAGGTTTCAAGACTGGTCATTCAACTGAGACTGCTCTTCTCTGTGTCACGGAGGCTCTCAGCACTGCTAAAGCTAACTCTCTCTCCTCTGCTCTCATCCTTCTAGACCTATCTGCTGCCTTTGATACTGTGAACCATCAGATCCTCCTCTCCACCCTCTCCGAGTTGGGCATCTCCGGCGCGGCCCACGCTTGGATTGCGTCCTACCTGACAGGTCGCTCCTACCAGGTGGCGTGGCGAGAATCTGTCTCCGCACCACGTGCTCTCACCACTGGTGTCCCCCAGGGCTCTGTTCTAGGCCCTCTCCTATTCTCGCTATACACCAAGTCACTTGGCTCTGTCATATCCTCACATGGTATCTCCTATCATTGCAATGCAGACGACACACAATTAATCTTCTCCTTTCCCCCTTCTGATAACCAGGTGGCGAATCGCATCTCTGCATGTCTGGCAGACATATCAGTGTGGATGACGGATCACCACCTCAAGCTGAACCTCGGCAAGACGGAGCTGCTCTTCCTCCCAGGGAAGGACTGCCCGTTCCATGATCTCGCCATCACGGTTGACAACTCCATTGTGTCCTCCTCCCAGAGTGCTAAGAACCTTGGCGTGACCCTGGACAACACCCTGTCATTCTCCACTAACATCAAGGCGGTGACCCGATCCTGTAGGTTCATGCTCTACAACATTCGCAGAGTACGACCCTGCCTCACACAGGAACCGCCGCAGGTCCTAATCCAGGCACTTGTCATCTCCCGTCTGGATTACTGCAACTCGCTGTTGGCTGGGCTCCCTGCCTGTGCCATTAAACCCCTAGAACTCATCCAGAACGCCGCAGCCCATCTGGTGTTCAACCTTCCCAAGTTCTCTCACGTCACCCCGCTCCTCCGCTCTCTCCACTGGCTTCCAGTTGAAGCTCGCATCCGCTACAAGACCATGGTGCTTGCCTACGGAGCTGTGAGGGGAACGGCACCTCCGTACCTTCAGGCTCTGATCAGGCCCTACACCCAAACAAGGGCACTGCGTTCATCCACCTCTGGCCTGCTCGCCTCCCTACCTCTGAGGAAGCACAGTTCCCGCTCAGCCCAGTCAAAACTGTTCGCTGCTCTGGCACCCCAATGGTGGAACAAGCTCCCTCACGACGCCAGGACAGCGGAGTCAATCACCACCTTCCGGAGACACCTGAAACCCCACCTCTTTAAGGAATACCTAGGATAGGATAAAGTAATCCTTCTAACCCCCCCCCCCCCCTTAAAAGATTTAGATGCACTATTGTAAAGTGGTTGTTCCACTGGATATCATAAGGTGAATGCACCAATTTGTAAGTCGCTCTGGATAAGAGCGTCTGCTAAATGACTTAAATGTAAATGTAAATGAACAGGGAGTACAGGAGAGGGCTGAGAACGCACCCTTGTGGGGACCCAGTATTGAGGATCAGCGGGGTGGAGATGTTGTTACCTACCCTCTCCACCTGGGGAGGCCCGTCAGGAAGACCAGGACCCAGTTGCACAGGGCGGGGTCAAGACCCAAGGTCTCGAGCTTAATGACGAGTTTGGAGGGTACTATGGTGTTAAATGCTGAGCTGTAATCGATGAACAGCATTCTTACATAGGTATTCCTCTTGTCCAGATGGGTTAGGGCAGTGTGCAGTGTGATGGCAATTGCATCGTCTGTGGACCTATTGGGTCGGTAAGCAAATTGGAGTGGGTCGAGGATGTCAGGTAGGGTGGAGGTGATATGGTCCTTGACTAGTCTCTCAAAGCACTTCATGATGACGGAAGTGAGTGCTACAGGGCGTAGTCATTTAGCTCAGTTACCTTAGCTTTCTTGGGAACAGGAACAATGGTGGCCCTCTTGAAGCATGTGGGGACAGCAGACTGGGATAAGGATTCATTGGATATGTCTGTAAAAACACCAGCCAGCTGGTCTGCGCATGCTCTGAGGACGCGGCCGGGGATGTCGTCTGGGCCTGCAGCCTTGTGAGGGTTAACACATTTAAATATTTTACTCAGATTGGCTACAGTGAAGGAGAGCCGGCAGGTTTTGGTAGCGGGCCATGTTAGTGGCACTGTATTGTCCTCAAAGCGAGCAAAAAACTTGTTTAGTCTATCTGGGAGCAAGGCATCGTGATCTGCGACGGGGCTGATTTTTCTTTTGTAGTCCGTGATTGACTGTAGACCCTGCCACATACCTCTCGTGTCTGAGCCGTTGAATTGCGACTCCACTTTGTCTCCGTACTGACGCTTAGCTTGTTTGATTGCCTTGCGGAGGGAATAGCTACACTGTTTATATTCGGTCATGTTTCCGGTCACTTTGCCCTGATTAAAAGCAGTGGATCGCGCATTCAGTTTTGTGTGAATGCTGCCATCAATCCAGGGTTTCTGGTTGGGGAATGTTTTAACCTCTTACATCTAGACGTTCCGCTAGCGGAACACCTGCTCCAATATCCAATGATAGGTGTGGCGCGAATTACAAATTCCTCAAAAATACAAAAACTTCAATTTTTCAAACATATGACTATTTCACAGCATTTTAAAGACAAGACTCTCCTTTATCTAACCACACTGTACGATTTCAAAAAGGCTTTACAGCGAAAGCAAAACATTAGATTATGTCAGCAGAGTACCCAGCCAGAAATAATCAGACACCCATTTTTCAAGCTAGCATATAATGTCACAAAAAACAAAACCACAGCTAAATGCAGCACTAACCTTTGATGATCTTCATCAGATGACAATCCTAGGACATTATGTTATACAATACATGCATGTTTTGTTCAATCAAGTTCATATTTATATCAAAAACCAGCTTTTTACATTAGCATGTGACGTTCAGAACTAGCATACCCCCCGCAAACCTCCGGTGAATTTACTAAATTACTCACGATAAACGTTCACAAAAAACATAACAATTATTTTAAGAATTATAGATACAGAACTCCTTTGTGCAATCGAGGTGTCCGATTTAAAATAGCTTTTCGGTGAAAGCACATTTTGCAATATTCTGAGTAGATAGCCCAGCCATCACGGCTAGCTATTTAGACACCCACCAAGTTTAGCCCTGACCAAACTCCGATTTACTATTACAAAAGTTTGATTACCTTTGGTGTTCTTCATCAGAATGCACTCCCAGGCCTGCTACTTCAATATTAAATGTTGGTTTGGTTCAAAATAATCCATCGTTATATCCAAATAGCGGCGTTTTGTTCGTGCGTTCAAGACACTATCCGAAGTGTAAATAAGGGTCACGAGCATGGCGCATTTCGTGACAAAAGATTTCTAAATATTCCATTACCGTACTTCGAAGCATGTCAACCGCTGTTTAAAATCAATTTTTATGCAATTTTTCTCGTAAAAAAGCGATAATATTCCGACCGGGAATCTGCGTTTAGGTAAACAGACGAAAGAAAACAAAGCATGGGGTCGACGCGGGCACGCGCCTGAGTGTCACAGTACTGTGACCAGCCACTACCCAAACGCGCTACTTTTTTCAGCCAGAGCCTGCAAAGCCACAATTCAGCTTTTTGCCGCCTTCTGAGAGCCCATGGGAGCCGTAGGAAGTGTCACGTAACAGCAGAGATCCTCTGTAATGGATAGAGATAATCAAGAAGGGCAAGAAATTGTCAGACAGGGCACTTCCTGCATGGAATCTTCTCAGGTTTTGGCCTGCCAAATGAGTTCTGTTATACTCACAGACACCATTCAAACAGTTTTAGAAACTTTGGAGTGTTTTCTATCCAAAGCTAATAATTATATGCATATTCTAGTTTCTGGGCAGGAGTAATAATCAGATTAAATCAGGTACGTTTTTTATCCGGCCGTGAAAATACTGCCCCCTAGCCATAACAGGTTAATAGACCCTGTTGGTATGACATCACCGATGCACTTGTTAATGAACTCGCACACCGAGTCAGCGTATTCATCAATGTTGTTGTTCGGAGCAATGCGGAACATATCCCAGTCCACGTGATTGAAGCAATCTTGAAGCGTGGAATCCGATTGGTCGGACCAGCGTTGAACAGACCTGAGGGCGGGAGCTTCCTGTTTTAGCTTCTGTCTATAGGCTGGGAGCAACAAAATGGAGCCGTGGTCAGCTTTTCCAAAGGGAGGGCGGGGGAGGGCCTTATATGCGTCGCGGAAGTTAGAATAACAGTGGTCTAGGGTTTTGCCCACCCTGGTAGCACAACCGATACGCTGATAGAATTTGGGGAGCCTTGTTTTCAGATTAGCCTTATTAAAATCCCCGGCTACAATAAATGCAGCCTCAGGATATGTGGTTTTCAGTTTACATAGAGTCCAATGAAGTTCTTTCAGGGCCGTCGATGTGTCTGCTTGGGGGGGATATACACGGCTGTGATTATAATCGAAGAGAATTCTCTTGGTAGATAATGTGGTCGGCATTTGATAGTGAGGAATTCTAAGTCAGGTGAACAAAATGACTTGAGCTCCTGTATGTTGTTATGATCACACCACATCTCGGTAATCATAAGGCATACACCCCCACCCTTCTTCTTACCAGAGAGATGCTTGTTTCTGTCGGTGTGATGCGTGAAGAAACCAGGTGGCTGTACCGACTCAGATAGCATGTCTCGAGTGAGCCATGTTTTCGTGAAACAAAGAACCTTACAGTCTCGGATGTCTCTCTGGAATGCTACCCTTGCTCGGATTTTGTCTACCTTGTTGTCAAGAGACTGGACATTGGCGAGTAGTATGCTCGGGAGCGATGCGCGATACGCCCGTCTACGGAGCCTGACCAGAGAAGACCGCTCCGAATGCCCCTTCTTCTGCGGCGCCGTTGTTTTGGCTTGCCGGCTGGGATCTGATCCATTGTCCTGGGTGGTGGGCCTAACTGGGGAACCAGTTTGGGAAAGTCGTATTTCTGGTCATAATGTTGGTGAGTTGACGTTGCTCTTATATCCAATAGTTCCTCCCGACTGTATGTAGTAAAACCTAAGATTACCTGGGTTCCGTGTGGCTCAGTTGGTAGAGCATGGTGTTTGCAATGCCAGGGTTGTGGGTTCGATTCCCACGGGGGACCAGTACGGATAATTTTTTTAATGAAATGTATGCATTCACTACTGTAAGACGCTCTGGATAAGAGCATCTGCTAAATGACAAAAAAAAAAAAAAAAAATAAATATGCATAGTTTCCAAGGAACGCAAAGCGAGGCGGCCATCTTTGTCAGCGCCGGAAGTGGTGGTCAATCATTAATGCATGTGTCCCTTCTGTTGTGTATTGCGTATAGTGGTGGTGGGCACATTATGGAACGTGCACAGACACTTCCATAGCGTGCGCGCCCCATAGGTGTGGGAGTTTACAGTCACCTGCCGACCAGACATTCATGTTCATTGTCTGCACCATGGAGTCATTAGCCTAAACTTACCTCCCTGCCTCCTCATTATTGGATTGTACTTTTACCGTGTCACGGACATAACACCTTTAATAAAAACAGCTTCAAGAGAATTTGAAAGAAGAATATAAACACACCATACAACAATGGAAATCAGTCGATTGAAATTAATTAATTAAGCCCTAATCTATGGATTTCACATGACTGGGGAGGGAATCAGCCATGGGTGGGCCTGAGGAGCAGGCCCAGCCAATCAGAGCAGGCCCAGCCAATGTTTTTCCCCACAAAAGGGCTTTCTTACAGACAGAATACTCCTCAGTTTCATAAGCTCTCCGGGAGGCTGGTTTCAGACGATCCCGCAGGTGAAGAAGCATGATGTGGAGCTTCTGTGCTGGGGTGGTTACAGGTGGTCTGCAGTTGTGAGGCCGGTTGGACGTACTGCTAAATTCTCTAATGGTAGAGAAATGAACAATCAATTTTCTGGCAACAGCGCTGGTGTACATTCCTGCAGTCAGCATGCCAATTGCACTCGTCCTCAAAACATGAGACATCCTTGGCATTGTGTTGTGTGACAAAGTGGCCTTTTATTGTCCCCAGCACAAGGTGCAAATGTGTAATGATCATGCTGTTTAATCAGCTTCTTGACATGCCACACCTGTAAGGTAGATGGATTATCTTGGCTTTGGATAAATGCTCACTAACAGGGATATAAACACATTTGTGCACCAAATTTGAGAGAAATAAGCTTTTTGTGTGCATGGAACATTTCTGGGATCTTTTATTTCAGCTCATGAAACATGGGACCAACACTTTACATGTTGCATTCATTTATTTTTTCAGTATACATACAAATCAGTGTCTACAATCTCTCTCTCACTCTCTATCTCTCTCTCGCACGCAGGCACACACACACGTACACGTACACACACACACACACACACGTACACACACAGACACACACACACACACACACACACACACACACACACACACACACACACTATAGTCTAAAATGATGAGGGGACCCACCACAGTTTTCCTTTTGATCCTATGGCCCCCCGTCCCATGGTGATGTACTAAAGTTGTTTCACAGCCATTAACCACATTTCCATCCACAGTTTTATGTGAATAAAGTCATACCGTATAAAAAAAACAGCTGTGATGGAAATAAGTAGTTTGTATGAAATTCCTACAGACAATTTGTTATTTCGTAAAATTAATTATGCGAGAAATGGTGGCGGAAACGGTTTTATGTGCAACTGTTGATATAATAACCATCATATTGAAGACGTAAAAACGTAGATTTGTGTGATGGTATGATGTGTGGTCCTCCCACTACGACTTGGGAAACCAATGCAGTTTATTAGGCTACAGACTTGGACTGAAATACTGTAGGTTCCGGAACTGATTTTGGGTGCTGGTACTGTTTATATTTTGGTGCAGGAGCTCCACAATACTTTTGCGCTAATATTCTATAAGAGGAACAGGAGCTCTTGTATAATTGCGTTCACATCAATGGATGAATGAGGAGAACAGGCGTCTAAAAAAATCTACTATAACATGCCATTAAAGATTCAATCACCTACACAGGTAGCCTCAATTCTTAATAAACAGTGATAACTCGCTTGAAAGGCAATATTTATGCTCAGTCTATATTACAATGGTAAACAATTAACATTTTTATCAAAACAAAGACAGAATTTGCATAAACATGAATGTTTCTGATTAACTTTGAATGAAATGGGAGAAACCAAATAACAAGAGGCGCGCAGCTTGTGGCTAAAAATGTGAACTTTACCGGTGCTTGCTCACCTAGGAGCCAGTTCATTGGTGAGTAGAGCCGGTTTGTATTTGAACAAAAGAAATAGCCTATATACATTTAAAGTGCCTACATTATATGATTACCTAACTCTGCCGTTTGTGCTTTTACTTGATGTTTGTGATACTAAACACAATGTTTGAATTAACTAGTGATAGCATAGTAGCTACTGTAGGTTAGCAAATAAACATTGTGTGGGGGAAAATGGAGGGAAAATTCACTTAATGTAGCAGGCACATTGGCACTCTTCCTCATTCTTTAAAGGAGGGCTGAACTTTGGCCTCGTTTTTTAGCTTGCTCATTAAGAAATACTAGTGGCCATGACTGAAGCCTAAAGTGAGTTGTCTTGGGGATGTCGTTTGATGTGGGTGTTTCTTGGGTGTCTTTGCCATTCAACGGGTCGTGCCCCTCTTTTCGTGGTTGTGGCTCCGGAATTGACACGGCCACTCGTTTTCAGAGTGCTGGTCATCATGGTTCCTAACATTTGATAGGTACACAAATCTCTGGGGTGAACCAGTAATTCAAAATCGTAGAAATTGCCTTAGTTAAGAGTACAAGACCGTACAAACCAGAGTTAGGTGGCAAACAAAATACTCATACCATACAGCATTTAGGTCTGTGTTGTCTAGTCACTGAGACGATGCAAGTAACATGATCTGTTGGCGAGCAGATGATGCTGCTTGATAGTTGCTGTATCGCCCAATCACAGAGCAGATGCAAGTGGCGTTGTCAGTTGGCGAACACAGGTGTGTTCCCTCGCAGATCTTGTGACCTGTATCTGCTCTGTGATTGGACGATACAGACCACAAAGCTCCTGGTTAGTGTAGTTTTTGGTGCTTTTTGCACCAGAAGCTGAAGGTAAAAACATTACTTCTCAACACAGAGGTTGAAACATTCATAACCGATGAACACTACATCAACATACGAATTGTCTTGCAATCTCAGGAGAAAATATAACTTCTACGTTGAACAGTAATATTGCTATCACTAATATTTATTACCAGGTGATTGAATTGAGAATTCACTTCCCAAACTGCTCGTCGGTGCCCTGTCACATCAAATCAAGGGCAGTAGTGACTAGTGACAGTGAGGTAAGCGAAGCTAGCTTTGCTATGGAGAAACATTTAAAGTTGATGATTTCTCCTCTTCTGACTCGCCATTTCTGAAATCTGAGATTTGTCCCCGTGAAAGATCTAACAGAGGACATAAGGAGAGACGAGACAAGATAGCTAGGTACCTACCTAGCTTCCCCAATGCTAGCTTTTGTGGCTAGCTTGAAACATTATTGAAAGCAAGCTGGCTACATCAAACATGTCATCAGCTTTGCTTGATTATTTGAGGTAGCTAGCTTAGCTAGCCAGTTCGAGTTGAAACATGGCCAGTCCTCTTCTGGCTGTGCCGGGTGGATATTATAACAGTACATGGCCAAGATGTTCAAATGTTCATAGATGACCAGCAGGCGCAAATAATAATAATCACAGTGGTTGTAGAGGGTGCAACAGTTCAGCACCTCAAGAGTAAATGTCAGTTGGCTTTTCATAGCCGATCATTGAGAGTATCTCTACCGCTCCTGCTGTCTCTAGAAAGTTGAAAATAGCAGGTCAGGGACAGGTAGCACATCATGGTGAACAGGTCAGGGTTCCATAGCCGCAGGCAGAACAGCTGAAACTGGAGCGGCAGCATGACCAGGTGGACTGAGGACAGCAAGGAGTCATCAGGCCAGGTAGGCCTGAGGCATGGTCCTAGGGCTCCTGGCCATCTGCTCAAGATTGTTGAGTATTATGTGCATTGCACACCAAGCTGCTACTAGTGAGGAAGAGGCAAAGCAAGAGGGATAACTCGGCCCAAAATGTGTATTCTTCGGCAGGTGGCATTTTTTTTTTAAACGGAGAGAGGTCATAAAAAATGTAATTTGCTTATTGCTTATTTGGGGCAGCAGGTAGCTTAGTGGTTAGAGCGTTGGGCCAGTAACCGAAAGGTTGCTAGATTGAATCCCTGAGCTAACGAGGCAAAAATCTGTTGTTCTGCCCCTGAACAAGGCAGTTAAACCACTGTTCCTAGGCCATCATTGTAAATAAGAATTTGTTCTTAACCTCTATGGGCAAGGTGGGACGCTGGCGTCCCACCTACGTAACAGCGACTTGCAGCCTGTGGCGCAATTTTCAAAATCTTAAAAATCCTATTACTTCAATTTCTCAAACATATGACTATTTTACAGCTATTTAAAGACAAGACTCTCGTTAATCTAACCACACTGTCCGATTTCAAAAAGGCTTTACAACGAAAGCAAAACATTAGATTATGTCAGCAGAGTACCAAGCCAGAAATAATCAGACACCCATTTTTCAAGCCAGCATATAATGTCACCAAAACCCAGAAGACAGCTAAATGCAGCACTCACCTTTGATGATCTTCATCAGATGACAACCCTAGGACATTATGTTATACAATACATGCATGTTTTGTTCAATAAAGTTCATATTTATATCAAAAACCAGCTTTTTACATTAGCATGTGACGTTCAGAACTAGCATACCCCCCGCAAACTTCCGGGGAATTCGCTAACATTTTACTAAATTACTCACGATAAACGTTCACAAAAAGCATAACAATTATTTTAAGAATTATAGATACATTACTCCTCTATGCACTCGATATGTCCGATTTTAAAATAGCTTTTTGGTGAAAGCACATTTTGCAATATTCTAAGTACATAGCCCAGGCATCAAGGGCTCGCTATTTAGACACCCGGCAAGTTTAGCACTCACCATAATCATATTTACTATTATAAAAGTTTGATTACCTTTTGTTGTCTTCGTCAGAATGCACTCCCAGGACGTCTACTTCAATAACAAATGTTGGTTTGGTCCAAAATAATCCATCGTTATATCCGAATAGCGGTGTTTTGTTCGTGCGTTCCAGACACTATCCGAAATGGTAAAGAAGTGTCGCGCGCATGGCGCAATTCGTGACAATAAAATTCTAAATATTCCATTACCGTACTTCGAAGCATGTCAATCGCTGTTTAAAATCAATTTTTACGCCATTTTTCTCGTAGAAAAGCGATAATATTCCGACAGGGAATCTCCTTTTCGGCAAACAGAGGAAAAAATCACAAAGGCGGGGGCGGTCGGGGTCACGCGCATAAGCCCAGTGTCCCTTGATCGGCCACTTGAGAAAGGCGATAATGTGTTTCAGCCTGGGGCTGGAATGACGACATTCTGTTTTTTCCCGGGCTCTGAGCGCCTATGGACGACGTGGGAAGTGTCACGTTAGAGCAGAGATCCTTAGTAAATGATAGAGATGGAAAAGAAGTTCAAGAAATGGTCAGACAGGCCACTTCCTGTAAAGGAATCTCTCAGGTTTTGACCTGCCATTTGAGTTCTGTTATACTCACAGACACCATTCAAACAGTTTTAGAAAATTTAGGGTGTTTTCTATCCATATGTAATAAGTATATGCATATTCTAGTTACTGGGTAGGAGTGGTAACCAGATTAAATCGGGTATGTTTTTTATCCAGCCGTGTCAATACTGCCCCCTAGCCCTAACAGGTTTTAACTGACTTGCCAAGTTAATTAAAGGTTAAATAAAAAATAAAAATAAAAAATATGTGAGGTTTATTTGATCGAATTGAAGGTTCCAAATGCTTAGGTTGTTACGAGTGTACTGATATAAGTAGGACAGGGGGACATCCCAGCAACTTTGAGAAAAAACACTTTATATTGAAGATGTGCCTGTTGTTCACACGAATATCTGCCCTCTCATCAGCTAGAATGGTCCCACCTGATCTTGTCTCTTGCCTCCCTTCCATTTTTTAAGACATTTATTTTCATTGCTGGAGCAGCCACTTGAGTATCTGGTTAATATAATTTATAACACGTTGTGCTACTGCTACCAAATCAAATCAAATCCACACATGTTCCGCATGGTAACTGGGGGTTGTCACACATGTTGATGGGCAAGAGGGGGCATGACATAATTATAATTCAAACTCAACGCTCCAGTAAGCTGTGACAAACTCACTTTGAAAAGTGAGTCAAAACTCTGTTTTGAAAGATACTGACTTATGACCATAGTTCTACCACTTACAATTTTTGTCAATTATGCAACTAGTACAATGTTTATGACTAATATCAATATAGGCTGTTTTCAACTACAGAAATCGTTTTTTTCCCCTTCAGCTGCACTTAAACAGATTTTCAGACTACAAAATGAGCACAAAGCATGTGAGTTTGTACTGCATAATCTTCAAGTCAATAGCATAGTTGTTTACAAACACTCAAGTGGACGATCTGAACTAACGGTGTCATTGCATTTTAGGGTGAATTCATTTAAGCCTTTGCACTTTGGCTACCCCATACTAATATAATGATTATAGGCATATACAAAGAAACCCATATGAAAAAATATTACAGTTTACTATCGAATACCACAGTACTTACTATAGAATTCTGTAGTAAACTGTTGTGTACTGTAGAATACTATGCTACACACTGTAGTATCCCTCGATCAAGACTGGGTTCAAACAACCCAGCGCTAGGTAAATAGTGGACAGAACACAGTTGGGTCACAACCATTGTTTGGGTAATCAGGTTATTTCCAGGTGTGGCCTATTGCGGCATGTCTTTCAGATAGCTCTTTCTGGCCATCTGTGAGAATAAATGTCATTCTTATTATTCATTTTAAGTTTCTGCAAATGTATGTTTTCCTTCAATAGTCTGGCACATTACATATTTAATGTCCAGGTTAGGATGGCCGGGATGCCCTTGTCGACTCCTGTGGCAGGCCTGCACACTTACTTCGGTCACCAGTTGTACGGCGTTTCCTCCGACACATTGGTGCGGCTGGCTTCCGGGTTAAGTGAGGAGTGTCAGGAAGCAATGTGGCTTAGCAGGGATTTGTTTTGGAGGACGCATGGCTCTCGACCTTAGCCTCTCCCGAGTCCAATGGGACAAGACTGTAACTACCAATTGGGGAGGAAAAGGGGTACAAAAAAAGTGTCAGTGCTCAACCTTAACATGTGATGACAATACATGAACATGAACTGGAATGACGAGTGGCCAAAAATAACTATTTAAAAGTCATGCCCCTACTAAGCCACACCTCCAGTCTTCTGATCTGACCCGGTGGGTGATAGCTCAACAACCTAACAACCCAACTAGGTGACCCAATTGGCTAAGTGACCCAATTCAAAATAACTCAATGTGTGTTCTATCCAATATTTACCCAAATTGTGTTGTTTTTAACCAAGCCTTTTTTTATGTATTACTTATTATAGAATGTTCTAGTATACTGTACAATACTATAGTAAATACTACAGTATTCTCCACAAAAAACACTGAAGTAAATACTACAGTAATGTCTCCAAAAACACTACAGTCCACAAAAACACTACACTTGTTTTTTTTTTTACTACCCCCTTTTTCTCCCCATTTTCATGATTATGATCTTGTCAAATCGCTGCAACTCCACCACAGCCTCGGGAGAGGTGAAGGTCGAGTCATGTGTCCTCTGAAACATGATCCGCCAAACTTCACTTCTTAACCTGTTATGGCTAGGGGCAGTATTTTCACGGCTGGATAAAAAACGTACCCAATTTAATCTGGTTACTACTCCTGCCCAGTAACTAGAATATGCATATAATTCTTGGCGTTGGATAGAAAACACTCCAAAGTTTCTAAAACTGTTTGAATGGTGTCTGTGAGTATAACAGAACTCAAATGGCAGGTCAAAACCTGAGAGATTCCTTTACAGGAAGTGGCCTGTCTGACCATTTCTTGAACTTCTTTGCCATCTCTATCTTTTACAAAGGATCTCTGCTCTAACGTGACACTTCCTACGTCTTCCATGGGTGCTCAGAACCCGGGAAAAAACAGAATGTCGTCATCCCAGCCCCAGGCTGAAACACATTATCGCCTTTCTCAAGTGGCCGATCAAGGGACTGTGGGCTTAGGCGCGTGCCCTGGCCGCCCCCGTCTTTCTTTTTTTTCCTCTGTTTGCTGAAAAGGAGATTCCCGGTCGGAATATTATCGCTTTTTTACGAGATAAATTGCATAAAAATTGATTTTAAACAGCGGTTGACATGCTTCGAAGTACGGTAATGGAATATTTAGAATTTTTTTGTCACGAATTGCGCCATGCGCACGACCCTGTTTTACCATTTCGGATAGTTTCTGGAACGCACGAACAAAACGCCGCTATTCGGATATAACGATGGATTATTTTGGACCAAACCAACATTTGTTATTGAAGTAGCAGTCCTGGGAGTGCATTCTGACGAAGACAACAAAAGGTAAACTTTTATAATAGTAAATCTGATTTTGGTGAAGGCTAAACTTGCCGGGTGTCTAAATAGCTAGCCCGTGATGGCTGGGCTATGTACTTAGAATATTGCAAAATATGCTTTCACCAAAAAGCTATTTTAAAATCGGACATATCGAGTGCATAGAGGAGTTCTGTATCTATAATTCATAAAATAATTGTTATGCTTTTTGTGAACGTTTATCGTGAGTAATTTAGTAAATTGTTAGTAAATTCCCCGGAGGTTTGCGGGGGGTATGCTAGTTCTGAACGTCACATGCTAATGTAAAAAGCTGGTTTTTGATATAAATATGAACTTGATTGAACAAAACATGCATGTATTGTATAACATAATGTCCTAGGTGTGTCATCTGATGAAGATCATCAAAGGTTAGTGCTGCATTTAGCTGTCTTCTGGGTTTTTGTGACATTATATGCTAGCTTGAAAAATGGGTGTCTGATTATTTCTGGCTGGGTAGTCTGCTGACATAATCTAATGTTTTGCTTTCGCTGTAAAGCCTTTTTGAAATCGGACAGTGTGGTTAGATAAAGGAGAGTCTTGTCTTTAAAATGCTGTGAAATAGTCATATGTTTGAAAAATTGAAGTTTTTGTATTTTTGAGGAATTTGTCATTCGCGCCACGCCTATCATTGGATATTGGAGCAGGTGTTCCGCTAGCGCAACGTCTAGATGTAAGAGGTTAACACCTGCTTGCTTAACAAATGTATCAACTGAGGATCAAGTCAGCTTGCAGGCACCCGGCCCACCACAAGGAGTTGCTAGAGCGCGATGAGCCTAGTAAATCACCCCTGCCCAAACCCTCCCCTAACCTGGATGAAGCTGGGCCAATTGTGCGCCGCCATATGGGACTCCCGGTCTCAACACATCCTTTGATCAAACCCCAGGCTGTAGTGACTCGGGGGCCCCAACACTACACTTTTTAAACTATAGTAAATACTACAGTATTAATTTGAATATACCCTGCCCATTCCCCTCCACTAATTTGTGCCACCCATAAGTGGGAAACCTACATGCCAACTAAAGACCATATATTGTGTTTCCTACAGGTTATAGAAAAGAGCAGACGTGCAGAACTATCTGTTCAGACCCCAGACCCATCTACCCTTTAATATCTTTCCAGTGGGTTTCCTCAAGGAGAAAGCCTCCACTTCTATGTCAAAGATAATGAAACAAAAACACTATAGTGAATACAAGTGATAGGGAAGCAAAGCTTACATGAAGCATTGAGGTTTTCCAGACAATATGTTAATTACGCGAGGCTTTGATCAATACAGTGTACACATGTGGCACCTGCTGGTCAAAATAATTTAGAGCAGCCAAATTATTATAGATGACGTCCCTCACCCCATAGTGCATGCACAGCGTAGCCTTTTTGTCTTTTACCAAACCAATACCAAAAATATCATGTGGTTGTTTGATGAAACAAAGCGTTGGACAACAGTGATTACATGCTTCTTATAAAGTGATACAGGCATCGGCACTCTGCTTTGAAGTACACTGCTGAGCAATTTCAAGGTATGCCTCGGCGTTCCAACATCAAAGGTAACATCACTAGTAAATGCAACAGTAATGTCTAGTGATGGGAAACCAAGACTTTCTGAAGAAATTGTGCCGGAAAAATGGTTCATTACGTAGAGTTTTTAATACAGTGCACATTATTGACATCAGCTGGTCAGGAATAAATATCAGCATGTTTTATTTTTAATAGACTTGTTTTCCCATTACATCCATTGAAACTTGTGAAGCAATGGATAGGTGTGAGCATTGGTAAATATAATTTAGTTATAATGTGGGTTTCGCAACCCACATCCTACGTAAACCTTTTTGCCTCCAGGTTCACAATTTTTTCAAAAACTGTACAGCTGTGGTATTATTTAGGATGGTGAAGACAAAATATTATCATAGGCTACACTAAATAAAACAACTTATTTGAAGAACAATGGGAAGACAGTGTTGTTTCACAGAAAATAGTTGTTCAACCATAGCCAGGATTCAGTCTTGTACCTATGCTGTTGTCTGACCCCAAATCCCTGTCCCTAACTGCTGAGATACCGTTCAGGTGCTATGAACTTAAAAAAATCGATGTAAATTGCTAAATAAGGTGTCCAGTAGAGGTCGGTGTTTGAAAGCAACTTTGCATCGAAGAAAGCACTGACACCACGGTGAAGCACATGATAAAACTAAGCTTCGGACGGCATTGATCATGTGGTAATGTTACTTTGAAACTATCCATATATGCTTTTTTACAACAACAAAAAAATACATTTACAAAAGATGGTGGCTCCATTGCACGATTTAGGACGTGACTCCATTGCATGATTTATGATGTTAAATAAAAAACAGAAACAACCTATGCTTATCGAAGCTCAAGTTTTAAATACAATGGAGCCTATACTTGGATTCATTCCTGTGCCTCCACAGGATACTACTGCTCTACAGGCTGAGCCACAAGTCAAGTGAGAACTGGAGAATAATATCTAGACCCCTAAATCTCAACTCTGGACATCAAAGTCAGTTCCACTGTATTTTTTTCATTATTCTCCTCGAATCAGGGACTGAGTTAGACCAGAGACACCAGGCGTGTGCAATTCATTATCAGGTAGAACAGAAAACCGCAGGCTCCGGACCTCATAGGGTAAGAGTTGTCGAAACATTCCGCTAGCAGACCCCTAGCCATAACAGGTTTTAAAGGTCTTCAATGATGTTACAATTGCCGTCGATTCTAAGAAATGTTGTGCTGCTATTTTTATTGACTTGGCCAAAGCTTTTGATACGATAGACAATTCCATTATTATGTGCCGGCTAAGGAGTATTGGTGTCTCTGAGGGGTCTTTGGCCTGGTTTGCTAACTACCTCTCTCAAAGAGTGCAGTGTATAAAGTCAGAAAATATGCTGTCTCAGCCACTGCCTGTCACCAAGGGAGTACACCAAGGCTGAATCCTAGGCCCCACTCTCTTCTCAATTTACATCAACAACATAGCTCAGGCAATAGGAAGCTCTCTCATCAATTTATATTCAGATGATACAGTCTTATACTTATACTGGCCCCTCCCCAGATTTAGTGTTAAATGCTCTACAACAAAGCTTTCTTAGTGTCCAACAAGCTTTCTCTACCCTTAACCTTGTTCTGCACACTTCTAAAACAAAGGTCATGTGGTTTGGTAAGAAGAATGTCCCTCTCCCCACAGGTGTGATTACTACCTCTGAGGGTTTAGAGCTTGAGGTACTCACCTCATACAAGTACTTGGGAGTATGGCTAGATGGTACACTGTCCTTCTCTCAGCACATATCAAAGCTGCAGGCTAAAGTTAAATCTAGACTTGGTTTCCTCTATAGTAATCGCTCCTCTTTCAACCCAGCTGCCAAACTAACCCTGATTCAGATGACCATCCTACCCATGCTAGATTACGGAGACATCATTTATAGATCGGCAGGTAAGGGTGCTCTCGAGTGGCTAGATGTAATTACCCATAACAACTACTAAAGCTGTTTCATTTACAATCACTGTTTGAGAATGAAAATATATCAAAGTAGGCTCTCTCAAAATTCAAAACTAGTGTGTTTTCATTTCAGGATAGATTCCCCTGCCGTGTGCCCGACCTCAATGATCTTTCCACCTGCAAAGAATTTGAAATATCTAGATTAAATCAAAAAGCTTCCAGCAGAGGTCGGCGTTCTAAGATCTGACTTCCAACACCTGTCAGATATTGGTAGTGCGACTTCGAACGTCATCATCACCTGGTGTCGTTACTTTGATACAAACATTGCTACGTTGTTTCGAATCAGTAGTGCTTTGAAGGAAGTTTGAAGGATGTTGTTAATTAGCGTTAGCACATTGACTGGAAGTCTATGGGAACAGCTAATAGTCATGGGCCTGAAAACTACAGTACCTGCCGAAATTTTGGACCCAGCTACTCATTCAAGGGTTTTCTTTATATATTTTTTTTTTCTACATTGCAGAATAATTGTGAAGACATCAAAGCTATGAAACAACATATATGGAATCATGTAGTAACCAAAAAAATGTTCAACTAATCTAAATATTTTTAATATTTGAGATTCTTCAAAGTAACCAGATTTGCACACTCTTGGCATTCTCTCAACCATCTTCATGATGTAGTCACCTGGGATGCAATTCAATTAACCGGTGTGCCTTGTTAAAAGTTAACTTGTAGAATTTCTTTCCTTCTTAATGCGTTTGAGCCAATCAGCTGTGTTGTGACAAGGTAAGTGTGGCATAGAGAAGATAGTCCTATTTGGTAAAAGACCAAGTCCATATTATGGCAAGAACAGCTCAAATAAGCATAGAGAAACAGCAGTCCATCATTACTTTAACCTCTCTAGGGTAGGGGGCAGTATTTTCACGGCCGGATAAAAAAACGTACCCGATTTAAACTGGTTACTACTCTTTTCCAGAAATGAGAATATGCATATAATTGGTAGATCTGGATAGAAAACACTCTAAAGTTTATAAAACTGTTTGAATGGTGTCTGTGAGTATAACAGAACTCAAATGGCAGGCCGAAACCTGAGAAGATTCCATACAGGAAGTGCCCTCTCTGACCATTTCTTGTGCTTCTGTGGCATCTCTGTCGAAAATACAGGATCTCTGCTGTAACGTGACAATTTCGAAGGCTCCCATAGGCTCTCTGAAGGCGCCAGAAAGTGGAATGAGATCTCTGCTGTCTCTGGGCTAGGTACAGGAGCGCTGTTTGTGAGTGGTCAGGCTGGTGGCTCAGAGACAGGAGATGCGCGGCACCGAGAAGTGGCCATGTTTTTCTTTCAGCCTTTGAACGAAAACAACGTCGCCCGGTTGGAATATTATCGCTATATTACGAGAAAAATGGCATAAAAAGCATAAAAATGGATTTTAAACAGCGTTTGACATGCTTCTAAGTACGGTAATGGAATATTTAGCATTTTTTTTGTCACGACATGCGTCCGCGCGTCACCCTTCGGATAGTGACCTGAACGCACGAACAAAACGGAGGATATTTGAACATAACTATGGATTATTTTGGACCAAAACAACATTTGTGGTTGAAGTAGAAGTCCTGGGAGTGCATTCTGATGAAGAACAGCAAAGGTAATCCAATTTTTCTACTAGTATTTCTGAGTTTACTGAGCCTCGATGTTGGCGAGTGTCTGTTTAGCTAGCCTTGATGGCCGAGCTATCTACTCAGAATATTGCAAAATGTGCTTTTGCCGAAAAGCTATTTTAAAATTTGACACCGCGATTGCATAAAGGAGTTCTGTATCTATAATTCTTTAAATAATTGTCATGTATTTTGTAAACGATTATCAAGAGTAATTTAGTAAATTCACCGGAAGTTTTCGGTGTGTTTGCTAGTTCTGAACGTCACATGCTAATGTAAAAAGCTGGTTTTTGATATAAATATGAACTTGATTGAACAAAACATGCATGTATTGTATAACATAATGTCCTAAGAGTGTCATCTGATGAAGATCATCAAAGGTTAGTGCTGCATTTAGCTGTGGTTTTGGTTTTTGTGACATATATGCTAGCTTGAAAAATGGCTGTGTTATTATTTCTGTCTGGGTACTCTCCTAACATAATCTAATGTTTTTCTTTCGCTGTAAAGACTTTTTGAAATCGGACAATGTGGTTAGATTAAGTTATAGCATTTTTAACCTCTCTAGACAAGGTGGGACGTTTGCTTCCAACCCTAGCCAACAGCCAGTGGAATCCTGTGGGGCGATTTTCAAATACCTTAGAAATGCTATTACTTCAATTTCTCAAACATATGACTATTTTACACCATTTTAAAGACAAGACTCTCGTTAATCTAACCACACTGTCCGATTTCAAAAAGGATTTACAATGAAAGCAAAACATTAGATTATGTCAGCAGAGTACCCAGCCAGAAATATTCAGACACCCATTTTTCAAGATAGCATGTAATGTCACAAAAACCAAAACCACAGCTAAATGCAGCACTAACCTTTGATGATCTTCATCAGATGACACTCCTAGGACATTATGTTATACAATACATGCATGTTTTGTTCAATCAAGTTCATATTTATATCAAAAACCAGCTTTTTACATTAGCATGTGACTAGCATGTGACTAGCATTCCCACCGAACACTTCCGGTGAATTTACTAAATTACTCACGATAAACGTTCACAAAAAACATAACAATTATTTTAAGAATTATAGATACAGAACTCCTTTATGCAATCACGGTGTCCGATTTTAAAATAGCTTTTCGGTGAAAGCACATTTTGCAATGTTCTGAGTAGATAGCCCGACCATCACAGGCTAGCTATTTTGACACCCACCAAGTTTGGTACTCACCAAACTCAGATTTACTATAAGAAAAATTGGATTACCATTGCTGTTCTTCGTCAGAATGCACTCCCAGGACTTCTACTTTAATAACAAATGTTGGTTTGGTTCCAAATAATCCATAGTTATATCCAAATAGCGGCGTTTTGTTCGTGCGTTCAAGACACTATCCGAAGGGTAACGAAGGGTGACGCGCCCGGCGCGTTTCGTGACAAAACAAATTCAAAATATTCCATTACCGTACTTCGAAGCATGTCAAACGCTGTTTAAAATCCATTTTTATGCTATTTTTCTCGTAAAATAGCGATAATATTCCGACCGGGAGTCGTTGTTTTCGTTCAAAGACTGAAAATGTAGACATGGAGTCGTCTCGTGCACGCTTGCGCCCGTCTCATTGTTCTCAGATCGACAACTTACCAAATGGGCTACTGTTTTTCAGCCATGGCCTGCAAAGTCATCATTCAACGTTCTGGCGCCTTCTGAGAGCCTATGGGAGCGTTAGAAAATGTCACGTTACAGCAGAGATCCTTTGTTTTGGATAGAGATGACAAAGAAGGCCAAGAAGTGGTCAGAGAGGGCGCTTCCTGTTTGGAATCTTCTCAGGTTTTGGCCTGCCAAATGAGTTCTGTTATACTCACAGACACCATTCAAACAGTTTTAGAAACTTTAGGGTGTTTTCTATCCAAATCAAACAATTATATGCATATTCTAGTTACTGGGCAGGAGTAGTAACCAGATTAAATCGGGTACGTTTTTTATCCGGCCGTGCAAATACTGCCCCCTATCCCCAACAGGTTAAGGTTTTTGTATTTCGTGCCACTCGATTCCACTGGCTGTTGACTAGGTGGGACGATTTCATCCCAAATACCCGAGAGAGTTTAAGACATGAAGGTCAGTCAATCTGGAAAATGTCAAGAACTATGAAAGTTTCTTCAAGTGCAGTCGCAAAAACCATCAAGCACTATGATGAATATGTCTCTCATGAGGACCACCACCGGAAAGGAAGACCCAGAGTTACCTCTGCTGCAGAGGATAAGTTCATTGGAGTTAACTGCACCTCAGATTAAAGCCCAAATAAATGCTTCACGGAGTTCAAGTAACAGACACATCTCAACATAAACTGTTCAGAGGAGACTGCGTGAATCAGGCCTTCATGGTTGAATTGCTGCAAATACACTGCTACTAAAGGACACCAATAAAAATAAGAGACTTTCTGCAGCGATACGCCATCCCATCTGGTTTGCGCTTTTTCAATTGGACAATGACCCAAAACACACCTCAGAGTGAAGGAAAAGCAGCCAACAAGTGCTCAGCATATGTGGGAACTCCTTCAAGGCTGTTGGAAAAGCATTCCTCATGAAGCTGGTTAAGAGAATTCCGAGAGTGTGCGAAGCTGTCATGAAGGCAAAGGGTGGCTACTTTGAAGAATCTCATATAAAATATTTTTTGATTTGTTTAACACTTCTTTTGGTTGTGTGTTATTTCATAGTTTTGATGTCTTCACTATTATTCTACAAAGTAGAAAATAGTAAAAAAAAATAAAAAATCTAGAATGAGTAGGTATGTCCAAACTTTTGGCAGGTAATGTACCTCTAACTTCCTTCATAATAAACTTAAGTACATTAAAATTGTATCCACAAGTTCATCTGACTCTGGGGAAGTACATAAAGGTCCTCATTTACAAAACCCCAAACTATCTCTTTAGGTGCTGTTTTGCAGAAATATATCACCGGGACAGGTGAGGAAGTAGTCAGGGAAACTCACGGAAAACCCCCCACAGATGAAATAAAAACATTTAGGCATAGGGGGGTGTACCAATTTCAAGTGTTATTTGCTTGCTATGGGTGTATTGCTCCCTGAATTATGAAAAAGAAGGCATTAGGCAGCCATTTATTAGCTGTGTCTTACCAGAGGCCTTTACCTTACAACCCACTATAAGAAGGCAGTTAGAATATTACTAAAACAATCATAGACATGGTTGCTCATCAATGCATGCCATGCTCACTTCTTTCCTCGCTTGCAGCATAAGATGTCTGTCAGTATTTCCCCAAGCCTTATCTTTACTCAGACACAACAGTGTGTGTGTGTGTGTGTGTGTGTGTGTGTGTGTGTGTGTGTGTGTGTGTGTGTGTGTGTGTGTGTGTGTGTGTGTGTGTGTGAGTGATGTGGCAATGCGGTTCAGCTGCCTGTCACTCACTATTATCCTCTCGGGTCAGATCTGTGTGTGTTCCTCACTTACAGTATTTTCAGTGTCTGTATGCATCCCGACATCAGCAGCTGTCCACTTAGGTTTCCATGCATAGAACTTCAAGAGGACCTGACACCTCTCCTCCCTGAGCCTGGAACCCCTCTACTTATGGACTCTTCCCTTACAGATATTACACAAAAAATAGGGAACTTGCTTATTTTTTTACTTTGTCTCTTTCTTTTTGTTAATTTGCTCCATTCTGCATGACAAACATTTACATTTAAGTCATTTAGCAGACGCTCTTATCCAGAGCGACTTACAAATTGGTGTATTCACCTTATGATATCCAGTGGAACAACCACTTTACAATAGTGCATCTAAATCTTTTAACCTCTATGGGCTAGGTGGGACGCAAGCGTCCCACCCGTGGTGCACTCCATCAACAGCAGGTGCATTTCAAGAGCGGCAAATTTGAATCCAAATAAATGTCAAAATTCAAATTTTTCAAACATACAACTATTTTACACCCTTTGAAAGATAAACATCTCCTTAATCTAACCACGTTTTCCGATTTCAAAAAGGTTTTACGGCGAAAGCATAAATTTAGAGTATGTTAGGACAGTACATTTACAAGAGTTGTGTGTAATGTTGTGCCAATTCAAAGACAGGCGTCACCAAAACCATAAAATCAGCTAAAATTATGCACTAACCTTTTACAATCTCCAACAGATGACACTCCTAGGACATTATGTTAGACAATGCATGCATTTTTAGTTCTATCAAGTTCATATTTATATCCAAAAACAGCGTTTTACTGTGGCGTTGATGTTCAGGAAATCGTTTCCCTCCAATAACCGGCATTCAAGTCAGCACCACAAATTAAATAATTAAAATTAGAAAACATTGGTAAAATATTATATTGTCATTTAAAGAATTATAGATTTACATCTCTTGAACGCAATCAACTTGCCAGATTTAAAAATAACCTTACTGGGAAATCATACTTTGCAATAATCTGAGCACTGCGCCCAGAAAAATACGCGTTGCGATACAGACTAGCCGCCATGTTGGGGAGATCTAAAATCGAAAATACTATGTAAATAATCCATTACCTTTGATTCTCTTCATCAGATGTCACTTCCAGGTATCACAGGTCCATAACGAATGTAGTTTTGTTCAAAAAAGCTCATCATTTATGTCCAAAAATCTCTGTCTTGTTAGCACATGATCTAAGCCCGCCGGACTTCACTTCATGAACGAGGGGAAAAAATATATTTACGTTCGTTCAAACATGTCAAACGTTGTATAGCATAAATCATTAGGGCCTTTTTTAACCAGAACATGAATAAAATTCAAGGCGGACGAATGCAAAATCTTTTAAAACGTATTGGAACGAGGGTACCCAGCATGACCTAGCGCGCCAGGTGTCTAATGGGCCATCATCGTTCCATGGCTCTTGTTCGGTCAGATCCCCCTCCAGAAGACTCAAAACACTTTGTAAAGGCTGGTGACATCTAGTGGAAGCAATAGGAAGTGCCAAAAATATTCCTCAGCCCCTGTGTTTTTCAATGGCATAGGTTTAAAGGTAATACAACACATCAGGTATCCACTTCCTGTCAGAATCTGTCTCAGGGTTTTGCCTGCCAAATGAGTTCTGTTATACTCACAGACACCATTCAAACAGTTTTAGAAACTTTAGGGTGTTTTCTATCCATATATAATAAGTATATGCATATTCTAGTTACTGGGTAGGATTAGTAACCAGATTAAATCGGGTACATTTTTTTATCCAGCCGTGCAAATACTGCCCCCTAGCCCTAACAGGTTAAGGGGGGGGGGGGGGGGGGTTTAGAAGGATTACTTTATCCTATCCTAGGTATTCCTTAAAGAGGTGGGGTTTCAGGTGTCTCTGGAAGGTGGTGATTGACTCCGCTGTCCTGGCGTCGTGAGGGAGCTTGTTCCACCATTGGGGTGCCAGAGCAGCGAACAGTTTTGACTGGGCTGAGCGGGAACTGTGCTTCCTCAGAGGTAGGGGGGCCAGCAGGCCAGAGGTGGATGAACGCAGTGCCCTTGATTGGGTGTAGGGCCTGATCAGAGCCTGAAGGTATGGAGGTGCCGTTCCCTTCACAGCTCCGTAGGCAATCACCATGGTCTTGTAGCGGATGCGAGCTTCAACTGGAAGCCAGTGGAGAGAGCGGAGGAGCGGGGTGACGTGAGAGAACTTGGGAAGGTTGAACACCAGACGGGCTGCGGCGTTCTGGATGAGTTGTAGGGGTTTAATGGCACAGGCAGGGAGCCCAGCCAACAGCGAGTTGCAGTAATCCAGACGGGAGATGACAAGTGCCTGGATTAGGACCTGCGCCGCTTCCTGTGTGAGGCAGGGTCGTACTCTGCGAATGTTGTAGAGCATGAACCTACAGGATCGGGTCACCGCCTTGATGTTAGTGGAGAACGACAGGGTATTGTCCAGGATCACGCCAAGGTTCTTAGCACTCTGGGAGGAAGACACAAGGGAGTTGTCAACCGTGATGGCGAGATCATGGAACGGGCAGTCCTTTCCCCGGGAGGAAGAGCAGCTCCGTCTTGCCGAGGTTCAGCTTGAGGTGGTGATCCGTCATCCACACTGATATGTCTGACAGACATGCAGAGATGCGATTCGCCGCCTGGTTATCAGAAGGGGGAAAGGAGAAGATTAATTGTGTGTCGTCTGCATAACAATGATAGGAGAGACCATGTGAGGATATGACAGAGCCAAGTGACTTGGTGTATAGCGAGAATAGGAGAGGGCCTAGAACAGAGCCCTGGGGGACACCAGTGGTGAGAGCGCATGGTGCGGAGACAGATTCTCGCCACGCCACCTGGTAGGAGCGACCTGTCAGGTAGGACGCAATCCAAGCGTGGGCCACGCCGGAGATGCCCAACTCGGAGAGGGTGGAGAGGAGGATCTGATGGTTCACAGTATCAAAGGCAGCAGATAGGTCTAGAAGGATGAGAGCAGAGGAGAGAGAGTTAGCTTTAGCAGTGAGGAGAGCCTCCGTGACACAGAGAAGAGCAGTCTCAGTTCAATGCCCAGTCTTGAAACCTGACTGATTAGGATCAAGAAGGTCATTCTGAGAGAGATAGCAGGAGAGCTGGCCAAGGACGGCACGTTCAAGAGTTTTGGAGAGAAAAGAAAGAAGGGATACTGGTCTGTAGTTGTTGACATCGGAGGGCTCGAGTGTAGGTTTTTTCAGAAGGGGTGCAACTCTCGCTCTCTTGAAGACGGAAGGGACGTAGCCAGCGGTCAAGGATGAGTTGATGAGCAAGGTGAGGTAGGGGAGAAGGTCTCCGGAAATGGTCTGGAGAAGAGAGGAGGGGATAGGGTCAAGTGGGCAGGTTGTTGGGCGGCCGGCCGTCACAAGACGCGAGATTTCATCTGGAGAGAGAGGGGAGAAAGAGGTCAAAGCACAGGGTAGGGCAGTGTGAGCAGGACCAGCGGTGTCGTTTGACTTAGCAAACGAGGATCGGATACCGTCAACCTTCTTTTCAAAATGGTTGACGAAGTCATCCGCAGAGAGGGAGGAGGGGGGGGGGAGGGGGAGGAGGATTCAGGAGGGAGGAGAAGGTAGCAAAGAGCTTCCTAGGGTTAGAGGCAGATGCTTGGAATTTAGAGTGGTAGAAAGTGGCTTTAGCAGCAGAGACAGAAGAGGAGAATGTAGAGAGGAGGGAGTGAAAGGATGCCAGGTCCGCAGGGAGGCGAGTTTTCCTCCATTTCCGCTCGGTTGCCCGGAGCCCTGTTCTGTGAGCTCGTAGTGAGTCGTCGAGCCACGGAGCAGGAGGGGAGGACCGAGCCGGCCTGGAGGATAGGGGACAGAGAAAATCAAAGGATGCAGAAAGGGAGGAGAGGAGGGTTGAGGAGGCAGAATCAGGAGATAGGTTGGAGAAGGTTTGAGCAGTGGGAAGAGATGATAGGATGGAAGAGGAGAGAGTAGCGGGAGAGAGAGAGCGAAGGTTGGGACGGCGCAATACCATCCGAGTAGGGGCAGAGTGAGAAGTGTTGGATGAGAGCAAGAGGGAAAAGGATACAAGGTAGTGGTCGGAGATTTGGAGGGGAGTTGCAATGAGATTAGTGGAAGAACAGCATCTAGTAAAGATGAGGTCAAGCGTATTGCCTGCCTTGTGAGTAGGGGGGGAAGGTGAGAGGGTGAGGTCAAAAGAGGAGAGGAGTGGAAAGAAGGAGGCAGAGAGGAATGAGTCAAAGGTAGACGTGGGGAGGTTAAAGTCACCCAGAACTGTGAGAGGTGAGCCATCCTCAGGAAAGGAACTTATCAAGGCGTCAAGCTCATTGATGAACTCTCCAAGGGAACCTGGAGGGCGATAAATTATAAGGATGTTAAGCTTGAAAGGGCTGGTAACTGTGACAGCATGGAATTCAAATGAGGAGATAGACAGATGGGTCAGGGAGAAAGAGAGAATGTCCACTTGGGAGAGATGAGGATTCCAGTGCCACCACAACGCTGGCTCGATGCTCTAGGGGTATGCGAGAACACGTGGGCAGACGAAGAGAGAGCAGTAGGAGTAGCAGTGTTATCTGTGGTAATCCATGTTTCCGTCAGCGCCATGAAGTCTAGGGACTGGAGGGTAGCATCGGCTGAGATGAACTCAGCCTTGTTGGCTGCAGACCGGCAGTTCCAGAGGCTGCCGGAGACCTGGAACTCCACGTGGGTCGTGCGCGCTGGGACCACCAGGTTAGAGTGGCAGCGGCCACGCGGTGTGAAGCGTTTGTATGGCCTGTGCAGAGGGGAGAGAACAGGGATAGACAGACACATAGTTGACAAGCTACAGAAGTGTTGTTTCTTGTATTATTGTCTCTTGTGTCTTTAGAGAACTGTTTCACTTTGATATCCTTTTTCTTCTGTCCTGATTTTCTCTTTCTTTTCTTCTGTTAACTGAAAAACAAACAAGTGTTACAAATCTAGCTCATTTCAAGGCTAACACAATTCTATGAAACATGGAGAACATTTTTCAGCCGAGGCACCATGTCTCTAAATAGATGGAGACATTTGCTCAATATTTCAAATTAGACTGGATTCAAAAGGTTTTTACCGTTAGAGCACTCAGTGTATTGAACATTAAGAGAATGACTGAGCACAGAAAGAACCGTGTTTTGGCCCAAATCCTTCAGATTCGCGTAGATCAGCCTGTAGGGAATAATCATTCTAGAGATGATGGACTAGTTATTTAGACAGCCAGACAGTGGCTTCATCGTAACTTTAAAACATGTCCTAGATAATCTAGCATGGGAGAGCAGCACCCAGCCCTCAGCCTTCCCCAAGGATAAAGTGTTTCATGTCCATCCCCAGGCCAGTCCAGGTCGCTGCTGTATTTGGCACCTGGGAGACCTGTCTGTCTCTCTGTAGGACTTGGCTGGAGGCCTGCAGCTGCTCTCAGAGCCAGGTGTTGTTTTATTTATCTCAGAGCATAAGTGACCTTTACATCAGAGCTCTGGCTTCTGAGAGCCCAGCCTAGTAGGAGCTGTCTGTCTGGTCCCTCTCTTCTCTCACATTCCCCCAAGTGAAAGGTAAGATGGAGACACATCAACAGCATCCATTTCACAAGTGTCAGGGAAAACACTTCTATTTTCTATAGCGTTGGGGTGCCTAGTTTTAGGAGCTTTATAATAGTTGTTTAATGAGTCTCCCCAGTCAGTGACCTCTATGCTTTCATAGAACCATATTTATTCTGCTCTATCAGGTGATATTAGCATCATATTGTCTGAAACTTTTTTTACTAACTCCAGTATTACCTTGTAATTTCTCTGGGGCCATAAGGAAACGAAGGAACTGTCAGTATATGAAAATAAAAGACTTGAACAAATCAAGGCTGCATTCTTTGCATAATGATGGGTGTTGGACAAAAACAATCATGTCTGCCTGCAGTCACTCCAGTTCTAATCCCTCTCATTTTGCATAATAACAAATGAATTACTAAAGGGAGTTTGAGGAAGGCAGAGAGTTGCTATGGCAACATCAAGTGTCCTTCTGTGGCTCCAGTAGCCTGGAGGACAGCTGACGTTAACCCATAAGTGTTTATACAGAAAACAGTTCTGAGAAGATCTACCCAAGGCCTTCGTCTAGGTACTTTACTTTTCTTAGCACCACAATACATTTGTCCAGATGAAGAAACACACACTAAATTCACACCGAAGCACACAGTTTGTTAGTGCACTGTACAATCTGCAGCTTTCAGTGCAATATTATCTAATCAACAGTGGACTGTTAGTCATATCTGTTTCTGAAGGGGTGTATTCATAACGGAAACCGTTTACCGTTTAAGAACCAAATGGAAGTAAACAGAGCAAAACAAGAGCTTCTATTGGACAAATTCAGGCAGGTCCCTCCCCATTCCATTTGCTGCTGTTTATGAAATGTTTTGCAACAGAATCGTCAGAATGAATACACTCCAGCCTTCCCTCTGCTCCCAGGCATCCGTCAGCATGGTCTTAAAGTCAGCCCGCTAATACCACTAAACTGCATTTTCCTTTTAATCGTGACTGCAATACCCAGTTGATGCCCTTGACATTGACACTCAATATATTTTGTTTTATTCTCAGCAATATTCACAATTTTATTAAAGCCAGAATGTTTTAATTGAATATGTTTCTGTTAGCTTACGTTGTAGCTAGGTAGCAGCTAACTAACTGCTGCTAGCTAGCAGGATCTAGAGTTAAAAGTCCCATCCCAGCAACCAACAACTACCTAGTAACGTCATAGCCATAGCTACCTCTCCAACGGGTGATGGTCAAAGAGGAGGAATGCCTCTGTTGTCAAGAGTGTGCACAGGGGCAGGGACAGCTAGCAGATATTTAGGAGGCTGCATGGCTCTGCCCACCCCAGCGTTGGTACCCACACGGACAGAGGGATACTTATTACCTTCCACATCCCAAAGAGGAACTCTTTGGACCAGTCGTTCCGGCCGGCCAGCCAGCAAGTACCAGTCGGCCAGCCAGATAGGACTGGGTTGTGGCTCCACTGTTGATCGAGGACTTATGATCTCCTTCCTGGATACAAAGTGATCTGCTCAGGTAATAACATTGATATGTCCAGGGGGGGCGGAGGGACCTCCTGTACCTCAGCGTCCTGCAGCGGACCAGCTACCACCGGCCTGAGGAGAGACACATGAAACGAGGGGTTAATACGATAATAAGAGGGAAGCTGTAACCTGTAACACACCTCGTTTATTCTCCTCAGGACTTTAAATGGCCTCACAAACTGCGGACCCAGTTTCCGGCAGGGCAGGCGGAGGGGCAGGCGGAGGGTCGAAAGCCAGACTCTCTCCTCCGGGGTAAACATGGGGGCCTCACTGCGGCGACGGTCTGCGCTCTCCTTCTGTCGTCCCCTGGCCTGTTCAAGGGATTCCTGAACGGCGTTCCAGGTCTCTCTAGAGTGCTGGACCCAGTCCTCTACCGCAGGGGCCTCCGTCTGGCTCTGATGCCAGGGCACCAGGACCGGCTGGTAACCCAACACACACTGAAAAGGTGTTAGGTTGGTAGAGGAGTGGAGGAGAGAGTTCTGGGCCATCTTGGCCCATGGCACGAACCTCACCCCCCTGGCCGGTCCCGGCAGTAGGACCGCAGAAACCTGCCCACATCCTGATTAATCCTCTCTACCTGCCCATTACTCTCTTGGTGAAAACCTGAGGTCAAACTGACCGAAACCCCCAGCCGCTCCATAAACGCCCGCCACACCCGGGACGTGAACTGGGGACCTCGATCAGAGACTATGTCCTCAGGCACCCCGTAGTGCCGGAAGACGTGGGTGAATAGAGCCTGGTCTGCAGGGCCTTAGGAAGACCGGGTAAAGGGTGCAGATGTCAAGACTTAGAGAACCGATCCACAACGACCAGGATCGTGGTATTCCCCTGAGACGGCGGGAGGTCGGTGAGAAAATCCACCGACAGGTGGGACCATGGTCGCTGTGGAACGGGGAGGGGCTGTAATTTCCCTCTAGGCAGGTGCCTAGGAGCCTTACAGGTGCCGAGGAGGGTAACGTGTGCGCCCTCCGGATCAACCGATCACGGACACAGAGCGGGTCGTACTTACGACCCACGGGACCTTGAGGGGGAGTAGGTTCCGCCTGTAATGCCCGCTTGATGTCCGCATCCACCTCCCAGACCACCGGTGCCACCAAGCAGGAGGCTGGAAGTATGGGAGTGGGATCGGTGGACCGTTCCTCGGTGTCATGGAGACGAGACAGTGAGTCAGCCTTAGTGTTACGGGAACCTGGGATGTACGAGATCGTAAACTTAAATCTCGTAAAGAACATTGCCCACCTGGCTTGATGAGGGTTCTGTCTCCTCGCCGCCCGTATGTACTCCAGATTATGGTGGTCGGTCCAGATGAGAAAAGGGTGTCGCGCCCCCTCAAGCCAATGTGTCCACACCTTCAGGGCTCTTACCACAGCCAGCAACTCCCTGTCCCCCACATCATAGTTACACTCCGCCGGACTCAGCTTCTTAGAGAAGAAAGCACAGGGATGAAGCTTCGGGAGCGCCCCCGAGGGCTGTGATAGCACGGCTCCCACCCCAGCCTCGGACGTGTCCACCTCCACTATGAATTGCAAAGAGGGATCCGGGTGCGCCAGCACTGCAGCATCGGTAAACAGAGCCTTCAGCTGACTAAAGGCCCCATCCGCCTCCGCCGACCACCGCAACCGCACCGGGTCCCCCTTTATCAGTGAGGTAATGGGAGCCGCCACCTGCCCAAAGCCCCGGAAAAACCTCCGGTAGTAATTGGCAAAGCCCAAGAACTGCTGCACCTCCTTCACCGTGGTGGGAGTCGGCCAATTACGCACGGCCGAAATGCGGTCACATTCCATCACCACCCCGGATGTGGAAATGCGATACCCTAGGAAAGAGATGGCTTGTTTGGAGAACTCACATTTCTCAGCCTTGATATATAGGTCATGCTCCAACAGTCGCCCAACCACTTTGCGCACCAGAGACACATGCGCGGCGCGTGTGGTGGAGTAGATCAGAATGTCGTCGATGTACACCACCACACACTGACCGAGCAGGTCCCGGAGAATCTCGTCCACAAAGGATTGGAAGACTGCGGGAGCATTTTTGAAGCCATACGGCATGACGAGGTACTCATAATGGCCAGATGTGGTACTAAATGTAGTTTTCCACTCGTCCCCCTCTCGGATACGCACCAAATTGTACGCGCTCCGGAGATCCAATTTCGTGAAGAAGCGCACCCCGTGAAATGAGTCCACCGCCGTGGCGATGAGAGGTAGCGGGTAACTGAACCCCACCATCATGGAATTTAGACGCATTTAGGCGCAACCCCCCCTCCTTCTTCATCACAAAAAAGAAGCTCGAAGAGACGGTTGACTTGGATGGCCGAATGTATCCCTGCCTCAAGGACTCAGTGAGGTATGTCTCCATAGCCACTGTTTCCTTCTGAGACAGGGGATACACATGACTCCGGGGAAGTGCAGCGTTCACCTGGAGGTTTATCGCACAGTCTCATCGTAGATGAGGTGGTAATTGAGTCGCCTTCGTTTTACTGAAGGCGATAGCCAAATCGGCATACTCTGAGGGAATGTGCACGGTAGAGACTTGGTCTGGACTCTCCACCGTCGTCGCACCGATGGAAACCCCTATGCATCTGCCCGAGCACTCCTTCGACCACCCCTTAAGAGCCCTCTGTCTCCACGAAATCTTAGGGTTGTGAGTGGCTAGCCAGGGGATCCCTAGCACCACCGGAAATGCCGGGGAATCAATGAGAAAGAGACGGATACTCTCCTCATGACCCCCCCGCATTACCATGACCAGTGGCACAGTGACCTCCCTGACCAGCCCTGACCCTAGTGGTCGACTGTCTAAGGCGTGCATGGGGAAGGGTTGGTCTAACTGAACCAGGGGAATCCCTAACTTACTGGCGACCCCACGGTCCATAAAACTCCCCGCCGCGCCTGAATCGACTAGTGCCTCGGGGAAGGAAACTAACACATACATATGACTGACAGGGGGCTCTGGGTGAGGCTGGTGCTGACTCACCTGAGATGTCGAAGGAGTGCTCTGCCTGCCCTCTGGACTCCCGGGTGAGCTCCTCCAGCACCGGTCAACAGTGTGCAGAACAGGGCCCGGTTCGGACGCCCGCGGGCGGCCAGCAGGTTGTCCAGACGGATGGACAGATCAATCAGCTGGTCCAGGGTGATAGTGGTGTCCTGACAAGCTAGCTCCTGGCGGACGTCCTCCCTCAAACTACAACGGTAGTGATCTATCAGGGCCCTCTCATTCCATCCCGCACCAGCCGCCAAGGTCCAGAACTCTAAGGCGAAGTCGTGCGCTCCTCGTCTCCTGTCTCAGGTGAAACAATCGCTCACCCGCCGCTTTACCCTCCGGGGGATGATCGAACACTGCACGGAAGCGGCGGGTGAACTCCGGGTAGTGGTCCCTGGCTGAGTCCGGACTGTCCCAAACGGCGTTGGCCCATGCCAGGGCTCTACCCGTGAGACACAAGATGAGGACGCTGACATTCTCTTCTCCCGAGGGAGGGGGCCGGACGGTTGCCAGGTATAACTCCAGCTGGAGAAGGAAACCCTTACACCCAGCGGCTGTCCCATCGTACTCCCTCTGGGGCGCGAGTTTAACCCCACTGGTACTGGGTGCTGTCGGCGCTGGTGGCGGCACTGGCTGTTGAGCAGCTGCGTTAGATGGGGTGGGAGCGCTTCTGTCCAAACTCTCCAGACGCGCCAACACCTGGTCCATGGCGTTGCCCAGACAATGAAGGATGGCGGAGTGTTGGGCAACCCTCTCCTCCATGGATGGGGTTGGCGCTGCGGCTCCTGCTGACTCCATCAGGTGGTGCGTGATTCTGTCAGAGTGCTCAAGGAGCAGGAGGGTTGAAGTCAGGCGCAGGAGACACAAGTCCGTGAACACACGTATTTAATAAATAATCCACACTTTGCCAAAACAGGTAGGGCAGGGCAAAGTAACACAAATGCCCATAGACAGCCCGAACACAGCGTAGGGACGCAGCCCAAAACATGCTGCCACAAAACCCACAGGCAGAGGGAAAAAACACCTGTACCCCAGACGTACAACCTGACGAAAAATAATCACGCACAAAAACAAACCTACACAGAAAGACTAAATAACCCCCCCCCCCCCCCCCACTATTGAACTAATACTAAACAGGTGCAACCTAAACTAGACCTGACCAACAGAAAATAAACAGAGGATCGGTGGCAGCTAGTAAGCCGGCGACGACAACCGCCGAGCGCCGCCCGGGCGAAGAGGGGCGCCACCTTCTCAGGGAATTTTGTGACCGCTTGATCCTTGAGTGGACATGGTTACTGGTTATGATTACACCACTGGTGAGAAGTCATATGTTGTTGCCACGTACTTTCAAGCCCAAAAATCTATGTGATGACATTCAATCAACCTGGAAGACAGATCTGGATCTGTAAAGTCGTCCACATAAGGGCATGTACTCTCTCTGGGGCTCTGCGAAAACTACTCATCGTAAGGGCATCTCTCTAAGGGACTCTCTCTCTCCCAAATCCAATGACATGGTAACATTTTATATGTATGATTTCATATCTCTCTCTCTCTCATATCTATTATATATATATATATATATATATATATATATATGGACAGTGAAGCATTTAAAAAACAAATTAGCTCTTTTTTTTAAATGTTGGTTTCTGTTGAAGAGTCCAGACACACCATAATTTTGGCCACTGCAGGAAAGAGTAGAAGAAGGAAAAATGATGAAGGATAGAGCGTCACACTTAAGAATCAGAGCCAGTGAGAGATATTGACGATCTTGGTGTTTTCCTCATCCCCTGCGGGCATTGACGATGCAAGTGTGTACAGGAACTGCTTGTGACACTCCGTGTGGTAAGACTCCACCCGCACTTTCAACTAGCCCAATACGCCATTCTGAAGAATTGTAGGTAAATTATGTAATCAATGTTTTTTTAATAATTTATGCATTTCTGTTCTGATGCTCGGTTTTTATATTGAAAAAGTCAAATAAAATCGAAGTAAAAATTCTATTTAAATAATGTAAAACATTAAAATTAATTGGATTTATTATACAGACTGCTGTATTAATTATGTGAAATATATATGAAAGCGGCATGTAATTTGCAAGTGATGTACATTAACCTCTTACATCTAGACGTTCCGCTAGCGGAACACCTGCTCCAATATCCAATGATAGGCGTGGCGCGAATTACAAATTCCTCAAAAATAGAAAAACTTCAATTTTTCAAACATATGACTATTTCACAGCATTTTAAAGACAAGACTCTCCTTTATCTAACCACACTGTCCGATTTCAAAAAGGCTTTACAGCAAAAGCAAAACATTAGATTATGTCAGCAGAGTACCAAGCCAGAAATAATCAGACACCCATTTTTCAAGCTAGCATATAATGTCACAAAAAACAAAACCCCAGCTAAATGCAGCACTAACCTTTGATGATCTTCATCAGATGACAACCCTAGGACATTATGTTATACAATGCATGCATGTTTTGTTCAATCAAGTTCATATTTATATCAAAAACCAGCTTTTTTCATTAGCATGTGACGTTCAGAACTAGCATACCCCCCCGCAAACATCCAGTGAATTTACTAAATTACTCACGATAAACGTTCACAAAAAGCATAACAATTATTTTAAGAATTATAGATACAGAACTCCTCTATGCACTCGATATGTCCGATTTTAAAATAGCTTTTCGGTGAAAGCACATTTTGCAATATTCTCAGTAGATAGCCCAGCCATCACGGCTAGCCATTTAGACACCGACCAAGTTTAGCCCTGATCAAACTCCGATTTACTATTACAAAAGTTTCATTACCTTTGTTGTCTTCGTCAGAATGCACTCCCAGGACTGCTACTTCAATAACAAATGTTGGTTTGGTCCAAAATAATCCATCGTTATATCCGAATAGCGGCGTTTTGTTCGTGCGTTCCAGACACTATCCGAAATGGTAAAGAAGGGTCGTGCGCATGGCGCAATTCGTGACAAAAAAATTCTAAATATTCCATTACCGTACTTCGAAGCATGTCAACCGCTGTTTAAAATCAATTTTTATGCCATTTTTCTTGTAGAAAAGCGATAATATTCCGACCGGGAATCTCCTTTTCGGCAAACAGAGGAAAAAATCACAAAGACGGGGGCGGCCAGGTCACGCGCCTAAGCCCACAGTCCCTTGATCGGCCACTTGAGAAAGGCGATAATGTGTTTCAGCCTGGGGCTGGGATGACGACATTCAGGTTTTTCCCGGGCTCTGAGCGCCTATGGACGACGTAGGAAGTGTCACGTTAGAGCAGAGATCCTTAGTAAAAGATAGAGATGGCAAAGAAGTTCCAGAAATGGTCAGACAGGCCACTTCCTGTAAAGGAATCTCTCAGGTTTTGACCTGCCATTTGAGTTCTGTTATACTCACAGACACCATTCAAACAGTTTTAGAAAGTTTAGGGTGTTTTCTATCCATATATAATAAGTATATGCATATTCTAGTTACTGGGTAGGATTAGTAACCAGATTAAATCGGGTACGTTTTTTATCCAGCCGTGAAAATACTGCCCCCTAGCCATAAGAGGTTAACAACCAAACCCACTCAGCAAAACTGAGAAACTAACATTAGCTTTTTACAGATTCACAAAACCAAGTCACACAAAGACAAAAAATGCGCACAAGCATACCGTGATGCTTCTGTTTCTGAATGATTGGGCTAGTGTGGTGGCCAGCTTCACAGTTTTGGTTTCTGTTGAAGAGTCCAGACGCACTATCATTTTGGCCACTGCAGGTAAGATATAGCCTCACACCTGAGAATGATTGCCAGTGAGAACCAGTTTGAGGTCTGGTGTCTGTGTGTATCGCCCTACCTGTGAGGAAGGTGTGTGTGTGTTTGTGTTGTATGGCCAAGGTTTGGGGGTGTCTATGTGTGTGTGTCCAACCAGCTGACTGGTTCTAACTGCTGGCCGGCCGACTGGTCCGACCAGTCCTATCTGGCCAGCCAACTCGTCCTATCTGGCCGGTCGGAAGTTGTGTGTGTGGACGTTTTTAACTATTCTTGTGGAGACCAGAAGTCCCCACAAGAATGGTAAACAAACAGAAACTTGACCAACTGGGGACATTTTGTTAGTCCCCACGAGGTCAAATGCTATTTCTAGGGGGTTTAGGGTTAAGGTTAGAATTAGTGTTAGGGTTAGAATTACGTTAAGGGTTGTGGTTAGGAGCTAGGGTTAGAAAATATCTCAACAGAATGAAAAAAACACTTGCAAACTGATTTAAACCTATATTGCAGCAATTACCAACAAAGGCAAGTGCCTACCATACCCAACAAATGACAGAAATAGGCTAATGTTATTTATTTTACAACAGACCAACTGTCACGTCTACTCCCGCTCCCCTTCTCTGGCGCCCAATGTCGCACACCTGTGCCTCATGAGAATCACCTGGACTCCATCACTTCTATGATTACCTCCCCTATATCTGTCACTCCCTTTGGTTCTTTCCCCAGGCATTGGGCCCGAACTGGGCACCGGCGCAGAGGAAGGCTCCGGCCATGGAGCGGGACTGGACGCCGTGCCTGGACTGGGCACCTTCGCAGAGGAAGGCTCCAGCCATGGAGCGGGACTGGACGCCGTGCCTGGACTGAGCACCGGCGCAGAGGAAGGCTCCGGCCATGGAGCGGGACTGGACGCCGTGCCTGGACTGAGCACCGTTGCAGAGGAAGGCTCCGGCCATGGAGCGGGACTGAACACCGTGCCTGGACTGGGCATCGGCGCAGTGGAAGGCTCCGGCCATGGCACCGGCGCAGGAAGCTCCGGGCCGTGAACCATTGCTGGAGGTTCCGGACTGTACACACGCACTGGTGGACGAGTGCAGGGAGCCGGCACAGGACGTACCGGACTGGGGAGGCGCACTGGAGGCCTGGTGCGTGGAGCCGGCACAGGTTGCACCGGGCTGGTGACACGCTCTTCAGGGCGAGTGCGGGGAGCCGGCAGAGGATGTACCGGGCTGGGAAGGCGCACTGGAGGCCTGGTGCTTGGAGCAGGCACAGGTTGCACCGGACTGATGACACGCTCCTCTGGGAGTGTGCGGGGAGCCGCCACAGGACGTACCAGGCTTGGAAGGCGCACTGGAGGCCTGGTGCTTGGAGCCGGCACAGGTTGAACCGGACTGATGACATGCTCCTCAGGGCGAGTGCGGGGAGCCGGCACAGGACGTACCGGGCTGGGGGGACTGTCATGCCCTGACCATAGAGAGCCCTCGGGCTTCTCTATGATGTTTTAGGTCAGGGCGTGACTAGGGGGTTTTCTAGGTATTACATTTCTATGTTGGTGTGTGTGTATGGTTCCCAATTAGAGGCAGCTGAATATCGTTACCTCTAATTGGGGATCATATTTAGTGTGTCCTTTTTCCCACCTGCAATATGGGATATTATTTTGTGTGAGTGCCTATGTGCGCTACGTATTTCACGATCGTTATATCTTTCTTGTTTTGGAAGTTTCACTATCATTAAAATGTGGAACTCTACTCACGCTGCGCCTTGGTCCAATTATTCATACGACGGTCGTGACATCCTACCTGAATAGGGAGTTGCACAGTAGCTTGCATTCTTCTCATCTTAGTCCACTACAATATGAAAACTTATATTAAATTCCCCTTGTTGGCTTTTCACTATAGACATAATCTTTTTCCTCTAACTTTTGTATAACTTACTTCAATTAAAAAGGCCTCCATCTTCACAATCAACAGTAGCATAGGAAAAGGCTCTCTCCTCAGCAGCAGGTGCACATACATGCAAGGTGTGAGAGATGTTGGTGTGTAGGCTATGATAGACAGCCTCTCCTTGACAATTTGGCCTGCTACAATTTTATTTATCAGCCTAAAATTTTTGTATAGGCCAAATGCAGGCAATTACCAGCTAAGGGAAACCCTGGAGCTTTTTCCCATCAGAGTTCTTTCCATCAAATGGACCTGTCGCAGATGAAAATCTGTGCATCAATACATGCGTAGTGCACATAAACATACCTTTTAAGGTGAAATTCCCAAATACTAGTTAAATGGGTTTCCTTCATTTTCAACTATAGGCATACTGATGGTTTTGTCACACAAAAAAACTGTGTGAAGGTATAGCGAATGTGCACACTCTGGTATTGGTATGTGCAATCTAGCCAACAGCTTGCAGATTTTTCTGATTGAGTCTTTGAATGAAGAGATTGAGATAAAACTGTCCAGTTTGAGTGTTTGTTGCAGCTCGTTCCAGTCGCTAGCTGCAGAAAATTGAAAAGACGAGCGGGGACCTTTAACGGGGACCTTTAACGGAATGTGACTGGCAGAACGGGTGCTGTGTGTGAAGGATGACGGCTGCAGTAGATATCTCAGATGGGGGGAGTGAGGCCTAAGAGGGTTTTATAAATAAGCATCAACCAGTGGGTCTTGCGACAGGTATACAGAGATGACCAGTTTACAGAGGAGTATAGTGTGCAGTATAGTGTGTCCTATGATGAGCATTGGTGGCAAATCTGATGGCCGAATGGTAAACATCTAGCCAGTGAAGGTATAGCATACTACATGATGAGATTATTATAGATAAACATGCAAGATCATTTTTATTTGTCAATGGCAGCCAAGCATCGATCATCATGTCACCAGAATAAGACCCTCAATATTTATTGAAAGGAAAATCATCCTCATCACTGTGCACTTTCACCACCATGTGAAGTTAACCTATTTCATCTGTAGCATAATAAACGGAATGCTTATCATGATGCGGTGATGCTTTTTATCAGACATGTAGGTTACTTTACTCGCATCAAAAGGTTGGATGTAAACCTGGTTAATGTCAAGACATTTTGAGGATGTTGGAATAATATTTTGGATGAACGTGTGCATGCCTACAGGATACATTTGAAGTAGCCTATGATGATCTGCAACAGACAGCGCATTCCATATCAGAAGTAAAAAATACAGCCAGACTGGCCTGCTCCTGTGCCTTTCTAGACCCTTTAAACTGTTGAGTAGAGCCACAACTGATCCAAATCAAATGAAACATTCAAATCACAGGGCTTTTGAGCTGTTATTCAAATGACATGTTCACTGGAGTAGGCTAGAATGTCGTACTCACTTGAAAACAAAAATGCAACTATTCATCGCATTGTGGTGTTGTAGGCTAGTCAAGGTAGGATAATTGTATTGTCCCTAAACAAGATCAGTAGGGAAGCTGTTCTTTCATGCTCAATGATGCACCTGGCCTCTCTGCTGCCTATCAGCTATTCCTATTTGTTCTTGTCGATTCATTTAAAAAATGGATGCAGCTTTTAATGTATTTATGTGCGGCATGATTGCTAGATAGCCTATTGCAGATCTGGACAAACGATCCACCTACCACTATTGTCACTCTGAATGGTGGATAGAAGGCAGGATAGACAGTTAGACTGGTAGACTACTGACCTGTGGTATAGTAAGGGAAGTACCAAAACACCTTGATATAGGTGAGGTGCATGCAAGCGGAATAGGACATTTAGCTAGGATGGAAAACCGGCAAAGAGCTAATGTAAACCAGGAATAACCCCCCCCCCCCCCCCCCAGTAATTTGCAATATGTCCCTTACCAGGTACTATTGGTCTTTAAAAAGCCATTCTCTTCTCCATCATCATCTATGTGACTCGGAAATCAATACCTTGATGCAATATGTAAGGTAATCTAAATGTTTTTATAACAGAAAGGTGTATTTTCTCTGTTAATAATATAGAGTATTTGTGTCGGTTATGCTCAGTTTCAATTCAGAAAAGCACCAAGAGGAGGACACATGAAATTAATTGGGAGATTGTAAAAAAAAGTAGAAAGTAAATATAGACCCATGGAATTGCAATAGGAACAAGGGATACATCTTACCTGAGCCTAGCTACTGTTAAAAACCCTGGTATGTAAATGCTTTCAAACAACGTTATTGCTTGGCTAATAGAAAACGCTGCCATAGATTCTTCATCTAACCTGGTATTGGCAATCATTTTTTCGTTCTCGAGTCTGGAAACAGTTCTTATAAATGTCTGTGTCCCGTTGCAGGGGGTTGATAAACACTAGAGAAATCAGAAAGCTAAAAAATCTAATGTGTTGTATCGAGTGAGATATGCCTCTTGCATGTGTGTAGATCTTTGTTTTGGTTGCATTGTGTGACGCACTGTCATCTACTTCTACACATGGCCGCGGCACATAGACATGACTAGTTCCGGCAAAGATGCAGGAAACTTCTAGAGGAACCTCCTCACGAGGTATAAAACATGGATTTAGAATCTTTCTGAGTTCTCTGGTGTTTGTAGAACCACCTGCAACTGGACACGGCTATGTATGAGATCACTTTTACAGAATCGAGAACAAAGAAAGTATCGCCAATACCAGGTTAGTTGAAGAATCTATGGCAGCGTTTTACATAGGCAAACCTTTAACTTCCTGTAATGGATACCAAGAATCTTTGATTATATCACATTATCTTGTGTACAGACTGTAGCTAACCTGAGCGAACACCATGTAAACCAGCACATCTCCGTCAGTATCAGGCCCCGTCATAGCAGTCTCCATCAGGACTGGCAGTGTCTAAGACATCAGCAGCCATCAGCTAATATTTCACTTAAAACTTTGTTTTTTGTATTAATAGGATGTAGGCACACTCTTAGAAAAAAAGTGTTCAAAAAGGGCTCTTCGACTGTCCCAATAGAAGAACCATTTTTGGTTCCAAGTCAAAACCTTTTTTGTTTCAGGTAAAACTCTTTTAAGTTCCATGTAAAACCCTCTGTGGAAAAGGTTCTACCTTTAACCAAAAGAGTTCTAACTGGAACCAAAAATGGTTCTTCAAAGTGTTCTGATAAGGGGACAGCTGAAGAACCCCTTTAGGTTCTACATAGCACCTTTTTTTCTAATAGTGCACAGGACATGTTCTTGTAGTAGTGCTTTGATATGTAGGTCGAGTACTGGTACATGCCTTTGGTCATTATGGAACATTCTCAATACGACTAATAGGTTAATTTCAGCTAGAATACATAGTGACATTTTATTAATTCTATTCTGATCACAGAAAAAACTATGTTTTTCATTTGATCCATTAGCATGCCTCTACATAAATGGCATATGCATTTTTTTGTGTCAGTTAGGTCATTTAAGTTGATTAACCCCGCTCAATGCAAATCAAGTTCACTTACAGTGCCATTTTACAGTTGGATGGTGTCACACCCTGATCTGTTTCACCTGTCCTTGTGATTGTCTCCACCACCCTCCAGGTGTCACCCATCTTCCCTATTACCCTCAGTGTATCAGGGTACCTGTCTTCTCTGTTTGTCTGTTGCCAGTTTGTCTTGTCTTGTCAACCAGCACTTTTCCAAGTGCCTGTTTTTGCTAGTCTCTCTTTTCTAGTCCTCCCGGTTCTGACCTTTTGACTGCCCTGACACTGAGCCCGCCTGCCTGACCATTCTGCCTGCCTCTGACCTCGAGCCTGCCTGCCGCCCTGTATCGTTTGCACTCTGATCTAGTTATGAACTCTTGCCTGTCCTCGACCTGCCTCTTGCCTGCCCCTCGTTGTTCAATAAATATCAGAGACTATAACCATATAACCATGCCTCCTGTGTCTGCATCTGGGTCTCGCCTTGTGTCATTATAGATGGCAACAATGTGGATGATAATAAGTACAACACTCATCCATTAGGGGGTGTCCATGGTGGCTAAAGTTAAAAGCGTGTGCTTCTGGTGAGAGTTCTTTCAATGAAAGTGCTTCCAACATTATTTATTCATATATGAATTATAAATATTCATATTCTTCTCTTGAGAACCATCATCAACCTCAGATTACTTGTCCATGAAATGTGATTTAACATTAGGGATTTTTTTAACAGCTAATTATATGCAAAAGTTGGAGATAAAGGAGTGTCTTAAATCACATAAATGTATAGGTACAGTGAATTATGAGCATAGGAATTCTCTTCACGGATTGTAATTCTCAGATATGTTTCAAGTGAAAAAGGGCTGTGGCATTTTGTTGTGTGGTATTTACACCAGCTTTCTAATTTTGCTAAATTACCTATTTCCTTTTGTAATGGCTATGCCTGACTTGCTTTTGTCGACATCAATTTGTGGGTAATAGACCGCTGTAAAAGTAATCCAATCTCTAAATGCCAGCCAAATCTGCCCTTAAAGCTAGAATCCTTAGTTGCTACATCCATTTTTGGACTTATTGATATATACCCATTGATTCTTAAACAATATAACTTAGAAATGCTTCATGAGCTTACTTCAACTGTCATGCCATCAGAAATCAAAATATAAGCTTGTTTTACAGCAATTTTTGTAAGCAATGTAAATGTAAACTTACTTTATATAGGGTAAAAACATGGGTAAAACTCTAATTTTGACATCATTGCATCCATAGCTCTATGAATTTGAGTGGTTACATTTCTCCAGGTCCATCTCTCAGCTTTTTGCAAAAATTGAGGTGAGGTGACCACTTTGATATTGTTTCAATTAAGGATTCTAGCTTTAAGTCATTCGCAAAGTCTGGGGTTTCTTTTTCAGTTCATTTAGTTTAATATGAGTTTGTATTTTGAGGCCTCTCTTTCGCTCTCTCACACTCTGTCTCGCATGTGTACACACACACGTGCGAGCTCACACACACGCACACACACACATTTTTAATCTGCCTCCTTTAGTTGGCTATTTGTCTAGATCAGAACCTGACTGATAGTAGGATGTCTGATAACATTAAACTATGGATTTTCTTCCTCTCTGGACAAAATAAGGTTACCACATATGTTTCTCTGTAGTGATAGACTGCACTATGTGACCATGTGCCTTAATACTGTATATCATGGGGTGGCAGGTAGCTTAGTGGTTAGAGCATTGGGCCAGTAACTGGAAGGTTGCTGAATCAAATCCCCGAGCTGATTTGGTAAAAAATAATTCTGCCCCTGAGCAAGGCAGTTTACCCACTGTTCCCTGGGTCGCCGAAGACATGGATGTCGATTAAGGCAGCCCCTGAAACTCTCTGATTCAGAGGGGTTGGGTTAAATGCGGAAGACACATTTCAGTTGGACAACTGACTAGGTATCCCCCTTTCCATATTACATCAGAGGAAAAAGTGGATGTAGTACATGCCAGTCTTTGTGTGTGTACGTATTTGTGACTGTTAGCAGTGCTCTTTTAATTCAATGGAAGAGAATAAGGTTGGATGTTGCAGAGGAGAAAAAAACTTTCATAACTGTCTGCTGAACAAGGTATTAATAATGCAGCACAGAGTTTGAGCTCATACAGACAAGTCGAGGGCATTGAACTCTCGTTCCCTCAGACAGCACTGAAATCCACAACTGCAACTCCCACTCTGCTTCACCAAGTTACACACATATGAAATACAAATGTGTGAAGTACAAATTGACCTGGCAAATATCCTGGAAAATACTGTATATGGTCTCTCTGAATATCCCCTCATTCTCTCACTGAACATTTTCACTCAGCATTAATCATGAGTCAACAGTTGCAGAACAAGCATCATAACAAGCATCCCATTTTAAGCATTGGCTGAGATTCTTGTGGCAGCATCTTCTGTGCATTAAAATATGATGATGATGAGTCGAGGATCCCATTATCGTATTCCTCTATCTTGACCAAGGGGACATAAGCATAATCCAGCAGGCTATGGGATTCCCATGAATCTCAGCCTCTCCAAAACAGTTCCATGTATTGGAACACATTAGGCCATAGAACAAGATGAGGAGAGGCACTGGATGTACTTTACCCCCTAAAGACTTCCTTACTCTGTTCATGATTCATAAAGGATAGTTCTTTGTGGTACCAATATTGTGGCTCCTTCAATTCTACTTCTATTTTACTATTGATTTTAAAAGCTATTTTTCTCTAGTGGGGCAAAATGTTAACTAGAAATCAACGCATAAATCAGCTTTGTTTCCTCAAATATCCCATATTCCCATAATGTATGTGGAATATTTGTGACTGTGGATGGAATCTCCATAAAGAAAGATTATTTCACATTTCCGCCCTCGTTTATTTAATTGTGTGAAAAACAACACAGCAATAAAACGACACGAAACCTGTTCTATTTGTGAGCAATCGCACATCAAAAAGGTCCAAATTAGGTAGCTACTGTAATGAGGTCTTGATTGTTTTGTAAAGTGATGTTGTGGAATAGTGGTTGTTTATATTTCCCATCATCTTCCTGATCTACTTTAGTCTGTGTTTTATATTTACTATCATTTCTACTTGCCCCAATTGAAGGCCCTCACAAACATACATTGTTGTTAACTACTGTTGTACAAATCAATGTATTATCTATTGTGACTTCTTTTACAATCACTGTATTGTTAAAGTTTAAGGGATCATGGGGGGAGTGCAAAGTCATTTTTATCAGTGCTGCTAGCACCTGGTGGGCTTAATGAAGATTTTCTTCCCTTTTTAAATCCCTCTTCTAGGGGTTCATTCTCCCCTCTGTCTCATAATTAAGTCAGTATATGAGCCGTAAAGACTGAACTCTCCGGAAATAAACACTGAGAATTCAACACCATCTGCTCCTCCAGTCTTCTTCTTCACTGCATCCTCCCATCAACACAACTCTTTCTCTCCTGCTTACTCACCCTCACCCACACCCACACCCACACCCACACACACACACACACACACACACACACACACACACACACACACACACACACCCACACACATGAATGCACACTCACAGACTCGGGCACATACTGGGCCAGAATAAACTTTTCTATGTAAACACCATTACTAAAGTTCTGAACTGCACCAGACACCCCCTTCCCTCTCCCTTCTTCCTACCGGCTGGCTCTTTCTCTTCACTTTCCCTGTTACTTCTCTCTCTGCAGACAGCCCGGCAGCTGAAATGGACCAGAAATGGACCAGAAATGTTTACAAAAGAGTCTCTAGACTTCGGAAAATAGCATCACATAGCAATATTCTGCTATTTACAATTGCAGGAAATAAAACTCCTCTGTTAAGAGTGGGGCCGCAAAAATGTTTTGCTCGCAATATGTGAGAGGAGGTGGACAACAAAATTTCAGGTCAGGACACCAAAAGGCTACAGCCGGCTCTGGCTGCATGTGTGGGTATGGATGTGGGTACGCAGACCCGCGAGCCACTTTGTCCCTGAACAGTTCAGATTTTCTGTGGCCCCCATCAAAGTTGCCCATCCCTGGTCTAGTGGATGAAGTGCTCCAGAACAACCCAGACAGTTTGAGTCCAGTATGGTGTGAGACAGTGGCCCAGAGGCACACAGTGAGGTAGTGCTACTGTGTTCCTCCCCTGACTCTGGCTGCTTGGGTTCCGCTCTCAGGGAAACAGCTCACATCGGCCATGCCCAAGTGAACTATATCAATATCTGTGTGCTGACGGACGTGTAAGCCTGTTCGATCTCTCAGCGTCTCTAATTCAATCCCTCACCTTTATTCCTCTCCCTGTTCTTCATCTGCTCCTGTCTGAGCAGTACCATTAATTACCCTGCAGCTGGGCCCAAACAACAGCAACAACAAGCGGCTCCCTCCTCAGATAAAAGACTAATGGGTGGCAATGGATGACCACAGGCTGGCGTTTCCTGCTTTATTGGGCGTTCCTAGCTTGGCCTGTTATGATTTCTGTGTTTTGTCATGTGTCTGAAATGATGATTCCTAAGCCTAGATGTGCCACTCGGCCTATCAGTTTATCTTGTGCCAAGAGACAAGGTATATTGTTATTTGGTGATTTAGTGAACAATGTACCGGGGTATAAGGAGTTAATGCAGGGGTTCCCAAACTTTTTGGGCCCATGACCCTATTTTGATATCTGTACATTTTCAGGACACCAACAATGTGATTTATTTTTATTATTAACAGCCAATATTTACTTTTTATTTGGGGCTATGGCAGTCAATTGACAAACATTTTAACAGTATTTATGATTGTCTTCTGAAATGACCATCACATGCTTTTAATGTGGGGCTATGACAGTCAATTGCAAATTAGTCTGACAATGTATCTTATCTCACCACCACTAATGAGGTTTGCTTGATGCATGACGCGTCAGAGCTTCTCAAAGTCAGGGGGTGTGGTCAACAGTGCTCACCTAATTTCCGCTGTCACATCTAGGGCTGTGGCGGTCACAAAATTTCGTCAGCCGGTGATTGTCAAGAAAATAACTGTCAATCTCACGGTAATTGACCGTTAACATAAACAAATTTAGCATCTCCTGGCTTCCACACATAGCCTAAAAGCCACTGATGCAGACCTTAGGAACAACTACGTTTTAAAAAGTCTAATAAATCCATGTAATATAGCCTACACCATCACAGTAAATCCATTCTTTATTTTAGACAGGTCTAAAGAAGCATGATATGAAGAAAATGTAGTCTATTTCAGAAGAACAGAATAGCATACTCTGAATGGTCCTTAAGTTAGGTCTTGATGTGGCTATGCCAAATGGCTGTGGGCTACACTAGTTAATTTAGCAGACAAGATTTGCTTACTTAGAATTCTGTGGAATTATTTTATAGTATGAAGAATACAACTGAACAAAGCTGAATAAAATAGAAAGGATATTTTCTCCAAACGATTTGAGGGAGTGCGCACATGCGGCTATTCTGTGTTGAGCAGTTAACAAAGAAATAGGTATTCCTATTGTTAGATTCTAAATAAACAAAGTACAACTCACGGACGACTAGTAAAGCTCAAACCAAGTTTATTCACCCACTGGGTTACACAACTGCATAAGAAAAATACATGTTTATACTAGCACATATATGTATACCTTCCTCTTATGCTGAGTCTCCTTGCACATCTGGACAGCCAATACATCTCTGTTGCTAGACAGGACTTTAGTGATGCCTGTTCTTTCTCACTTCATCTGACCTAACCTCGGCCCAAATTCCTCACTCCTCCCCAACTCATGGCTGTCCTACCTTATCTGTTGACTGGAACCAGACTGTGGCCCTGCTCCTCTCCATAAGATACTTGAGATTTAACAATAACATGTTCTTCCTGCACTCCCTTTTCTCACACAGTAGATTTCCATACCCTCCATTCTGATATGGTAACATGTTTTGAAGTTAGTACCCAACACTATATGCTTAATTTATTAATGCAACTTTAGTTGTTCTACAAACATTGGCTATATGTTTTGATTTTTAATACATTGTAAGGCTGCATGATGCGACTCTAATGATGATTTTTAAAAAGTTGCTTGGAAGGCATGAGCTCTGCTTAGTTTTTTGGCGCAGGTTGTACACACTACATCAGTCACTCATTCACAATTTGACAAGCACTTGATAATGCCTAGAATTTCATGGCGACATCTCCTTTGTGTGGCCGTAATGCACCCTAAAATAAATCCATGCACTTTGCGGCCAGTGGCCGTTGTGCACTCCATCACGTGATTGGGTCTTTCTTACAGGCTAAAAGTGAAGACAGACATATCGGGGATGGAACTGTGCGTGTCCTTATCCGATTCCGAGGTGCATATTGAAGATATTGGAAGAACTGTCCAGAATTACTTTGTCAGCCAACAATATGAGTAGGCCTAATGAATAGCAAAAGCACTAGCCTATGTCAATCTACTATCCTCCATAGTACAAAGGTCGACTTATTCTATTCTGTGAGTAGTCTGGGACAGTTGTGGGATGCGATAGATCCCAAATTAATACAACCACTAGCATAAAAAAAATATAATAATCCCGCAATGTGGCTGACGCAACAGATCAGAACGTTTAGCTTAACATTTTTATAAACTATGAGGCTATTTCTTCACATTATAAGCGCAGCAATGGTAGTAGGCTATAAGCGCATATGTTCCATTAGCGGAAAACACCACTATCAAAAGTGATCGCAAATGTAATTATGCATGTAATGCTTTAATTATAAAGGTGCATTTTTGTGGTGAAAATGATCATCCCCAAACTTGAAACTCACACGCTGCGTATGTATGCCAGTTAGGCTCTACACCCCTTTTAAAGTGTATTAATGTGCTTAATTTTAAGTTATTTGGCCACTTTAGTTGTGATACAGACCTTATTAAAACATGTTGGCCTATGGGCTAGTGTAACGACGACACTGGGAAACGGGAAGCAAGTGCAGGTAGTGAGGTTAATAATAAACAAAACAGAGAACAATACAAGACATGAGTAGCGTACGGACATGGACCAACATTAATACTGCCTGGGGAATGGACCTAAGGGAGTGCCAGATATAGGGGAGGTAATGAGAGAGGAAATGTAGTCCAAGTGAGCCTAATCATGAGGAGCAGGTGCGCATAATGATACTTGCCAGGACCTCTGGTTATAAAACTGGCGACGAGTAGACAGCTAGGCTACATGAGGTGTGCGACTAAGATTGGAAAAAGTTTCTTATGCTGGGCATCATTCACAAGTGATAGGCTAAAATTGTCACACATAAGACTATTATTTTATTTAATCTCGTCTTTACATATACTAAATAATATATTTTTGAAATTTGTTTTGATTTAGAATGGACCATTATCATGCACCTGTATCGAAACATGGTCAGCGGGAAAAATTAGATGTCATCTATGCACTTAAATAGCGAATGGAGGTTTATTTTCATGCCAGCCAGATAAACTATAATCCTGTTGTGAATACGGTTGAAATCGGAAGTTTACATACACTTAGGTTGGAGTCATTAAAACTCGTTTTTCAACCACTCCACAAATTTCTTGTTAAAAACTACAGTTTTGGCAAGTCGGTTAGGACATCTACTTTGTGCATGACACAAGTAATTTTTCCAACAATTGTTTACAGTCATATTATTTCACTTATAATTCACTGTATCACATTCCAGTGGGTCAGAAGTTTAAATACACTAAGTTGACTGTGCCTATAAACAGCATGGAAAATTCCAGACCATGATGTCATGGCTTTTTGAAATCATTTGAGTCAATTGGAGGTGTACCTCTGAATGTATTTCAAGGCCTATATCAAACTCAGTGCCTCTTTCTTTGACATCATGGGGAAATCAAAAAAAATCTGCCAAGACCTCAGAACAAATGTAAACCTATCAAGTCCTGACCATAGTAAGATGTTATTTTCTATGGTAGAGTTGGTCAGGGCGTGACAGGGGGTGTTTTGTGTTTTTCTATGTTTTCTATATCTATGTTTAGTTCTAGTTTTCTATTTCTATGTTGTTGTTTTTTGGGATGATCTCCAATTAGAGGCGGCTGGTCCTCGTTGTCTCTATTTGGAGATCATATTTAAGCAGGATTTTTTTCCACTTGTGTTTGTGGGTAGTTGTATTCTGTTTAGTCTTCTGTACCTGACAGAACTGTGCGCTTTCGTTTTCTGTTTGTTATTTTGTCTTTAGTGTTTTTGAGTTAAAATAAATTTCATTATGAGCACTCAACACGCTGCGCTTTGGTCCCATCTCTACAATAGCCGTTACAGAACTACCCACCACAAAAGGACCAAGCAGCGTGGAAAGGAATGGACCTGGGAAGACATTCTGGACGGAAAAGGACCCTGGAGTCAGGCTGGGGAGTATTGCCGCCCGAGGGAGGAGATTGAGGCAGCAAATGTGGAGCGACGTTATTATGAGGCGCTGTACCAACCATGAGGCAAGTGCGAGAGACAGCCCCCCCCCCCCAAAAAAATGTGGTGAGATTGGCAGAGTCAGGTTGGAGACCTGAGCCAACTCCCCGTGCTTACCGTGGGGGGCGAGTGATCGAGCAAGCATCGTGTTATGCGGGGATGCGCACTGTGTCGCCAGTGCGCAGTTACAGCCCGGTACGCTCGGTGCAAGCTTCCCACAGTTGCCGTGCTAGAGTTAGCATTCATCCAGGAAGGATTGTGCCTGCTCAGCGTTCCTGGTCTCCGGTGTGTCTCTTCGGCCCAGGTTATCCTGCGCCAGCTCTGCGCACGGTACCCCCAGTTCGCCAACACTAACCTGTGCGAGGGGGTTATCCAGCTAGGATGGGTTGTGCCAGCCATAAGCTGCAGACTTCCAGTGCGCCTCCACGGCCCAGTATACCCTTTGCCTGCTCTGCGCACCCGGCCTCCAGCGATGTTCCCTAGTCCAGAACTCCCAGCGACATTCCCTAGTCCGGTGAGAACTATTCCAGCTCCACAAAAGAAGCCTCCAGTGATGATCTATGGTCCGAAGCCTGTAGAGATGATCCATGGCACGAAGCCTCCAATGATGATCCATGGCCCGGAGCCTGTAGGGATAATCCATGGCAAGAAGCCTGTAGGGATGATCCATGGCCCGGAGCCTGTAGAGATGATCCATGGCACGAAGCCTCCAGTGATAATCCATGGCCTGGAGCCTCCAGTGATGATCCATGGCACAAAGCCTCCAGTGATGATCCATGGCACGGAACCTGTAGTGGTGATCCATGGCACGGAACCTGCAGCGACGCTCCCCAGTCCGGATCCTCCAGCGACGCTCCCCAGTCCGGAGCCTCCAGCGATGTTCCCCAGTACGGAACCTCCTGAGACGGCCTGCAGCCCAGAGTCTCCAGCGGCGGCCTGCAGCCCAGAGTCTCCAGCGGCAGCCTGCAGCCCAGAGTCTCCAGCGGCGGCCTGCAGCCCAGAACTTCCGGCGATGATCTACAGTCCGGTTCCGTCGACGACGATCCGCAGTCCAGTGGTACTAAAGCAGAGGGATCAGCCGGTGGAGCGGGGGTTACGCCCTGAACCGGAGCCACTTCCTCTGCTGGAGGATAAGGTTATGTGGACTGCCGCCATAAACAGTAGTTACCCACCCTACCCTCCCTTTTTTGTTTTTGTTTATTAGTAGCATTCGGAGTCTGCACCTTTGGGGGGGGGGGGTACTGTCACGTCCTGACCATAGTAAGATGTTATTTTCTATGGTAGAGTTGGTCAGGGCGTGACAGGGGGTGTTTTGTGTTTTTCTATGTTTTCTATATCTATGTTTAGTTCTAGTTTTCTATTTCTATGTTGTTGTTTTTTGGGATGATCTCCAATTAGAGGCAGCTGGTCCTTGTTGTCCCTAATTGGAGATCCTATTTAAGTAGGGTTTTTTTCCACCTGTGTTTGTGGGTAGTTGTATCCTGTTTAGTCTTCTGTACCTGACAGAACAGTGCACTTTTGTTTTCTGTTTGTTATTTTGTCTTTAATGTTTTTGAGTTAAAATAAATGTCATCATGAGCACTCAACACGCTGCGCTTTGGTCCCCTCTCTACGATAGCCGTTACAAGACCTCCACAAGTCTGGTTCATCCTTGGGAGCTGTCACGTCCTGACCATAGTAAGCTGTTATTTTCTATGGTAGAGTAGGTCAGGGCGTGACTGGGGGGTTTATTCTATGTGTTCTATTTCTATGTTCTTAGATTCTAGTTTTTGTATTTCTATGTTGGTTTGTTTGGGATGATCTACAATTAGAGGCAGCTGGTCCTCGTTGTCTCTAATTGGACATCATACTTAAGTAGGGTTTTTTCTTCCTGGGTTTTGTGGGTGATTATTCTTGAGTAATGTTTGTTTCTCTGCGTCACGGTTTGTTGTTTTGTCTATTCAGTTATTTGATGTATTGCATAGCTTCACAGAGTAAATAAAATGTAGAACTACACACACGCTGCACCTTAATCCTCTCCTTTTGACAGCCGTGACAGGAGCAATTTCCAAACGCCTGAAGGTAACACGTTCATCTGTACAAACAATAGTACGCAAGTATAAATACCATGGGACCACGCAGCCATCATACCACTCAGGAAGGAGACACGTTCTGTCTCCTAGAGATAAACGTACTTCGGTGCGAAAAGTGCAAATAAATCCCAGAACAACAGCAAAGGACCTTGTGAAGATGCTGGAGGAAACAGGTACAAAAGTATCTATATCCACAGTAAAACGAGTCCTATTTCTGCATAACCTGAAAGGCCCTCAGCAAGGAAGAAGCCACTGCTCCAAAACTGCCATAAAAAAAGCCAGACTACAGTTTGCAACTGCACATGGGGACAAAGATCGTACTTTATGGAGAAATGTCCTCTGGTCTGATGAAACAATAATAGAACTGTTTGGACATAATGACCATCGTTATGTTAGGAGGAAAAAGGGGGATGCTTGCAAGCTGAAGAACCCCATCCCAACCATGAAGAACGGTGTTGGCAGGATCATGTTGTGGGTGGGTGCTTTGCAGCAGGAGGGACTGGTGCACTTCACAAAATAGATGGCATGATGAGGAAGGAAAATGATGTGGATACATTGAAGCTACATCTCAAGACATCAGGCAGGAAGTTAAAGCTTGGTCGCAAATGGGTCTTCCAAATGGACAATGACTCCAAGCATACTTCCAAAGCTGTGGCAAAATGGCTTAAAGACAACAACTTCAAGGTGTTAGAGTGGACATCACAAAGCCCTGACCTCAATCCTATTGAAAATGTGTGGGCAGAACTGAAAAAGCGTGTGCGAGCAAGGAGGCCTACAAACCTGACTCAGTTACACCAGCTCTGTCAGGAGGAATGAGCCAAAATTCACCCAACTTATTGTGGGAAGCTTGTGGAAGGCTACCAGAGATGTTTGACCCAAGTTAAACAATTTAAAGGCAATGCTACCAAATACTAATTGAGTGTATGTAAACTTCTGACCCACTGGCAATGTGATGAAAGAAATAAAAGTTGAAATAAATCATTCTCTCTGCTATTATTCTGACATTTCACATTCTTAAAATAAAGTGGTGATCCTAACTGAGCTAAGACAGGGAATTTTTACTAGGATTAAATGTCAGGAATTGTGAAAAACTGAGTTTAAATGTATTTGGCTAAGGTGTATGTCAACTTCCAACTTTTACTGAATAAACAATGTGCTTAATTTTAGGAAAGTTGAGAAATAAATATATCCTATAGAAAGCAGATCCTCCTATTTTTAGTGGAGGCCATCATTCAGTTTTCTCACACAATTGCATTGCCTATTGAAATATTGCGCAACATGAGCTCATAGGCTCTGATGAAGTGTTTGATTAGATGTTCGAATACATTTGCATTGATGTCAGAGTAATTATAGGGACAATAGAGTGCTGAATACCAGGTAGTTAGCAAGTTTGGTAGGCTATTAATCTTACATCTAGACGTTCCGCTAGCGGAACACCTGCTCCAATATCCAATGATGGGCGTGGCGCGAAATACAAACTCCTCTAAAATCCGAAAACTTCCATTTTTCAAACATATGACTATTTTACAGCATTTTAAAGACACGACTCTCGTTAATCTAACCACACTGTCCGATTTCAAAAAGGCTTTACAGCGAAAGCAAAACATTAGATTATGTCAGCAGAGTACCCAGCCAGAAATAATCAGACACCCATTTTTCAAGCTAGCATATAATGTCACAAAAAACAAAACCACAGCTAAATGCAGCACTAACCTTTGATGATCTTCATCAGATGACAACCCTAGGACATTATGTTATACAATACATGCATGTTTTGTTCAATCAAGTTCATATTTATATCAAAAACCAGCTTTTTTACATTAGCATGTGACGTTCAGAACTAGCATACCCCCCGCAAACATCCGGTGAATTTACTAAATTACTCACGATAAACGTTCACAAAAAACATAACAATTATTTTAAGAATTATAGATACAGAACTCCTCTATGCACTCGATATGTCCGATTTTAATATAGCTTTTCGGTGAAAGCACATTTTGCAATATTTTCAGTAGATAGCCCAGCCATCACGGCTAGCCATTTAGACACCGACCAAGTTTAGCCCTGACCAAACTCCGATTTACTATTACAAAAGTTTGATTACCTTTGTTGTCTTCGTCAGAATGCACTCCCAGGACTGCTACTTCAATAACAAATGTTGGTTTGGTCCAAAATAATCCATCGTTATATCCAAATAGCGGCGTTTTGTTCGTGCGTTCAAGACACTATCACAAGTGTAAATAAGGGTCAAGAGCATGGCGCAATTCGTGACAAAAGATTTCTAAATATTCTATTACCGTACTTCGAAGCATGTCAACCGCTGTTTAAAATAAATTTTTATGCCATTTTTCTCGTAAAAAAGCGATAATATTCCGACCGGGAATCTGCGTTTAGGTAAACAGAGGAAAGAAAACAAAGCATTCGGTCGACGCGGGCACGCACCTGAGTCTCACAGTACTGTAACCAGCCACTACCCAAACGCGCTACTTTTTTTCAACCAGAGCCTGCAAAGCCACGATTCAGATTTTTGCCGCCTTCTGAGAGCCTATTGGAGCCGTAGGAAGTGTCACGTTATAGCAGAGATCCTCAGTCTTCAATAAACAGAGGCAAGAAGAACGACACCTTGTCAGACAGGCCACTTCCTGCATGAAATCAGCTCAGGTTTTGGCCAGCCAAATGAGTTCTGTTATACTCACAGACACCATTCAAACAGTTTTAGAAACTTTGGAGTGTTTTCTATCCAAAGCTAATAATTATATGCATATTCTAGTTTCTGGGCAGGAGTAATAGTCAGATTAAATCGGGTACGTTTTTTATCCGGCTGTGAAAATACTGCCCCCTAGCCATAACAGGTTAAAACTTCTTAGGGATAGTGGCAGTATTTTCACGTCCGGGTGAAAAACGTGCCCAGAGTAAACTGCCTGCTACTCAGTCCCAGAAACTAGAATATGCATGTTATTAGTATATTTGGATAGAAAACACTCTGAAGTTGCTAGAACTGTTTGAATGATGTCTGTGAGTATAACAGAACTCATATGGCAGGCAAAAACCTGAGAAAAATCCAACCAGGAGGTGGGAAATCTGAGGCTTGTAGTTTTCCAAGTGATTCCCTATCCAAACTACACTGTCTGTGGGGTCATATTGTACTTCCTAAGGCTTCCACTAGATGTCAACAGTCTTTAGAACCTTGTTTCATGCTTTTACTGTGAATAGGGAGAGAATAAGAGCTGTTCCAACCAGGTGTCCCAGGATAAGGCATGAGTTCAGTCACGCGCGCAGCCTTGGGAGCGAGCTGAGTTCATCTTCATTCCTAAAGAGTAAAGATTTGTCTGGTTGGAATTTAATTGAAGATTTATGATAAAAAACAACCTAAAGATTGATTCTATGCATCGTTTGACATGTTTCTACAAACTGTAGTATAACTTTTTTGACTTTTCGTCTGGACTTAGTAAGCGCGCGCCTTCTGCATTTGGAATAGTAAACCTAATGCGCAAACAAAATGGAGGTATTTGGACATAAAGATGAACTTTATCGAACATTTATTGTTGAACTGGGATTCCTGGGAGTGCATTCCGATGAAGATCATCGAAGGTAAGTGAATATTTATCATGCTATTTCTGAGTTTTGTTGACTCCAACATGGCGGGTTTCTGTTTGGCTTGTTGTTGTTGTCTGAGCGCTGTACTCAGATTATTGCAAAGTGTGCTTTCGCTGTGAAGCTTTTTTGAAATCTGACACAGCGGTTGCATTAAGGAGAAGTGTATATTTAATTCTGTGCATAACACTTGTATATGTTATCAAAGTTTATGATAAGTATTTCTGTAAATTGATGTGGCTCTCTACAAAATCACCGGGGGTTTTGGAGGCAAAACAATACTGAACATAACGCGTCAATGTAAACTGAGATTTTTGGATCTAAATATGAACTTTATCGAACAAAATATACATGTATTGTGTAACAAGAAGTCCTATGAGTGCCATCTGATGAAGATCATCAAAAGTAAGTGATTCATTTTAGCTGTATTTCTGGTGTTTGTGACGCCTCTCCTTGCTTGGAAAATGGCTGTGTGGCTTTTCTTGTTTAGGTGCTGTCCTAATATAATCTAATGTTATGCTTTCGCCGTACAGCCTTTTTGAAATCAGACATGGTGGTTGGATTAATGAGAATCTTATCTTTAAAATGGTGTATAATACTTGTATGTGTGAGAAATTTGAATCATGAGATTTTTGTTGTTTTGAATTTGGCGCCCTGCTATTTCACTGGCTGTCAAATCAATCCCGCTAAAGGGATTCGCGCGTTAAGGGGTCCGTAAGAGGTTTTAATGACCATCAGCGACATCAGAGCTTGGAGAAGCATAATTACCGGGACTAAACGGTCACCTGGAATTTGACTGCCTTCATGACTCATGACCACCGGTGTGGTGGTAATACGGTTACCACAACAGACCTAGTCACATCCAACCTGGATCAATATTTGCTTTTAATGCAGACGAAAGCACTGAATCTATCTTCACACAGATATTACCTGGCGAAGGGTACCATGAGTTTTATAGTGCTTTCAAGACAACTGGGAACTCTGAAAAATACAAGGTCAAAACATGACGTAAGTGATCTTCAGGTCGGAATGTCGGAGTCCTAGAAAGAGGCCCAATTTATGAGTTACTTGAACCCGATCAAAAATCTCTGGAGAGACCTAAAAATAGCTGTGCAGCGACGCTCCCCATCCAACCTGTCAAAGCTTGTGAGGATATGCAGAGAAGAATGGGAGAAACTCCCCAAATACAGGTGTGCCAAGCTTGTAGCGTCATACCCAAGAAGACTCAAGGCTGTAATCACTGCCAAAGGTGCTTCAACAAAGCACTGAGTAAAGGGCCTGAATACTTATGTACTGTAAATGTGATATTTAAAAATAAAATGTTTATACATTTAATTTAAAAAAATCTAAATACCTGTTTTTGTTTTATCATTATGGGGTATCGTATGTTGATTGATGGGGGAAAAAACTATTGAAACAATTTTAGAATAAGGGTGTAACGTAACAAAATGTGGAGAAAGTCAAGGTGTCTGAATACTTTCCGAATGCACTGTAAATCGATGTGTGTTTGTCAAAGAACTGTGGGACTACTTCCTATCATTGCAGTAGACTCTCTACTTTGCAGAGCTATGCAGCGTAGTATGGAGTGGTCCGCCACAAATTGACGGACAATCCAATCAGCGAATGAGCGTTAAGGAGGGACTCACGAGCGTCCAATGGCTGTGGATATGTAATCCGATACTCCAGAGTCATTCGAGGCCAACTGCTTTGAAGCAGGGAAGCAAGCAATCAGGTATAACTTTCTTGAAGTGATTTGGCCTAACAGAAGTTGATTTATAAGCGAATTACCTTGATATGCCTTGATAATACTATTAAATTATAACAAGTCCCCTTAAGGTTTACTTATTCATATTCCTGTGATGTTATAAATCTGGCTTTATATTGAATCAATAGCTATCTTATTGAATGCAGCCTTCTCCTAGTGTTGGTTTATCTTTTAATTTTGTATTTCACAGAACATCTCTCTGTGGTGAGGGAGGATTATCATTCTCTGCAGCGATGTTTAGATGATAGATATCCTATCTACTGCAACCTGTGTTTGTTCTTCAACACCAGTCTAACTTGGGTTTTGTCATTGAGCTTTTAATTTCATACAACAGTCAGTCATTGCAGCATGTTCTGTGAACAGCATGCAAAAAGGGAAAAAAGACAAGAAAATATTGAATCGTATAATTAATACGCTACGACACGTTACTCTGTAAGCTATCATTTTTTTCTATTGTGGTTTACTGTGCTGTATTGCAAAGGTCAATAGAGCAGTTTCACTCTGTCAACTTCAGTACTGTTGGTCATCTGGTGGGTTTTCAAGGCATAATGTGAGAGAATACTGAGAGAAGCCTGACACGTGCACACACACACACACCCCTTGGACATCTGCTGGTGGGTAGTGTTGGTGGTGGTGTGTGAAGCAGACAGGGCAAGGCCACACTCCCCAGGGAGTTTAGATGCAGACGTCCTCAAATTTGTTGGTACCCCTTCACGAAAAACGAAGAATGCACATTTTTCCCTGAAATAACTTGAAACTGACAAAAGTAATTGGCATCCACCTAAACCTAATATTTTGTTTTCCAACCTTTTAGAGGCAATCACTGCAATCAAACGTTTTCTGTAGCTCTCAATGAGACTTCTGCACCTGTTAACAGGTAGTTTGGCTTCCTGAGCAAACTGCTCCAGCTGTCTCAGGTTTGATAGGTGCCTTCTCCAGACTGCAAGTTTCAGCTCTTTCCATAGATGTTCGATAGGATTCAGATCAGGACTCATAGAAGGCCACTTCAGAATAGTCCAATGTTTTGTTCTTATCTATTCTTGGGTGCTTTTAGCTGTGTTTTTTTGGTTCATTATCCTGTTGGAGGACCCATGACCTGCGACTGAGACAGAGCTTTCTGACACTGGGTAGTATGTTTTGCTCCAGAATGTCTTGATAGTCTTGAGATTTCATTGTGCCCTGCACAGATTCAAGGCACCCTGTGCCAGGCGCAGCAAAGCAGCCCCAAAACATAACCGAGCCTCCTCCATGTTTCACTTTTCGTCTATGAACATAGAGTTGATGTGACTTGCCAAACAGCTCCAGTTTTGACTCATCTGTCCAAAGGACATTCTCCAAGAAGGATTGTGGCTTGTCAATATGCATTTTAGCAAATTCCAGTCTGACTTTTTTATGTTTTTCTTTTTAAAAGTGGAGTCCTCCTGGATCTTCTTCCATGGAGCCCACTTTCGCTCAAAAAGTGACAGCTGGTCCGATCAGAAACTGACGTACCTTCACCTTGGTGTTCAGCTTGCATCTCTTTGGCAGTTATCCATGGTTCTTTTTCTACCATTCACACTATCTTTCTGTTCAATCTGGGGTCGATTTTCCTCTTGCGGCTGCGCCCAGGGAGGTTGGCTACAGTTCCCTGGACCTTAATCTTCTTAAAAATATTTGCAACTGTTGTCACATGAACATCAAACTGCTTGGAGATGGTCTTGTAGCCTTTACCTTTACCATGCAAGTCTATTATTTTCTTTCTGGTCTCCTCAGACAATCTCTCCTTTGCTTTCTCTGGTCCATGTTCAGTGTGGTGCACACAATGATACCAAACAGCACAGTGACGACTTTTCTCCATTTAAATAGGCTGAATGACTGATTACAAGACTGGAGACGTGTGATACTAATTAAAGAAACGAATTCAATTGAAATATCACTATAATCCAATTATTTATTATATTTTGTAAGGGGTACCAACAAATGTGTCCAGACCATTTTAGAATCTCTTTGTAGTATATGCAATAATTCATCTCTTTTCACAGCTTCTTTGCTTTATTCTATGACATACCAAAGGCATGCAAGTATACATGATAAAATAGCTTTCAATTTCATCACTTTTCAGGAGGAATTAAGCATTATTTCAATGAGCTGTAAGGGTACCAGCAAATTTGAGCACATCTGTAGGAGATGGATGTGCAGTGAGGCATGAAGAGAAAGACGGGAGAGGTGTGCCATGCTGGCATGCCCCATCCTCAAATGTTTGCCTCATAGATGGCGTCATCCCTTCCCCTCAGGCAGTGTTCTGACTGACTGTCAGTGAGTCATGGGAAAGAGTCACAAAGACCCACAAAAAGCAGGGATTGCCACTGTCTGTCGGTAAACAGTGACTCTACTGCCTTGTGGTCAGGGTACTGCCATAGGGCTCCGATTGGGCCTCTTTCTGAGGTTATGGTTCCGGAACTGACACACCCACTCATTTTTAGCATACACATTTCAACAACATGCTGGTCACGTGGTTCTAAATGTTTACTTATGTACAAAAATCTCAGTGGTGAACCATTAATTAAAAATATAATATATTGCTATAGCACAGATGAAAAGGGAAGCTATCTATAATAATAACCTATGACTAAGACCCAGAGTTTTAGCTGACCAGGTCATGAGCTCAGGAAAAACTCCAGGTCCCAGAAAACACAAGTACAAATTTTGCCACACCACTTTTGAACCTCAAGTGCCACCTCTGCTTGACGGTAAACTTTGCATGCAGTTGCTTATCAACAGCTAGTTTGTTGATAGTATGACCATCTGTAGAGCATCTACAGATGGACTATGCGGACAATTCAAATCAAGTGTGACCCTACCCACTCCCACACTTTGGCAGATATGGTCCTGGGACGGAGCACACTGGACTACTTGCACTACTTTTGAGTATGCATACATTGATTTGATTGTGTAGTTTGGTGGAACGGAACAATATTGCTCTAGAACATTGGGAACATTTTATCATTATTGTTTTTCGTTTGTTGTCATTTACGTACTGGCCAGTACTATTTTAAAATATATTTTACCTTGTCATTTCAACTTAAAATTAACACTGTAATTTTGTACATACCTCTGACTCTCTGGTGTCTGTGCTGGTGTGGCCTGGGGGATTGTTGAACTTGTTAGGGAAGAAATAGGTTTAGTAATTAGAACAAACCTATGACATGACCACTGGACTCATTACTTGGAAATAATTGAGGAACATGGCAGTTGTTGGTTATGCGAGGTGCTGCGTTTCCAATTTCTGTTTGCTAGCAAAGTTACCATACACAGCTGACCCCATACACAGGTCCAGTGTTTTTCCCAGACTGTAACCATCACTCTGGAGTCCATGACTGCACTGCATTTTACAGTTTTTCCACATCTAGTTTCACAAATATCAGGGTGACATCAAGCACACGCATACAACGAATACAAGTAACAGTACACTCAACATTACTTTTAATAAAAATAAACAAGCATCAGTTTTATTAACTGAAAATGTAAATGATTTTTGTTAAACTAACAGTGAAATAAACCAAACTCATCCTCTGGCTTCAAGACATATTTCCCCAAAAATGTATAGTAACTTGTTGGTCACGTGAGAATAGTTTGAACCAATGATTGTATACATGAATGGAGAAAGCCATTAATCACATGACCCTATTCATTCCTATGTGAAGACTCAATAGCACATTGAAGCCAAATTATGTTGGTCAAAATGGCGTCTCATGGAGACATAACATGCACAGTTTGAGCTACTCCAGGAAGTGACATTGCAGGCTAGCTCAGAGCTGCCCCCTCTCATTGAGTAACTCAAGTTAAAGGCTGACTGTGGTACTGTAGGCTGCCATTAGCAACTAAATTATTAATTTCTTCTGTCTGCGGTTCAAAAACATACAGTACCAGTCAAAAGTTTGGACACACCTACTCATTCAAGGGTTTTTCTTTATCTTTTACTATTTGCTACATTGTAGAATAATAGTGAGGACATCAAAACTATGAAATAACACATATGGAATCATGTAATAACCAAAAAGTGTTAAACAAATCAAAATATATTTTAGATTTTAGATTCTTCAAAGTAGCCACCCTTTGCCTTGATCACAGCTTTGCACATTCTTAGCATTCTCTCAACCATCTTCATGAGGAATGCTGTTCCACAACTCTTGGAGTTCCCACATATGCTGAGCATTGTTAGCTGCTTTTCCTTCACTCTGCGGTCCTACTCATCCCAAACCATCTCAATTGGGTTGAGGTCCGGTGATTGTGGAGGCCAGGTCATCTGATGCAGCACTCCATCTCCTTCTTGGTCAAAAAGCCGTTACACAGCCTGGAGGTGTGTTTTGAGTCATTGTCCTGTTGAAAAACAAATGATAGTTCCACTAAGCGCAAACCAGATGGTAGCCATGCTGGTTGAGTGTGCCTAGAATTCAAAATAAATCACAGACAGTGTCACCAGCAAAGCACCCCCACACCATCACCCCTCATCCTCCATGCTTCATGCGGAGATCATCCATTCACCTACTATGTGTCTCAAAAATACACAGTGGTTGGAACCAAAAATCTCAAATTTGGACTCCTCAGACCAAAGGACAGATTGCCACGGGTCTAATGTCCATTGCTCGTCTTTCTTGGCCAAAGCAAGTCTCTTATTATTATTGGTGTCCTTTAGTAGTGGTTTCTTTGCAGCAATTTGACAATGAAGGCCTGATTGACGCAGTCTCCTCTGAGCAGTTGATGTTGAGATGTGTCTGTTACTTGAACTCTGTGAAGCATTTATTTGGGCTGCAATCTGAGGTTCATTTAACTCTAACTCTGGGTCTTCCTTTCCTGTGGCGGTCTTCATGAGAACCAGTTTCATCACAGTGCTCGATGGTTTTTGCGACTGTGCTTTTCCGGATTGGCTGACCTTCATATCTTAAAGTAATGATGGACTGTTGTTTCTCTTTGCTTCTTTTAACTGTTCTTGCCATAATATGGACTTGGTATTTTAACAAATAGGGCTATCTTCTGTTAACCACCCCTACCTTATCACAACACAACTGATTGGCTCAAACACATTAACCTCTTTTAACAAGGAAAGAAATTCCACATATTAACTTTAACAAAGCATACCTGTTAATTTAAATGCATTCCAGGTGACTACCTCATGAAACTGGTTGAAGAGTGTGCAAAGCTGTCATCAAGGCAAAGGGTGGCTACTTTTAAGAATCTCAAATATAAAATATATTTTGATTTGTTTAACACTTTTTTGGTCACTACATGATTCCATATGTGTTTTTTCATAGTTTTGATGTCTTCACTATTATTCTACAGTATAGAAAATATAAAAAATTAAGAAAAACCCTGGATTTAGTAGGTGTGTCGAAACGTTTGACTGGTACTGTACATCTGGTGTATTAGAAGCAATTATTGGTACCATGATTGTCTACAAAAAATGTTTTGATTTACACGCTGATTGACCACGAAGATTGCCATTTTTCCATTCACTATAATGGGGGATGCTGTTTTCTGCTAACAACTTCAATGAGAGATGGCAATAGTTCTCCCCTGGTTATAACAGACTCAGGGTCATTTTCTGTGGCGTCAGAAACACTAACGCTCATGTTTAGTGTAGTTTGGAAACCAGAAACTGAGGGTAAAAACATTACTTCTTAACACAGAGATTGAAACATTCATAACCGATGTGCACTACATCAACATACGAATTATTTTGCAATCTTGGGAGAAAATAGAATGATACGTTGCACAGTATCACTATCGCAAATATTTGATATCACCGCAGGTTACAAGGATTGAGAATCCTCTCAGAACCCCTCATTGGAGCCCTATATGTATATACTGTATATTGTCAATTTGTCACATGGTAAGATTAAAGCATATAAAGAACCCACTATGGATCATATACAGTATGCTATAAATGTAACAAGTCACAAGAAAACATGTACAGTACTCTGTCTGAATCATTTGGTCCATCCACAGTTAAGAGAGGTATTTATCCCAGGTTAAGAGGGTTATTTATCCCAAGTATCAAAAATATGAGAGATGAACAGAGGAAATTCATGTAATCGATATAATTGTCATGAGTAAGGATATACATTTGAACTGTCTCATAATAACCTCTATCCGAGCCATTCTCTCAATGTACTGTGAATTGGACAATGTCTGCTTTTGCTTTTTCATGTCACAATGTGTTCCCTTATAATTACATGTTATTTCAAAGCAGGAAATGTGTGGGAGAAGGCTGCTGATTTAAATATTCATCTGTTTATTTAGTATTTTGGCAATGAGGTCCTTTATCTACGTGGATGCCATTTTTATGTCTAACTAGCATTAGTGCAATGACTGGAAGTCTTTGGTATCTGCTAGCATTCTAATGCTAGTTAGCAATTGCGCTAGTTAGCAACATCCTTCAAACTAAAAGCAGAGACATAAAAATTGGATTCCTGTGTTAGTCTGACTCTGGGGAAGTTAAATTGTAAAATGTAATTAAATTGTAATTTTTTGAAAACAGTCTACACAACTCTGTAGTCGAAGTGGAAGAACAATTTTAACATTTGTAAATTCATTAAAATTAAAACAGTAATATCAGAGTATTCAACTCCCTGAGTCAATACATGTTAAAATCACCATTGGTAGTGATTACAGCTTTGAGTCTTTCTGGGTAAGTCTCTAAGAGCTTTCCACCTATAATTTTTTTCAAAATTCTTCAAGCTATGTCAAGTTGATTGTTGATCATTGCTAGATAACCATGTAGATTTTACTCAAAACTGTAACTTGGCCAGTGTCTTCAATCACTGTCTTCTTGGTAAGCAACTCCAACGTAGATTTCGGTTATTGTCCTGTTTAAAGGTGAATTCATTTCAGTGTCTGGTGACAGAATGAACCAAGTTTTCCTCTAGGATTTTGCCTGTTCTTAGCTCCATTAATAACTTTTTTTTTATCCAGAAATACTCCCCAGTCCTTAATGATTACAAGCATACTCATAATATGATGCTTAAAAATATGGAGAGTGGTACTCAATATTGTGTTGTATTGGATTTTCCGCAAACATAACACTTTGTATTCAGGACAAAAAGTTAATTGCTTTGCCCCATTTTTTACAATATTACTGTGCCTTGTGGCAAACAGGATACACGTTTTGGAATATTTGTATTCTGTACAGGCTTCCTTCTTTTCATTCTGTCAATTAGGTTAGTATTGTAGAGTAATTACAATGTTCTTGATCCATCCTCAGTTGTCCCCTATCACAGCCATTAAACTCTGTAAATGTTTTAAAGTCGCTATTGGCCTCATGGTGAAATCCCTGAGCGGTTTCCTTCCTCTGAGTTAGGAAGGACGCCTGTATCTTTGTAGTGACTGGGTGTATTAATATACCATCCAAAGTGAAATCAATAACTTCACCCTGCTCAAAAGGATATTCAATGTCTGCTTATTTGTTTTTCATCATCTACAAATAGGTTCCCTTTGCGAGGCATTAGAAAACCTCCTTGGTCTTTGTGGTTGAATCTGTGTATGAAATTCACTGCTCGATTAATTACTTACAGATCATTGTATACAGTTGAAGTCGGATGTTTACATAAACCTTAGCCAAATACATTTAAACTCAGTTTTTCACAATCAGTGACATTTACTCCTAGTAAAAATTCCCTGTCTTAGGTCATTTAGGATCACCTCTTTATTTTAAGAATGTGAAATGTCAGAATAATAGTAGAGAGAAGGATTTATTTCAGCTTTTATTTCTTTCATCACATTGTCAGTGGGTCAGAAGTTTACATACACTCAATTAGTATTTGTTAGCATTGCCTTTAAATTGTTTAACTTGGGTCAAACATTTTGGGTAGCCTTCCACAAGCTTCCCACAATAAGTTGGGTGAATTTTGGCCCATTCCTCCTGACAGAGCTGGTGTAACTGAGTCAGGTTTGTAGGCCTCCTTTCTCGCACACGCTTTTTCAGTTCTGCCCACAACATTTCTATAGGATTGAGGTCAGGGCTTTCTGATGGCCACTCCAATACCTTGACTTTGTTGTCCTTAAGCCATTTTGCCACATCTTTGGAAGTATGCTTAGGGTCATTGTCCATTTGGAAGACCCATTTGCGACCAAGCTTTAACTTCCTGACTGATGTATTGAGATGTTGCTTCAATATATCCACGTCATTTTCCTCCTCATAATGCCATTTATTTTGTGAAGTGCACCAGTCCCTCCTGCAGCAAAGCACCCCTGCAACATGATGCTGCCACCCCCGTGCTTCACGGTTGGGATGGTGTTCTTTGGCTTGCAAGGCTCCCCCTTTTTCCTCCAAACATAACGATGGTCATTATGGCCAAATAGTTATATTTTTGTTTCATCAGACCAGATGACCAAAAACTACGATCTTTGTCCCCATGTGCAGTTGCAAACAATAGTCTGGCGGTTTTGGAGCAGTGGCTTCTTCCTTGCTGAGCGGCCTTTCAGGTTATGTCGATATAGGACTCATTTTACTGTGAATATAGATACTTTTGTACCTGTTTCCTCCAGCATCTTCACAAGGTCCTTTGCTGTTATTCTGGGATTGATTTGCTCTTTTCGCACCAAAGTGGGTTCAGCTCTTCCTGAACGGTTTCCCAAGCTGTTTTAAGGCACAGTCAACTTAGTGTATATAAACTTCTGACCCACTGGAATTGTGATACAGTGAATTATAAGTGAAATAATCTGTCTGTAAACAATTGTTGGAAAAACTACTTGTGTCATGCAGAAAGTAGATGTCCTAACCGACTTGCCAAAACTATAGTTTTTTTAACAAGAAATTTGTGGAGTGGTTGAAAAACAAGTTAATGACTTCAACCTAAGTGTATGTAAACTTCCGACTTCTGCTGTACATGACGTACAGCATGGTTAATCAAGTTCATGTTTTCGACGTTTTTGGATTACTGAACTATTGATTTAGAGCCAAGGAGAGTTACTGCAAGTTTCAGAGTTACTGCAAGTCACACAACTTCAACATCATCAATCACCAACGCTTAGTCTAATACAGTGACAACTGTATTAGACATGCTTTTATTTTTTGTTGTCCTAGACTACCTGGCTATAATGCTTGCTCGCTAGCCTAACTTCTTTTCATGGGAAACGTTTGCTAGTTAACATTAGCCTTCTACATCTTGCTAAATAATGAACTGCCTTCCTCTCAGTTCAGGGGCACAATGTATTTCATGGTTGGATCAGAATCGCCGTTATAATCATTGGCCAACATATTTCTCTGCGATAGGAGTGAAGCCAAATCTAAACTGGCTTCCTTTGACACTTTTTTTGTTTTTGGGTGCCAGGACCATTCACAGTTGAGCTCATTCAGTTTAGCTCAACGTTGTTTGGCTATTATTAATACTTTTTATATTAAGGGAGGCCAAATGCTCGCTGGTTTCCCTTGCATTCAATGCTACCGGCTGCAACAATGTCATACTCTTTATGACCAGACAGCATCAGATAGATAGCCTACACATTAGGAGACAGAAGAGTCCTGTTTCACTCGCTCGGATGCTTTCTCCGGTGAGATACATTCAGCCTCTTGCGAATTGAAGGAAAAGTGTGAAAACATTACGAAATATAAATTATTTTTTATTTCTTATTTTTTTCTTGATACATGGGCTCCCGAGTGGCGCAGCGGTTTAAGGCACTGCATCTCAGTGCTAGAGGCGTTACTACAGATGCCTGAACTGTAACTCAGTAAAATCATTGAAATTGTTTCATGTTGTGCTTATATTTTTGTTCAGTATATATTTTCCAGAGCGTTTTGTGCATAACAGCAATATGAATTTGATTAGTATTTAGTTTTCTCTGCCCAGTCTTTCTACAGCATGTGTAGACATATCTTTATGTCTTGGATCTAACAGCCCTATTGTCTGTTTGGAACTGACATGCTGTCTCTCAGAGCTGCTTACAGCCTGGCTGGTGTGATGCAACCTGCAGTAGTTTAGTAGTTAGTGTGAAGTTTATAGGAAAGGAAGTGGATTTAGCAACACCTACAGTACATGATGCTACTGCACTGTCCTGTGTCTTTCAAGGATTTGCCAGGCCAGTTTTTATTACATTAAAAAAATATGTATTTCATGTAAACTGGCAAAATATCACTTTACAATCACAACTGACATATTTCCCTTCATGGCTGCATATATACTGAACAAAAATATAAATGCAACATGCAGTTGCAGTTCGTAGAAGGGAATCAGTCAATTTAAATAAATTCATTAGGCCCTAATCTATGGATTTCACATGACTGGGCTGGGGTGCAGTGACTAAATGACTAAATCCGAATGAGTTTTTCCCCATAAAAGGGCTTTATTACAGACAGAAATACTCCTCAGCATCCTCCTCAGACGATCCCGCACGTGAAGAAGCCAGATTTGGAGGTTATGGGATGACGTGATTACACATGGTCTGCGGTTGTGAGGCCGGTTGGATTTACTGCCAAAATTTCTAAAATGACATTGGAGGTGGCTTATAGTAGAGAAATGAACATTAAATTATCTGGCTCTGGTGGACATTCCTGATGTGAGCCTGCCAATTGCACGGTCCCTCAAAACTTGAGACATCTGTGGCATTGTGTTGTGTGACAAAACTGCACATTTTAGAGTGACCTTATATTGTCCCCAGCACAAGGTGCACCTGTGTAATGATGCTGCTGTTTAATCATCTTGTTGATATGCCACACCTGTCAGGTGGATGGATTTTCTTGGCAAAGGAGAAATGCTCACTAATAGGGATGTAAACAAAATTGTTCACAAAAGCTTTTTGTACGTATGGAATATTTCTGGTATCTTTTATTTCAGATCATGAAACATGGGACCACTTTACATGATGTGATTATATTTTTGTTCAGTATAACTGATACGGCATTTATTGAAGAAACAAACCTGTTGTCAGGACTGGGACCAGGCAGCAGGGAAATTGATTGGCTGCATAAATCCCAGACAGCAGTTTATATTTAAAATATTTGATTATACCAGCAAGGGAACAGTGAGCCCACATCCTTTAATTTAGAACATGCCTACTCTGTGTGTGTGTCTGTGTGTGTCTGTGTGTGCATGCGGCAAACGTGTGTGCGTGCATACGTGTGCGTGTGGTGGGAGGGTTAAGGGTATGAGTTTGTGCAGATGTTGCGCTGTTCAGAATGATCCGTTTAGTGGATGAATTAGCCCAGTATTTCCCTAATCTGGATTCTGTTGTCAGTCATGTGACCTCCCTGTTTGAGAGGAGCGAGATGGCTCATACACAGCACATCTGCTCAGAACCACAGAGAACCCTTAGAGAGGCCTTAATGAAGACATCATATCAACATCCACAGAAATCCACCTCCTCACCCATGCTACTGCTTTTACTCTCTAATCAGATTTCTCCTTTTCTGGACATTTATTTCAAAGCCCCCCATCCGTCCGCATAATCCAGGCCTTATCTGTGTCCATAATCTGGCACTGACCCTAGATATTGAAGGAGGGAGTTTAGTGAACTGGCATTGTCTCCACACTAAAAATACAATTCCAGAATTTTAGAGGAGGAATTTGAGTCATGTGGACATCATGCTGTTTGGCTCCAGTACAGATCAGCAGGATCAACATCAGAATATATAGATCGTTGACAGTCACCACTGCTCTGGCAGTCAACTGTACACTTTTTGAAACTGTGTAAGGGTACAAAAAGGTGCTCTTTCTTATCTCCCTTTATTTCTGTCTCCCACAGTCTCTAATTCAAACAGATGTGGGTGATTGGGGCTTGCCAGTGCTATGTCACAAATCTTGTGGTTCTGGACAGATTGCCATTATGCAAAAAGAGACTGTGCTATTGACGTGATGATGATTCAAAACAATGAAAAGACACTGAGAAGTCTTGAAATAATTATATGACAAGGGAAGAAAATTAGATCTAACACTTCTGATGTGTAATGATCAAATATAACTCAATATCAAGCAATGAAGTTCATTTATAAATATTGATGACATATTTAACCTCGTTTGAGTTAAATCGCCATTTTATGGATTTGATACAGATACGCTGATTTATAGTTTTCCAAAAATGTGTCGGTCATGTGAATTTCTGCCCTATGCTATGTCATGACGTTGCCTTCTTTGGGTTTTCTATGTACCATCCCCCTAGCTCCCCCTTCTCAGGCCCTGTTTGAGCGGTCGTAAATTCCTAAGAAAATGTCCCGCCTCATGGCCACAGTATAAAGAGAAAAGAGTGTTTTCATAGAGAGACAAAGGAATTCTTCCACCTCACAGGACTGGGGAACCCAACGACATTTATGTTCTGGAGAAGGTATAAAAGATCGGTGAAGAATCCAGCTAAGAACTGGTCCGTTTGGTACAATTTTGTGAAACTCATGAGAGACAATACGGCCATATTACCATAATAATGTTTATATACTAGCCTCAGCTATGAGACTTACATCTAAATGGTTGTATAAAATTAATGAATAAGGATAAAGCTATTTGGAATATGTTGGGATGCTTGTAAGATGTTAATGTGAGAGAATTGTATTTTCTGTTTAAAGTTTTACCAAGTCATCGGCACGCCCCCATGAACAGATGAGACCTGGCGTCATGAGACAGCCTTTTTCTGTCATTCCGAATAAAACCCCCACCCAGGGTTTCTATCACGAGACCAGGCCTCCACTCCATTACGAGTTGGCTAATAGGTTTGACCATGCATCCCTCTACTGAACTTTAACTGTACCACGTGGTTAAACTATTAGACTATCGATACAGAAAAAGAACAAGTCTTTGATATGAATTACTACTCTGCAGCTAGGAATTCGGTATAATTGAACGCGACAACCGCCGGAAACATCTGTCCTATAACGACATTAATGAATGTCACTTTGAAATATCCATTCTAACCGAGAGAGAGAGAGAGTGAACGCGAGGACAAAACTCTCCAACAGAACAGAACTTTCAACAAAGATCCCGACGACACATTCTCCTATCATTTCCTTGTAACCATATCTGTTTGATTATGCATTTCTGTGAATTATTTAGTTTAGTAAATAAATGATTTTAAGACAATTGATGTATGGATGACTCATAGTGAAGACTGGGTTCGTGCAGATAACCAACAATTAACGATGTTTGGAATGAGACTGACCAAGGCAAAGAATATGTCATTAAATCAGAAGACTCAGCGATCAGATATTATGATATCTGAAAGTTATATTAGGAAAATTATAACTTTGTAATCTGAATATTTTCCTTGGTGCCCCTACCTCCTAGTTAATTACAGTTACACGATTAATCAGTTTAATCGCGTAATAATAATTACAGAGAGTTATTTGATAAACATGTCTTCAGTTTAATGATGCCAAAGACACGACAGCTATTTACTGCTTCTAGGGAAGTGAGATGAATGCATTAGTCTGTCTGCATTTCTCCCATTGTGCCAAACACCCTTATCACAACAAGGTCTATCTACAAGAGTCCTGGGAGCTAACCTGCCTTACCAAGATGAATAATATGGATACACATTTTTGACCATTCCCCAAGAAAACCCATTCTCCATTTCCCTGAGACCTTTGATCAGGGAATACACAAGGAGTGTGGTTAGGAGAGAGCTCAGTGTTGGGACTGGGAAAGCTCATGAAGGTGCACTATGAACCATTCAGTACCGAAACATGGCTCTCCACATCGTTACAAAACCTGGCCATTCAGTCTGCTGGGTTTTCCACTCATCAGATGGACAGGATGAAGTCGGGAAAGAACAAAGGAGGCGGGCATGCTTCATGATGAACAACTCTTAATGTGACTGCAGGAATGTAGAAAGTCTTCAGATATTGTGTTCACCCAAACCGGAATATATGACAATTAAATGCAGACCCTACTATCTCCCAAGAGAATTTTCATCCATTATGATCACGGCTGTTTACATTCCTCCCCAAGCTGACACCACGCTGGCATTCAAGGAATTATACAGGACTTTAGATAAGCAAGAAACCACACATCCAGAGGCCACATTCATTTTGTATGGTGACTTTACAGGGGCAGTGCAGTCAAAAACGTGATTTTGCTCGTTTTTTTTCCACAATATGAAGCTGAAATAATACTGTGAAATGGTGAAAATTATGAAAATGCACTTTTAGTGTAAGAGCTGTTTAAAAAGACATCCTGAAATGTCTTATTGTTTGCCTGGGTGGGCTTTTGGACCATATAAGTTAATAGGCCAATAACAAAGAGAGTTTGCCCTTCTCTCTGCCAATAACATCTAGTTTTCAGGTTACACATCCTTCCCATTAGGCTCCTCCAATTAGGTCCCTCTCTCAGACCACTCCCAGACAGTGCTAGCAAAAACCTTGCTTGAGAAATGACATTTTGCTAAGTTCCTATTTTTGTTGCTTTTTGACCATTTTATTATAAACAATCAGAGTAAGGTACTTAATTGTTACACAGAAATTATTTGATATTGAGATCAAAATGGCTGCATTGGATCTTTACCAAAGTAAATCTGAAAAAAGCACTATCAAAATTCCATCAACACATCTCCTGTCATTCATGAGGCAGGAGGACATCGGATCACTGTATATCCCCTTCCAGGATGGTTACAAGGACCTCCCTTGCCCCCCGTTCCACAAATCATATTCCGCCTCCATCCTGCTTCTCCCCGCCTATAGATGAAAATCTAAGCAGGAAACGCCCATGGTAAGAACTGTTCAATGCTGGTCTGACTAATCGGAATAAATGTTAAAGGACTGTTTTGATTCCTTGCACTGGGAAATGTTCTGTATTGCCTCAGACAGTAACATTGACGAGTACACAGTCTCAGTCATGGGGTTTATCAGGAAATAAATAGAGGATGTTGTTCCAATATTGACAACCGGTACATATTTCAACCAACAACCCGCGGCAAATGGCAGCATCTGTGCAAAGCGAAGAGCATGAACCTCCGCATTTACGTAAGTATTCAGACCCTTTACTCAGTACTTTGTTGAAGCACCTTTGGCAGTGATTACAGCCTAAAGTCTTCTTGGGTATGACACTACAAGCTTGGCACACTTGTATTTGGGGAGTATCTCCCATTCCTCTCTACAGATCCTCTCAAGCTCTGTCAGGTTGAATGGGGAGCGTCACTGCACAACGATTTTCAGGTCTTTCCAGAGATGGGTTTGATGGGTTCAAGTCCGGGCTCTGACTGGGCCACTCAAGGACATTCAGCAACTTGTCCCGAAGCCAATCCTGTGTTGTCTTGGCTGTGTGCTTAGGGTTGTTGTCCTGTTTGAAGGTGTACCTTCGCCTCAGTCTGTGGTTCTGAGTACTCTGGAGCATCAAGGGCCTCTGTACTCAATCCTGACTAGTCTCCCAGTCCCTGCCGATGAAAAACATCCCCACAGCATGATGCTGCCAACACCATGCTTCACCGTAGGAATGGTGCCAGGTTTCCTCCAGACATGATGCTTGGAATTCAGGCCAAAGAGTTCAATCTTGGTCTCATCAGACCAGAGAATCTTGTTTCTCATGGTCTGAGAGTCCTTTAGGTGTCTTTTGGCAAACTCCAAGCGGGCTGTCATGTTTATTATACTGAGGAGAGGTTTCCGTTTTAATCCCTCTACCATAAAGGCCTGATTGGTGGAGTGCTGCAAAGATGATTGTCGTTCTGGATGGTTCTCCCATCTCCACAGAGGAACTCTAGAGCTCTGTCAGAGTGACCATCGGGTTCTTGTTCACCTCCCTGACAAAGGCCCTTCTCCCCTGATTGCTAAGTTTGGCCCGGGCGGCCAGGTCTAGGAAGAGTCTTGGTGGTTACAAACTTCTTCCATTTAAGAATGATGGAGGCCACTGTTCCTTGGGGACCTTAAATACTATAGAAATATTTTGGTAACCTTCCCCAGACCTGTGCCTCGACACAATCCTGTATCGGAGCTCTATGGACAATTCCTTCGACCTCAGCACGTGGTTTTTACTCTGACATGCACTGTCAACTGTAGACCTTATATAGACAGGTGTGTGCCTTTCCAAATCATGTTCAATAAAATTTACCACAGGTGGACTCCAATCAAGTTGTAGAAACATCTCAAGGATTATCAATGGAAACAGGATGCACCTGAGCTCAATTTTGAGTCTCGTAGCAAAGGGTCTAAATACTTATGTAAATAAGGTATTCCAAAAAAAAATATTATACATTTGCAAACATTTCCAAAAACCTGTTTTGACTTTGTCATTATGGGGTATTATGTGTAGATTGAGGGAATAAAATAATAAAATAAAAAAAATGATGGCTAATATTGTACAATCCAGGTCAGGAATGATGGTTGGGGCTAAAACAGGGATATTCTTGAGGAAACCCTGTTTCAGTCTTCCAGAGATTTGAGACTGGGACGGAGGTTCACCTTCCAGCAGGACAATGACCCAAAGCATACTGCTAAAGCAACACTCGAGTGGTTTAAGGGGAAACATTTAAATGTCTTGGATAGAGCCCACAACTCTATCCAATTGAGAATCTGTGGTATGCCTTAAAGATTGCTGTACACCAGTGGAACCCATCCAATTTGAAGGAGCTGGAGCAGTTTTGCCTTGAAGAATGGGCAAAAATCCCAGTGGCTAGATGTGCCAAGCTTATCGAGACATACCCCAAGAGACTTGCAGCAGTAATTGCTGCAAAAGGTGGCTCTACAGAGTATTGACTTGGGGGGGTGAATAGTTATGCATGCTCAAGTTTTCAGTTTTTTTGTCTTGTTTCTTGTTTGTTTCACAATAAAAAATATTTAGCATTTGCCAAGTGGTAGGCATGTTGTGTAAATCAAATGATACAACCCCCAAAAAATCCATTTTAACCCCTGTGCGGCTGACTAACTATTTTCCCTCAAATGCATCCGATGAAACAGCGCTACAATTTACTAAATTACTATTCGAAAACATTTTAAAAATGTAATATTGTCATTCTAAGATTTATAGATGAATATCTCTTGAAAGCACCTGTAATGCCAGATTTAAAAATAACTTTACTGTGTAATCACACTTTGCGATTAAAGGGGATGCGATACTCAGAACAATAGGCTAGCAATACAGATCAGCGCCATCTTGGAACAATCGCATATCAAATCTAGTCTTGTATACTATTGTCAATAATCCCTTACCTTTGATTATCTTCATCCTTAGGCACTTCCAGGAATCCCAGGTCCACAACAAATGTATTTTCGTTCGAAAAAGTTCATCCTTTATGTTCCATTAGCTTGTTGTTGTTAGCGCGTTCTGAAGGCTGCACCAAAAGTTCCGACGTGCGCGGGGCTACTCTTTCAACAAAATGCATTTTTTTCTTATTTAGGTTCGTTCAAACATGTCAAACGTTGTATAACATAAATCTTTAGGGCCTTTTTCAACCAGAGCTCCAATAAGATTCAAGGGGGACGATTGCATTGTCTTTATAAACGTTTCGAAAGGGGAGGGTAGCCAGGGGCGCCGGCATCATAATGGTGATGGCCCTCTCCGTGTGACCACGTTCCACAGCGTGTCATTCTGTCAGTTTTCACAGTAGGAGACTCAAATCACTTTGTAAAGACTGGGGACATCTAGTGGAAGCAATAGGAAGTGCTCAATAAACCATAGCTCACGGTGTGATTAATAGGCAACGTGATGAAGTTGAGTCCGCAATTCAGAATTCCACTTCCTGTTTCGATCTGTCTCGGGGTTTTGACTGCCATATGAGTTCTGTTATACTCACAGACACCATTCAAACAGTTTTAGAAACTTTAGGGTGTTTTCTATCCACAAGTATTAATTATATGCATATCCTAGCTTCTGAGTTTGAGTAGTAGGCCGTTTAAAATGGGCACTAATTTTTTTCAAAATGCGCTGTGGCGCCCCCTATCCTAGGCGACCGTCAAGAGGTTAATTCCAGGTTGTAAGGCAACAAAATAGGAAAAATGCCAAGGGGGATGAATACCTTCGTAAGCCACTGTATATGGGGATACAACTTGCCCAGAACTGCAGATTTTGCTGCAATGAGACAGAATGATTAGATCTCTTGAATTGGTACTGCCCATATGTATCTGGTTTTTGGTCTCAGGTTCTGGAGTGGCTAAAGAATTGTAACATTTACAAGGAGCTAAAGCTGTAGAAGAGAGGGTCAAAAGCTTCAAGTTCCTCTGTGTGCACACATCACCGACGACCTGACATGGTCCCAACACATCAACAACGTGGTGAAGAAGGAAATAAACTCATTTGTATATTTCATTTGTAAATATAGTTATACTTGACATTGCACAGTGAGTACATACTGTATAAGTTATATTACTACAATATGTTTACTATTACTATGCACACTACTTTCTCGAATTACTTCATATTTTTTTGCATTTTGATATTTGTACTGCACTGTTGAATGATGCATGCAATTAAGCATTTCACAGTATAATTTCCACCTGCTTTAAACTGTGTACATGACAAATAAACTTGGATTTGATTTGGAGATATTGGCTAATCTTTATTCACCTCAAACTACCTCTTGGAGAGAACACATTGTCATATTGCTGTGTGTTGGTTTACTATTACTCCCCTGACAGTGACTGCAGAAGGCAGTGAAACTAGGTTCAGGTAATAACTTCCACACAAGATATGTTGTCTATTGTTTCTACCCTCTATTCACACAGGGTGAATTTGTATTGAACAGCAGGGCAGAGCCAACAACAGAGCTTTACAACTGACACAATCTTGTTTGTAAATTCCTCTGTATTACAGCTTTCCACAATTGTTTACACACGTTTGCTGAATCTTTGGGCCATTTTCCCAAAACTCTAAACACAAAACCACAAACACAGAATGCAAAAGCAAACACTGCATTCAAAACTGTTTTATCTCTTTCCAAAATGTTTTTTTTTTGTTGCATCAAAATGACACACACGCGTCATATGAATTGATCTGTTTACCAACCAACAACACACTGATGTGCTCAACACAAAACACTACTATGAATAGCCCATGAGTAGGTGTATGCCTTTTGCATCTTCAGTGTTCCATTGTAGCCGGTTGTAAAAGATTGTTACAGTAATGTATACCTACTCAAATATACATAAATAAACACACACAAATTAAATACAGTAACAAAAACATTGTCATTTATTTCCAAAATGCAGTATTTTTTAACACTTTTGTGTTTTGTATGTAACACATTCTATACCCAACAGGAGAGAACCAGGAAAAGCATTCAGTAAGATAAATGGTTTTCTGTACAAAATAAAAAATGAAAGTGGCTCATTCGTTTAAAACTCTAAACAGAAAAAGACAAAAACACATGCAAAATGTAAGACATTTAGGCTACATCCTGCCTCATATTTTGGTCTGGCTACAGCACCTCATCTACATCACAAGCGATGTTCTCCCTGGCTAAACAGCGGGGAAAGAATCTTCTGGAGTGATGGATCCAGCCTCCGAAAGCTCCCACATCAACTTCACCACAGGCATGTTATTCATCATGTCATTGCTACATTGGCTGGACATACTATAGAGCAAGTTAAAGTGTACAAATATTTGGGTGTGTGGGTTGATGATAAGCTGAGCTTCAATGTGCATGTAGAGAACTTGATAAGGAAGCTCAAGCTGAAAATAGGTTTTTATTACCGGCATAAGGCTTGTTTTTCTTTTGAGGCCAGGAAGGAGCTGCTACGATGTACATTACTGGCGGTTTTAGATTTTTGTGATGTTATATATATGCAGGCCTCAACCACTACCCTGAGAGTACTTGATTCAGTGTACCATGCAGCCCTCAGGTTCATTACAAATCAAAAACGTCTAACACATCATTGTGATATCTACAGCGCTGTTGGCTGGTCGTCATTGACCTTGTGTAGGCTTAAATACTGGTATACACTGATTTATAAGGCCATATTGGGTAAAATGCAATTTTATCTCTATTCTTGTTTTAGTCAGGTAGGTAAATAAATATCAATTACGGTCCCATTCTCATTTGCTTCTAACAGTACCAAAAATTAGAACAGGTCATTGTAGAAATAGTTTTAGTTACTTAGCTCTGTGGTCCTGGAATCATCTCCTGAACATTTTAGAATTTGATGATCTAGTTTCGTTGGTGGCGTTTAAACACTTGATCTGTGTATATACAATAGAAGAGTGTAATTGTGTTTAGGCCAGCTGTTTTTAGTCAAGACTTTCGTGTTTTTAACGTAAAATGTTTTTGTGGTACTGTATGTTTGCTTATAGTTTTGTTTAATGTTGTGTTAGTGTATGTACGTTGTTTTGTCTGAAACGTTGTTCCCCCTGCTGCTATTGGACCAGGTCTCTCTTGGAAAAGAGATGGTATCTGAATGAGAAAAACCTGTATATATAAAGGTAAAAAAAATAATAATAATTGAATCCTCCAATGCCTGGAGAAGAGGCATGCGTGCAAGGGGATGGCAGTCATACACCTTCCATCGCCATGCCGAAGAAAACTCTTCAATTGGGTTTAGGAATGGGGAATATGGTGGGAGGTATAGAACAAGAAACTGTGAGTGATCGATGAACCAGTTGCGGACCAGAGCAGCCCAGTGGAAACTCACGTTGTCACAGATAACAACATACCTGGGCTGCTTTGGTCCACCCCTCTGCTCAGCTGACATGAGGATGTCATGTAGTGTGTCCAGGAATGTGATGAGAAGGGCAGTGTTGTAGGGACCAAGGTTGGCGTGGCGATGGGGGACGCCTTGCTGGCTAACGGCTGTGCACCTGGTGATATTCCCTACAAACTGTCCAGGGACATTCACAATGGCATGGTGGCCAATAATGTTCCAACCCCATCCTCTTCTTCTGGCTAGGTTGAAGCCTGCCTCATCAATTAAAATATAAATGTACTAAATTGAAGCGGCATCCAGCTCCAAGACTCTCTGAAACAGACAAAAAGACAATACGTGACATAGACCTAGAGCAGTCAATATGGTGAGGCAAAATACACTAGATTACAGTACTGGAATGAGTCTATACAGTGCTGATATGATAGTAAATTCAGAGTATAGTACTGTGAATTTCTCATTTACAACTGCGACCTGGCCAAGATAAAGCAAAGCAGTGCAACAAAAACAACAACACAGCGATAGACTTGGGATAAACAAACGTACAATCAATAACACAATAGAAAAATCTATGTACAGTGTGTGCAAATGTAGTACGATGTAGTAAGATTAGGGAGGTAAGACAATAAATAGGCCGTAGAGGCAAAATAATTACAATTTACCATTAACACTGGAGTGATAGATATGCAGATGATGATGTGCAAGTAGTGATACTGGGGTGCAAAAGAAGAAATAACAATATGGGGATGAGGTAGTTGGGTGGGCTATTTACAGATGGGCTGTGTACAGGTACAGTAATTGGTAAGCTGCTCTGACAGCTGATGCTTAAAGTCAAAGAGGGAGATATAAGTCTCCAGCTTCAGTGATTTTTGCAATTCATTCCAGTCATTGGCAGCAGAGAACTGGAAGGAAAGGGGGCCAAAGGGGTTGTTGACTTTGGGAATGACCAGTGAAATATACCTGCTGGAGCGCGTGCAACGGGTGGGTGTTGCTATGGTGATCAGTGAGCTGAGATAAGGTGGGGCGTTACCTAGAAAAGACTTATAGATGACCTGGAGCCAGTGGGTTTGGCGACGAATATGTAGTGAGGGCCAGCACACAAGAGCATACAGGTCGCAGTGGTAGGTAGTATATGGGGCTTTGGTGATAAAACGGATGGCACTGTGATAGACTACATCCAATTTGCCGAGTAGAGTGTTGGAGGCTATTTTGTAAATGACATCGCCGAAGTCAAGGATCGGTAGGATAGTCAATTTTACGAGGGTATGCTTGGGAGCATGAGTGAAGGATGCTTTGTTGCAAAATAGGAAGCCGATTCTAGATTTAATTTTGGATTGGAGATGCTTAATCTGAGTCTGGAAGGAGCGTTTACAGTCTAACCAGACACCTAGGTATTTGTAGTTGTCCACATATTCTAAGTCAGAACCGTCCAGAGTAGTGATGCTAGTCGGGCGGGCGGGTGCGGGAGCAATCGTTTGAAGAGCATGCATTTAGTTTTACTAGCATTTAAGAGCAGTTGGAGGACATGGAAGGAGTGTTCTATGGCATTGAAGCTCGTTTGGAGGTTCGTTAACACAGTGACCGAAGAAGGGTCAGATGAATACAGAATGGTACCGTGTGTGTAGAGGAGGATCAGAGAATCACCAGCAGCAAGAGCGACATCATTGATATATACAGATAAAAGAGTCAGCCCAAGAATTGAACCCTGTGGCACCCCCATAGAGACTGCCAGAGGTCCGGACAACAGGCCCTCCGATTTGACACACTGAACTCTATCTGAGAAGTAGTTGGTGAACCAGGTGAGGCAGTCGTTTGAGAAACCAAGGCTACTTAGTCTGCCAATAAGAATGCGGTGATTGACAGAGTCTGATTCCTTGACCAGGTCGATGAAGACGGCTGCACAGTACTGTCTTTTATCGATGGCGGTTATGATATCGTTGAGGAACTTGAGCGTGGCTGAGGTGCATCCATGACCAGCTCGGAAACCAGATTGCAAAGTGGAGAAGGTACGTTGGGATTCGAAATGGTCGGTGATCTGTTTGTTAACTTGGCTTTCGAAGACTTTAGAATGGCAGGCAGGATGGATATATGTCTATAAGAGTTTGGATTTAGTGTCTCCCCCTTTGAAGAGGGGGATGACCGCGACAGCTTTCCAATCTTTGGGGATCTCAGACGATACGAAAGAAAGGTTGAACAGGCTAGTAATAGGGGTTGCAACAATTTCGGCGGATAATTTTAGAAGGAGAGGGTCCAGATTGTCTAGCCCAGCTGATTTGTAGGGTCCAGATTTTGCAGCTCTTTCAGAACATCAGCTATCTGGATTTGGGTGAAGGAAAAGCGGGGGGCACTTGGGCAAGTTGCTGCGGTGGGGTGTAGAGCTGTTGGCCAGGGTAGGGGTAGCCAGGTGGAAAGCATGGCCAGCCGTAGAAAAATGCTTGTTGAAATTCTCGATTATCGTAGATTAATCGGTGGTGACAGTGTTTCCTAGCCTCAGTGCAGTGGGCAGCTGGGAGGAGGTGCTCTTGTTCTCCATGGACTTAGTTGTCCCAAAACGTTTTGGAATTAGTGCTACAGGATGCAAATTTCTGTTTGATAAAGCTAGCCTTAGCTTTCCTATCTGACTGTGTATATTACTACATGATTTCCCTGAAAAGTTGCATATCGCAGGGGATGGTCGATGTTAATGCAGTACGCCACAGGATGTTTTTGTGCTGGTCAAGGGCAATCAAGTCTGGAGTGAACCAAGGGCTATATCTGTTCTTAGTTATACATTTCTATAGCTGTTCTTTAACCCTCTGTAACGGCTGTCTGTGGAAAGAGTAGACCAAGGTGCAGCGGAGTTAGTGTTCATCTTGAATTTGAATAACCGTAAGAACACTATACAACAAAAACAAGAAAACCGACAGCCAAACAGTACTGTCAGGTGCAAGACACTAAACAGAAACAATCCCCCACAAAACCCAAAGGAAAAACAGGCTCCTTATGTGTGACTCCCAATCAGCAACAACGAACGACAGCTGTGCCTGATTGGGAGCCACACACGGCCAAAAACAAAGAAATACAAAACCATAGAAAAATGAACATAGAACGCCCACCCAATGTAACACCCTGGCCTAACCAAAAATAAAGAACAAAAACCCCTCTCTATGGCCAGGGCGTTACACCCTCTCTGAGTTTTGCTCAAATGGCACCAATGTAGACCTGTTTCATCCGGGTTCGGTTGCGCTGTAATACACGGTCCAATGTAGACAAGCCCACCTAGTGAATGTTATTGAATATTGTGTTGTCTGCAATTATGTGGTTCTGGATTTCTCATAGTCTAATGGTATTGTTTGCCACCACCATGTTCACAATAGCATTCTCCTGCTCTGGTGTGAACAGCCGGTGTCTTCCACCATGGCCTGGCCGTCTCTCAGTTCTACAAATGATCCACAAATATGATATGATTGATTGCAGTAAGCTAAATAAAATCTATTTTCTTTCAATATGAAATGACATTACTGTAACATTGGCCAAAAACAGTATACAACAGCATACATACATAAAGAGCATAGTGTAGATGGTAGGTAACTTACCGGTTATAATTTCTGAATGTATGGATGATAGATGCAACCGTGTAGCGGTTCAGGTTGGGCTGAACTCTCTGCCCAGCCTCCCTCATACTCAATCCATGGTTGAGCACATGGTCAACCAATGTAGCCAGGATCTCATCTGAGACAACTGTCCTTCCTCATCCCCATCCTCCTCCTCCTCCTCTTACGCTCACTCCTTCACCTCTAGCTCTTGCTTCACCATTGACTTCCATTTTCCTCCAAAACAGGAGAGCTCATCTGTGGCCTTTTATAGTGCTAAAGCTCTGATTTCTAAGTGAACAATTCAGCAACTAATGTTTACACATGTGAGGAGCGGGTGTTGCCAATTGGTGTATAGAGCTTGGCATTGATTTCCAAAGGGACTAAAGAGATTTTAATTTTGAATGTTGTGCCTAATGTAGAGAACTGTGTGTAGTGTTTTGCAAAAAGTGTGATATAGAATTGAAAACTGAGAGTAAAGCAGGAATTGTGCTTGCAATTTTGCAGACTTGGTTTAGGGATTTGGTACATGAGTTTCAGGTTTCGGTGATTGCGTTTCAAGTTCCAATTTTGGTGTGTAAACAATTGGGAAAAAGTGTAACCTACACGCCCTTGGAGTGGCTTTAGGCTGCCTGTAGTCATGATGTGAGTGTTTTATATCAAAACCATGGCAACTGTAGCATATTTGGAGCTATTTGGAGACACATGAATTGACATGTTGTGACATTAGTTATTTAAGTGGAGAATGATGACTATGATATGTAGAGTAAGACCGTCTTTGTTCTCAGATAATCATATCTGAAAAAAATCATGCAGTATGAATGGGTTTTAAAGGCTAATTTCCCTTCTTTCCCACAATCTACAAGCACTGCTTCAATCAGTAATGAGATCAGCTACAGTACATGGAAACTCAAGAGGAACTAGGAAGTTGAATTTAATTAATGATACTACGACACGATAATACAGATGTAATTGATCACCCTATCTTAGAGTTATTTTTAGATTGGACAATGGACACTCTTGATTAGTGAGTTTTCATTTGGGTTCCAATAATGGATGAGGATGAGAAATTGTAGTGTATTGAAGTAAAAGCCTGTTGTGGCTATGTAGAGTTGAGAATCGATCATGATTTCCTCTTTCTTCTGTTGGTCACACTAGCCTCAGGCCTGACAGCTCACAATGCTTTTCTAAGATGTCACTTCTTCTCTCAACAGGCTTTTTACAACCATTGAACAAACATGTTATCTATGAAGTGCAGTTTGCCTCTGGTCCTTACACTGCTGAGGAGAAACACCTGCAGGGATTTCCTCCCAGTCCCAGCACATTGTTCACTAACTCTGTTAGCCAGGCAAAGCTGAAATCCACTCGAAAAGTGACACAGCACATTTCAGTCAAAAGGCTCAAGCTCGGATTTCATTCTCTTTCCTTTTTGTCTTTCTATTTGCCTGAAATCAATTTCGAGCCATGCTCCATTTTTCTTATTGCTTTTCCTCCCATTTTCCTCCATCAAAAAGCCTTAAATCAATGTCATGCCCAACAAATGCTGTTTACCCTCTTGGGTGTGAAACATGAGCTGCTGGTCTACCACCAAGCTTGTTCAGCATTCTTCTCTCTTCTTCCTGGGTCTCTTCACACAGGGGCTGGCAACATAAATCCAAACCCCGTAAAAATGGATGATTGTACATATTGTGCAGTAAATAATGAGTTGTGTACAGTCCATATTCTTCATTGTATTGATGGGGTGTGGGTAGGGAGGATTAAGATTCTATTCTTTTGTCAAATGATGGAATTGATTTCAAGCGGTGTGATGTGTTCTGCGGTTCGGAAATGGAGAGGTGGTCAAGCTGGTTAATAAGCATTATTATTAGTGGGACAACGTGTTGTATGCTGTGTAGTACCATGGCAACAAATGTCCAAACAAAACACAATCGGAGACCGAGGACTGATCTCATCTGTTCCTTAATTGACAAAACGACTGTGATTATGTTCAAGGTTGAACAGAATGATAAAGAAGGTGTTCAATGAATGCAGTGAACCAAACTCAAGGGCGCATTTTTATCTGAAACAATCTGGGTGGAAAAGTTGTATTTATTTTTTGCTACGTTGTCACGTTCTGACCAGTATGAGGGTTATTTTGTTAGTGTAGGCTGGTCAGGACGTGGCAGAGGGTATTTGGTTTATGTGGTTCGGGGTGTGTGTATTATGTAGAGGGTAGTTGATGTATGTATTCCGGGGTTTTTTGGTCACTGCTCTGTTAGTCTATGTTCTTTCTAGTTAGTCTGTTTCTATGTTTAGTTAATTGGGGTGTGGACTCTCAATTGAAGGCAGGTGTTGTCTAGTTGCCTTTGATTGAGAGTCCTATATATTAGGGTGTGTTTGTGTTTGTAATTTGTGGGAGGTTGTCACTTGAATTGCTGTTGTTCGCCTTCAAGTCTGTATTCGTCGTCCATCGTTTTGTTTTGTTTGTATCAGTGTTTTCATTAAAAAGTTAATTATGAGCACTCAACCCGCTGCGCCTTGGTCCATTCCTGACGACCGTCGTTACATACGTGCTACGAGTCATTATTTGTGAGAGATAATTTCCTTAAAAAAAAAAAATTTGCAGACAGATGTTTATTTTGTGTTCTGAAAACCATAGAGAAATAAAGTATTACAATTATCACAAAAAAGACCAATACCAAAGCAATGGGATAAAATAAACCAAAGATTTCCATTACAATTCTAGTTAAGGTGATGGCATAAATCTAGATCTGAAGCGTTTGTGTGAGTATGGTATGTTGAACTATGCTGTACAGTTTTTTTCCTGAAAAAAGCCTGATCTATTTATTTGTTATTTTTTACTTTTATTTAACTAGGCAGTTAAAAAAAAATGTTATTTACAATCACGGTCTACCCCGGCCAAACCTGAACGACACTGGGCCAATTGTGCGCCACCCTATGGGACTACCAATCACAGTCGGATGTGATACAGCGTGGATTCTAACCAGGTACTGTGGTGACACCTCTCGCACTGAGATGCAGCGCCTTAGACCGCTGTGCCACTCAGGAGCTTGTTTGGAGGACATGGAAATGGGAAATGTTGCAGTCCTACATCATACTTTACAAAGGCTTAGTGAGACCTACTATAGAGCAGCTATACATTTTATAGTAAGGTTAGCATTTTATAGGAAGTTCAAAATGCATTGTGACATTTCAGAGCTGGTTTGGCGCCTTTTTTGTTTTCTCTCTGTATAATGCCTGTGTGTATGTGCATGTATGTGCGTGTGTGTTCTGTAGGAGCTCTCTCCCAAGTGTAGAAGCACCATGATCCAGTGATCAGGTTGTAGCCATCGTCCTGCTATCGCTCTCTACTCAAATTGACATTGGGAAAGACCATCATTTTTCCTCACAGGACCGGACCTTTTCTGCTCTGACCCTTTTCTCATCCTGAGATTTTTCTATTAGCTTCTCTGGAGATTACCAGGAGCGTTGCTATCCAAAGATAAACACAGAGTGTACAAAACATTAGGAACACCTGGGCTGCATTACAAACACACAAAAGACACACCTTATCCCTTCAGCCCTCAAATTAAGTGGACACTTCTGATGACGTATCATGATGTCTGACGAGTTGACACTTGCAGTGCAAGGGGTGAGGGAAGAATTCATTCATTTTAAATGGACCGTTCATCCCAGAGTTGTGTTTTCAGTCATCATGGAACCACCAGTAGCTGTTGTGTGTGCCTTACATGTGCTACAGTCAATTATGATTGCATTTCATATCTTGGCTGGAAGACAACGCATCCGCAGACATCGAATGTTAGCCATCCTACTATATCGGTAAATCAAAAATTACAGTGTATAAGTGTGATGTCAGGGAAAGTTATGTGCGCAAGCTAACGTTTCCAAAAGCTAACCAAACAAAAACATCATTACTTTTATGCTAAGTGTTTTTGTTTTTTTTACCTTTATTTAACTAGGTAAGTCAGTTAAGAACAAATTCTTATTTACATTGACGGCCTAGGAATAGTGGGTTAAATGTCTTGTTCAGAACGACAGATTTTCACCTTGTCAGCTCGGGGATTCAATCTAGCAACCTTTCGGTTCCTGGCCCAATGCTCTAACCACTAGGCTACCTGCTGCCCCAGTTTGAGCAGTCATGTGCATTAGAAGCACAATTTCTAACTTATTTACATTTGTATGTTGACTTCTCTATATTAATGTTGGTTTTAAGTTTTGTCTGACTTTTCTTAGCGGATGTACAATCATCACAAATTGAATTATGGGGCGTTTCAGGCACCGTAGTGAACATAATTGTAAACTTGCAAACTTGATCAAAAATGAGGGCTGAGGGGCTTACGTTGCCAACTTCCCATGCTTGGCTAATCATTTGGACAAATGACAAAGATGGCCGCGGGGATTTCCCCAAGGGCATATGGTGAGGGTAAGTGGAGGAGGGTGTGTGTTTTATGAGTTTGAAACGCAGCCCTGCTCTTTCCATGACAGACTGAGCAGGTGAATCCAGGTGAAAGCTATGATCCCTTATTGATGTCACCTATTAAATCCACTTTAATCCGTGTAGATGAAGGGGAGGAGACAGGTTAAAGAAGGATTTTTAAGCTTTGAGACAATTGAGACATGGATTGTGTATGTGTGTCATTCAGAGAGTGAATGGGCAAGACAAACTATAGTGCCTTTGAACGTGGTATGGTAGTAGGTGTCAGGCGCACCGGTTTGAGTGTGTCAAGAACTGCAACGCTGCTGGGGTTTTCACGCTCAACAGTTTCCTGTGTGTATCTAGAATGATCCACCACCCAATGGACATGCAACTGTGGGAAGCATTGACGTTAACATGGGCCAGCATCCCTGTGAAACACTTTCGACACCTAGTAGAGTCCATGACCCGAAAAATGTAGGCTGTTCTGAGGGATGAAACTCATTATTTCAACATTTGGAAGGTGTTCCTAATGTTTTGTACTGTGCATTTCCAGAGAGACAGTCATGAAGCATCCACACTACAAGCAGAAATGTAGGCAGTCTCTTTGTACTGCAATGTGTTTCTGTGTGACTTTTGCAAGATTTCAGATTGGTTTAATTAAATGATGAACAGTAATTATGACCAGATAGTCTGGTTATACACTAAACAATCTTGCATCCCTTGTGCAAAATACACAAGCTAGCTGTCCTCCTACGTACCACAAAATTGTACCGAAACAAGAAATAATGAGTGTAGTTAATGTATTTGCTTATGCAAGCCCCTCGTGTGTGTATAATCCTGCAAATGAAAAGTGTTCAATTTAGGCAAATGATGCAGCACGTCATGAATGCAGTCAAAACGTAAAGCAACCATTTGAAATTCAACAATAAAAAAATATGAATTAAAACCAAAAGACACAATGGGGAAAAAAAGGAAATAGCCAAGTTATCGTGGAACTGTTATAACAACCATTGAATTGACAGTGCAAAACACTTGGCGCTACACTTGCCCCCTGTATGAATACAAAATTATATGTCTTTTTACAAGGACTCTGGGTTTGTGTATAGTTGATTTGGTTGGGTAAGAGGCAATAACTAGACCCACCCTGGCTGTCTTCAGGTCTTATATCCACTAGTACTACTGAGACACATTTATTCACATCATACACAGATCATGGTGTCAGTCAGATGAAAACATTCCAGTTGGGTCCAGGCCTGGTATCCAGTCAGATATCTGTCGTTCTGCCCCTGAACAAGGCAGTTAACCCACTGTTCCTAGGCCGTCATTGAAAATAAGAATTTGTTCTTAACTGACTCGCCTAGTTAAATAAAGGTTAAAAAAAAAATATATATATATAGGGATACAAAAAGACGCTTTCTAGCAGACATTGGACCCATGGGCCTGTCTTGAGAGCCCATGGTGGCTTGTTATTGGATGAACTAAAGCCTCTCCCTTAGTTGGATTTTATCACATCTTTCACAAGCATTTATAATCCATGAATATGTACCAATGAACAGAATAGTTTGCCTTTTCTAAGACTCAAGGCTGGCTGCATTGTAAATGCTAAACTGGTTGTTTATAGAATGCTTATTGTGTGTGTTGTGCATACAGTCTTGTGTTGGTACATCTAAGGTGGGCTGTTTTCATTAACCCTGTCCAGTGCCATAAATGGGTCACCGCTCAGGGAAGGTGATTATCCTCTAGCCTGGTTAATGGTCCTTACTGACAGCACTTAACGAAAATTAATGGAGGGCGTTAAGACTCAATACACACTCAAGGAACGAAGCAACTCTCAATTTCCAGTTTTTAAAAAAATAATACTGTATCTTTAGACCCACTTTGAATCCACACACAAGCAGGGCTGAGGAAGAATGTAAGCAACCTGAGACTCCACATTCTAATTGCATGGGGAACTATAGATAAGTGTTATTAGAAAAGGTTAAACATGGGAAATGTTTGTATAGCCTTGGACATCTTCTCAAAAACATCACACTAAAAGTTCAATCAGTAGATGGAAAGATGGTGCCAGAGGGGATGGCTGCTGTTTTATGGGTTCTTAACCAACCGTACCAACCAACCATTATTTGTAACTTATTTTGTACATAATGTTGCTGCTACCGTCTCTTAGGACCGAAAGAGCTTCTGGACATAGGAACAGCGATTACTCACCTTGAACCTCAGCCCAGTCCAAACTGTTCGCTGCTCTGGCACCCCAATGGTGGAACAAGCTCCCTCACGACGCCAGGACAGCGGAGTCAATCACCACCTTCCGGAGACACCTGAAACCCCACCTCTTTAAGGAATACCTGGGATAGGATAAAGTAATCCTTCTAACCCCCCCCCCCCCCCCCCCCTTAAAAGATTTAGATGCACTATTGTAAAGTGGTTGTTCCACTGGATATCATAAGGTGAATGCACCAATTTGTAAGTCGCTCTGGATAAGAGCGTCTGCTAAATGACTTAAATGTATCCTCCTGATTCCTGCATACGAGCAAAAATGTAAGTAGGAAGCAGGAAGCACTATGCCCTCCGACAAAACATCAAACAGGCAAAGCATCAATACAGAACTAAGATCGAATCGTACTACACCGGCTCCGACGCTTGTCGGATGTGGCAGGGCTTGCAAACTATTACAGACTACAAAGGGAAGCACAGCCAACAGCTGCCCAGTGATACAAGACTACCAGACAAGGTAAATTACTTCTATGCTCGCTTCGAGGCAAGTAACACTGAAATATGCATGAGAGCATCAGCTGTTCCGGATGACTGTGTGATAACGCTCACCGCAGCTGATGTGAGTAAGACCTTTAAACTGGTCAACGTTCACAAGGCCGCAAGGCCAGATGGATTACCAGGACGTGTATTCTGAGCATCCGCAGACCAACTGGCAAGTGTCCTCACTGACATTTTTAACCTCTCCCTGTCTGAGTCTGTAATACCAACATGTTTCAAGCAGACCACCATCGTCCCTGTGCCCAAGGTAACCTGTCTACGTGACTACCGAACCATAGCACTCAATTCTGTAGCCATGAAGTGCTTTGAAAGACTCCACACTAACCTTTCACACCTGGACAAAAGGAACACCTATGTGTGAATGCTATTCATTGACTACAGCTCAGCATTCAACACCATAGTACCCTCAAAGCTCATCACTAAGCTAAGGACCCTTGGACTAAACACCTCCCTCTGCAACTGGATTCTGGACTTCCTGACGGGCCGACCCCAGGTGGTAAGGGTATGTAACAACACATCCGCCACGGGGGCCCCTCAGGGGTGTGTGTGTAGTCTCCTCCTGTTCTCCGTGTTCACTCATGACTGCATGGCCAGGCACGACTCCAACACCATCATTAAGTTTGCAGATGACACAACAGTAGTAGGCCTGATCACCGACAACGACGAGCCAGCCTATAGGGTGGAGGTCAGAGACCTGACTGTGTGGTGAAAGGACAACAACCTCTCCCTCAACGTGATCAAGACAAAGGAGATGATTGTGGACTACAGGAAAAGGAGGACCAAGCACGCCTCCATACTTATCAACGGGGCTGTAGTGGAGCAGATTGAGAGCTTCAAGTTCATTGGCATCCACATCACCAACAAACTAACATGGTCGAAACACATCAAGTCAGTCGTGAAGAGGACAAAACCTATTCCCCCTCAGGAGACTGAAAAGATTTTGCATGGGTCCTCAGATCCTCAAAAGGTTTTACAGCTGCACCATCGAGAGCCTCCTGACGGGTTGTACCACTGGATGGTATGGCAACTGCTCGGCCTCCAACAGCAAGACACTACGGAGGGTAGTGTGTACGGCCCAGTACATCAATGGGGCCAAGCTTCCTGCCATCCAGGACCTCTATACCAGGCAGTGTCAGAGGAAGGCCCTAAAAATTGTCAAAGACTCCAGCCACCCAAGTCATAGAGTGTTCTCTCTGCTACTGCACGGCAAGCAGTAACGGAGCACTAAGTCTAGGTCCAAGAGGCTTCTAAACAGCTTCTACCCAACCATAAGACTCCTGAACATCTAATTAAATGTCTACCCAGACTATTTGTATAGCCCCCCTCTTTTATGCTGCTGCTACTCTCTGTTATTACCTATGCATAGTCACTTTAATAACTCTACTTACATGTACATATTACCTCAATTACCTCGACTAACCGTTGCCCCACTCTCGAGTAGAAAGCACCACCACCATTTGGGTACAGTTGAAGTCAGAGGTTTACATACACTTAGCTTGGAGTCATTAAAACTCGTTTTTCAACCACTCCACAAATTTCTTGTTAACAAAGTATTGTTTTGGCAAGTCGGTTAGGACATCTACTTTGTGCATGACACAAGTAATTTTTCCAACAATTGTTTACTGACAGATTATTTCACTTATAAATCACTGTATCACAATTCCAGTGGGTCAGAAGTTAACATACACGAAGTTGACTGTGCCTTTAAACCACTTGGAAAATTCCAGAAAATGATGTCATGGCTTTAGAAACTTCTGATAGGCTAATTTACATAATTTGAGTCAATTGGAGGTCTGCCTGTGGAAGTATTTCAATGCCTACCTTCAAACTCAGTGCATCTTTGCTTGACATCATGGGGAAATCAAAAGAAATCAGCCAAGACCTCAGAAAATAAATTGTAGACCTCCACAAGTCTGGTTCATCCTTGGGAGCAACTTCCAAACACCTGAAGGTACCACGTTCATCTATACAAACAATAGTACGCAAGTATAAACACCATGGGACCACACAGCCATTATACCGCTCAGGAAGGAGACGCATTCTGTCTCCTAGAGATGAACGTACTTTGGTGCGAAAAGTGCAAATCAATCCCAGAACAACAGCAAAGGACCTTGTGAAGATGCTGGAGGAAACAGGTACAAAAGTATCTATATCCACAGTAAAACAAGTCTTATATAAACATAACCTAAAAGGCCCTCAGCAAGGAAGAAGCCACTGCTCCAAAACTGCCATAAAAAAGCCAGACTACGGTTTGCAACTGCACATGGGGACAAAGATCGTACTTTTTGGAGAAATGTCCTCTGGTCTGATGAAACAAAAATAGAACTGTTCGGCCATAATGACCATCGTTATGTTTGGAGGAAAAAAGCGGAGGCTTGCAAGCCGAAGAACACCATCCCAACCGTGAAGCATGAGGGTGGCAGCATCATGTTGTGGGGGTGCTTTGCTGCAGGAGGCACTTCACAAAATAGATGGCATCATCAGGAAGTAAAATTATGTGGATATATTGATGTGGACATCTCAAGACATCAGTCAGGAAGTTAAAGCTTGGTCACAAATTGGTCTTCCAAATGGACAATGACCCCAAGCATACTTCCAAAGTTGTGGCAAAATGGGTTGAGAACAACAAAGTCAAGGTATTGGAGTAATCATCACAAAGCCATGACGTCAATCCTATAGAAAATTTGTGGGCAGAACTGAAAAAGTGTGTGCGAGCAAGGAGGCATACAAACCTGACTCAGTTACACCAGCTTTGTCAGGAGGAATGGGCCAAAATTCACCCAAATTATTGTGGAAGCTTGTGGAACCCCGCTACAAACTGGTGCCGTGACCTGCCGGCTGGTCAGCTCAAGCCGACCACCGGAGCTGTGCATGTGGATGAGGTGCGCGACCTACGCATGCACACTTGTTGATGGTTTGCTATAAGTGAATATACTGTAAATAGTGAAAGTGAATGTAGCATATTCACTAGATAAGGGTATTTGTGTTTATTTCCATGTTTTGAAGGAATTTGTTAATTGCAATTTTTGTTGTTGTATTTGAATGCAGTAAATTACATTGTATTTTAGTGCTCTATTGAGCCATGGAAGACTCTCAAGTCCATAAAATGAGTTATGCTGGGAACTTTAGTGTGGGTAGAGGGAGGGGAGTCCTTGCATTTACACCAATTGTACAGTCAGCTCCTGGGAGTAGAGTGTTTGCTAGTCCTGAGTTTACAAGCACTGGGAGGGGTAGGCTGTTTACTCCACCTGACCAGGGTATCCCACCTCTGTCTTTTGATGTACCATCATCCCCAGTCCTCAGTAATAATGGGACACCTCCGAGTCAGCTTAGTGACCTTATTAAGCAGATTGGTTCAGAGATAGGACAATCTATCAGAGCGAGTTTACTGCAGCTTGGGGCTTCAAGTCTTTCTGCTGCCCATCCCCCTCGCCAACCCCAGCAGTTTCCCCTGCCTGAGCAATGTGGGTCAACTTTTATTGATGCGTCCAAGCTTAATCTGGTTGTGAAGTCCGATGTTAGTGCTCCGCCTTTCTTTAGGTGATGGCTCAAATAAGTACTCTGTCCTGGAGTGGGAGGAGCTAATGGGAGTCTACCAAGAGAAGAGGGGTTACACTGGGTCTGAGCATGTTGGGGAGGTGATGTCTAGGCTCATGGGTAGGGCACGGGATGTGTCAAAGTCTGGATGCGTAACAACCCTGTTGTCACAGATGTTAAGGCAGTGTTCAGTGTTTTCAAGCAACACTATGCCATTAGCGGATTTCTATTCAATCAAACCATATGCTAATGAGGGTCCACTAGATTTCTGGATTAGGTTTAACAAAGCTGCAGAGGCAGCTGAACAGTACCTTGTAAGCGAGGGTAGAACCTTGCCCAATCAGTGCTGAGAGTTGGCAGTCATGGTTGTACGCAACTGTCCTGATAAAGAGTTGGCCCAAGTGTTCAAAGCAAACCCCTTCATGACTGGACAACCAGTAAGGTACAGGATCATTTGGATGAACTGTTAAGGGAGCGTAAAGCATGTAGAACACAACTTTCACTGCAGCTGGCTGCCGTCTTTGACTGCCCCCAGGAGGAAGTGGATCCTGTGAGCAGACCTAATGTGTCATCTTTTTCTCGATGTGGCTGTGAACCAGAACAGGCCCCACCTGTATCTGAGGGTGGGACATTAGAGAAAGTTTTAAGTATGTTAGAGAAGGCTCTTGTCAGCAATACTCAGTCTGTGAACAGAGGGCCCCGTAAACAGTTCCCCAAACGTCAGCATGAGTGTGCCTTCTGTGGAAGCACTAATCACTGGACCAAAGCTCACTGTCAGATGCACCAGCTGTGTTTCAAGTGCTTCTCTCCTGGCCACACGAGCTTTGACTGTAGTGAGACTGGGCAGCAACAGAGCCCTGGATGTGGACAGACTGGCAGGTCTCAGGAAAACTAGAAAGCCTCCATTCTGAAGAGGGCAATGTGGGGCAGTCTAATTTTTCCTCCACTGATGATGATATCCAATCTGTTTATTCTTACTTTTGTGAGTCAGTACCCGAGAACAACACAGTAATTTCCGTCAGAACACAATGAGAATTACTCAGAATGACAGTTTATTTTACACCACCGTGCTAGTACAGGATAAAGTTGAGATGAAGGGGATGTTAGATAGTGGGTCCATGGCTACTACTCTGTGCGCAGATATTGTACCTCGGTTGAGGGAGGCAGGAGTGGTAGAGGGGAACTTTCTAGCTCCTTCAGACATCATCCTGGTGGGTTGTGGTGGGATGCAAACTAGCCCAGTGGGCATGTGTGACTTAAAAATATAGCTTTATGGCTTCAGTTATGTAGTCCCAGTGCTTATTGTAGATGGGCAGGTTGATGAACTCATTGCGGGCACTAACATGTTGAAGTCTCTGATTAGACAGTTCAAATCAAATGACAGCTACTGGCAGGTGGTGGGTACGCCAGGTCCTTCTGGCCAGTGTGATGACAGCCAGTTCCTGCGTCTCCTATCAAATCTTGAGAGATGGAGAGGAGACTCCATCCAAGGTAAACTGGGCACCATTAAGTTGAAGAGAGCAGTAACGCTCCAACCCATGAGTGAGCATCTGGTGTGGGGCCGCCTACCCTCAAAGACAAAACTTTCTGTGGGCAGTACTGTTGTTGTCGAGCCCAGCACGTCTCGTTGTGTGAATCGACACATATTAGTAGGGAGAGTAGTTACGCCTCTATGTGAAGATTGCCAGTTACCCTGAGACGAAATGCTAAAGTGGTGGATGTGTACCCTTGCATTGCATTGGAGGATTTTGATGATGTCAAGCAGCAAGCAGCTTACCAGAAAGTAGCAAAAGTACAATGTGCCGTCTCACATGGCAGTCTGACAGCTAAGAGTTCAGTTGGTGGCAGTGTAGTTAATGGCAAAAGTACACTGAGAAATCTTGGACTTCAAGGCCGGTCTGTTGAGGAGTGTCCAGTTTCACAGTTCTGGAAAGACAAACTTGTCAGTTTAATTGAGAAGTATGACACAGTGTTCTCTAGACATAACCTGGATTGTGGCGAGGCAAAAGAGTTCTGCCATCACATACAGCTGACTGATGACCGCCCATTTCGATTACCTTATCGTAGGCTTTCCCCAGCTCATTACCAAAAACTCAGGGAAACACTGGATGATATGGAGGAAAAGGAAATCATCAGAAAATCCAGCAGCGAGTACGCTTCGCCGTTGGTGCTGGTTTGGAAAAATAATGGGGACTTGCGTCTATGTACTGACTTTAGGTGGTTAAATGCCCGCACAGTAAAGGATGCTCATCCCCTGCCTCATCAGGCTGATGTATTGGCTGCGCTGGGAGATAATGCCTTCTTCAGCACAATGGACTTGACGTCAGGGTACAACAATGTGCCACTGAATGAAGAGGATAAGAAATACACTGCCTTTTCCTCTCCTTTAGGTCTGCACGAGAACAATCGTTTACCTCAAGGCCTTTGCAACAGCCCAGCTACTTTTATGATAATGAGGCTGACCATCTGGTGACCAAAACTTTCTGTCTCCTTTGCTATTTGGATGATCTGATGGTTTTTGCTAAGACGGAGGAAGAGAGTCTGCAGAGACTTGAGATGGTTTTTCAGCGGTTGCAGGAGCACAATCTTAAAATGTTTCCGTTTAAGTGCAAGGTTTTGCGGAGGTCTGTTAAGTTTTTGGGCCACATCATTTCTCAGGAGGGTGTAGCCACTGACCCTGCTAAGGTTAAAACCATTTTAAATGTGACTGAGAGTGAGATGATGGAAGCTGATGGTGTCACTCCGTCTCCTAGCAAAATCCGATCTTTTCTTGGTATGGTAGTATACTATCAACACTACATTGAGAATTGTTCCATGGTTGCTAGGCCATTGTTTCAGCTGACTACAGGTCAGACTACAGGTCAGAAGAAGCCTAGGAGAGGCAAGGGTAGGAGGAGGCCTGGTCCCTCTCGCAGGCTCACTGCTGCAGACTGGACTGCTGAATGTCAACTCGCTTTTGAAGCTTTGAAAGCAGCTCTAGTTGACCAGTCACTGCTGGCTCATCCAGATTTTTCTTAGCCATTTTTACTTTCTGTTGATGCATCTACTAGTGGTTTGTGAGCTGTACTATCCCAAGTGCAAGATGGGAAGGCCATAGCCAGGCCAATAGCTTTTGCTAGTAAATCTCTTAATCATGCGCAATCCAAGTATCCTGCTCACCGACTGGAATTTCTAGCCATGAAATGGGCCATTCAGGATAAATTCAGCCATTGGCTGCGAGGGCATAAGTTGTACTGTGCATGAGACTGACAGCAATCCACTCAAATATATTCTTACAAAGCTGAGACTTGAAGCATGCGAGCAGAGATGGGTTGCAAAGCTGGCAACCTTTGATTTTGATATCCAGTACATACCAGGGCCCAAGAATGTGGTTGCTGATGCTTTGAGCAGAGAGCCATTTGTCCGCTCCAAAGTTCTGCACCGACTGACAAGGATTCCATATGATGTCCTGCTGGAAGAAGCCAGAGGTCTTCGAGTGGATGATGTTCAAGACATGTTCCGCCTCTCCTGTGAGCAGCCCGAGGCTGGCTGTAGAACGTCTATAGCTCCTGGGAGTGAGTTGAGTAGAGCTGGAGACGATGTCAGTGGGTTGGTTTCCTGTGAAGAGGTGTCTGCTGTCCTCCATGCCCACCGCCGATGGGATGATGGTGCCACAGTGAGGGCCGTTTCACATGTGCAGCACCTTGAGAAGTTGATGTCCATGGGTCAGAGCCCATTACCTGTCCTTACACACAAGGAGCTGTATGATAACCAGTCACTGGATCCTATCATCAGCAGAGGTATGTTCTTTTGTAGATAGAGGCCAATGCCCATCTAGAAGAGAGCGAGTCCTTGAAGCTAAAGAAACAGTTTATACTCTAAGACAGTGGGGAAAACTCACCACGTGGTTAGGGATTCTGTATCTTGTCTCAAAACACCCAGTGAGTGAGAAGAAAATATTCCAGTATGTCGTACCTGTGTCTTTGAGATGCCTTGTGTTGAAGGGAGTTCATGATGATGCTGGTCATCAGGGTCAGCAGCGCACATTGTGGCTCACAAGACAGTGGTTTTACTGGGAATCTATGGAAAAGGATGTCAAGGAATACGTGGCCAACTGTAAGAGATGTGTGTTGAGTAAAGCACCTGAGCCTGAAGCAAGAGCTCCACTTGTCTCCATTGTGACAACGGCACATTTAGAACTCATGTGAATTGATTTCTGGACAGCAGAAGATTCAAACAACAAGTCTATTGATGTGTTAGTAGTGACTGATCACTTTACTAAGCTGGCCTGTGCGTATCCATGTCCAAACCAGTCTGCTAAGACTGTTGCTCGTGTTCTCTGGAATAATTTCTTCTGCATTTATGGGTTCACTGATTGTATCCATTCTGACAGGGGTGCTAACTTTGAGAGTTCACTTATTGCAGAATTACTTCAGTTACCTGGTGTTGAAAAGTCCCACACCACACCTTATCATCCCATGGGTAACAGTCAAGCAGAACATCTGAATCGCACACTGGGTGGGATGATTAGATCTCTGCCAGCTAGGTCCAAGGCTAAATGGCCTCAGATGTTGAACACATTGACATTCTCCTATAACTGCACTGTTCACGAGACTACTGGGTTTCCTCCCTTCTTCTTGATGTTTGGACGCACCCCTAGGTTGCCGGTAGATGTTATGTTTGAAAGTGTGCTGTTGGATGGGGACACAGTAGATGTGGATAAGTATGTCCAGTCTCTGGGAGAGGATCTGAGAGAGGCCATGACATTGGCCCAGCAGCATGCCAGTAAGCAACAAAAGAGACAAGCTGAGGTGTACAACAGACGGTCTAAGGGTCACTCGGTGCAGAAGGGAGACAGAGTTATACTTGCTAACAAGGGGGAGAGGGGCAAGAAGAACTGGCTGATTGCTGGGAGAGTGTGGTGTACATAGTTGTTGCGAAGAACAGTTCACTGAACACATATCGTATCCAGCACCCTACCACTGGACGCATCAAAACTGTGCATAGGAACCTGATTATGCCAGTCAACATTCTGCCTTTGCATTCTTGGGAGGAACCTGAGGGTCACAGATCTCTATCGAGTGGTGATGTGATCTCTGAGATGTCTGCAGAGTCCAGCCAAATGGATGGGAGTGACGCCAGGACTGTCCACTGGGTAGCAGGACTTCGTGAGTCTTCTGGGAGGATACTCCAAGAGGATGGTGAAGTCCCAGCTGATGGAAGTGAAGTGGAACAACCGTATGGAGTCCCCTTAAGTGAGGTGTGCTCAGCAGAAGTGGACCAGAGAGATTTCCCCGAAGCCTACAAGAGTTCTGATAGCGAAACTCCATTCAGTGTGGATGATGCTGTGACAGATGATGTTACCTTGGTTGAAGATGCTTCGTCAGTGTGGTCTGTGACAATCTCCCGGGATTCTGATCAGTCGTCTGACACTAATGGTGTTGAGTCTGTAACTGAAAGTGTGCTGGCTCCGGATATGCCAATCTGTAATACTTTTGGGTGAGGGTGTTCGGACTAGACTTGGTAGACTTATTAAGCCAGTGAATAGGCTAATACAAACTATGTCTACACAGGAAATGAAACAGTTCTTAGTTTCTCAGTGACTGTAGGATATTGCCTACCTTTTCTTTTTTATATATATGTAGTAATCTAAGCGTATCTTAGAATGATTTGTGGGTTTGTGTAATATATTTGACAATTCATGTAACTTTGTGTGTAATCCATCAGCATAAAATGTATATGGCATTTTTCGTATACGGTTGAATAATGGATTAGCTACCCCATCGTTTTTCCTAATCCTTTGCGGGATAGCTTTTCAGATGATCGACCATTTGTGGGTCTAGAATTAAGGGACTACACTGGGTTACTGGGGGGGGGGGGGGGGGGGGTTCTTTGCTTTGTTACCTTCAAGGTAATGTGTTTTGTTTTGTGCCTATGATCTAGTGTAAAACAGTGGGGGTGAATGTAGCAGTGTGATGTTGTTCCCCTAGATTATGCACCAAGTTGCACACAAGGACCAGTTCGAATAGGCCAGGTCAAGAGGGGATGTTAATCATTTAATAATGATAATAATAATTCAGTGTGGTTTTTTTTATTTAATTACAGCTGCATAGCTAATGTTATTTTTTGGTGTACAAACACTTTTCATATCTATATTGTAGATACACGTGATTGTAAAAGTTTTGTATATTTTGGTTTGGTCCATCGCGGGTTTTCTGTATTTCCGTACCCCCTTATTGTTCTCTTTTGCCTGACCTTCAGCTAGCGAGGTATGTTGTCCTTGGCTCCGCAATTATTCAATATAAATCCGTGGTAATGTTACACAATGTGCTATTATGCAACCATACGTTTTGTTACAATGTGGACAATATAAAGATTTATGTTAACAAGTTTCTCCAAGCTCGCTAACTAGGGTACCTATTGTAACTTGTGAGTACTTGGGACAGTGTTTGAGTGAGTTTCCATGTGCTCGCGCAGGTGCCTGAGAGCTGTGTCTGCGCCAAGGGCTAACATATTGTGTGTTGTCTCTTCGTGCGCAGGGCAAATGAAAAAAAACAAGTTGTGGCAGTGTCCTCATTAAAAGTACACAACGCAGAACGAACCACGCTACATATGTAAACTTCCGACTTCCAACTGTATGCAGAGATGAACACTCAGTGATGATGATCGTGGTGATCATGCTCTAGCCTGGTTATAGGCCTATGAGCAGTCCTCTAATGAAAATGAATGGAGACCTTTAAATCCAAGAGGGCCTTTAAATTACCTCTTTAACCTAAACACATCCCAGAGAGCACTTAATTAGTTTGTCCACAAAGACTTTATTTACATAGACTGCCACTCGGATCTCTATCCATCACTCTCTTGAACCAATCTATGGTGTAATTTGGGGAGGATCCCAGCAAAAGGTTACATTGCTACCTTGACATCAAAGTGAATATGAAACTGTAGCAGAAAATGCTGTTACAATGCTGTTTCCAATTTATTGATATGTGAGCAATGGGGCGGTAACAGTTTGGATGCAGCTTTTAGATTTCAGTGCATCAATCTGTGATTGTATCAGGCTGTTCTCGTACTGAATATGCACACTGGGTGCGTAACTGCAGGCACCAGATTATGCACCCAGGTGCCATTATTATTTCCATTGCAATTTCCTACCATCCACTAGGGGCAACGCAAGCACCCATCATAGGCTAGCGACATGCTAGGCTGTTGTGGATGGGGTTAGACAAAGGGCTTAAACCGTGAGCTACAGCTCCAAGGTTCGCGGCTTCAATCCCAGAGCTAGGCCTCTTATTCTGTTTAAACCCTATCCTTACCTTAATAACTATTCAGAATGAATACCTAAATGTAACCTTCAAGTTGAGTTTCGGTTTCACTTTTGTGCAGTTTGACTGACAGCTAACATACGTCAAAATTTGCTCCCACAGTGTATAATTAATACGGTCCCACAGTGCATATCTCTATTGTGCATTAAAATATGCTCCCACAGTGCATAATTAATACGGTCCCACAGTGCATATCTCTATTGCTGCATTTTCTTTGGTGATTGAGTTGCAGGGTAGTCATGATAGGCAGGCCAGGGTTTTGAAGGTACAACAGTAGGATTATAGAGCACCAAAATGGGCATAGACACTGTTAAGCTGATGCAGCAAACACATTGTATCAGATCAATGTCTTCCAGACTTATGATCAATATTTGATGAAATAATTCCATATCTGCTGGCAAAAAAGTGCATTTTCCACTGTCTATACTATTAAGAGGAAACCTTACAGCATAGTGCCGCATACAGTAATTGCAGTTAATCAGAGGAATTGCTGAGTCTGTGGGTTTATATACATCTAAAATAGATCTAATCCTCGATATTACACAGCAATTTGGAAATCCATCTAGATATACATTTCAAGCAAGAGAGACATAGAGAGGTGTACAGTAAGCTCTGGCGTGTGTGTGTGTGTGTGTGTGTGTGTGTGTGTGTGTGTGTGTGTGTGTGTGTGTGTGTGTGTGTGTGTGTGTGTGTGTGTGTGGGGGGGGCTGTATTATTATAGTGCTATTCCAGGTAGGGCCCGGGCATTAGCAGTCAATGCTACTGTAGCATGAGACATCTGAAACTATAGCAATTTCTGGGCCATGTCTCTGCTGGTGCAGCCTGGCTGTCAAAATCATCAGAAACATTGGCCCTGCTGGAGGCACGGAAATGCACACAGAGCAGACATGCTGAGAGAAGGAGAGTTTTTCTCTCTCTCTCTCTCTCTCTCTCTCTCCTCTCTCTCTCTCTCTCCTCTCCTCTCCTCTCACTCTCACTCACACACACACACACACATATATTCGCAGATTATTTTGTTTTCCTCTCCTTCCAGAGCAGCAAAGATCCATCAATAAGAAATTAGGATTTGTGGTGGAAAGCTGTCACTCACTCTCCCAATGCCTGCTTAAACAGAAAGTGTAAAGAATTTAGGTACAATTGCTTAGAGGATAAGGAGAAAATATTGATATAATGTGCCATTACTTGAAAAATTATAGTTTAGACATTGACAACTCTACAGTTGCTTCAGGAATGCAGATCATGGCTGATGGAGACTCTTTAGACTTAAGCAATAAGACCCGAGCAGGTGTGGTATATGGCCAATATACCACGGCTAAGGGCTGATCTTAAGCACGACACAACTCGGAGTGCCTGGACACAGCCCTTAGCCGTGGTATATTGGCCATATACCACAAACCCCCAAGGTGCATTATTGCTATTATAAACTGGTTAACAACATAATTAGAGCAGTAAAATAAATGTTTTGTCATACCTGTGGTATATGGTCTGATATACCATGGCTGTCAGCCAATCAGCATTATGGGCTCGAACCACCCAGTTTATAATTTCTTATATACCATGGCTGTCAGCCAATCAGCATTCAGGGCTCAACTACCTCTTTACCGCTACTGGAGTGCCAAGTCTAGGCACAAAAGGCTTCTACCCCCAAGCCATAAAACTGCTGAACAATTAATCAAATGGCCACCTGGATAATTTACATTGGCCCCCCTCCCCCCTTTGTTTTTACACTGCTGCTACTTGCTGTTTATTATCTAGTTTATTTAGTAAATATTTTCTTAACTCTATTTCTTGAACTGCATTGTTGGTTAAGGGCTTGTAAGTAAGCATTTCACAGTAAGGTCTACACCTGTTATATTCGGTGATTGTGACAAATACAATTTGATTTGATTTGACTACCACCCAGTTTATAATTTGAAATAATGACTGGCAGATATTTTTATTTTACTGGTACTGTTTGGCTAGCTCATAGATTCTTAGTGTTTCTCATCATCATTATCACCATAATTTCTCCTCCTCACATTTTTTCAGAGAAAATAGAACAACTGATTTTCTCAGTGAATCATCTCAGTTCAATACATCACCGTCTTGAACAGTGAAATCCCCTGTGTGTCAACTATAGATTACTAGTCTCTGCTCGCCAACTCTTTATAGTGTCTTTCTATAAAGAGCAACCATATGTTTCAGTTGACCCTGTTTGATGTGTCAGAACCCTAAAGAGGAACTTATAAAATTACCTCAAGTGTCATAAGAGATCCATGTCTGATAAGGCAGTGTGTTCAGACAGATACTCTACAGCGGTTCATCCAGTGGCTGCCTCTAACATACTTGTTTGTATCAGGCGTAGTTGTCAATAGCATCAGAGTGATTGGATCTGTACATCCGGGTCCTGTGATAATTACACTGCTGGCGCATCAATGAGGATGTATTGGGCTTCGCTACACAGTGCACAAAAGAGCCTGTCTTTAATCATACCAGGGTAAGCGGCTTCGACTTTTTAGCAATGGCCAAGAGCCCCATCGTTTCTTTATCCTCTAACATTATTGATCATTAGGGGAGATTAGCATGAGCGAGGATTAACAGAGCATTGGATACGTCATACAGACAGTGCGAAATACACAGCCACAGTCATTATCAGTAGACGAGATCAGTGTACGGTATAGTAGATGGAGTGTTCATAATCACTAGTCCAGAGGATGTTTCAGAGGTCAGGGATCACGGGTGAGTCTAAAGATGCGAAGACACTCAAGAGACCCACATGACTTGCATGTCAATGATAGGTCAATGCTAGATAACCGAGAGATCTTTTGATACGTTAAAGAGCGACTGCCCCTAAAAAACAACTAAAATCAAATCAAATCTTATTTGTCACATACACATGGTTAGCAGATGTCAATGCGAGTGTAGCGAAATGCTTGTGCTTCTAGTTCTGACCATGCAGTAATATCTAACAAGTAATCTAACAATTTCACAACTACCAACTACAAGTGTAAAGGAATGAATAAGAATATGTACATAAAGATTAATGAATGAGCGATGGCCGAATGGCATAGGCAAGATGCAGTAGATGGTATAGAGTACAGTATATACACATGAGATGAGAAATGTAGGGTATGTAAACATTATATGAAGTCGCATTGTTTAAAGTGGCAAGTGATACATTTATTACATCAATTTGTCATTGTTAAAGTGGCTAGAGATGAGTCAGTATGTTGGCAGCAGCCACTCAAAGTTAGTGATGGCTGTTTAACAGTCTGATGGCCTTGAGATAGAAACTGTTTTTCAGTCTCTTGGTCCCTGCTTTGATGCACCTGTACTGACCTCGCCTTCTGGATGATAGTGGGGTGAACAGGCAGTGGCTCGGGTGGACCTCACTACCCTCTGGAGAGCCTTATGGTTGTGGGCGGAGCAGTTGCCGTACCAGGCGGTGATACAGCCCGACAGGATGCTCTCGATTGTGCATCTGTAAAAGTTTGTGAGTGTTTTTGGTGCCAAGCCGAATTTCTTCAGCCTCCTGAAGTTGAAGAGGCGCTGCTGCGCCTTCTTCACCACGCTGTCTGTGTGGGTGGACCATTTCAGTTTGTCCGTGATGTGTACGCCGGGAACTTAAAACTTTCCACCTTCTCCACTACTGTCCCGTTGATGTGGATAGCGAGCTGCTCCCTCTGCTGTTTCCTGAAGTCCACGATCATCTCTTTTGTTTTGTTGACATTGAGTGTGAGGTTATTTTCCTGACACCACACTCCGAGGGCACTCACCTCCTCCCTGTAGGGCCGTCTCGTCGTTGTTGGTAATCAAGCCTACCACTGTAGTGTCGTCTGCAAACTTGATGATTGAGTTGGAGGCGTGCATGGCCACACAGTCATGAGTGAACAGGGAGTAAAGCAGAGGGCTGAGAACGCATCCTTGTGGGGCCCCAGTGTTGAGGATCAGCGGGGTGGAGATGTTGTTTCCTGCCCTCACCACCTGGTGGTGGCTTGTCAGGAAGTCCAGGACCCAGTTGCACAGGGAGGGGTCGAGACCCAGGTTCTCGATCTCAAAACCTGTTGGGGCTAGGGGGCAGTATTTTCACGGCCGGATAAAAAACGAACCCGATTTAAACTGGTTACTACTCTTGCCCAGAAACAAGAATATGCATATAATTAGTAGATTTGGATAAAAAACACTCTAAAGTTTCTAAAACTGTTTGAATGGTGTCTGTGAGTATAACAGAACTCATATGGCAGGCCAAAACCTCAGAAGATTCCATACAGGAAGTGCCCTGTCTGACAATTTGTTGTCCTTCTGTTGCATCTCTATCGAAAATACAGAATCTGTGCTGTAATGTGACATTTTCTAAGGCTTCCATTGGCTCTCTAAAGCCGCCAGAAAGTGGAATGGGGTGTCTGCTGCCTCTGGGCAAAGTACAGCAGCTCTGTTTGTGAGAGTTCAGCCTGGGGACAGTGAGACTGAGATGCGCCTTCACGAGACTTCTCCATTTCTTTTCTTTCAGCCTTTGAATGAATACAACGTTGCCCGGTTGGAATATTATCGCTATTTTACGAGAAAAATAGCATAATAATTGATTTTAAACAGCGTTTGACATGCTTCAAAGTACAGTAATGGAATATTTTGATTTTTTTGTCACGAAATGCGCTCGCGCGTTACCCTTCGGATAGTGACCTGAACGCACGAACAAAACGGAGGTATTTGGATATAACTATGGATTATTTGGAACCAAAACAACATTTGTTGTTGAAGTAGAAGTCCTGGGAGTGCATTCTGACGAAGAACAGCAAAGGTAATCCAATTTTTCTAATAGTAATTCTGAGTTTAGAGGGCTCCAAACTTGGTGGGTGTCAAATTAGCTAGCCTGTGATGGCCGAGCTATGTACTCAGAATATTGCAAAATGTGCTTTCGCCGAAAAGCTATTTTAACCTCTTGGGGCTAGGTGGGACGCTAGCGTGCCACCCGTGGTGCACTCCATCAACAGCAGGTGCATTTCAAGAGCGGCAAATTTGAATCCAAATAAATGTCAAAATTCAAATTTTTCAAAAATACAACTATTTTACACCCTTTGAAAGATAAACATCTCCTTAATCTAACCACGTTTTACGATTTCAAAAAGGTTTTACGGCGAAAGCATAAATTTAGAGTATGTTAGGACAGTACATTTACAAGAGTTGTGTGTAATGTTTTGTCAAGTCAAAGACAGGGTCACCAAAACCATAAAACCAGCTAAAATGATGCACTAACCTTTTACAATCTCCATCAGATGACACTCCTAGGACATTATGTTAGACAATGCATGCATTTTTAGTTCTATCAAGTTCATATTTATATACAAAAACAGCGTTTTACTATGGCATTGATGTTGAGGAAATCGTTTCCCTCCAATAACCGGCAGTCAAGTCAGCGTCACAAATTAAATAATTAAAATTAGAAAACATTGGTAAAATATTATATTGTCATTTAAAGAATTATAGATTTACATCTCTTGAACGCAATCAACTTGCCAGATTTAAAAATAACCTTACTGGGAAATCACACTTTGCAATAATCTGAGCACTGCGCCCAGAAAAATACGCGTTGCGATACAGACTAGACGTCATGTTGGGGAGATCTAAAATCGAAAATACTATGTAAATAATCCATTACCTTTGATTCTCTTCATCAGATGTCACTTCCAGGTATCACAGGTCCATAACGAATGTAGTTTTGTTCAACATGAACCCAACATGAACTCATGAACATGAACTCGCGCGCCAGGTGTCTAATGGGACATCATCGTTCCATGGCTCTTGTTCGGTCAGATCTCCCTCCAGAAGACTCAAAACACTTTATAAAGGCTGATGACATCTAGTGGAAGCAATAGGAAGTGCCAAAATATTCCTAAACCCCTGTGTTTTTCAATGGGATAGGTTTAAAGTCAATACAACACATCAGGTATCCACTTCCTGTCAGAAAATGTCTCAGGGTTTTGCCTGCCAAATGAGTTCTGTTATACTCACAGACACCATTCAAACAGTTTTAGAAACTTTAGAGTGTTTTCTATCCATATATAATAAGTATATGCATATTCTAGTTACTGGGTAGGATTAGTAACCAGATTAAATCGGGTACATTTTTTTTATCCAGACGTGCAAATGCTGCCCCCTAGCCCCAACAGGTTAAAATCTGGCATAGCGAGTGCATAAAGGAGTTCTGTATCTATAATTCTTAAAATAATTGTTATGTATTTTGTCAACGTTTATCATGAGTATAATTTAGTAAATTCACCGGAAGTTTGTGGTGGGTATGCTAGTTCTGAACATCACATGCTAATGTAAAAAGCTGGTTTTTGATATAAATATGAACTTGATTGAACAAAACATGCATGTATTGTATAACATAATGTCCTAGGAGTGTCATCTGATGAAGATCATCAAAGGTTAGTGCTGCATTTAGCTGTGGTTTTGGTTTTTGTGACATATATGCTTGCTTTGAAAATGGCTGTGTGATTATTTTTGGCAGGGTACTCTCCTGACATAATCTAATGTTTTGCTTTCGCTGTAAAGCCTTTTTGAAATCGGACAATGTGGTTAGATTAATAACCTCTTACATCTAGACGTTCCGCTAGTGGAACACCTGCTCCAATATCCAATGATAGGCGTGGCGCGAATTACAAATTCCTCAAAAATACAAAAACGTAAATTTTTCAAACATATGACTATTTTACAGCATTTTAAAGACAAGACTCTCCTTTATCTAACCACACTGTCCAATTTCAAAAAGGCTTTACAGCGAAAGCAAAATATTAGATTATGTCAGCAGAGTACCCAGCCAGAAATAATCAGACACCCATTTTTCAAGCTAGCATATAATGTCACAAAAAACAAAAACACAGCTTAATGTAGCACTAACCTTTGATGATCTTCATCAGATGACAACCCTAGGACATTAAGTTATACAATACATGCATGTCGTGTTCAATCAAGTTCATATTTATATCAAAAACCAGCTTTTTACATTAGCATGTGACGTTCAGAACTAGCATTCCAACCGAACACTTCCGGTGAATTTACTAAATTACTCACGATAAACGTTCACAAAAAACATAACAATTATTTTAAGAATTATAGATACAGAACTCCTCTATGCACTCGATATGTCCGATTTTAAAATAGCTTTTTGGTGAAAGCATCATTTTGCAATATTCTGAGTATATAGCCCGGCATCACGGGGCTAGCTATTTAGACACCCAGCAAGTTTAGCCTTCACCAAAGTCAGATTTACTATTAGAAAAGTGATTAGCTTTGGTGTTCTTCGTCAGAATGCACTCCCAGGACTGCTACTTCAATAACAAATGTTGGTTTGGTTCAAAATAATCCATAGTTATATCCAAATAGCGGCGTTTTGATTACCAAAACATTTTGCAACATTCCTGCAAATATTTGGTACGTTCCAGGAATGTTTTGCATTTTTGAAGAGGAGGCTCAAACGTACCCGCCTAAGCCACCGGCCGAGGCTGAGTTTCATCTCCCCGGAACCAAGCCCAGCTGGGGCGAGGTTGCCTCCCCTCACTGTCTGACGACTTGGTGTCAGGGGAAGGCGACCTAGGGGATGACGAGGATGATGGGATTAATATCATAATGGAGGATGAAGACCCAATTCTTCCACACTCTCAAGTCCCTATGTCTCTATGCCATCTGGACTGGGGAGTTGCTTTAATTAGCTTGGAGTTTGTTTTTTCAGCTGGTTAAAGCACAATGTTTTAACAATGTTAAACAGTCAACGTCGCAGGAAGATTAGAATATGTTTTTTATAGGTTTCATAAATGTTTTAAAAGTGTTCCAGAAACATTGGAAGTGTGGCACGAACGTTTAAGAAACGTTTTAGAAATGCAGAAGAAAATGCAAAACGTTCCTGGAACATTTCAAAATGTTTGAGGGGTGTTCCAAAATGTTTCAGGAACATTCCAAAAACGTTTTAAACGTTCCGGCAAGATTCCAAAACTTTGCAGGAATGTTACAAAACGTTTTGGAAATATTTAAAAGGGTCTGAATACTTATGTAAATAAGGTATTTCAGTTTTATTTTATACATTTGCAAAAAAATTCTCAACCTGTTTTTGCTTTGTCATTTCGGGGTATTTTGTGTAGATTACTGAGGATTTTTTTCATTTAATCCATTTTAGAATAAGGCTGTAACGTAACAAAATGTGGAAAAACTTTGAATACTGAATACTTTCCACACACACACACACACACACACTTTTACACTCATCATTTGCTGCTGCTACTCTGTTTTTTGTTTTACTCTTATTATTATCTCTCCGGATGCCTAGTCACTTTACCCTGCCTTCATGTACATATCTACCTCAAGTACCTCTGCACATCGATCTGGTTCTGGTTCTCCATGTATATAGCTCCACATCAATCTGGTTCTGGTTCTCCCTGTATATAGCTCCACATTGATCTGGTTCTGGTTCTCCCTGTATATAGCTCCACATCGATCTGGTTCTGGTTCTCAATGTATATAGCTCCACATTGATCTGGTTCTGGTTCTCCCTGTATATAGCTCCACATCGATCTGGTACTGGTTCTCCATGTATATAGCTCCACATCGATCTGGTACTGGTTCTCCATGTATATAGCTGCACATCGATCTGGTACTGGTCCTCCATGTATATAGCTCCACATCGATCTGGTTCTGGTTCTCCATGTATATAGCGCCATTCTTGTGTATTTAATTTTTTTCCCTCTTGTGTTAGTTAGTATTTTATTTTGAATTATTATTTTCAAACTCTGCATTATTGGGAAAGGTTTGTAAGCAAGCATTTCACTGTAAAGTCTACACCAATTGTGTTCGGCGCATGTGATAAATACATTTGAATTTGTGTGTGTGTGTGTGTGTGTGTGTGTGTGTGTGTGTGTGTGTGTGTGTGTGTGTGTGTGTGTGTGTGTGTGTGTGTGTGTGTGTGTGTGTGTGTGTGTGTGTGTGTGTGTGTGTGTGTGTGTGTGTGTGTGTGTGTGTGTGTGTGTGTGTGTGTGTGTGTGTGTGTGTGTGCGCGCGTGTACTTCTACATACACAGGCTACAAAGGCTCCTAGCCCCTGCCTTTGGCCCAGGCGTGTGAACATTCACTCAGAGGTCTGAGGAAGGTGATTCCCACAGCGTGTAATTAAACAAACTGCCCGACTAAACATGGCCGCTGACCTACTGAGCTCACCCACACACTGGAATCTGCGTTCACCACCACCAGACTGGCAGCCTTCACTCGCTTCTCATAGAACTCATTACTACGTCAAACAAGTTAATGAACAACAGAGAAAAAAATGCACCAAACCATCAGCCTGACAGGCAACAATCCAGACACTGAAAGACAGTAGAAGTGTTTCACCTGAAGTAACACATCTCAAAACACCTCATTGTGGCTCTGAGTCACAGAGGTTGAAGCTATTGTGTCATGGTGGGAGGAAAAATTGTGAACTATTTAGTCTCTCCCTTCTGTGCTGTGATCGTACTATATGTCAATAGGTAAATCCCTGTCTGGTTAGTAATATGAAGTCATGTGCTGGTCATCCTCCATTCTCCAGGAGAGTTTTTTAAGTATGAAAAATTCATCACAGGGATTTCTATTTTTCTGTATGAACGGAGGTCGTTTTTCAGCTTTATTTCCTGTCCCTGTTTAAATATGTTTTCTCCACCATATTGATCTCATTATCATAATCCTTATTACCTAAATGCATTTCATAAGCAGTTGGTCCAGCTGCTGACATGATAAAGGAACCCATGGCTTGCCAATGCTGAAAATGAAAGAAAAAAAAGAAAGAAGTTGAATTGCTCCCCCTGACCTATGAATGCTGCCACTATGAAAAACGTTATGCTGGAAATGCATTACAGTGCCTTCAGAAAGTATTCACACTACTTGCCTTTTTCCACATTTTGTTGTGTTACAGCCTGAATTTAAAATGTAATACATTTATATTTTTGTCACTGGCCTACACACATTACCCGATAATGTCAAAGTGGAATTATGTTTTTCGAAATGTTTACAACTTCATTAAAAATAAAAGCTGAAATGTTTTGAGTCAATAAGTGTTCAACCCCTTTGTTATTGTAAGTCTAAATAAATTCAGGAGGAATAATTTGCTTAACAAGTCACATAAGTTGCATGGACTCACTCTGTGTGCTATAATAGTGTTTAGCATGCTTTACCTCATCTCTGTACACATACAATTATCTGTAAGGTTCCTCAGTTGAGCAGTGAATTTCAAACACAGATTCAACCACAAAGACCAGGGAGGTTTTCCAATGCCTCGCAAAGAAGGGCACTTATTGGTAGATGGGTAAAAAATGTAATAGCAGACATTGAATATCCCTTAGAGCAGGGGCGGGAAATTCCAGTCATCGAAGGCCTGATTGGTGTCACAGTTTTTCCCAAGCCCCGGTTAACACACCTGACTCCAATAATCACCAAATCATGATCTTCAGTTTAAAGTGCAATTTGATTAATCAGCTGTGTTTGCTAGGGATAGAGAAAAAGTGTGACACCAATCAGGCCCTCGAGGACTGGAGTTGCCCACCCCTGCCTTAGAGCATGGTAAAGTTATGAATTACACTTTGGATGGTGTATCAATAAACCCAGTCAATTCAAAAATACAGGTGTCCTTCCTAACTCAGTTGCCGGAGAGGAAGGAATGAGGCCAATGGTGACTTTAAAACAGTTACAATGATTAATTGCTGTGATAGTAGAAACCTGACGATGTATCAACAACATTGTAGTTACTGCACAATACGAACGTAAGAGACAGAGTGAAAAGAAGGAGGACAGTACATAGTAAAAATATTCCAAAACATGCATCATGTTTGCAAGAAGGAACTAAAGTAATACTACAAAAAATTGGCAAAGCAATTCACTTTTGTCCTGAATACAAAGTGTTATGTTTGGGTCAAATCCAATACAACACATTACTGATACCAGTCTCCATATTTTCAAGCATAGTGGTGGCTGCATCGTGTTATGGGTATGCTTGTAACCGTTAAGGTCTGGGGAGATTTTCAGGATAAAACAGCTGCAGAATGGACTTAAGCAAAGGCCAAATCTGGGAGATGAATTTACCTTACAGCAGGACAATAACCTAAAACACAAGGCCAAATCTACACTGGGGTTGCTTACCAAAAGACAGTGAATACTCCCGAGTGGTCTAGTTACAGTTTTGACTTAAATATTCTTGATAATCAATGACAAGACCTGAAAATGGTTGTCTAGCAATAATCAACAACCAATTTGACAGAGCTTGAATAACTTTGAAAATAATAATGGGGAAATGTTGCACAATCCATGTGTGGAAAGCTCTTAGAGACTTACCCAGAAAGACTCACAGCTGTAATCGCTGCCAAAGGTGCTTCTGACTCAGGGTGTGAATACTTACAGTATGTAAATAAGATATTTCTGTTATTCTGTTATTCATTTTCAATACATTTGAAAACATTGCTAAAAACATGTTATCACTTTGTCATTATGGGGTAGTATGTGTGGATGGGTGAAGGAAAAAATTGAATAAATGTTTAATTCAGGCTGTACGACAACAAAATGTGGAATAAGTCAAGGGGTATGAATACTTTCTGAAGGCACTTTATATTTCAAAAGTAACAAAGTAAATAAAAGAATATCTTAAGATTGATAGATTTAGCCATAAAGCTTATCGTGACAATTTTGATTTTAGACAGCGAGAAAGAGCGAGAAAGATGGGGGTGGATGAGGACAGTGTTCAGGTATAGTTAGTGTTAGCTACTGTAGTGGTACAGAGGTTGTGCATTCATTAAGGGTTAATTAACCTCTGCCTCAGTACACTTTGAAGCCCAGCCAAATAATTACCTGACAACACAAAGTGCAAACAAAATCACAACATTGGAAATAAATGCAACCTTATTTTTGTGTGAGTTTGGGACAAAATTTCTGCTTTGTGTTGAACCATTGTCACTCGTATGAAATAGCCCCAGACCAGGCCTGATTTATGATTCGCTCCCTGCCTCTGGCAAGCCAAGCTGAATAATTAACATTATGCAGCAGTCTGCGTGCCAAGAAAGGAGGGATGATGGGAGGGAGAGAGGGACAAATAACACAGGAACGAGCTACCACCCTGGTTGGAATGTGACACAGAGTGGGCGTGTACATAGGGATCATTTTAAAATACTACAGGGGCTATGTCATTGTCACGCCCTGACCTGAGAGAGCCGTTTTTCTCTGTTTAGTTAGGTCAGGGTGTGACATGGGGTGGGCATTCTATGTATTTTATTTCTATATTTTGGCCGGGTATGGTTTCCAATCAGGGCAGCTGTCTATCGTTGTCTCTGATTGGGAGCCATACTTAGGCAGCCTTTTCCCACCTGGTTTTTGTGGGTAGTTGTTTTCCGTTTAGTTGTCTGTTGCCTGACGGAACTGTTTGCTTTCGTTATGGTAATAAATATAAGCACTCAACACGCTGTGTTTTGGTCCTTTTGACCATCGTAACAGTCATAAAACCTCAAAGTTCCTGAATGGAATGAAAATGGCAGCATATTGGTCAGGGAGAAATCCAAACCAGTATGGCAGTAAGGCATAATCCTGATTTTACTTATGCCGGAAAATAAAAGTAAGGCATGTGATATATTAGAAATTGGGTAATAGATTTATTGTCTAAATAAAATATTGTTTGTATTACAATTATAAATACAGTATATTCCTGGTTTTATACCATTCTTCTGTATAAATAGCCTCTAAAAATATTTTATTGGAAAGCTGTGAGTGCTATTATATGGTACAATATCAGGACTTGTTGCATTTACAACTTGTCTAAGTCCTATCATCAACTGAATGTATGGTTGTGGATTCACTGCATTGTTTGTATGGAATGCTGGCATATTGAAAATGTATTTGAAAAATTCATGGATTCATTCTTAATCTGCTGGAGCTAGCTAGCCTCTTAAGGATTAGCCGCTTTTTTTCAATTTTCGCCTAAAATGACATACCCAAATCTAACTGCCTGTAGCTCAGGCCCTGAAGCAAGGATATGCATCTTCTTGGAAACAGTTTGAAGTTTATGGAAATGTGAAAGGAATGTAGTAGAATATAACACGATAGATAATCACGATAGATAATTATCTTTCTGGTAAAAGATAATACAAAGGAAGAAAAAAAACGTTATTTTGTATTTTTTCGTACCATCATCTTTGAAATGCAAGAGAAAGGCCATAATGTATTATTCCAGCCCAGGTGCAATTTAGATTTTGGCCACTAGATGGCATAATGTGCAACATTTTAGACTGATCCAATGAACCATTGCATTTCTGTTCAAAATTTTGTGTCAAGACTGCCCAAATGTTCCAAATTTGTTTATTAATAACTTTTCATTTTCAAAATTGTGCACAATAGCAAGGCATCCTTTCACTGTAATAGCTACTGTAAATTGGGCAGTACAGTTTGATTAACAAGAATTTAAGCTTTCTGCCAATATCAGATATGTCCTGGGAAAAGTTCTTGTTACTTACAACCTCATGCTAATCGCATTAGCCTACGTTAGCTCAACCGTCCCGTGGAAGGGACACCGATCCCGAAAAAGCTAACTTCTTTGGGATAGGGGGCAGTATTTCCACGTCCGGATGAAAAGTGTGCCCAAATTAAACTGCCTGTTTCTCAGGCCCAGAAGCTAGGATATTCATATAATTGGTCGATTTGGATAGAAACACTCCGAAGTTTCTAAAACTGTTTGAATGATGTCTGTGAGTATAACAGAACTTATTTGGCAGGTGAAACCTCGAGGACAAACCAACCAGGAAAAATTTGAGGTCACTCTCTTTTCAATGAATTTTCTTTGGGAACCTAGATTTCTAAGGCAGTTCCTTGCAGTTCCTATCGCTTCCACTGGATGTCAACAGTCTTTAGAAATTGGTTGATTTTTTTCCTTTGTGTAATGAAGAAGTATGGCTGTTCAGAACGAGGCTCGAGGGAAGTGTAATAGAGTCGCATGACCAGAAAGCACGTTCCACATTGTTTTCCTTCGGTATTGAACGCTGTTTATCCCGTCTTAAATTGTATCGATTATTTACGTTAAAAAAGTTGTTTGAAATGTTTGGACAAAGATTACAGGTAACTTATGAGATATTTGTGGTGCGAGTTGGCGCGAGTTGGAACCAGTGTTTTTCTGGATCAAACGCGCCAAATAAATTGACATTTTGGATATATAACGACGGAATTAATCGAACAAAAGGACCATTTGTGATGTTTATGGGACATATTGGAGTGCCAACAGAAGAAGATCTTCAAAGGAAAGGCATGCATTATATGTTATTTCTGACTTTTGTGTTGTGCCTGGCGGGTTGAATTCTGATTGTCTGTGTTTGTTTGATGGGGTGCTGTCCTCAGATAATAGCATGGTTTGCTTTTGCCGTAAAGCCTTTTTGTGGTTGGATTAACAAGAAGTTTATCTTTAAAATGTTGTATAATACTTGTATGTTTGAGGAATTTTAATTGAATTTGGCGCCCTGCAATATCACTGGCTGTTGTTGAGGTGGGACTCTCCCACATATCCCAGAGAGGTTAACTGTTACTCTCTCGCGGGAAACCTTCACTCTTGCGCAGACATTTAGAAACGAAACATGACAACTTGAAAAATAAGTCACAGGAGTTTTTTGAGCGAGAATAAAGACGACTTTTGAGTAGTAAGACGTATAAAAGCAACAGATATCATTAATAAGAAGGGGCTAGAAGCGTCTTAAAATGGTGAGCTACCGAGTGGCTAGGACAATACTATCATGGAGGACTTCATTCTTCTGCTGCCGCGGATATGGCTGGGACAATGCTGGGGGAAAAGGCCCAAAAAAATATACAGACAATTCCTTCATCAAACAACACTGTTTAACAATGCATCAGGAGATGTTTTGAAACAATTACAGCTTTGCATACAAGCCAGTGAATTATATGCATTACAGCTGGATGAGTCAACAGACGTGGCGGGCCTGGCACAGCTCCTGGTGTCACGCCCTGATCTGTATCACCTGTCCTTGTGCTTGTCACCACCCCCCTCCAGGTGTCACCCTTCTTCCCAATTATCCCCTGTGTATTTATACCTGTGTTCTCTGTCTGTTTGTTGCCAGTTCGTCTTGTTCATTCAAGTTAACCTGCGTTTTTCCTGTCAGCTCCTATCCTTTCCCAGCGTCTCTTTCCTCGTCCTCCTGGTTTTTGACTTTTGCATGTCCTGACCCTGTACCTGCCCACCTGACCTCTCTGCCTGACCCTGAGTCTGCCTGCCGTCCTGTACCATTGCTCCACCTCTGGATTACTGAACTCTGCTGTCCCTGACCTAGAGCCCTCCCGCCTTGTACTTTTGCCTTACCCTGGATCTTCGACCCCTGCCTGCCTTGACTTGTCTTTGCCTGCCCCTGTTGCTACATTAAACATTGTTACTTCGAGAGTCTGCATCTGGGTCTTACCTTGATTCCTGATACCTGGTATATGTCTGTTACATTCATGGAAGGTCAATTGAGGAAGACATCCTCTTCTGCAAACCACTGGAGACCAGGACAACATGAGAGGATATTTTTAAAGTACTGGACAGCTTTGTGACATCAAATGAGCTTTGGTGGTCAAGATGTGTTGGTATCTGTACTGGTGGCGCAAAAGCCATGACAGGGAGCCATAGTGAAGTTGTAACTGGTGTGCAAGCAGTTGCTCCCGAAGCCACATGGGTACACTGCAGCATCCACCGAGAGGCTCTTGCTGCCACGGGAATGCCTGACAGCTTGAAAGACATTTTGGACACTACAGTGAAAATGCTTAACTTTGTTAAAGAAAGGCCCCTGAACTCTCGTGTATTTTCTGCATTATGCAATGATATGGGCAGCGACCATGTGACGCATTTAAAACATACAGAAGTGTGCTCATTATCAAGGGAAAAGTATTGACACATTTTTTTTTATTGAGGGACGAGCTTAAAGTTCTCTTTACTGACCATAATTTTCACTGGTCTGACGATGAGTTTCTCACACGACTCACATGACCTATCTGGGTGATGTTTTTTCTCACCTGAATGATCTGAATCTAGAATTACAGGGACTCTCTGCAACTATATTCAATGTGCGGGACAAAATTGAGGCTATGATTAAGAAGTTGGAGCTCTTTTCTGTCTGCATTAACAAGGACAACACACAGGTTTTTCCATAATTGTATGATTTTTTTGTATGCAAATGAACTCAAGCTTACGAACAATGTCAAATGTGATATAGCGAAGCACCCGAGTGAGCTGGGTGCACAATTACACAGGTAATTTCCCGAAACAGACGACACAAACAACTGGATTCGTTATCCGTTTCATGCCCTGCCTCCAGTCCACTTACCGATATCTGAACAAGAGAGCATCATCGAAATTGCAACAAGCGGTTCTATGAAAATCTAATTTAATCAGAAGCCACTGCCAGATTTCTGAATAGGGCTGCGCTCAGTTTCTTGCCTTGGCAAATCGCGCTGTTAAGACACGGATGACCTTTGCAACCACATACCTATATGAGAGTGGATTCTCGGCCCTCGCTAGCATGAAAACTAAATACAGGCACAGTCTGAGTGTGGAAAATGATGTAAGACCCTCCAATACAAGCCAACATTGCAGCGTTATGTGCATCTTTTTAACCTGTTAGGGCTAGGGGGCAGTATTTACACGGCCGGATAAAAAACGTACCCGATTTAATCTGGTTACTACTCCTGCCCAGTAACTAGAATATGCATATAATTATTGGCTTTGGATAGAAAACACCCTAAAGTTTCTACAACTGTTTGAATGGTGTCTGTGAGTATAACAGAACTCATATGGCAGGCAAAAACCTGAGAAGATTTCATGCAGGAAGTGGCCTGTCTGACAAGGTGTTGTTGTTCTTGCCTCTGTTTATTGAAGAGTCAGGATCTTAGCTGTAACGTGACACTTCCTACGGCTCCAATAGGCTCTCAGAGCCCGGGAAAAAGCTGAACGATGTCGAGGCAGCCCCAGGCTGAAACACATAATCGCCTTTGCCAAGTGGCCGATCAGAGGACAAAGGAATTAGGCGTGTGCCCGAGTCGACCCAGTGATATATTTTCTTTCGGCTGTTAACCTAATTGCAGATTCCCGGTCGGAATATTATCGCTTTTTTACGAGAAAAATGGCATAAAAATTGATTTTAAACAGCGGTTGACATGCTTCGAAGTACGGTAATGAAATATTTGGAAATCTTTTGTCACGAAATGCGCCGTGCGCGTGACCTTTATTTACCATTCGGATAGTGTCCTGAACGCACGAACAAAACGCCGCTGTTGGAACATAACTATGGATTATTTTGGACCAAACCAACATTTGTTATTGAAGTAGAAGTCCTGGGAGTGCATTCTGACGAAGAACAGGAAAGGTAATCAAACTTTTCTTATAGTAAATCGGAGTTTGGTGAAGGCTAAACTTGGTGGGTGTCTAAATAGCTAGCCCTGTGATGCCGGGCTATCTACTTAGAATATTGCAAAATGTGCTTTCACCGAAAAGCTATTTTAAAATCGGACATATCGAGTGCATAGAGGAGCTCTGTATCTATAATTCTTAAAATAATTGTTATGCTTTTTGTGAACGTTTATCGTGAGTAATTTAGTAAATTGTTAGTAAATTCGCCGGAAGTTTGCGGGGGGTATGCTAGTTCTGAACGTCACATGCTAATGTAAAAAGCTGGTTTTTGATATAAATATGAACTTGATTGAACAAAACATGCATGTATTGTATAACATAATGTCCTAGGTGTGTCATCTGATGAAGATCATCAAAGGTTAGTGCTGCATTTAGCTGTCTTCTGGGTTTTTGTGACATTATATGCTAGCTTGAAAAATGGGTGTCTGATTATTTCTGGCTGGGTACTCTGCTGACATAATCTAATGTTTTGCTTTCGTTGTAAAGCCTTTTTGAAATCGGACAGTGTGGTTAGATTAACGAGAGTCTTGTCTTTAAATAGCTGTAAAATAGTAATATGTTTGAGAAATTGAAGTAATAGTATTTCTAAGGTATTTGAAAATCGCGCCACAGGATTCAACTGGCTGTTACGTAGGTGGGACGATTTGGTGCCAACTGCCCTAGAGAGGTTAAGCATACTCTTCTCATTAACCTGTGGTGAGTTATTCACCTTTTAATATGAACAAATAAGGTTTTATATGTAAGATGGCTAAATAAACAGCAAAATTATTGATTATTATTATATTATTATTTGTGCCCTGGTCCTATAAGAGCTCTTTGTCACTTCCCACAAGCTGGGTTGTGACAAAAACTCACACTCATTCTTATGTTTAATACATTTATCGTATAGCGTGTGTGTGGCAGGCTTATTTTTTGTATACCAGGGAGCTAGTTTCTTATGACAAATGTTTTTAGTTTTTTGGGGTGTGACTGCATCTAGGGTATTACGCAAGGTTAAATTGAGTTCCTCAGTTAGGTGGTTAACTGATTTTTGATGTCCTTGGGTAGGTGGAGGGAGTCTGGAAGATTATCTAGGAATCTTTGGGTTGTCCCAGAATTTATAGTACGGTTTGATCCTTGGTTGGTGTCTGAGCAAATCCAAAACCACAGCTAAATGCAGCACTAACCTTTGATGATCTTCATCAGATGACACTCCTAGGACATTATGTTATACAATACATGCATGTTTCGTTCAATCAAGTTCATATTTATATCAAAGACCAGCTTTTTACATTAGCATGTGATGTTCAGAACTAGCATACCCACCGCAAACTTCCGGTGAATTTACTTAATTACTCACGATTAACGTTCACAAAATACATAACAATTATTTTAAGAATTATAGATACAGAACTACTTTATGCAATCGCGGTGTCAGATTTTAAAATAGCTTTTTGGCGAAAGCACATTTTGCAATATTCTGAGTAGATAGCTGGGCCATCACAGGCTAGCTAATTTGACACCCACCAAGTTTGGCCCTCACCAAACTCAGATTTACTATAAGAAAAATTGGATTACCTTTGCTGTTCTTCATCAGAATGCACTCCCAGAACTTCTACTTCAACAACAAATGTTGTTTTGGTTCGAAATAATCCATAGTTATATTGAAATAGCTCCGTTTTGTTCATGCGTTCAGGTAACTATCTGAAGGGTGACGCGCAAGCGCATTTCGTGACAAAAAAAATTCAAAATATTCCATTACCGTACTTCGAAGCATGTCAAAAGCTGTTTAAAATCAATTTTTATGCGATTTTTCTCGTAAAATAGTGATAATATTCCAAACAGGCGACGTTGTATTCGTTCAAAGAGAGAAAGAAAAACATGGAGAATTCACATGAACGCGCATCTCCAGTGTCACTGTTCCCAGCCTGACCACTCACAAAACTCCTGCTGTTTTTCGCCCAGAGACTGGAGAGACGTCATTCCACTTTCTGGCGCCTTCTGAGAGCCAATGGAAGCCTTAGAAAATGTCACGTTACAGCAGAGATGCTGTATTTTTGATAGAGATGCCAATGAAGGAGAACAAATTGTCAGATAGGGCACTTCCTGTATGGAATCTTCTCAGGTTTTGGCCTGCCATATGAGTTCTGTTATACTCACAGACACCATTCAAACAGTTTTAGAAACTTTAGAGTGTTTTCTATCCAAATCTACTAATTATATGCATATTCTCGTTTCTGGGCAAGAGTAGTAACCAGTTTAAATCGGGTATGTTTTTTATCCGGCCGTGCAAATACTGCCCCATAGACCCAACAGGTTAAGATCCACAACATTTATTCCACGGGACAAAACTAGGTCCAGAGTATGACTGTGGCGGTGAGTAGGTCTGGAGACATGTTGGACAAAACCCACTGAGTCGATGATGGCTCCGAAAGCCTTTTGGAGTGGGTCTGTGGACTTTTCCATGTGAATATTAAAGTCACCAAAAATTAGAATATTATCTGCCATGACTACAAGGTCCAATAGGAATTCAGGGAACTCAGTGAGGAACACTGTATATGGCCCAGGAGGCCTGTAAACAGTAGCTATAAAAAGTGATTGAGTAGGCTGCATAGATTTCATGACTAGAAGCTCAAAAGATGAAAACATAGTCGTTTTCTTTTGTAATTGAAATTTGCTATCGTAAATGTTAGCAACACCTCCGCCTTTGCGGGATGCGGTCACTAGTGTAACCTGGAGGTGAGGCCACATTTAACACAGTAAATTCATCAGGCTTAAGCCATGTTTCAGTCAGGCCAATCACATCAAGATTATGATCAGTGATTAGATTATTGACTATAACTACCTTGGAAGTGAGGGATCTAACATTAACTAGCCCTATTTTGAGATGTGAGATATCACAATCTCTTTCAATAATGACAGGAAGGGAGGAAGTCTTTATTCCAGTGAGATTGTTAAGGCGAACACCGCCATGTTTAGTTTTGCCCAACCAAGGTCGAGGCACAGACACAGTCTCAATGGGTATAGCTGTGCTGACTACACTGACTGTGCTAGTGGCAGACTCCACTAAGCTGGCAGGCTGGCTAACAGCCTGCTGCCTGGCCTGCACCCTACCTCATTTTGGAGATAGGGGAGTTAGAGCTCTGTTTATGTTCGATGATAAGATGAGAGCACCCCTCCAGCTAGGATGGAGTCCGTCACTCCTCAGCAGGCCAGGCTTGGTCCTGTTTGTGGATTAGTCCCAGAAAGAGGGTCAATTATGTACAAATTCCATCTTTTGGGAGGGGCAGAAAACAGTTTTCAACCAGCGATTGAGTTGTGAGACTCTGCTGTAGAGCTCATCACTCCCCCTAACTGGGAGGGGGCCAGAGACAATTACTCGATGCCGACACATCTTTCCAGCTGATTTACACGCTGAAGCTATGTTGCGCTTGGTGACCTCTGACTGTTTCATCCTAACATCGTTGGTGCCGACGTGGATAACAATATCTCTATACTCTCTACACTCGCCAGTTTTAGCTTTAGCCAGCACCATCTTCAGATTAGCCTTAACGTCGGTAGCCCTGCCCCCTGGTAAACAGTGTATGAAGGATGATTCATTTTAAATCTAATACTGCGGGTAATGGAGTCGCCAATGACTAGGGTTTTCAATTTGTCAGAGCTAATGGTGGGAGGCTTCGGCGTCTCAGACCCCGTAACAGGAGGAGTAGAGACCAGAGAAGGCTCGGCCTCTGACTCCAACCCTTTGCTTAATGGGGAGAACCAAAGTCTATCAGAATTCCAGTCATTCCAATAAATGTTACAGTATACTCCTTGATCTTCAAGAATTGTACTTGTAAATATGGGAGTATAGATTAGCCAGATTGTTCTAACTGAGATAACTAAAGACTTATTTGCCAGCCCTACTATGTTGTTTATGATTTTGTTGTCATGGAGGACTGATTGGACTTATTGATTCGAGTTAAAAAATGGATGCTCATGGAATGGCATGCTTTAAGCACTACTGAAAAGTGTTATTTACATGTGAAAATGAATGCCATATGCTGCATTTGCTAAAGGCCTATTGTTTACCTTTTTGTTGGTGACACTTTGATATCTTGATAATATGCAGCTGTTTAAAGGGCAAATCCACAGATGAAACAACAACAAAATGGACAGAGCTATGGATGCAAGGACTGACCATCCATGATATCACAATTATTGTTTTAAGCATGCTATGAGGCTATGCAGTTTGTTTGTTTACAATTACAATGTTTGCAAACATTGGGAAAAACCAAGCTTATATTTTGGGTTCTCATGGAGTGTGACAGGTGAACTAAGCTCAAAAGGCATTTATAAGTTATATTCCTCAAGAATCAATGGATATATATATATATATATATATATATATATATATATATATATATATATATATATATATACACTGCTCAAAAAAATAAAGGGAACACTTAAACAACACAATGTAACTCCAAGTCAATCACACTTCTGTGAAATCAAACTGTCCACTTAGGAAGCAACACTGATTGAAAATAAATGTCGCATGCTGTTGAGCAAATGGAATACACAACAGGTGGAAATTATAGGCAATTAGCAAGACACCCCCAATAAAGGAGTGGTTCTGCAGGTGGGGACCACAGACCACTTCTCAGTTCCTATGCTTCCTGGCTGATGTTTTGGTCACTTTTGAATGCTGGCAGTGCTTTCACTCTAGTGGTAGCATGAGACGGAGTCTACAACCCACACAAGTGGCTCAGGTAGTGCAGCTCATCCAGGATGGCACATCAATGCGAGCTGTGGCAAGAAGGTTTGCTGTGTCTGTCAGCGTAGTGTCCAGAGCATGGAGGCGCTACCAGGAGACAGGCCAGTACATCAGGAGACGTGGAGGAGGCCGTAGGAGGGCAACAACCCAGCAGCAGGATCGCTACCTCCGCCTTTGTACCAGCAGGCCACAAATGTGCATGTGTCTGCTCAAACGGTCAGAAACAGACTCCATGAGGGTGGTATGAGGGACCGACGTCCACAGGTGGGGGTTGTGCTTACAGCCCAACACCGTGCAGGACGTTTGGCATTTGCCAGAGAACACCAAGATTGGCAAATTCGCCACTGGCGCCCTGTGCTCTTCACAGATGAAAGCAGGTTCACACTGAGCACATGTGACAGATGTGACAGAGTCTGGAGACGCCGTGGAGAACGTTCTGCTGCCTGCAACATCCTCCAGCATGACCGGTTTGGCGGTGGGTCAGTCATGGTGTGGGGTGGCATTTCTTTGGGGGGCCGCACAGCACTCCATGTGCTCGCCAGAGGTAGCCTGACTGCCATTAGGTACCGAGATGAGATCCTCAGACCCCTTGTGAGACCATATGCTGGTGCGGTTGGCCCTGGGTTCCTCCTAATGCAAGACAATGCTAGACCTCATGTGGCTGGAGTGTGTCAGCAGTTCCTGCAAGAGGAAGGCATTGATGCTATGGACTGGCCCGCCCGTTCCCCAGACCTGAATCCAATTGAGCACATCTGGGACATCATGTCTCGCTCCTTCCACCAACGCCACGTTGCACCACAGACTGTCCAGGAGTTGGCGGATGCTTTAGTCCAGGTCTGGGAGGAGATCCCTCAGGAGACCATCAGCCACCTCATCAGGAGCATGCCCAGGCATTGTAGGGAGGTCATACAGGCACGTGGAGGCCACACACACTACTGAGCCTCATTTTGACTTGTTTTAAGGACATTACATCAAAGTTGGATCAGCCTGTAGTGTGGTTTTCCACTTTAATTTTGAGTGTGACTCCAAATCCAGACCTCCATCGGTTGATAAATTGGATTTCTATTGATTATTTTTGTGTGATTTTGTTGTCAGCACATTCAACAATGTAAAGAAAAAAGTATTTAATAAGATTATTTATTTCATTCAGATCTAAAGGGAACACTTAAACAACACATCCTAGATCTGAATGAAATAAATAATCTTATTAAATACTTTTTTCTTTACATTGTTGAATGTGCTGACAACAAAATCACACAAAAATAATCAATAGAAATCCAATTTATCAACCGATGGAGGTCTGGATTTGGAGTCACACTCAAAATTAAAGTGGAAAACCACACTACAGGCTGATCCAACTTTGATGTAATGTCCTTAAAACCATATATATATATGCATTTCTCCTGTCTTATCCGGTGTCCTGTGTGAATTTAAGTATGCTCCCTCTAATTGTCTCTCTCTCTCTCCCTCTTTCTCTCTCTCTCGGAGGACCTGAGCCCTAGGACCATGCCTCAGGACTACCTGGCCTGATGACTCCTTACTGTCCCAGTCCACCTGGTCTTGCTGCTGCTCCAGTTTCAACTGTTCTGCCTGCGGCTATGGAACCCTCGACACACAACAACACAGAGTTGCACATGGAGTAAAACAAACATACAGTCAATAATACAGTAGAAAAATAAGTCTATATACAATCTGAGCAAATGAGGTCAGATATGGGAGGTAAAGGCAAAAAAAGGCCATGGTGGCAAAGTAAATACAATATAGCAAGTAAAACACTGGAATGGTAGATTTGTAGTGGAAGAAAGTGCAAAGTAGAAATATAAATAATGGGGTGCAAAGGAGCAAAATAAATAAATAAATACAGTAGGGGAAGGGGTAGTTGTTTGGGCTAAATTATAGATGGGCTATGTACAGGTGCAGTGATCTGTGAGCTGCTCTGACAGCTGGTGCTTAAAGCTAGTGAGGGAGATAAGTGCTTCCAGTTTCAGAGATTTTTGTAGTTCGTTCCAGTCATTGGCAGCAGAGAACTGGAAGGAGAGACGGCCAAAGGAGGAATTGGCTTTGGGGGTGACCAAAGAGATATACCTGCTGGAGTGAGTGCTACAGTTTGGTGCTGCTATGGTGACCAGTGAGCTGAGATAATTGGGGACTTTACCTAGCAGGGTCTTGTAGATGACCTGGAGCCAGAGGGTTTGGCGACGAGTATGAAGCGAGTGCCAGCCAACGAGCGCGTACAGGTCGCAGTGGTGGGTAGTATATGGGGCTTTGGTGACAAAATGGATGGCACTGTGATAGACTGCATCCAGTTAATTGAGTAGGGTATTGGAGGCAATTTTGTAAATGACATCGCCGAAGTCGAGGATCGGTAGGATGGTCAGTTTTACGAGGGTATGTTTGGCAGCATGAGTGAAGGATGCTTTGTTGCGAAATAGAAGCCAATTCTAGATTTAACTTTGGATTGGAGATGTTTAATGTGAGTCTGGAAGCGGAGTGTACATTCTAACCAGACACCTAGGTATTTGTAGTTGTCCACATATTCTAAGTCAGAACTGTCCAGAGTAGTGATGCTGGACGGGCGGGCGGGTGCAGGCAGCGATCGGGTGCAGGCAGCGGTCGGTTGAAGAGCATGCATTTAGTTTTACTTGTATTTAAGAGCAGTTGGAGGCCACGGAAGGAGAGCTGTATGGCATTGAAGCTCGTCTGGAGGTTTGTTAGCACAGTGACCAAAGAAGGGCCAGAAGTATGCAGAATGGTGTCATCTGCGTAGAGGTGGATGAGAGACTCACCAGCAGCAAGAGCGACATCATTGATGTAAACAGAGAAAAGAGTTGGCCCAAGATTGAACCCTGTGGCACCCCCATAGAGACTGCCAGAGGCCCGGACAACAGGCCATCCGATTTGATACATTGAACTCTATCAGAGAAGTAGTTGGTGAACCAGGCGAGGCAATCATTTGAGAAACCAATGCTGTTGAGTCTGCCGATGAGAATGTGGTGATTGACAGAGTCGAAAGCCTTGGCAAGGTCAATGAATACGGCAGCACAGTATTGTTTCTTATCGATGGCGGTTCTGATATCGTTTAGGACTTGAGCGTGGCTGAGGTGCACCCATGACCAGCTCTGAAACCAGATTGCATAGCGGAGAAGGTGTAGTGGGATTCGAAATGGTCGGTAATCTGTTTGTTGACTTGGCTTTCAAAGACCTTAGAGAGACAGGGTAGGATAGATATAGGTCTGTAGCAGTTTGGGTCAAGAGTGTCCCCCCCTTTGAAGAGGTGCTTTCCAATCTTTGGGAATCTCAGACATTTACATTTACATTTAAGTCATTTAGCAGACGCTCTTATCCAGAGCGACTTACAAATTGGTGAATTCACCTTATGATATCCAGTGGAACAACCACTTTACAATAGTGCATCTAAATCTTTTAAGGGGGGGGGGTTAGAAGGATTACTTTATCCTATCCTAGGTATTCCTTAAAGAGGTGGGGTTTCAGGTGTCTCTGGAAGGTGGTGATTGACTCCGCTGTCCTGGCGTCGTGAGGGAGCTTGTTCCACCATTGGGGTGCCAGAGCAGCGAACAGTTTTGACTGGGCTGAGCGGGAACTGTGCTTCCTCAGAGGTAGGGAGGCGAACAGGCCAGAGGTGGATGAACGCAGTGCCCTTGTTTGGGTGTAGGGCCTGATCAGAGCCTGAAGGTACGGAGGTGCCGTTCCCCTCACAGCTCCGTAGGCAAGCACCATGGTCTTGTAGCAGATGCGAGCTTCAACTGGAAGCCAGTGGAGAGAGCGGAGGAGCGGGGTGACGTGAGAGAACTTGACGGGCTGCGGCGTTCTGGATGAGTTGTAGGGGTTTAATGGCACAAGCAGGGAGCCCAGCCAACAGCGAGTTGCAGTAATCCAGATGGGAGATGACAAGTGCCTGGATTAGGACCTGCGCCGCTTCCTGTGTGAGGCAGGGTCGTACTCTGCGAATGTTGTAGAGCATGAACCTACAGGATCGGGTCACCGCCTTGATGTTAGTGGAGAACGACAGGGTGTTGTCCAGGGTCACGCCAAGGTTCTTAGCACTCTGGGAGGAGGACACAATGGAGTTGTCAACCGTGAAGGCGAGATCATGGAACGGGCAGTCCTTCCCCGGGAGGAAGAGCAGCTCCGTCTTGCTGAGGTTCAGCTTGAGGTGGTGATCCGTCATCCACACTGATATGTCTGCCAGACATGCAGAGATGCGATTCGCCACCTGGTTATCAGAAGGGGGAAAGGAGAAGATTAATTGTGTGTCGTCTGCATAGCAATGATAGGAGAGCCCATGTGAGGATATGACAGAGCTAAGTGACTTGGTGTATAGCGAGAATAGGAGAGGGCCTAGAACAGAGCCCTGGGAGACACCAGTGGTGAGAGCACGTGGTGCGGAGACAGATTCTCGCCACGCCACCTGGTAGTGGCGACCTGTCAGGTAGGACGCAATCCAAGTGTGGGCCGCGCCGGAGATGCCCACTCGGAGAGGGTGGAGAGGAGGATCTGATGGTTCACAGTATCAAAGGCAGCAGATAGGTCTAGAAGGATGAGAGCAGAGGACAGAGAGTTAGCTTTAGCAGTGCGGAGAGCCTCCGTGACACAGAGAAGAGCAGTCTCAGTTGAATGACCAGTCTTGAAACCTGACTGATTTGGATCAAGAAGGTCATTCTGAGAGAGATAGCAGGAGAGCTGGCCAAGGACGGCACGTTCAAGAGTTTTGGCGAGAAAAGAAAGAAGGGATACTGGTCTGTAGTTGTTGACATCAGAGGGATCGAGTGTAGGTTTTTTCAGAAGGGGTGCAACTCTCGCTCTCTTGAAGATGGAAGGGACGTAGCCAGCGGTCAAGGATGAGTTGATGAGCGAGGTGAGGTAAGGGAGAAGGTCAAGCGGGCAGGTTGTTGGGCGGGCGGCCGTCACAAGACGCGAGATTTCATCTGGAGAGAGAGGGGAGAAAGAGGTCAAAGCACAGGGTAGGGCAGTGTGAGCAGGACCAGCGGTGTTGTTTGACTTAGCAAACGAGGATCGGATGTCGTCGACCTTCTTTTCAAAATGGTTGACGAAGTCATCCGCAGAGAGGGAGGAGGGGGGGGGAGGGGGAGGAGGATTCAGGAGGGAGGAGAAGGTGGCAAAGAGATTCCTAGGTTTAGAGGCAGATGCTTGGAATTTAGAGTGGTAGAAAGTGGCTTTAGCAGGAGAGACAGAAGAGGAAAATGTAGAGAAGAGGGAGTGAAATTATGCCAGGTCCGCAAGGAGGCGAGTTTTCCTCCATTTCCGCTCGGCTGCCCGGAGCCCTGTTCTGTGAGCTCGCAATGAGTCGTCGAGCCACGGAGCAGGAGGGGAGGACCGAGCCGGCCTGGAGGATAGGGGACATAGAGAGTCAAAGGATGCAGAAAGGGAGGAGTGGAGGGTTGATGAGGCAGAATCAGGAGATAGGTTGGAGAAGGTTTGAGCAGAGGGAAGAGATGATAGGATGGAAGAGGAGAGAGTAGCGGGAGAGAGAGAGAGAAGGTTGGGACGGCGCAATACCATCCGAGTAGGGGCAGAGTGAGAAGTGTCGGATGAGAGCGAGAGGGAAAAGGATACAAGGTAGTGGTCGGAGACTTGGAGGGGAGTTGCAATGAGATTAGTGGAAGAACAGCATCTAGTAAAGATGAGGTCAAGCGTATTGCCTGCCTTGTGAGTAGGGGGGGAAGGTGAGAGGGTGAGGTCAAAAGAGGAGAGGAGTGGAAAGAAGGAGGCAGAGAGGAATGAGTCAAAGGTAGATGTGGGGAGGTTAAAGTCACCCAGAACTGTGAGAGGTGAGCCATCCTCAGGAAAGGAACTTATCAAGGCGTCAAGCTCATTGATGAACTCTCCAAGGGAACCTGGAGGGCGATAAATGATAAGGATGTTAACCTGTTAGGGCTAGGGGGCAGTATTGACACGGCCGGATAAAAAAACGTACCCGATTTAATCTGGTTACTACTCCTGCCCAGTAACTAGAATATGCATATAATTATTGGCTTTGGATAGAAAACACCCTAAAGTTTCTAAAACTGTTTGAATGGTGTCTGTGAGTATAACAGAACTCATATGGCAGGCCAAAACCTGAGAAGATTCCATGCAGGAAGTGGCCTGTCTGACAAGTTGTGTTTCATCTTGGCTCTTTTTATTGAAGACTGAGGATCTTTCCAATAACGTGACACTTCCTACGGCTCCCATAGGCTCTCAGAGCCCGGGAAAAAGCTGAACGATATCGAGGCAGCCTCTGGCTGAAACACTTTATCGCGTTTGGTAAGTGGCCGATCAGAGTACTAGTCAGGTCTGGAGAGAACCAAGGGCTATATCTGTTCCTGGTTCTAAATTTCTTGAATGGGGCATGCTTATTTAAGATGGTGAGGAAGGCATTTAAAAAAAATAACCAGGCATCCTCTACTGACGGGATGAGGTCAATATCCTTCCAGGATACCCGGGCCAGGTTGATTAGAAAGGCTTGCTCGCTGAAGTGTTTCAGGGAGCGTTTGACAGTGATGAGTGGAGGTCGTTTGACCGCTGACCCATTACGGATGCAGGCAATGAGGCAGTGATAGCTGAGATCTTGGTTGAAAACAGCAGAGGTGTATTTAGAGGGCAAGTTGGTTAGGACGATATCTATGAGATTGCCCATGTTTACGGCTTTGGGTTGGTACCTGGTAGGTTCATTAATAATTTGTGTGAGATTGAGGGCATCAAGCTTAGATTGTAGGATGGCTGGGGTGTTCATTTTAGGGACAGACGTTCCGCTAGCGGAACGCCTCACCAATATCCAATGGTAGAGCGTGGCGCGAAATACAAATACCTCAAAAATGCTACAACTTCAATTTCTCAAACATATGACTATTTTATACATTTTAAAGACAAGACTCGTTAACCTCTCTAGGGAAGGTGGGACGAAATCGTCCCACCTACGTAACAGCCAGTGGAATCCTGTGGCGCGTTATTCAAATACCTTAGAAATGCTATTACTTCAATTTCTCAAACATATGACTATTTTACACCATTTTAAAGACAAGACTCGTTAATCTAACCACACTGTCCGATTTCAAAAAGGCTTTACAATGAAAGCAAAACATTAGATTATGTCAGCAGAGTACCCAGCCAAAAATAATCAGACACCCATTTTTCAAGCTAGCATATAATGTCACATAAACCCAAACCACAGCTAAATGCAGCACTAACCTTTAATGATCTTCCTCAGATGACAATCTTAGGACATTATGTTATACAATACATGATTATTTTGTTCAATCAAGTTCATATTTATATCAAAGACCAGCTTTTTACATTAGCATGTGATGTTCAGAACTAGCATACCCACCGCAAACTTCCGGTGAATTTACTAAATTACTCACGATAAACGTTCACAAAAAACATAACAATTATTTTAAGAATTATAGATACAGAACTCCTCTATGCACTCGCTATGTCCGATTTTAAAATAGCTTTTCGGTGAAAGCACATTTTGCAATATTCTAAGTAGATAGCCCGGCATCACAGGGCTAGCTATTTAGACACCCATCAAGTTTAGCCCTCACCAAAGTCAGATTTACTATAAGAAAAATGTTATTACCTTTGCTGTTCTTCGTCAGAATGCACTCCCAGGACTTCTACTTCAATAACAAATGTTGGTTTGGTTCAAAATAATCCATAGTTATGTTCAAATATCCTCTGTTTTGTTCGTGCATTCAAGACACTATCCGAAGTGTAAAGAAGGGTGACGCGCACGACGCGTTTCGTGACAAAAAAAATTGAAATATTCCATTACCGTACTTCGAAGCATGTCAACCGCTGTTTAAAATAAATTTTTATGGCATTTTTCTCGTAAAAAAGCGATAATATTCCGACCGGGAATCTGTGTTTTAGTTCAAAGAGAGATAAAATAAAAACATGGGGTCGCCTCGTGCACGCGCCTCAGTCTCATAGTACTCTGACCGACCACTATCCAAACGCGCTAATGTTTTTCAGCCAGGGGCTGCCTCGACATCATTCAGCTTTTTCCCGGGTTCTGAGAGCCTATGGGAGCCGTAGGAAGTGTCACGTTACAGCAAAGATCCTAAGTTTTCAATAAAAAGAGTCAAGAAGCTCAAGAAATGGTCAGAGAGGGCACTTCCTGTACAGAATCTTCTCAGGTTTTTGCCTGCCATATGAGTTCTGTTATACTCACAGACACCATTCAAACAGTTTTAGAAACTTTAGGGTGTTTTCTATCCAAAGCCAATAATTATATGCATATTCTAGTTTCTGGGCAGTAGTAATAACCAGATTAAATTGGGTACGTTTTTTATCCGGCCGTGTAAATACTGCCCCCTAGCCCTAACAGGTTAATCTAACCACATTGTCCGATTTCAAAAAGGCTTTACAGCGAAAGCAAAACATTAGATTATGTCAGGAGAGTACCCTGCCAAAAATAATCACACAGCCATTTTCAAAGCAAGCATATATGTCACAAAAACCAAAACCACAGCTAAATGCAGCACTAACCTTTGATGATCTTCATCAGATGACACTCCTAGGACATTATGTTATACAATACATGCATGTTTTGTTCAATCAAGTTCATATTTATATCAAAAAACAGCTTTTTACATTAGCATGTGACGTTCAGAACTAGCATACCCACCGCAAACTTCCGGTGAATTTACTAAATTACTCATGATAAACGTTCACAAAATACATAACAATTATTTTAAGAATTATAGATACAGAACTCCTTTATGCAATCGCGTTGTCATATTTTAAAATAGCTTTTCGTCGAAAGCACATTTTGCAATATTCTGAGTAGATAGCTCGGCCATCACAGGCTAGCTAATTTGACACCCAACAAGTTTGGTGCTCACTAAACTCAGAATTACTATAAGAAAAATTGGATTACCTTTGCTGTTCTTCGTCAGAATGCACTCCCAGGACTTCTACTTCAACAACAAATGTTGTTTTGGTTCCAAATAATCCATAGTTATATTCAAATAGTTCAGTTTTGTTCGTCCGTTCCAGTCACTATCCGAAGGGTGAAGGCCGAGCGCATTTCGTGACAATAAATTTAAAAATATTCCATTACCGTACTTCGAAGCACGTCAAACGCTGTTTAAAATCAATTGTTATGCTATTTTTCCCGTAAAATAGCGATAATATTCCAACCGGGCGATGTTGTATTCATTCAAAGGCTGAAAGAAAAAAATGGAGTAGTCTCGTGGACGCACATCTCCAGTGTCACTGTTCCCAGGCTGACCACTAATTCTCCTGCTGTTCTTCGCCCAGAGACTGCAGACATCCCATTACACTTTCTGGTGCCTTCTGAGAGCCAATGGAAGCCTTAGAAAATGTCACGTTACAGCACAGATGCTGTATTTTTGATAGAGATGCTACAGAAGGACAACAAATTGTCAGACAGGGCACTTCCTGTATGGAATCTTCTCAGGTTTTGGCCTGCCATATGAGTTATGTTATACTCACAGACACCATTCAAACAGTTTTAGAAACTTTAGAGTGTCTTTTATCCAGATCTACTAATTATATGCATATTCTAGTTTCTGGGCAGAAGTAGTAACCAGATTAAATCGGGTATGTTTTTTATCCGGCCGTGAAAATACTGCCCCTATCCCAAACAGGTTAATTTCTTATGGCTCAAATCCCGTTAACGGGATCGGGATCCGGTTTAATGGCAGAGCACCAAATTCAAAAATTATTACAAATATTTAACTTTCATACATTCACAAGTGCAACACACCAAATTGAAGCTGAACTTCTTGTATTTCTAGCCACCGTGTCAGATTTCAACAAGGCTTTACGGCGAAAGCAAATTACACTATAATCTGAGGATAGTCCCCCAACAAACAAACACTGACAAACATATTTCATCCCACCAGGCGCGACACAAAACTCAGAAATAACATATAATTCATGCCTTACCTTTGACAAGCTTCTTCTGTTGGCACTCCAATATGTCCCATAAACATCACAAATGGTCCTTTTGTTCGATTAATTCCGTCGTTATATATCCAAAATGTCCATTTATTTGGTGCGTTTGATCCAGAAAAACACCAGTTCCAACTTGCGCCACATGACTACAAAATCTCTCATAAGTTACCTGTAATCATTGACAATTTTTAGCAAACAACTTTCCTAATACAACTTTAGGTATTTTTTTACGTAAATAATCGATAAAATTTATGACGGGATAAACTGCATTCAATACCGGAGGTAAACAAAATGGAGAGTGCTTTCAGGTCGCGCGCATCTTTCAAAAAGTTCCCTTCACTCTACCCTCGTTCTGAAAAGGAAAAAACATCAACCAATTTCTAGACTGGTGATATCCAGTGGAAGCGATAGGAACTGCAAGCAGCTCGCTTAGAATTATAGATTCTCAATGAAAACCGATAGAAGAGAGAGTGACCTCAAAAATAAAATCCTGGATGGTTTGTCCTCAGGGTTTTGCCTGCCAAATAAGTTCTGTTATACTCACAGGCATCATTCAAACAGTTTTAGAAACTTCAGAGTGTTTATATTCAAATCTACCAATTATATGCATATCCTACCTTCTGAGCATGAATAGTAGGGAGTACACTTTGGGCAAACTTTTCATCCGGACGTGAAAATAGCGCCCTCAAGCCATAAGAAGTTAACTGACATTTACTCCTGAGGTGCTGACCTGTTGCACCCTCTACAACCACTGTGATTATTATTATTTGACCCTGCTGGTCATCGGTGAACATTTGAAGATTTTGGCCATGTACTTTTATAATCTCCACCCGGCACAGCCTGAAGAGCCTGGTTCCCCTCAGAGCCTGGTTCCTCTCTAGGTTTCTTCCTAGGTTCCTGCCTTTCTCAGGAGTTTCTCCTAGCCACCGTGAATCTCCGCATTGCTTGCTGTTTGGGGTTTTAGGTTGGGTTTCTGTACAGCACTTTGTGACATCAGCTGATGTAAAAAGGGCTTTATAAATACATTTGATTGATTTGATTGATAGAATTTTTAAGTCCAAAAATGTTTGCTGCAACTACATATTTCCCCTTAAAGTCTATCAAAAGTGTGCGAGTTTGAACATGTGTCCATTAGACCTATGGATTTATTTTTTTATCAGCATGAATTAGATTGAGCAATAAAAGGCCCACGTTTATTCCACTATGCAGCTGTTGCAAGAGCGCATATTTCACTGGCTGTCCACTGGTTTCAAAAACAATGATTGATAGGCAGCTTAAACTTCTTGAATTAAACCATTATTGGGTTCAAATACACATTTAGATTTGTGAACAGCCATCCACAACAACCACAATCCGTAAGTCGCAAATAGCTAAATGAGAGAGCAGCAGTGTGATTCACATCAATGCGCTATGTAGATATCAATACTAAGAGATATCTGTATCACTGTCGACTACAACACTGCTGTCATCCTTATCTCCAAGGGTTTATTCAAGTTGGATAATCTTTGGATGCTGACAATAGTCGCACCATTGGAAGACATAGATTGGACTGTAGCCTTCAAAAGCCTATTCCTGCTCTTACATTACCTTTTTTGTTGCAATCCCTTACTTGTAATCCGTTACTCCCCAACTCTGGTCTTCTGTGTGTTATATCAGTGTAAACTATAAAAATAAATATAAATAATAACGGGAGTCACACACTCCATATATAAACTCCCAGTAATTTATTGGGTAAATCACCATCATTTCAGCATCACTGTGCCTTCTTCAGGGTAATGTCATGAATACTTGAACCAGGTTATGTAGACAAACAGTGCAATTAGTGCACTCAATGACAATAGTGAGGGATGTGTCACAATGATTAAGTTAATTAGAATGAATTAGTGAAACTGTTAAAAAAAACAATAGTTTATGGCAAATTAAATATATTAGGATATTTTTATCATATGGAAACATAATTTAATATTGTACATAATATTAGCATCAACATACATTATTGTTTAATTCAATTTCACATATTAAACTGTTTCGTATTTAATTTAATATTTTATACATGTAATCTTTTGGTTAAACCTTAATGCATAAAAAGCATCATCAGCAGATATTAGGTGTATGCTAATAAGCTGTAGAAAGAATATATTAATTTATAAGACTTATAAGACTTGTTCAAAAAAGAAGGAATTGTTCATAAGGGCCTGAGATCAGTATTCAGAAGTCAATATTCAGACCAATGTTTTTAGACAGGATATCCAGTAAGCCTCCTTTGTAGTAGTAGGATCTCAATGTTACCTCCTCTCCTTGGTAGAGCAACGTGCTCAATGCCTGTGTATTTGAGGGAGGAGATTGGATGGTTAGCTTCAACAAAATGAGCTGCTACTGGATAATCTATGTTCTTACAGCTGATTGAGCTGCGGTGTTCAGCTATGCGTTGTTTTGTCTTTTCGTTTGTCCTACATGGGCTTTTCCACAAGAACAGTGTAAAATAGGCTGTTTTCTCCAATCCCTTCCGGCACTAACCTTGGATGGCTCTTCTTATCTATCACAGGTGAATGCACTTCAACAAAGGTGCAGCCTCCTAGCTCAGCCAGCTCCCAAAGGCCCCAAAAAACTGCACGAGAGGGGAAACAAAAATACAACTCTGGCCTTTCTGTTTTTTTTTATCTGTTTCTGCCTTCAATTCATTTAAAAATGATGTAAAGGAGGTTAATTAACGTTGCATGAAAAATGCTTCTCAAATTCGGCAAAATGAAATATGAAATGAAACAACAAACCCAAACAACAGATTTGGATCAAACCAACAATGGTTATTCGGATAAAACAACAATACCCAACACATATTAATATTTATTTATCATCAACAACATTGTAATGTGCCCTTGAGAATGTTTTGCTTAGTGTATGCATTTTCATTGGAATTAAAGTGGAGGACCACAGGCTGATCAAAGTTAAACTGGAGGGGATAAGAAACTCTAGCATCCTGTAATTGGACCTAATTGATCCGTTGGGTTTTATAGATCTGTATCATGTCACATTATGTAAATGCCTCTTTCTCACAAATATATATCCCCTGTTCCTTTTAACTAGTTCATTGTGGGGCTCCAGTGAGTGGAACAGCTGCAGTGGGCCCCCAATGGTGGAAGCAGCTTTCCTCTGATGCTAGGACAGCAGAGTCCCTGCCCATCTTTTGAAAACTGAAACCCTAACTCTTCAAAGAGTATCTTAAAGGTCCAATGCAGCAGTTTTTATCAAAAATTTTATAATTTCTGGGTAACAATTAAATACCTTAATGTGATTGTTTTCAATTTAAAGAGTCGAAAATAAAAAAATTAATGGTTTTTAGCAAAGAGCAAGAATTTTGCTAGGAGTATGTGGGAGTGGTTTGAGTAGGGAGGGGAAAACAGAACATTTGCTGTTATTGGCAGAGAGGTTTGGAACTCTTTCTTATTGGTCTATTAACTAATCTACCGCATGGTGATGTCACCATGGAAGGCCAAAACTCCCACCAAAACAGACAGAAATATCAGGATATCTTTTCAAACAGCTTTTACACTAAAAGGGCATTATCATAATTTTCACAATATTATTCCAACCTCATAATGTAGACATATACAATGCCTTCAGAAAGTATTCATACCCCTTGACTTATTCCACATTTAGTTGTGTTACAGTCAGAATTCAAAATTGATTACATTTAAAATAAATCTCAGCCAATACACACTATACCCCTTATTAACAAAGTGAAAACATGATTTTATACATTTTTGCATATTTATTATATTTATTATTATAATAAAGTATCAGTATTTTGGTCTATTAACGGGGGGTACAACCATCCCATCCCAGCTCTGCAGAATCATTATATCACTTGTTTTGGTACTGCCCATATGTAACTTGTTTTTGGTTGCAGATTCAGGAATGGCTCAAGAATTGCACTGCTGGGTGATTTGAAAAGTCAAAGTCAATCGATCAATAATATAATACTCTTAGCAAAAATATTATGTTTAAATTACAATCTGTAGAAACTATGAGAATAGAAAGGTTGTCACGACTTCTACCGAAGTTGATGCCCCTCCTTGTTCGGGTGGTGTTCGGCGATCGACGTCACCGGTCTTCTAGCCACCATTGATCAGTTTTTCATTTTCCATTGGTTTTGTCTGGTCTCTTTACACACCTGTTTCATATCCCAGTAATTATATGTTGTGTATTTAACCCTCTGCTTCCCCTCATTTCTCTGTCGGTGATTGTTTGTTTTGTTATGTACGTGTTGTTTATGTATCGGTGTACGACGGGTTATTTGTTTACCCGGATTATTTTTCTACGTGGGTTTTGGAGTTAGTTTTGGAAATAAATACTACATTTTTTAACCACTCTGTTTTCTCCTGCGCCTGACTTCCCTGCCACCTACATACACAGACTATGACAGAATCACCGACCAATTTTTTGAAGTCAGCAGGAGAAGATATCCCGGACAGGGAGGTGGAGGAGCGCATCCAGAAGAATGCAGAGAGACTATTACATCTATGTGCTGCTATGGATCGCGCTGTTCAGCTGATGGACTGCTTGGAGAGATGGGAGATTCAGCCAGCGCCTCCACCAGCCCAACCGGGGTCGATCCAAAATGCCCCTTGTCAACCTGAACCGGGTGGTATCCGTCTAGCCATGCCTCGGGGTTACGACGGAAGTACTGCCAACTGCCGGGGTTTCCTGCTCCAATTAGAACTTTATCTGGCCACGGTCCACCCAGTTCCATCAGACCGTGAGAAGATTTTCGCCCTCGTCTCGTGCCTCACCGGGAGAGCTCTGGAATGGGCCAGCGCTATGGTTGAAGGAGGAGATACGGCTTTGGACCGATATGAGGAGTTCATCCGCCGTTTCCGGGCAGTCTTCGACCACCCACCCGAGGGCAGAGCGGCGGGTGAGCGCCTCTACCATCTGGGACAGGAGACGAGGAGCGCCCAGAATTTCGCATTGGAGTTCAGGACCCTGGCATCCAGTGCAGGATGGAATCACGGGGCCCTGATTGATCATTATCGCTGCAGTCTGCGGGAGGACATCCGTCGGGAGCTGGCCTGTAGAGACACCACCCTAACCTTCGACCAGCTGGTGGATCTGTCCATCCGGTTGGACAACTGTCTGGCTGCTCGCGGACGTCCAGATCGGGGTCTGGTGGTTTCATCCTCCCGCACCCCCTCTCCTATAACCATGGAGCCAGGAGGGAGGGTGCATAGGGAGACTGGAGGGAGTTCCCGCTCGTGTACCATCGGTGACCGCAGAGGACACACTGCTGGTTGGTGCCGGATAGGTTCTTCTGGGAATCGAGGTAACTCTGGCTCTGGCGCCACCCGAGGTGAGTAGGCACCATTCTCATTCAGAGCCCTCTGTTGCTCATATATTTGTGTCTGTCACTTTTCCTGATTTTTCCCCTCATTCCCAGCATAAGACACTAGTAGATTCAGGCGCGGCTGGGAACTTTATTGATCAAACGTTGGCTCATAATTTAAGGATCCCTATTGTACCGGTGAAAGTACCTTTCCCCATTCACACCTTAGATAGTCGACCATTAGGGTCAGGGTTGATTAGGGAGGCCACGGCTCCATTGACTATGGTGACGCAGGGGGGTCACAAGGAGAAAATTAGTATTTTCCTTATTGACACTCCTGCGTATCCAGTGGTGCTGGGTTTGCCCTGGTTAACTAGTCATAACCCCACTTTTTCTTGGCCACAGAGGGCTCTTACGGGGTGGTCGCGAGAGTGCTCAGGTTGGTGTGTAGGGGTTTCCGTTGGTGCTACTACGGTGGAAAGTCCAGACCAGGTCTCCACCGTGCGCATTCCCCCTGAATATGTCGATTTGGCTCTCGCCTTCTGTAAAAGGAAGGCGACTCAATTACCACCTCATCGACAGGGGGATTGTGCGATAAATCTCATGGCAGATGCTACAGATCCCAAGAGTCACGTGTATCCCCTGTCGCAAGCGGAGACGGTGGCTATGGAGACATATGTTTCCGAATCCCTGCGTCAGGGATATATTAGGCCCTCCATCTCACCCGTCTCCTCGAGTTTCTTTTTTGTGAAGAAGAAGGATGGGGGTCTGCGACCGTGCATTGATTATCGAGGTCTTAATAAAATTACAGTGGGGTACAGTTACCCGCTACCTCTGATCGCCCCGGTGATTGAATTAATGCACGGCGCGCGCTTCTTCACAAAACTGGATCTCAGGAGTGCGTACAACCTGGTCCGTATCCGAGATGGAGACGAGTGGAAGACAGCATTTAGTACCACCTCAGGGCATTATGAGTACCTTGTCATGCCGTACGGGTTAAAAAATGCTCCATCAGTCTTCCAATCTTTTGTCGATGAGATTTTCAGGGACCTGCACGGGCAGGGTGTAGTGGTGTATATCGATGACATTCTGATTTACTCCGCTACACGCGCCGAGCATGTCTCCCTGGTGCGCAAAGTGCTTGGTCGCCTGTTGGAGCATGACCTGTATGTCAAGGCTGAGAAATGCTTGTTCTTTAAACAGTCCGTCTCTTTCTTAGGATATCGCCTATCTACGTCAGGAGTGGAGATGGAGAGTGACCGTATTACAGCCGTGCGTAATTGGCCGACTCCCACCACGGTAAAGGAAGTGCAGCGATTTTTAGGGTTTGCCAATTACTACCGGAGATTTATCCGGGGTTTTGGTCAGATAGCTGCTCCCATTACCTCACTGCTGAAGGGGGGTCCGGTGCGCTTGCAGTGGTCGGCTGGGGCGGATAGGGCGTTTAGGAAACTGAAGGCTCTGTTTACCTCGGTTCCTGTGTTTGCTTATCCGGATCTGTCTCTGCAATTCATAGTGGAGGTGGACGCATCTGAGGGATAGGAGCTGTGCTCTCTCAGCGTTCGGGTACGCCTCCTAAGCTCCGCCCCTGTGCCTTCTTCTCTAAGAAGCTCAGCCCGGCGGAGCAAAACTATGATGTGGGGAACAGGGAGCTGTTGGCTATCGTCAAGGCTCTGAAGGTGTGGAGACACTGGCTTGAGGGGGCTAAACACCCTTTTCTCATCTGGACTGACCACCACAATCTGGAGTACATCCGGGAGGCGAGGAGACTGAATCCTCACCAGGCAAGGTGGGCCATGTTTTTCACCCGTTTTGTGTTTACCCTCTCTTATAGACCAGGGTCCCAGAACGTCAAGGCAGATGCACTGTCCCGGCTGTATGACACAGAGGAGCGGTCCATAGATCCCACTCCCATCATCCCAGCCTCTTGTTTGGTGGCACCGGTAGTATGCAGCTGGGCGTCTGTACGTTCCGTCCACTGTCCGTGACCGAATGACCTACTGGGCTCACACGTCACCCTCCTCTGGTCATCCTGGGATTGGTCGGACAATGCGCTGTCTTAGTGGGAGGTACTGGTGGTCCACCTTAGCTAAGGACGTGAGGGTTTATGTTTCCTCCTGCTCAGTGTGCGCCCAGTGCAAGGCTCCTAGACACCTACCTAGGGGTAAGTTACAACCCTTACCCATTTCACAACGGCCATGGTCGCACTTGTCGGTGGATTTCATAACCGATCTTCCACCATCACAAGGTAACACCACGATCCTGGTCGTTGTGGATCGCTTTTCTAAGTCCTGTCGTCTCCTCCCTTTGCCCGGTCTCCCTACGGCCCTACAGACGGCGGAGGCCCTGTTTACACACGTCTTTCGGCACTACGGGGTGCCTGAGGATATAGTGTCTGATCGAGGGCCCCAGTTCACGTCAAGGGTTTGGAAGGCATTCATGGAACGTCTGGGGGTCTCGGTTAGCCTTACTTTGGGTTTTCACCCCGAAAGTAACGGGCAGGTGGAGAGAGTTAATCAGGATGTGGGTAGGTTTCTGAGGTCTTATTGCCAGGATTGGCTGGGGGAGTGGGCGGCGTTTGTGCCCTGGGCAGAGATGGCTCAGAACTCGCTCCGCCACTGCCGGAAGCTGAGTCCGCGGTTGGTGGGGCCTTTTAAAGTCCTGAGGAGATTGAACGAGGTATGTTATAGGTTAAAGCTTCCCCCCAATTACCGCATTAACCCCTCGTTCCATGTGTCTCTCCTCAGGCTGGTGGTGGCTGGCCCGCTCCAGGAGGCCGAGGTGCGGGAGGTTCCTCCACCCCCTCTGGACATTGAGGGGGCCCCGGCGTACTCCGTTCGATCCATCCTGGATTCGAGACGTCGGGCGAGGGGTCTTCAGTACCTCGTGGACTGGGAGGGGTACAGTCCGGAGGAGAGATGCTGGGTTCCGGTGGACGACGTGTTAGATCCTTCCATGCTGAGCGAGTTCCATCGTCTCCATCCGGATCGCCCTGCGCCTCGTCCTCCGGGTCGTCCCCGAGGCCGGTGTCGATGCACTGCTGGAGCCGCGCGTCGGGGGGGGGGGGGGGGGGGGGGGGTACTGTCACGACTTCTACCGAAGTTGATGCCCCTCCTTGTTCGGGTGGTGTTCGGCGATCGACGTCACCGGTCTTCTAGCCACCATTGATCAGTTTTTCATTTTCCATTGGTTTTGTCTGGTCTCTTTACACACCTGTTTCATATCCCAGTAATTATATGTTGTGTATTTAACCCTCTGCTTCCCCTCATTTCTCTGTCGGTGATTGTTTGTTATGTTATGTGCGTGTTGTTTATGTATCGGTGTGCGACAGGTTATTTGTTTACCCAGATTATTTTTCTACGTGGGTTTTGGAGTTAGTTTTGGAAATAAATACTCAATTTTTTAACCACTCTGTTTTCTCCTGCGCCTGACTTCCCTGCCACATACATACACGGACTATGACAGAGGTACAGAACTTTTTTGAAACATTACAGCACTGTTAAAAAAATATATGGCAAATTGAAATCAAAACTGGATGGTGTTCAGAGATATATGGGAGGGGTTGAGGGGAACTGAAGGTTGGGACAAAATAACTCATGTAAAATGTATAAAGTATTAAAGTATGTATAAGCAGGAGGTAGAATCCTAAATATTGTTGTCTGTTAGTTTACTCGAATTAGAGGAGGGATGGTAGGGTTAGGGGAAAATAATAAATAAGGAAAATATCTAAAAATATATATATTTACCAAAACATATATGGGGGAATGGAAATTTACATTTACATTTACATTTAAGTCATTTAGCAGACGCTCTTATCCAGAGCGACTTACAAATTGGTGCATTCACCTTATAATATCCAGTGGAACAACCACTTTACAATAGTGAATCTAAATCTTTTAAGGGGGGGGTTAGAAGGATTACTTTATCCTATCCCAGGTATTCCTTGAAGAGGTGGGGTTTCAGGTGTCTCCGGAAGGTGGTGATTGACTCCGCTGTCCTGGCGTCGTGAGGGAGCTTGTTCCACCATTGGGGTGCCAGAGCAGCGAACAGTTTTAACTGGGCTGAGCGGGAACTGTGCTTCCTCAGAGGTAGGGAGGCGAGCAGGCCAGAGGTGGATGAACGGAGTGCCCTTGTTTGGGTGTAGGGCCTGATCAGAGCCTGAAGGTACGGAGGTGCCGTTCCCCTCACAGCTCAGTAGGCAAGCACCATGGTCTTGTAGCGGATGCGAGCTTCGACTGGAAGCCAGTAGAGAGAGCGGAGGAGCGGGGTGACGTGAGAGAACTTGGGAAGGTTGAACACCAGACGGGCTGCGGCGTTCTGGATGAGTTGTAGGGGTTTAATGGCACAGGCAGGGAGCCCAGCCAACAGCGAGTTGCAATAATCCAGACGGGAGATGACAAGTGCCTGGATTAGGACCTGCGCCGCTTCCTGTGTGAGGCAGGGTCGTACTCTGCGAATGTTGTAGAGCATGAACCTACAGGATCGGGTCACCGCCTTGATGTTGGTGGAGAACGACAGGGTGTTGTCCAGGGTCACGCCAAGGCTCTTAGCACTCTGGGAGGAGGACACAAGGGAGTTGTCGACCGTGATGGCGAGATCATGGAACGGGCAGTCCTTCCCCGGGAGGAAGAGCAGCTCCGTCTTGCCGAGGTTCAGCTTGAGGTGGTGATCCGTCATCCACACTGATATGTCTGCCAGACATGCAGAGATGCGATTCGCCACCTGGTTGTCAGAAGGGGGAAAGGAGAAGATTAATTGTGTGTCATCTGCATAGCAATGATATGAGAGACCATGTGAGGATATGACAGAGCCAAGTGACTTGGTGTATAGCGAGAATAGGAGTGGGCCAAGAACAAAGCCCTGGGGGACACCAGTGGTGAGAGCACGTGGTGCGGAGACAGATTCTCGCCACGCCACCTGGTAGGAGCGACCTGTCAGGTAGGACGCAATCCAAGCGTGGGCGGCGCCGGAGATGCCCAGCTCGGAGAGGGTGGAGAGGAGGATCTGATGGTTCACGGTATCAAAGGCAGCAGATAGGTCTAGAAGGATGAGAGCAGAGGAGAGAGAGTTAGCTTTAGCAGTGCGGAGAGCCTCCGTGACACAGAGAAGAGCAGTCTCAATTGAATGCCCAGTCTTGAAACCTGACTGATTAGGATCAAGAAGGTCATTCTGAGAGAGATAGCAAGAGAGCTGGCCAAGGACGGCGCGTTCAAGAGTTTTGGAGAGAAAGGAAAGAAGGGATACTGGTCTGTAGTTGTTGACATCGGAGGGATCGAGTGTAGGTTTTTTCAGAAGGGGTGCAACTCTCGCTCTCTTGAAGACGGAAGGGACGTAGCCAGCGGTCAAGGATGAGTTGATGAGCGAGGTGAGGTAGTGGAGAAGGTCTCCGGAAATGGTCTGGAGAAGAGAGGAGGGGATAGGGTCAAGTGGGCAGGTTGTTGGGCGGCCGGCCGTCACAAGACGCGAGATTTCATCTGGAGAGAGAGGGGAGAAAGAGGTCAAAGCACAGGGTAGGGCAGTGTGAGCAGGACCAGCAGTGTCGTTTGACTTAGCAAACGAGGATCGGATGTCGTCAACCTTCTTTTCAAAATGGTTGACGAATGCTTGGAGTTTAGAGTGGTAGAAAGTGGCTTTAGCAGCAGAGACAGAAGAGGAAAATGTAGAGAGGAGGGAGTGAAAGGATGCCAGGTCCGCAGGGAGGCGAGTTTTCCTCCATTTCCGCTCGGCTGCCCGGAGCCCTGTTCTGTGAGCTCGCAGTGAGTCGTCGAGCCACGGAGCAGGAGGGGAGGACCGAGCCGGCCTGGAGGATAGGGGACAGAGGAAATCAAAGGATGCAGAGAGGGAGGAGAGGAGGGTTGAGGAGGCAGAATCAGGAGATAGGTTGGAGAAGGTTTGAGCAGAGGGAAGAGATGATAGGATGGAAGAGGAGAGAGTAGCGGGAGAGAGAGAGCGAAGGTTGGGACGGCGCAATACCATCCGAGTAGGGGCAGAGTGAGAAGTGTTGGATGAGAGCGAGAGGGAAAAGGATACAAGGTAGTGGTCGGAGACTTGGAGGGGAGTTGCAATGAGATTAGTGGAAGAACAGCATCTAGTAAAGATGAGGTCAAGCGTATTGCCTGCCTTGTGAGTAGGGGGGGAAGGTGAGAGGGTGAGGTCGAAAGAGGAGAGGAGTGGAAAGAAGGAGGCAGAGAGGAATGAGTCGAAGGTAGACGTGGGGAGGTTAAAGTCACCCAGAACTGTGAGAGGTGAGCCATCCTCAGGAAAGGAACTTATCAAGGCGTCAAGCTCATTGATGAACTCTCCAAGGGAACCTGGAGGGCGATAAATGATAAGGATGTTAAGCTTGAAAGGGCTGGTAACTGTGACAGCATGGAATTCAAATGAGGAGATAGACAGATGGGTCAGGGGAGAAAGAGAGAATGTCCACTTGGGAGAGATGAGGATTCCAGTGCCACCACCCCGCTGGCTCGATGCTCTAGGGGTATGCAAGAACGCGTAGTCAGATGAGGAGAGAGCAGTAGGAGTAGCAGTGTTATCTGTGGTAATCCATGTTTCCGTCAGCGCCAGGAAGTCTAGGGACTGGAGGGTAGCATAGGCTGAGATGAACTCAGCCTTGTTGGCCGCAGACCGGCAGTTCCAGAGGCTGCCGGAGACCTGGAACTCCACGTGGGTCGTGCGCGCTGGGACGACCAGGTTAGAGTGGCAGCGGCGAAATTATGCAGATTATTACATTGATAGAAGCAGCAATCTATCTGCAATATTAAAACTGATCTTAGACTTCTTCACAAGTACTCACAGCTGCAGTCACTGCCAAAGGTGATTCTAACATGTATTGACTCAGGGGGTTGAATGCTTATCAAATCAAAATATGAGTGTTTTATTTTCCATTAATATAAAAAAAAATACTTTGACATTACAGAGTATTTTGAGTTAATTGTTAACAAAAGAATGACAATAAAATCCATTTTAATCCCACTTTGTAACACAATAAAATGTGGTAAATACTTTCTGGTGTAAATACTTTCTGAAGGCACTGTATATAAAAACACAGGATAATCTGTTTTTGACTGCACTGCGACTTGTCCTACAAGCTCTGAGTTTGCTAATGACCTCCTTAATGAGGAAACATTTACTTACTATGACTGAGATATGTGGTTGTATCACCTAGCTATTTTAAGATTAATTCACTAACTCTAAGTCGCTCTGGATGAGAGCGTCTGCTAAATAACTAAAATGTAAACGTAGGTATGAAGCTGTAGATAGGGTGGCAGTGGCAGCATAATGCACGGCCATGTTTAAGGCAGGCACGTTTGACATGTTTAGAATGTGAACATGGCCACTGCATTGTCAATAACAAAATAGGAAAATATGTTTCATTGTATTAGTATTCAGCATTGTATTAGGATCCCCATTGGGTGATGCCAAAGCAGCTGCGCTACTCTTCCTGGGGTTCAAACAGGAAATAAACAACACCTCACAACAAGACAACAGTCTAAATCATACATAAAACAATACAATAGTACATTGTAGTTCAGCTGTTGTGAACTGAGATATGTGCTTACACACTTGAGATTAGCAGCCTGCCCATGTTCTACCCGTGCGAGCTTGTGTCCATGGAGACCCCGCCGGCAGAGACAGATGGTAAGGCATTCTCTGCCACACACAGATGCCCACCTCTTATCTTTCCCATGTCTTTATAGGACAAAGCGCAGAGACCGGAAGAAATACAGGCTTTTCATGTAAACACAAAAACAAGAGAAACCACTAAATCAAATCAAAGGTTATAGATTACACAGATGTGCAGGTGTTATAGCAGGTGCAGCAACATGCTTGTGTTACCAGCTCCAACAGTGCAGTAGAATGTCTCACAAATACAATACAAATACAAAATAATCACAAAAAAATGTAAACAAGAAATCAAGAAATAACATTCCTAGTAGATATATTAGAGTGAGCATGTGTGAGAATCCAGAATAGGCAGTATATAATTTGGAAATAAAATTGTATGTACAGTAGTAGGTATATTAGGATGAGCTAATGCTAGTTGACTTCATGAGCTAGTAGTAAAACAAAATCACAGCAAATGGGTTAGCATGAACGACTACACTTACAGATGTGAGTATGATTCAAGAATCCCATCTAGAATGTCAAAGAGATGTTTTATTACATCCAGCTCTTTCAAAAGATTATGGCAGTCGACGTCACCGGTGCCAATACATTTATTTCAACAACTCAACAATCCTCTTCTCTGATCTCAGCTGATGGAGGTGCTTTGTGCTTTTTGTCTTTCAGGTAGTTAAACAACCGCCCATATGTCTGTTTCCATGTACAGCCGCTCCCAGCAACCTCTGCTGCACGGTTTGTAACAGAAGCCTCCAGATTGGCCCACAGCTTGGGGTAAAGGTTAATGGAGTCGACCCATAAACAAGGATTCACAGGCTCCAGCTTGTGTTGCTGCAACCATGGCATTAACACCTCCTAATGTTTGAAGAAAATCTGGAAAAATAAAAAGCACTTGAGGCAGATGGAGGTGATTGTGGCAAAGTTAAGATCAGAGGAAATAGGTTTAGAAGAGATCCAGCAGAACTAAGAACATGTGCTGGCTTAATTCGATCATGTGAGAATGAGAGAATAAGGCTGTCTATCACCCTGGAGATAGATGCCTGACGGGGAGGATTCTGTCACAGCCACTTATCATACACATGCTAGACACACACACACACACACACACACACACACACACACACACACACACACACACCACACACACACACACACACACACACACACACACACACACACACACACACACACACACACACACACACACACAGTTTAAAGAAGGTATCAGTGAAGGACGGTAAAAATACTATTGAAAGATCAATCCATAAAGGGCAGAGCGATGGCACAGGTTTACCAGTGGGCTGTATTTCCTGAGGAGGTGGAATCACAGCCGTGGTCCATGAGTTGGCGCTGCTGCTGGTTCCAGAACTTTGCAGGGTATTAATTGTTTCACCGCTGTCAGCAGAATGATCTCGGCTTGTTGAACTCCATCCAAAAGTAAACCCATCAGCCAAATTGGATGGGAGCGGATACAAGTCCCACTAATGGGTGGTGTGTTTTAAAAGCAGCAGAGAAAGTGTCAGAATAGGTGTCTTGCTCCATTTGAAGTAGTGTGCTGAACACAGGTAAAATGTCACAGCCTTTTTGGTTAATGCCCATCATCAAGGGGATCAGGAGGATAAGCAGGGAGGGATTTCTGCATGGTTGAATCTGTAAAAGATATTTAGATAAAATGTTAACCATAAAAGAAAGCTATGATTAATGTGACATATTTATGGCCCTATCCCAGACTGGGAGAGGGAGTTACTCAAAAAGTTGTATCCGGTTCGCTCAGCTCAACTGAACTCACTTTGACTGGACTCAAACTGAACTTAACACAACACCAGTAAAGACACTCCTCTGAACTCCACTCCAACTGCTATTACTAAAAAGCCCTTTCAAGCAATGTAAAACGTTCTAATATGGTAGCATTGATTTTTGATTGATTTGAGGAGATCTTCCTTTAAGTGTTATTGACTCTGGAAACATGTATTTCTATAGATATCACAAAAGGCTCTGTGATGACGTGACACAGTTATTACTCTGGCACCAGCATGGGCTACTAAGCAAACTCTGGATTTTTTTCTGAACAACATCATAATGTTTGATTAACTACTGTGGACTCTGTCGCACATTCATTTAGCTTTTTCAACATAACACCACAATATGCTCTGAATGCCTCCAACATATTTCACAGATGTTACACTCAAACCCTTTTAACACCAGAACCATAAATATTTGACACCTACTGAATAGCGCCAAGAGCTTTCTAAGAAAACATTAAAAACATACAGCCAACAAGAAATTATAAAAAGAGATATGAAACATCTTACATCTTAAATGTTGACATGTTATATTCCTTTTCTCCTCATATCTGTTAGGTCCATTTCACCTTGGAGTTAATAAATGTTTTTACCCCAGAGTCAATGACACACAAGAAATTCAGCTGTGTTATTGCATGTTTTAAAAGATCCAGTGCTGCAAATGTTGCCTGGGTAGTGCCGATGGAATATATATCAACAAATTGCCACTGGATTTTCAGAGAGTAGTGTTAGAACCCACAGTAAAATGCCACAGACATCAACAACAACAGCTAAAATACCTTTTCAGGTCAGAAATCTACTGGCTACATGTTTTATAATATTTTTCGAAGATGCATTTATCCTTGATTACTTCACCAGGGATTTGTTGGAGTCCAAAATGTTGCTTCTTCTGCTGATAAATTAACACAACAACGTCTCCCTGTGTAGAAGCACCTGCGTTCCTTGACCTCACTGACCCCCAGGGAACGTCTGCTCTAGTCTTGTATTTATTCTTAGCCTTCAGGAAGCATGCTATCCCTAACTAGATCAACTGTGAGATGTTACTTGCTTTTCCTTATAGAGTAACAGACAGACCTGAAACACTTCGAATCCAGGCTGTATCACACTAATTTCAAGAGGTGTCCACATACTTTTGTATATATATATATATAGTGTATGTACAGTGTGTATCAGCATCCATAAGTTGCCCTGGGTCTTAATTAAGTATGATTATTATTTGGTCACAATTTATTTGGATAGTCTGGATAAGCAACTAGGGTTAGGGTTATGGTTAAGATACAGGTTAAGGGTTAGAGATATGGTTAGGGTTAGTTGAAATGTTACTAGTCTGTAGAGTTTCTACAGGTAGACTATCCAAATAAAGTGTTACCTATTATTTTGTATGTAAATAAATACTCTGATCATCAGGTTATGATCTTCAGTTTGTGTCTAATTAGAGTTACTAGGTAGTTACACAGATGGTCCCAGTGATAATAAAAACAACCATTTTGAATTCCCTCTACATAGTGCATACTGGCAACAACAGCCAGTTCAGCACCTGGACAGCGGCCGGACTGAGCTGCTCCTGGCAGTCTAATTTTGGTCACGCATGATGTTTGAGTGATTTGCACTGTAGTGAGACTTGACAAAACAGATGGACGATATTTATTATACAGTATGCTAACTTTTTTCTCTCTCTGGCTCAGTTTTATATTCTCAAAAACAAAAGTGGCATTCAAACACTGATAAGGCAAAAGGTTCAGATACTTTTTGATCTTGCAATCCATCAAACAAAATAACCTAATAACCTTTCAAGCCTGACTGTTTTGAGTTGTTGTTCATCACTGAGAATGCAGCCAACAGCACGGCCAACTGTACTGCATTAATGCGCAAGGTAAAGTTCCCATTATCCGTAACGACAGCCATGACCCGGATATCTTGTTCTATTAACAGCAGTGATCCGCTATACGGATAGCCATGCTAGCGTCACCCTCATGTCGGTGCTAGCAAGCTAGCAAGCAGACTAGGTAGCCAATCCAGTTGGGGCTGGAAACAATAGTGAGCTGTGATTGGTCAATAGCAATGCGATGTCGCGGAGTATGCAACAAAAGTTCAGCTTTCCACATCTTTGGTCCCGCCCAGTTCACGCACCCTCGCCCATGCTTGCATTGCCCAACAGTCCTCCGCCCACTTCGCTTTCCTTCATTGAGGCGGCAGTGTAGCCTAGTGGTTAGAGCGTTGCAAGTTCGAATCCCCAAGCTGACAAGGTACAAATCTGTTGTTCTGCCCCTGAACAAGGCAGTTAACCCACTGTCATTGAAAATAAGAATTTGTTCTTAACTGATTTGCCTAATTAAATAAAGTGAATGGGGCGCCATTGTTTAATCAAACCCAACGTGTTAGTTCGACTTCTGCCGTAAGGGTCGCTGTGCGCAACCCATATTTATGCATAGAAATGTCAGAAACTAAAGCTTACTACAAGCTCTATGCAGCCGCAAGATTCAAAGTCTTGCAATGTCGTCACAAAAGGGTTGTCACAAAAGGGGCAGCTCCTTGTAAAACGCTCAGGCATTCAAAGTACTATTTTACTACATGAAATTGAGACATGCCGTATCAAACCTTCCGCAGCCCGGGGGGCAGTGTTGCTGCTTGGTTCCTTGATCTGATTTATAGGCTATTCATCAAATACAGTGAGGGCACAAAACATTATGCTCTTTCCATTACATATACTGACCAGGTGAATCCAGGTGAAAGCTTTGATCCCTTATTGATGTCACTTGTTAAATCCACTTCAATCAGTGTAGATGAAGGGGAGGAGACAGGTTAAAGAAGGATTTTGAGACGTGTGCCATTCAGATGGTGAGAGAAAATATTTAAGTGCCTTTGAACGGGGTATGGTAGTAGGTGCCAGGTGCACCGGTTTGTGTCAAGAACTGCAATGCTGCTGGGTTTTTCACGCTTCCCCGTGTGTATCAAGAATGGTCTACCACCTAAAAGACATTCAGCCAACTTGACACAACTGTGGAAAGCATTGGATCAACATGGGCCAGCATCCCTTTGGAACGCTTTGACACCTTGTAGAGTGCATGCTCTGACGAATTGAGCCTGTTCTGAGGGCAAAGGGAGGGGGTGCAACTTAATATCAGGAAGGTGTTCCTAATGTTTTGAACGCTCAGTGTATTTTCTCAGTGACTGTTCAAACAGTAAACCAAACAACAAGAATCCAAAAAGGTATTTTGTTTAGAAGTAATAACTAGTGATTACAGGCTATTGTGAAATGGTAGAACCTGATGTAGCCAACTAGCTAGGCATGTGTTTTTTTCTCTGTCACCAAAACATTATGACTTTCTATTTTTAGCTGATATGGGATTGAATAAACAAACAGCATATCAAACTGGGATAATGTTTTAGGTTACACCGGCAAGGTATATTTTTTAAATCATAAATCTGATTATTTCACATAGAGATGTGGGAAGCTAAAAAGGTTAGCTAGCTTGCTATGTTTTTAGCCAGGCTAAAGCCAGCTAGCCAGGCTACCAGCTAGCTAATATTAGCAAGGGATGGTGACTCTTCCATTCTTCCACAAAATGAAAAGACAAAACTAGAAAAAAACGTTGCTATCTCACAGGCACACGTAGATCAGCGGAGTGAAGCTTGTACAACAGAACAATGACCCAGATGTTTCAACGGATGTATAAATCTGAAGCATCAAACTGGTATTAACACTCACCACCAAGTATGGTGATGAGAGGAAGCCCAGTGGCTGGCAGTAGGAGAAGATTGAGGCGAGATGGATTTTACCTGACATTCTGCTAATTTTCTCATTGATGAAACAATGCATCTCAAAACAGTTTTCTGTTCCCAAAACTAGAATCTGTTACAAACAGAGTGGACAAAGTTTTGCAGACTTTACCCTTTGCCAAAGTTTCTAAAAATTGCATTGTTTAGAAGAAGTGCAAGGGTGAATTGAGTTATTGCACACGCGCACTTCACAGAGCAGGCGTTCCCTAACTGAAATATGCAAATAGATGCAAGAACGCAGCAAAATAGGCTCTCGTTAGCTCGTACTTGGCTCTGCCCACCTCCTTGCTTGTTCTACTATGATTCATTTGCTCCCATTAGAAACGACAGGCTGTGGTCTATCTTGGGTTAGTTATAAAACTCTTTGCTTGTGCCCACTGGGCACACACTGGTTCAATCAATGTTGTTTCCACATCATTTCAATTTTAAACCAACGTGGAATAGATGTTGAATTGACGTCTGTGCCTAGTGGGTAGTAACCTTAAATGTGCCTCAGACAGCCAATGTGACACGTTCAAATTAACTTTATTCCCCAAGCAACAGAAGTTCAGAGTTTATTTTTTCATTGCAGATGAAATTGAGGACTGGGTCCTTTGTGTAGGCTATTTATTGCCTTCAGAGGCATCATTCCCATAGGGTACACAGGGGTACATGCCCCCTCAGATGGTTTCCTTTAATACAACTTTCATTTGTTTATTTTTATTTTTTTGTAATACTAAATACTACTTGCCACTTCAATACTAGAAGCAATTTCAGGCTATCAATCAAGTTAGAGTAGCTAACTTGTCTAACTATCTTAGCTGGCATGCCTGCTGGCAAGGTTGGTAGACTTTAGAAAATCAATCAATAATTAAATGTACTGAATAAGAATCACATTCCTTTCAATATTTTACCCAGATTTTCGCAGAGATATAGAGAAGCATATTTTGTTCCTTAAAAAAAGAACCACTAGTCAGGAGGATACTGACAGCTCAGGAGGTATGCTTAGATATGCATAAAAATATACATATTGTTTTACGTAGAAAGCATAATTATTATGGATCTAGATTGCAGGAAAACGCTGTTTCAGGTGTTTGAAAAATACAAAATTCTCAAACATATGGATTGGGGCCTATCCCCACTCTGGACCACTCACTAGCCATCCTCATGTTCTTTGTTCCCCTCAGATTTTGGGGGTGCATGACGCCTGGTGTATTAGGCTACCATAAAAAATTCTTAAATGGCACAATCAAACCAAATGAAAACTGCAACAGGTAGCTTATGTAATTTGCAAATTGCAATAGCCTATCGTGAAATAGCGTGTGAATGGTCAGCATCAGATAATATCCCTTTCTCTCTGTCATTATTTTTTGTGACTTTCAACACACAACCTACAAAGACGAGCACTGTATGCTGAGGGAGAGCCAAGGAAAATATGTTTATTCGGGGGGGCTCTCTCACCAGAAGAGGGCATTCCGATTCTTCCTGACAAAGTTGCCGTGATACATGCAGACGTGATGTTAACTACTCAAACGCTTACACTTATGCGCTTCTGGAATTGAGGAGAGAATAGGGGTGAAAGGGGGAATGCTCATCCTGCATGATTTTGGTTTGCTTACAGAGTAAAACGACCACAGACCCTTCGAATTCTCCTGTGATCAGGGTAAGCTTCTTTCGTTGGGAATGTGAATTCCCTGTCAGTCTTACTATAAACATTTTGGGTCGCTTTTTACTGGGGAGATCTGCTGATATTCACACAGCCTCTTGGGAAAATCGTTGTTTTTGCATCATGCCATAATGGATGGATGGAGGGTGATGAGAACGTTTCGACTGGAATCTTTCAACTTTGCCATCACGCTTATTTTGGATTGTGATATATGACTTGGATGTGGCATCGTTTGTTCTCAGACGCGCTGTTAATATTGGACACCACGATTTTACGCGGGAATTATGTGCATGGATATGGTAGGAAACTAGATCGGGAGACATGTTCCATGGTGAAACTACATGCTTGACACACGGATACCCCTCTGACTCGCTTATATTCCGGGGGCAGCGACGGGCAGGTGCGCGTTGGAATCGGCGGCTGCGCGAAGCGACTGGGGTCCTGGACTAGAACCGTACCGTCTGATGAGAGCGCGTGTCATGCGGACTCAGCTGTCGCGCGCTGTAAGGCTTTAAAACCTGTGGACAGGAGCTGACAGATAAACTGATATGTGTAAGTATATGTGCCTGTAAATGTATTATATCTGCTCCATGTAGTGGAAACGAGAGTAAGGTAAGCTGCGTCTTTTCCCTCAAATTCGCTCCCAACATGCCAGCAGACTTACTGTGTCTGAGTGCATAAAGATCTAGTATGTTCAGATAAAAATTGTGTATTGCAACTATGAGATTTCCCAAAGCATTGTTATTTTTTTATCTGTTATTAAACACGTTCAGCACGCTCTTGTCCCTATGAATTTACTCTGGATATGCCAAACAGAGTCGCAGAGCTGCAATGTGGTTATTTTTTTAAAATTGTATTGTTGTACTACAGGCGATGAATGCCTGTGTGCGATTAACAATTGGACACATAGCAAATACGCCAATATGCCGTTCAAGCTTTGCCAGAGATTGCATCTGAATAACTGTTCCGTTTACAAAAAGCTCTATAGTCTAATGCATCCGTTCGTTAGCTATATGGTTTGGAGCATCCTATTTCTTCTTACCTGGTTTATGAAGAGAATTCGGATCATTGACTGGGACTGGAATGCTAATTATGGCATATGTTGGATGCAAGTCAACTTTACAAAGCGTGGTCCTGCATAATTATCGAAAGCCCATTCATGGTTATGTTTTCTTCATTTCGTGATCTAGAAGTGTCAGTGGTATGTCCAACATTAACTGAGAACAGACCATTTGAGTTTCATGAGTGGATTACATCCAGATTAATTACGCAGATAAATTGTGCTAATAAGATCGATTCATATTTTATTTTGCTTTGCTATATCATAAATCAGTAGGCTAGCGGTGTGTGCACCTGCTCCTTGTTTAGCCTTGAAGACAGTCTGTTATGCGCTCTCTTGCTGTTTGGTCATTGAGAGATGATTGTGGATAATTTTTGTTATTTGACCTAGCATCTACAAGAGGCTTGATGAATGCCACTTGGAGCACGAACAGCCTGCAAATTTCAGCATTAAATAGTGTGAGCATGTTCGCTCAAGTGTGTCTCTGTGTGTGTGTGTGTGTGTGTGTGTGTGTATGTGTGTGTGTGTGTGTGTGTGTAGGTGCGTTTGCGTGCTTGCTCGCGTGCGTGTGTGATGAGGGGCTAGCCTACGGATGTGGTTAGATTTTTTAATAGCTTCCCCCTGGTGTTTGAAATCATCAGTATGTTTTTGTTAGCAGTTCATTTATCCACAGCCATTATTGAACTCTTACACAGATGGCCAAATGCACTGGCTATGCTGTGCCATTATTTTTTAAGGTGGTATGATTTATCAGGCTACTGCACTGCATCGATACATTGTTTACCAGGGGCGTTATGCACCACAAAAATCTGAGAGGGCACAAATTACGTTAGGATGACTGGGAGGGTGGTCTGGAGAAGGGCTGAATTTGAGAATTTTGCCATTTAAAAAAAACCTTAAACAGATTGTTCCTGCAATCTAGAGCCATACGCATTATGTTTAAATCTATGTAAAAAATATGTGTATTTTTCTGCATATCTGATCATACCTCTTGATTTGTCTGTATCCTAACTGGTGGTTCTTTTAAAAATAAACTAAATAGGCTTCTCTGCATCCCTGCTAAAATCTTGGTAGAAGATTTAAAGGAATGTGAGTCTTATTCAGTAGGCCTACATTTAGTTATTGCTTGCTTTTCTAGTCTACCAACCTTGCCAGCAGGCATGCCAGCTAAGATAGTTAGACAAACTAGCTACTCTAACTTGATTGATAGCCTGAAATGGCTTCTTGGTAGCTAGTTATGAGATTGGGATATTGGGAACTTATCTGGGCTAGCCAACTTCATGAAATTGCTAGGTGGCTAGTACTATTAAAAAACAAAGAACAAATCTGAGTGGCACGTGCCCCTGTGCCCCCTATGGACATGACGTCTCTGTTGTTTAATGCAAAATTGGTCTGAAGTAACTAATTCTGCAACAAAAAAATCATACATGAATAAGGATAAATATGACTATTATTTATTTAGTCATAGTTTTGCAACAGCCTTTAGGCTATATACTGTAGCTATAGTTTGAGCACTTGAATTGCATATGATCATCATGCAGGGTGGATTGCATTAATTGTGCTTTTTGTCTCTTCCTTAGATAACAAGCAAAACTACTCACTTGTATTCTAACGCATCATTGCCATTGTCATCCATAAACTTTGGTCTTGTAATCCCATTACCGTTGTTGATTACTTAAAAGTTGCTCCCTCAGTCATCTCACTGACTATTGGCAGTTAAACCCCCGACTCCTCTGTTGCCATTTGTTAGCTGCATCATGTGGCGCATGACGCAGGGCTTCATGGCCCATAAACTGATGAGGTACACACACTGCCAAGCACTGCAATGTGGTCTTGTTTCTGCAAATACAAAGCCCACAAGCCATATAGCAATATGAGCTTCTGTGCCAACAGGTTGAATGGAAAATACGTTTTGCACCTTTTTATGCATAGGGCATGTGCCCAAAATAGTTTTAATCCACATTAGTCATCATTGCCTCAGCACCAAATGATATATATATATTTTGTAACAGTGATTTACAGTGCCTTCAGAATGTATTCATACCCATTGATTTATTCCATATTTTGTTACATCCTGAATTCAAAATGTATTAAATAGATTTTGTTCTCACATGTCTCATAATGACAAAGTGAAAACATGTTTTTAGAAATTTTTGCAAATGTATTGAAAATGAAATACAGAAATATCTCATTTACATACCAGTCAAAAGTTTGGACACAAAAGTTTGGACACTTTATTTGGACTATTTTCTAACTTGTAGAATAATAGTGAGGACATCAAAACTGTGAAATAACACATATGGAATCATGTACTAACCTAAAAAGTGTTAAACAAATCAAAATATATTTTATATTTGAGATTCTTCAAAGTAGCCACCCTTTGCCTTGATGACAGCTTTGCACATGCATTCTTTCAACCAGCTTAATGAGGAATGCTTTTCCAACATTCTTGAAGGAGTTCCCACATATGCTGAGCACTTGGCATGCTTTTCCTTCGCTCTCCAGTCCAACTCAACCCAGACCATCTCAATTGGGTTGAGGTCGGGTGATTGTGGAGGCCAGGTCATCTGATGCAGCACTCCATCACTCTCCTTAGTCAAATAGCCCTCACGTTGCCTGGGGGTGTGTCCTGTTGAAAAACAATTGATAGTCCCACTAAGTGCAAACCAGATGGGATATTATATCGCTGCAGATTGCTGTGGTAGCCATGCTAGTTAAGTGTGCCTTGAATTCTAAATAAATCACAGACACTGTCACCAGCAAAGCACCCCCACACCATCACACCTCCTCCTCTGTGCTTCACGGTGTGAACCACACATGCAGAGATCATTCGTTCACCTATTCTGCGTCTCACAAAGACACGGCGGTTGGAACCAAAAATCTCAAATTTGGACTCAGCAGACCAAAGGACAGATTTCCACTGGTCTAATATCCATTGCTCGTGTTTCTTGGCCCAATCAGGTCTCTTCTTCTTATTGGTGTCTTTTAGTAGTGGTTTCTTTGCAGCAATTTGACTATGAAGGCCTGATTCACACAGTCTCCTCTGAACAGTTGATGTTGAGATGTGTCCGTTACTTGAACTTTGTGAAGCATTTATTTGGGCTGTAATTTCTGAGGTTCAGTTAACTCTAATAATGACTTATCCTCTGCAGCAGAGGTAACTCTGGGTCTTCCTTTCCTATGGCGGTCCTCATGAGAGCCAGTTTCTACATAGCGCTTGATGGTTTTTGTGACTGCAATTTTCCAGACTGAATGAATTCATGTCTTAAAGTAATGATGGGCTGTCGTTTCTCTTTGCTTATTAGAGCTTTTCTTGCCATAATATGGACTTGGTCTTTTACCAAATAAGGCTATCTTCTGTATACCACCCCTACCTTGTCACAACACAACTGATTGGCTCAAAAGCATTAAGATGGAAAGAAATTCCACAAATGTGACCGACCGCATTGATTCGGTCTTATGCAGCAAAATTAGAAATTGTGTTTTTTACATTGGATAAAAGCAGAGATACAGAGCTTCAAAATGGTATATCATACACTGCATTTGAGGAACAATTGTAAAGTATTTCTGCTTTGAAAGTTGATTAACTTGTAACCTCACTTTTGAGAAAATGGTATTTTAATGTTTTGGTACCTACAGGAGAGCTCTTCTTTGTCTACTGTACAGTACACCCATTCAGCATCGTACACAACTTCTTAAGCTTTAGCTCCACCAATCTCTTTAAGGGTTGATCCGAGTGTTCTCTCCTAACAACAGCAGTCAAGCTAACTGGCTAACAGTTGTTGCAGTGACATTCTATTGAAATGGATACTTGCATAGTGTAGTTTTTTGCTAAGACATGTAGCTAGCTAGCTAAACAATGAACCATAATCTCAACTCATGACATTACTACCCTGCATGAATATGCAGGTAGCTAACCAACCAGCTTCAATGTTAGCTAGCTAACATTAGGCTATAACTAGCCAAGCAAATGACTCTGAGATACATATAATAAGATCATACTCGTAACGTTAGATAGTGAGCCAACCAGCTAATGTTAGCTAGCTAGCTAACAGTACACTTTAACTTGAAATGAAAACGACTTTGTCAAAATTAGAAATGTGTTATATCTGAAAATGCAGCTAGCAAGATTATCTTATCCGTATACATCATGGTTGGACGCTTCTCCCTGTCACGGATGCCATGGTTGCCCTTAGTTTAAAGATTTAACCCGGAGCCAGTTGTTTTCTCCATCTCCTTGGCTATCATTCTATTATTCCACTGATTTTAAAACTCGGTCCTCCAGAAACTATAGAGCAACACTTATGCAGTTCTACTAAGCAATATATGTTTTTAAAAGCTGCGTTAGACATGATTACCTACACATACTAACCAGCTCAAATAGATAGAAATGTGCTATATGGCAGACCAATCCGAACTCATCTCTCAGCATTGTCAGCCCACTCATTATCTCAGCCAATCATGGCTAGCGAGAAGGTTGCTGACTTTTTCTGTGGCTAAACCAACTAGGCTCGTAATTTAACAATTGCATTCATATTTATTCTAAGGATCGACGCTGGAGACAGGAAGCGGGTACAGGGAGAACATTTAATAAATTACGGACATGAAACAGGACAAGGGACAAAGTAACGACATCAAAGCAGACATGGGGAACACACAGAGGAAACAGACAGATAAAGGGGAGGCAATCAAATAATGATGGAGTTCAGGTGGGTCCAATGAGGTGCAGGTGTGCGTAACGAAGGGGACAGGTGTGCGTAAAGATAGGCAGTCTGGCGCCCTTGAGCGCCAGAGAGGGAGAGCGGGAGCAGACGTGACAGTACCACCCCCTCTAGTGGCGCCACCCGGCGTCCCACCTGGGTGAGCCTGACAGGCCGGCCGAGGCATGGGCGCTGGATAAGCCGGCTGGGGCGTAGAAACCCAACAAACCGGCAGAGGCATGGGAGCCTGGCGAACCGGCTGAGGTATGGGAGACTGACGATCTGGTTGAGGCGTGAAAGCCTGATGATCCCGCTGAGACTTGGGAGCCTGACGAACCGGTTGAGGCGTGGGAGCCCGATTGCCGGCTGAAGCGTGGGGTGGGCGCCTGCCGAGCCCACCGGGGCAAGAAAAACCTCTCGAGCCAGCTAGGGCATGGAAGCCAGACGAGCTAGCTGGGGCACCCCCGTTTCCATCGATGACGGCACCCGGACCCGACGTCACCAACAGAAAACGAGGCCTCCCTGATGCTTCCAAATTTGGTGGCTGCATTCTGTAAGGATCGACGCTGGAAACAGGAAGCAGGTATAGGGAGAACATTTAATAAATTACGGACATGAAACAGGACAGGAACAGCGTCTGGAAAGGGGACAAAGTAACAACATAAATGCAGACATGGGGAACACATAGAGGAAACAGACAGATAAAGGAGAGGCAATCAAATAATAATGGAATTCAGGTGGGTCCAATGAGGCGCAGGTGTGCGTAACGAAAGGGACAGGTGTGAGTAAAGATCGGCAGTCTGGTGCCCTCAAGCGCCAGAGAGGGAGAGCAGGAGCAGGCGTGACATTTACAGATGACATACAAGTTTGTTATTAAGGCACATGAAAGTTCACATGTTCCAGAAGGCATTTCTGCCAAAAAACGCATTTTGATAAAAATAAAAAAAGTTTACATTCAAATGGCTCTTGTGTGAAGTAGTGACCCGCGGCATACGCCTAGTTTCCTGAAACGGGTCACAAATGAACTTTTAACAAGGCACACCTGTTAATTGAAATGCATTCCAGGTGACTACCTCATGAAGCTGTTTGAGAGAATGCCAAGAGTGTGCAAAGATGTCATCAAGGGAAAGGGTGGCTACTTTGAAGAATCTCAAATATAAAATATATTTGATTTTTAACACTTTTTTGGTTACTACATGATTCCATATGTATTATTTCATAGTTTTGATGTCTTCACTATTATTCTACAACGTAGAAAATTGTCAAAATAAAGAAAAACTCTTGAATGTGTAGGTGTAAGTATTCACACCCCTGAGTCAGTAAATCTTAGAAACAGCTTTGGCAGCATTTACAGCTGTGAGTCTTTCTCGGTCTACCCTCTAAGAACTTTGCACACCTGGATTGTAGAACATTTGCACATTATTATTTTTTTAATTCTTCGAGCTCTGCCATGTTGGTTATTGATTATTCCTTGACAGCCATTTTCAAGTTTTGCCATAGATTTTCAAGACGATTTAAGTCAAAACTGTAACAAGGCAACTCAAGGACAGTCAATGTTGTCTTGGTAAGCAACTCCAGTGTATATTTGGCCTTAGGTTTTAGGTTATTGTCTTGCTGAAAGGTGAATTTGTCTCCTAGTGTCAGTTGGATAGCAGAGTTAATTACACCTTTTATTTTAGATAACATTAATTACATGTCTAATAATGATATGATAAGAAATACGTTGATATTTTGCTATGATTGTTGCTTTTTTCAATTGTTTATTATTGGGATTCAAATCAATGTATGTAAAATATGTTGGTAGCTTGAGAGTTAAAAGGTAAATACTGTATTGCACTTAGCTCTCATTGGGATATTCCTTCTGCAAATATAGACCTGAAGCATGTCTTCCAAGATGGCCTAGCAGTCGGACGTGTGATTTGTCTTGTCCCTTTCTGTCCTTTGTAAACATCGTTTTTCCTTTTTTTTTCTTTGTATATATATTTCGTATATATATTTAATATTTTAATATCACTTTCTATCTACAGACTGAATATACTCTCCTGCAACCCGCTCACCCAATGTGGTACGGATCTGCTTTTTTATACTTATACTTATCAACTCATCAAAAGCTAGCCAGCTAACTGGCTACCAGCTAACTGGCTACCAGCTAACTGGCTACCAGCTAACTGGCTACCAGCTAACTGGCTACTAGTTAGCCACGGCCCGCTAGCTGTCTAAAGTACATCGGACTGTTAGCTTAAGAGGCCCATCGCACAAATTCTTTGGCCACTATACCCACCATACGGAGCCCTGCTGATCCGTCGTCTGAACCGTCGCCTGAACCAGAACCCCAATAGATGCTTGCCAGCAAGCTAGCTACGAACTAGTAGTCAGCTAGCGGTCATCAGCCACCTCTAGCACGGACAACTCTCGCCAGTCTGCACAGCGTGACTCAAACCAGAGCAATTCAGATGTATTTTTCTCCATATCTCTGGATTCCTGCCGCAAGCTCTGAACCTTTATTTTTTTAATTATTTTTTTTCACCTGGATCACCGCAGCTAGCTAGCTGCTTTTCGAGTGGCCACTCCTGGCTAACATCACTGTCCCGAAGCAATAACCAATTGCTAGGCCCATCTCCCAGCTAGCCAAAGAGGTCCATCAGCCTCTACTTGGGCTACAATACCTCTTTTTGCCAACTGGCTTGGACCCCCACCGACTCATCACGACTGGACCACCGACGGAATTCGCCCGATGGGGTTTTTCTCAACTGGCTCCGCCGTCGCTTCGTCCCCTGAAATCCCATCCGCTAGCATGCTAGCCGCGGCCTGCTAGCTGTCCAGAACACATCGGACTGTTAGCTTAAGAGGCCCACCGGACTTATTCTTTGGCCACTATACCTATTCTGCCAATTGGCCTGGTTTACCACACGGAGCCCTGCTGATCCGTCTGCCGATGTAATAGCACGAGGAGGCCACAAACACACTTTCTTCCGTCGCGACGTCCCTCCAAGGACCTTCTGTTAGCTTGCTATCCCCGGCCCGCAAGCTGCCTGAAGCCACTCACTGGACTCCTATGATCACTCGGCTACGCATGCCTCTCGCTAACGTCAATATGCCTTGTCCATTGCCGTTTTGGCTAGTATTTATTGCCTTATTTCACTGTAGAGCCTCTAGCCCTGCTCAATGCACCTTATTTAACACTTTAGTTCCACCTACCACACATGCGGTGACATCACCTGGTTTAAATTATATTTATAGGGACAATATCTCTTTCATCGTCACTGTAGGCACAGGTTTACCCTCACTGTTATTACATCCTACCATACCTTTGTCTGTACATTATGCCTTGAATCTATTCTACCGTGCCCAGAAATCTACTCCTTTTACTCTCTGTTCTGAACGTACTAGACAACCAGTTATTTTAGCCTTTAGCCATACCCTTATCCTACTCCTCCTTTGTTCTTCTGGTGATGTGGAGGTTAATCCAGGCCCTGCAGTGCCTAGCTCCACTCCCATTCCCCAGGCGCTATCATTTGCTGACTTCTGTAACCGTAAAAGACTTGGTTTCATGCATGTTAACATTAGAAGCCTCCTCCCTAAGTTTGTTTTATTCACTGCCCTAGCACACTCTGCCAACCCAGATGTCCTAGCCGTGTCTGAATCCTGGCTCAGGAAGACCACCAAAAACCCTGACATTTCCATCCCCAACTATAACATTTTCCGACAAGATAGAACTGCCAAAGAGGGCGGTGTTGCAATCTACTGCAGAGATAGCCTGCAGAGTTCTGTCTTACTAAATAGGTCGGTACCCAAACAATTCAAGCTTCTACTTTTAAAAATCCACCTTTCCAGAAACAAGTCTCTCAACATTGCCGCTTGCTATTGACCACCCTCTGCCCCCAGCTGTGCCCTGGACACCATATGTGAACTGATTGCCCCCCATCTATCTTCAAAGCTAGTGCTGCTAGGTGACCTAAACTGGGACATGCTTAACACCCCGGCCATCCTACAATCTGAGCTTGATGCCCTCAATCTCTCACAAATGATCAATGAACCCACCAGGTACATCCAAAAAATCCGTAAACATGGGCACCCTCATAGATATCATCCTAACCAACTTGCCCTCCAAATACACCTCTGCTGTTTTCAACCAAGATCTCAGCGATCACTGCCTCATTGCCTGCATCCGTAACGGGTCTGCGGTCAAACGACCACCCCTCATCACTATCAAACGCTCCCTAAAACACTTCAGCGAGCAGGCCTTCCTAATCAACCTGGCCCGGGTATCCTGGTATCCTGGACCCGGGTATCCGGGTATCTACTTGACCTCATCCTGTCAGTAGAGGATGCCTGGTCCTCCTTTAAAATTGCCTTCCTCACCATCTTAAATAAGCATGCTCCATTCAAAGAATGTTGAACCAGGAACAGATATAGCCCTTGGTTCTCTCCAGACCTGACTGCCCTTGACCAGCACAAAAACATCCTGTGGCATTCTGCATTAGCATCGAATAGCCCCCATGATATGCAACTTTTCAGGGAAGTCAGGAACAAATATACACAGGCAGTTAGGAAAGCTAAGGCTAGCTTTTTCAAGCAGAAATTTGCATGCTGTAGCACAAACTCAAAAAAGTTCTGGGACACTGTAAAGTCCATGGAGAATAAGGCACCTCCTCCCAGCTTCCCACTGCACTGAGGCTAGGAAACACTGTCACCACTGATAAATCCACTATAACTGAGAATTTCAACAAGCATTTTTCTACGGCTGGCCATGCTTTCCACCTGGCTACCCCTACCCTGGTCAACAGCCCTGCACTCCCCACAGCAACTCGCCCAAGCCTCCCCATTTCTCCTTCACCAGTTAGCTGATGTTCTGAAAGAACTGCAAAATCTGGACCCCTACAAATCAGCCGGGCTAGACTATCTGGACCCTCTCTTTTTAAAATGATCTGCTGAAATTGTTGCAACCCCTATTACTAGCCTGTTCAATCTCTCTTTCGTATTGTCTGAGATTCCCAAAGATTGGAAAGCTGCCGCGGTCATCCCCCTCTTCAAAGGGGGAGACACTCTAGACCCAAATTGCTACAGACCTATATCAACAAATAGATTACCGACCACTTCAAATCCAGCCGTACCTTCTCCGCTATGCAGTCTGGTTTCCGAGCAGGTCATGGGTGCACCTCAGCCACGCACAAGGTCCTAAACGATATCATAATCGTCATCTATAAGAGACATTACTGTGCAGCCGTATTCATCGACCTGGCCAAGGCTTTCGACTCTATCAATCACCACATTCTTATTGGCAGACTCAACAGCCTTGGTTTCTCAAATGATTGCCTTGCCTGGTTCACCAACTACTTATCTGATAGAGTTCAGTGTGTCAAATCGGAGGGCCTGTTGTCCAGACCTCTTGCAGTCTCTATGGGTGTGCCACAGGGTTCAATTCTCGGGCCAACTCTCTTCTCTGTATACATCAATGATGTCGCTCTCGCTGCTGGTGATTCTCTGATCCTCCTCTACGCAGACGACACCATTCTGTATACTTCTGCCACTTCTTTGGAAACTTTGTTAACAAACCTCCAGACGAGCTTCAATGCCATACAACTCTCCTTCCGTGGCCTCCAACTGCTCTTAAACGCAAGTAAAACTAAGTGCATGCTCTTCAACCGATCACTGCCCGCACCCGCCGCCCGTCCAGCATCACTACTCTGGACGGTTCTGACTTAGAATATGTGGACAACTACAAATACTTAGGTTTCTGGCTAGACTGTAAACTCTCCTTCCAGACTCACATTAAGCATCTCCAATCCAAAATTAAATCTAGAATCGGCTTCCTATTTCGCAACAAAGCATCCTTCACTCATGCAGCCAAACATACCCTCGTAAAACTGACTATCCTACCGATCCTCGACTTTGGCGATGTCATCTATAAAATAGCCTCCAACACTCTACTCAACAAATTGGATGCAGTTTATCACAGTGCCATCCGTTTTGTCACCAAAGCCCCATATATTACCCACCACTGCAACCTGTACGCACTCATTGGCTGGCCATCGCTTCATACTAGTCGCCAAACCCACTGGTTCCAGGTCATCTACAAGTCTCTGCTAGGTAAAGCCACGCCTTATCTCAGCTCACTGGTCACCATAGCAGCACCCACCCGTAGCACACGCTCCAGCAGGTATATCTCACTGGTCACCCCCAAAGCCAATTCCTCCTTTGGCCGCATCTCCTTCCAGTTCTCTGCTGCCAATGACTGGAACGAACTGCAAAAATCTCTGAAACTGGAGACTCTTACCTCCCTCACTAGCTTTAAGCACCGGCTGTCAGAGCAGCTCACAGATCACTGCACCTGTACATAGCTCATCTGTAATTAGCCCATCCAATCTACCTCATCCCCATACTGTATGTATTTATTTATCTTGCTCCTTTGCACCCCAGTATCTCTACTTGCACATTCATCTTCTGTACATCCTACCATTCCAGGGTTTAATTGCTATATTGTAGTTACTTTGCCACCATGGCCTATTTATTGCTTTACCTCTCTTATCCTACCTCATTTGCACATGCTGTGTATAGATTTTTCTACTGTATTTTTGATAGTATGTTTGTTTATTCCATGTGTAACTCTGTTGTTGTATGTGTTGAACTGCTTTGCTTTATCTTGGCCAGGTCGCAGTTGCAAATGAGAACTTGTTCTCAACTAGCCTACCTGGTTAAATAAAGGTGAAATAAAATTTAAAATAAAAAAAAATAAAAAATGTCTCTACCGCCACAATAATGTTATATTTACATTACAATTATTAAAGTTTATCCATGGAGACTTAATTGGCCAATGTGCTGAGGTCTGGCACGTGCCTTTAGTGAATGTATATTTGAGAAAGATTTGGAGGGGGCAGCAGGGCTGTTTGTGGCTCTGAGAGAGGATGTGACAGACTCATCTATAGTGTTGTGAGGGCTGGGGGTTGATTGGTTATTCTCTGTCACTCCACCCTGGTGGAACTGTTCCGCCAGGGGAAATCAGAAAACAGATGCAAGGCAGAAACAAATCAATACTAACACACAGTCTGTTCTTGCGTGTGTGTGTGCTCGAGCTCGCATGAGTGCACGCACATTTGGATATTGGTGTATTGAGGAGAATCCACCACATACTCTCTCTCATCCAGTTGACCTTGTTTGTACTGTAGGCCGCCTACTTCAGTAACTGCAAATACCAAACTGCAAATACCAATGCATCTGCTAAACATTTCTGTAATTACACAAAGACATCTGCGTTTCCTCAGAGCATTGAGGCAATACGAACACAGGACATGAAGCGCTGGTTCCCAAGGATCAGGAAAATAAGGCTGGCAGTCATCTCAAAGATAATTGGAGACTAATAGGATGGCATAGGCTAGTCTGATGGGATGGCCTTCCCTGTGCGTTAGGCTCCTGTCCAGCCACAATGTGTGCATGGCTGCGCCTGATAGCAGTTTTGTCAATGGCAGAAAACTCAACAATGAGCCACTTGTGTGTTCAAAGATCATAGCATAGTGCCTTTTTGCCAAGTTATTATTTATTTGTCTGTACATTAGGTCAGCGGTGTGCTTTTCCTCTCATTCTTTGTTTAATAACAGAAGGATCCATATCCCTGCCATCATCGTCGCCGCAGTAGTAGTAGTAGTAGTAGTAGTAGTAGTAATAGTAGTAATAGTAGTAGTAGTAGTAGTAGTAGTAGTAGTAGTAGTAGTAGTAGTAGTAGTAGTAGTAGTAGTAAGGCACTGACACAAATGATTGCCTGAAAGAAATTGATAATAAGAAGATTGTGGGAGCTGTTTTGTTAGACTTCAGTGCAACTTTTGACATTATCGATTATAGTCTGCTGCTTAAAAAACATGTGTTTTGGCTTTACATCCTCTGCCATATCGTGGATCAAGTGTTACTTATCTAACAGAACACAGAGGGTGTTTTTTAATGGATGCCTCGCTAACGTAAACCAGGTAGAGTTAGGCATACCACAAGCTTGCTGTCTTGACCCCTTACTTTTTTATATTTTTACTAATATCTTCAGAAACTATTCATACCCCTTGACACATTTTGTTGTGTTACAGCCTGAGTTCAAAATTGATTAAATTACTTTTGTCTCGTATCCATCTACACACAATACCAAAGTGAAAACATGTTTTTCAAAATGTTTGCAAATTCATTGAAAATGAAATATAGAAATATTTTATCTATGTAAGTATTCACACGCCTTTGCTGTGGCACTGCAAATTGAGCTCAGGTGCATCCAATTTCCTTTGATCATCCTTGAGATGTCACAACAACTTGTTTGGAGTCCACCTGTGGCCAATTCAGTTGTTTGGACATAATGTCTACATAAATCAAATCAAATCAAATTTATTTATATAGCCCTTCGTACATCAGCTGATATCTCAAAGTGCTGTACAGAAACCCAGCCTAAAACCCCAAACAGCAAGCAATGCATGTGAAAGAAGCACGGTGGCTAGGAAAAACTCCCTAGGAAAAACTCCCTAGAAAGGCCAAAAATCTAGGAAGAAACCAAGAGAGGAACCAGGCTATGAGGGGTGGCCAGTCCTTTTCTGGCTGTGCAGGGTGGATATTATAACAGAACATGGTCAAGATGTTAAAATGTTCATAAATGACCAGCATGGTCAAATAATAATAATCATAGTAGTTGTCGAGGGTGCAACAAGCACGTCCGGTGAACAGGTCAGGGTTCCATAGCCTGCAGGCAGAACAGTTGAAACTGGAGCAGCAGCACGGCCAGGTGGACTGGGGACAGCAAGGAGTCATCATACCAGGTAGTCCTGAGGCATGGTCCTAGGGCTCAGGTCCTCCGAGAGAAAGACAGAAAGAGAGAAAGAGAGAATTAGAGAGAGCATATTTAAATTCACACAGGACACCGGATAAGACAAGAGAAATACTCCAGATGTAACAGACTGACCCTAGCCCCCCGACACATAAACTACTGCAGCATAAATACTGGAGGCTGAGACAGGAGGGATCAGAAGACACTGTGGCCCCATCCGATGATACCCCCGGACAGGGCCAAACAGGCAGGATATAACCCCACCCACTTTGCCAAAGCACAGCCCCCACACCACTAGAGGGATGTCTCCAACCACCAACTTACCGTCCTAAGACAAGGCCGAGTATAGCCCACAACGATCTCCGCCATGGCACAACCCAAGGGGGGGCGCCAAAACAGACAGGAAGACCACGTCAGTGACTCAACCCACTCAAGTGACGCACCCCTCCCATGGACAGCATGGAAGAACACCAGTAAGCCAGTGACCCAGCCCCTGTAAAAGGGTTAGAGGCAGAGAATCCCAGTGGAAAGAGGGGACCCGGCAAGGCAGAGACAGCAAGGGCGGTTTGTTGCTCCAGCCTTTCCGTTCACCTTCACACTCCTGGGCCAGACTACACTCAATCATAGGACCCACTGAAGAAATGAGTCTTCAGTAAAGACTTAAAGGTTGAGACTGAGTCTGCGTCTCTCACATTGGTAGGCAGACCATTCCATAAAAATGGAGCTCTATAGGAGAAAGCCCTACCTCCAGCCGTTTGCTTAGAAATTCTAGGGACAATTAGGAGGCCTGCGTCTTGTGACCGTAGCGTACGTGTAGGTATGTACGGCAGGACCAAATCGGAAAGATAGGTAGGAGCAAGCCCATGTAATGCTTTGTAGGTTAGCAGTAAAACCTTGAAATCAGCCCTTACCTTAACAGGAAGCCAGTGTAGGGAGGCTAGCACTGGAGTAATATGATCAAATTTTTTGGTTCTAGTCAGGATTCTAGCAGCCGTATTTAGCACTAACTGAAGTTTGTTTAGTGCTTTATCCGGGTAGCCGGAAAGTAGAGCATTGCAGTAGTCCAGCCTAGAAGTAACAAAAGCATGGATTAATTTTTTCCGTGTCATTTTTGGACAGAAAGTTTCTGATTTTTGCAATGTTACGTAGATGGAAAAAAGCTGTCCTTGAAACAGTCTTGATATGTTCTTCAAAAGAGAGATCAGGGTCCAGAGTAACGCCGAGGTCCTTCACAGTTTTATTTGAGACGAGTGTACAACCATCCAGATTAATTGTCAGATTCAACAGAAGATCTCTTTGTTTCTTGGGACCTAGAACAAGCATCTCTGTTTTGTCCGAGTTTAAAAGTAGAAAGTTTGCAGCCATCCACTTCTTTATGTCTGAAACACAGGCTTCTAGCGAGGGCAATTTTGGGGCTTCACCATGTTTCATTGAAATGTACAGCTGTGTGTCGTCCGCATAGCAGTGAAATTTAACATTATGTTTTCGAATGACATCCCCAAGAGGTAAAATATATAGTGAAAACAATAGTGGTCCTAAAACGGAACCTTGAGGAACACCGAAATTTACAATTGATTTGTCAGAGGACAAACCATTCACAGAGACAAACTGATATCTTTCCGACAGATAAGATCTAAACCAGGCCAGAACTTGTCCATGTAGACCAATTTGGGTTTCCAATCTCTCCAAAAGAATGTGGTGATCGATGGTATCAAAACCGGCACTAAGATCTAGGAGCACGAGGACAGATGCAGAGCCTCGGTCTGACGTCAGTAAAAGGTCATTTACCACCTTCCCAAGTGCAGTCTCAGTGCTATGATGGGGTCTAAAACCAGACTGAAGCGTTTCCTATACATTGTTTGTCTTCAGGAAGGCAGTGAGTTGCTGTGCAACAGCTTTTTCAAAATTTTTGGAGAGGAATGGAAGATTCGATATAGGCCGATAGTTTTTTATAATTTCTGGATCAAGATTCGGCTTTTTCAAGAGAGGCTTTATTACTGCCACTTTTAGTGAGCTTGGTACACATCCGGTGGATAGAGAGCCGTTTATTATGTTCAACATAGGAGGGCCAAGCACAGGAAGCAGCTCTTTCAGTAGTTTAGTTGGAATATAGGGTCCAGTATGCAGCTTGAGGGTTTGGAGGCCATGATTATTTTCATCATTGTGTCAAGAGATATAGTACTAAAACACTTTAGTATCTCCCTTGATCCTAGGTCCTGGCAGAGTTGTGTAGACTCAGGACAATGGAGCTTTGGAGGAATACCCAGATTTAAAGAGGAGTCTGTAATTTGCTTTCTAATGATCATGATCTTTTCCTCAAAGAAGTTCATAAATGTATTACTGCTGAAGTGAAAGCCATCCTCCATTTGCGAAGGCTGCTTTTTAGTTAGCTTTGCGACAGTATCAAAAATAAATTTCGGATTGTTCTTATTTTCCTCAATTAAGTTGGAAAAATAGGATGATCGAGCAGCAGTGAGGGCTCTTCGATATTGCACGGTACTGTCTTTCCAAGCTAGTCGGAAGACTTCCAGTTTGGTGTGGCGCCATTTCCGTTCCAATTTTCTGGAAGCTTGCTTCAGAGCTCGTGTATTTTCTGTATACCAGGGAGCTAGTTTCTTATGACAGATGTTTTTAGTTTTTAGGGGTGCAACTGCATCTAGGGTATTGCGCAAGGTTAAATTGAGTTCCTCGGTTAGGTGGTTAACTGATTTTTGTCCTCTGACGTCCTTGGGTAGGCAGAGGGAGTCTGGAAGGGCATCAAGGAATCTTTGGGTTGTCTGAGAATTTATAGCACGACTTTTAATGCTCCTTGGTTGGGGTCTGAGCAGATTATTTGTTGCGATTGCAAACGTAATAAAATGGTGGTCCGATAGTCCAGGATTATGAGGAAAAAACTTAAGATCCACAACATTTATTCCATGGGACAAAACTAGGTCCAGAGTATGACTGTGGCAGTGAGTAGGTCCAGAGACATGTTGGACAAAACCCACTGAGTCGATGATGGCTCCGAAAGCCTTTTGGAGTGGGTCTGTGGACTTTTCCATGTGAATGTTAAAGTCACCAAAAATTAGAATATTATCTGCTATGACTACAAGATCCGATAGGAATTCAGGGATCTCAGTGAGGAACACTGCATATGGCCCAGGAGGCCTGTAAACAGTAGCTATAAAAAGTGAGTGAGTAGGCTGCATAGATTTCATGACTAGAAGCTCAAAAGACGAAAACGTCATTGTTTTGTTTTTTTGTAAATTGAAATTTGCTATCGTAAATGTTAGCAACCCCTCCGCCTTTGCCGGGTGCACGGGGGGTATGGTCACTAGTGTAACCAGGGGGTGAGGCCTCATTTAACACAGTAAATTCATCAGGCTTAAGCCATGTTTCAGTCAGGCCAATCACATCAAGATTATGATCAGTGATTAGTTCAATGACTATAACTGCCTTGGAAGTGAGGGATCTAACATTAAGTAACCCAATTTTGAGATGTGAGGTATCACAATCTCTTTCAATAATGGCAGGAATGGAGGAGGTCTTTATACTAGTGAGATTGCTAAAGCGAACACCGCCATTTTTAATTTTGCCCAACCTAGATCGAGGCACAGACACTGTCTCAATGGGGAAAGCTGAGCTGACTACGCTGACTGTGCTAGTGGCAGACTCCACTAAGCTGGCAGGCTGGCTAACAGCCTGCTGCCTGGCCTGCACCCTATTTCATTGTGGCGCTAGAGGAGTTAGAGCCCTGTCTATGTTCGTAGATAAGATGAGAGCACCCCTCCAGCTAGGATGGAGTCCGTCACTCCTCAACAGGCCAGGCTTGGTCCTGTTTGTGGGTGAGTCCCAGAAAGAGGGCCAATTATCTACAAATTCTATCTTTTGGGAGGGGCAGAAAACAGTTTTCAACCAGCGATTGAGTTGTGAGACTCTGCTGTAGAGCTCATCACTCCCCCTAACTGGGAGGGGGCCAGAGACAATTAATCGATGCCGACACACCTTTCTAGCTGATTTACACGCTGAAGCTATGTTGCGCTTGGTGACCTCTGACTGTTTCATCCTAACATCGTTGGTGCCGACGTGGATAACGATATCTCTATACTCTCTACACTCGCCAGTTTTAGCCTTAGCCAGCACCATCTTCAGATTAGCCTTAACGTCGGTAGCCCTGCCCCCTGGTAAACAGTGTATGATCGCTGGATGATTCATTTTAAGTCTAATACTGCGGGTAATGGAGTCGCCAATGACTAGGGTTTTCAATTTGTCAGAGCTAATGGTGGGAGCCGTCGGCGTCTCAGACCCCACAACGGGAGGAGTAGAGACCAGAGAAGTCTCGGCCTCCGACTCCGACTCGCTTAATGGGGAGAACCGGTTGAAAGTTTCTGTCGGCTGAATAAGCGACACCGGTTGAGCATTTCTACAGCGTTTCCCTCCAGAAGCCATGAGAAAGTTGTCCGGCTGCGGGGACCGTGCGAGGGGGTTTATACTAACGTTACTATCTGTACTTACTGGTGCCACAGACGCTGTTTCATCCTTTCCTACACTGAAATTGCCCTTGCCTAACGATTGCGTCTGAAGCTGGGCTTGCAGCACAGCTATCCTTGCCGTAAGGCGATCGTTCTCCTGTATATTATAAGTACAACGACTGCAATTAGAAGGCATCATGTTAATGTTACTTAGCTTCGGCTGTTTGAAGTCCTGACGAACCATGTCCAGATAAAACCTCCGGGGTGAAAAAGTTGAATGAAAAAAGTTGAGTGAGGGAAAAAGTAAAAATATACGGTAATGAAAAAGTAAAAAAAACGTTAGGTAGCAAAGTAAGATCGGCAACAAAACGCACAGCAGCGTAAACAAGTCTGCAGTTGACAGTACATGTCAGAGCAGAAACTTTACCATGAAGTTTAAGGAACTGTCCCTAGATCTCCGAAATATAATTATGATGAGGAATATATCTGGGGAAGGTTATAAAACTATTTCGAGAGTGTTGAAAGATTCCAAGAGCACAGTGGTCTCCATCTTTGGGAAATGGAAAAAAAATATGGAACTACCTAGATTGCCTAAAGCTGGCCATCCGACCACACTGACCAACTGGGCAAGAAGGACCTTGGTCAGGGTGGTGACCAAGAACCCAATTACCACTCTGACAGAACTACAGAGTTCCTTGGCTGAGATGGGAGAACCTGCCAGAAGGACAACAGTCTCTACAGCACTTCACCAATCTGGGCTTTATGGGAGAGTGGCAAGAGGGAAGACACTTCTGAGAAAAAGTCACATGACAGCACGCCTGGAGTTTGCAAAAAGAAACATGAAAGACTCTGAGAGCATAAGGAAAAAGATTCTGTGTTCTGATGAGCAAAACATTTAATTTGGCCTGAATGCAAAGTGCTATGTCTGGAAAAAAAACTGGTACAGCTCATCAACTGTCTAACATCCCTAACGTAAAGCATTGGGGTAGCAGCACCATAAAATTGGGTTGTTGGGAGACTAGTAAGGATAGAGGGAACAACTAATGTAGCCAAATACAGGCAAATCCTTGATGAGAACCTGCTTCAGAGTGCAAAAAACTTTAAGGTTTACGTTCAAACAGGACAATGGCCCCAAGCATACAGCCAAAGCAATGGTCTAATGGCTTCAGAACAAGAATGTGAAAGTCCTGTGGCCCAACCAATGCCCAGACTTGAATCCCATTGAAAATCTGTGGAAAGTCTTGAAGATTGCTATTTCCACAGCTCCCCATCTAGCTTAACAGAGCTTGGGAATTTTGCAAGGTAGAATAAGAGAAAATCCACAAATTCAGTTCAAAGCTTATACAGACATCAAATCAAATGAAATGTATTTATATAGCCCTTCTTATATAAGCTGATATCTCAAAGTGCTGTACAGAAACCCAGCCTAAAACCCCAAACAGCAAGCAATGCAGGTGTAGAAGCACGGTGGCTTGGAAAAACTCCCTAGAAAGGCCAAAACCTAGGAAGAAACCTAGAGAGGAACCAGGCTATGAGGGGTGGCCAGTCCTCTTCTGGCTGTGCCGGGTGGAGATTATAATAGAACATGGCCAAGATGTTCAAATATTCATAAATGACCAGCATGGTCAAATAATAATAATCACAGTAGTTGTCGAGGGTGCAACAAGTCAGCACCTCAAGAGTAAATGTCCGTTGGCTTTCATAGCCGATCATTGAGAGTATCTCTACCGCTCCTGCTGTCTCTAGAGAGTTGAAAACAGCAGGTCTGGGACAGGTAGCACGTCCGGTGAACAGGTCAGGGTTCCATAGCCGCAGGCAGAACAGCTGAAACTGGAGCAGCAGCACGGCCAGGTGGACTGGGGACAGCAAGGAGTCATCATGTCAGGTAGTCCTGAGGCATGGTCCTAGGGCTTAGGTCCTCCGAGAGAGAGAAAGAAAGAAAGAAAGAAAGAAAGAAAGAAAGAAAGAAAGAAAGAAAGAAAGAAAGAAAGAAAGAAAGAAAGAAAGAAAGAAAGAAAGAAAGAAAGAAAGAAAGAAAGAGAAAGAGAGAAAGAGAAAATTAGAGAGAGCATACTTAAATTGGGGCACACAGGACACCGGATAAGACAGGAGAAATACTCCAGATATAACAGACTGACCCTAGCCCCCCGACACAAACTACTGAAGCATAAATACTGGAGGCTGAGACAGGAGGGGTCAGGAGACACTGTGGCCCCATCCGATGATACCCCCGGACAGGGCCAAACAGGAAGGATATAACCCCACCCACTTTGCCAAAGCACAGCCCCCACACCACTAGAGGGATGTCCTCAACCACCAACTTACCATCCTGAGACAAGGCCGAGTATAGCCCACAAAGATCTCCGCCACGGCACAACCCAAGGGGGGGGCGCCAACCCAGACAGGAAGACCACGTCAGTGATTCAACCTACTCAAGTGACACACCCCACCTAGGGACGGCATGGAAGAACACCAATAAGCCTGTGACTCAGCCCCTGTAATAGGGTTAGAGGCAAAGAATCCCAGTGGAGAGAGGGGAACCGGCCAGGCAGAGACAGCAAGGGTGGTTCGTTGCTCCAGTGCCTTTCCGTTCACCTTCACACTCCTGGGCCAGACTACACTCAATCATAGGACCCACTGAAGAGATGAGTCTTCAGTAAAGACTTAAAGGTTGAGACCGCGTCTGCATCTCTCACATGGGTAGGCAGACCATTCCATAAAAATGGAGCTCTATAGGAGAAAGCCCTGCCTCCAGCTATTTGCTTAGAAATTCTAGGGACAATTAGGAGGCCTGCGTCTTGTGACCGTAGTGTACGTGTAGGTATGTACGGCAGGACCAAATCGGAAAGATAGGTAGGAGCAAGCCCATGTAATGCTTTGTAGGTTAGCAGTAAAACCTTGAAATCAGCCCTTGCCTTAACAGGAAGCCAGTGTAGGGAGGCTAGCACTGGAGTAATATGATCAAATTTTGGAGTTCTAGTCAGGATTCTAGCAGCCGTATTTAGCACTAACTGAAGTTTATTTAGTGCTTTATCCGGGTAGCCGGAAAGTAGAGCATTGCAGTAGTCCAACCTAGAAGTAACAAAAGCATGGATACATTTTTCTGCATCATTTGTGGACAGAAAGTTTCTGATTTTTGCAATGTTACGTAGATGGAAAAAAGCTGCACTTGAAACAGTCTTGATATGTTCTTCAAAAGAGAGATCAGGGTCCAGAGTAACGCCGAGGTCCTTCACAGTTTTATTTGCGACGACTGTACAACCATCAAGATTAATTGTCAAATTTAACAGAAGATCTCTTTCTTTCTTGGGACCTAGAACAAGCATCTCTGTTTTGTCCGAGTTTAAAAGTAGAATGTTTGCAGCCATCCACTTCCTTATATCTAAAACAGAGGCTTCTAGCGAGGGCAATTTTGGGGCTTCACCATGTTTCATTGAAATGTACAGCTGTGTGTCATCCGCATAGCAGTGAAATTTAACATTATGTTTCCGAATGACATCCCCAAGAGGTAAAATATATAGTAAAAACAATAGTGGTCCTAAAACGGAACCTTGAGGAACATCGACATTTACGGTTGATTTGTCAGAGGACAAACCATTCACAGAAACAAACTGATATCTTTCCGGACATATAAGATCTAAACCAGGCCAGAACTTGTCCGTGTAGACCAATTTGGGTTTCCAATCTCTCCAAAAGAATGTGGTGATCGATGGTATCAAAAGCAGCACTAAGATCTAGGAGCATGAGGACAGATGCAGAGCCTCGGTCTGACATCATTAAAAGGTCATTGACCACCTTCACAAGTGCAGTCTCAGTGCTATGATGGGGTCTAAAACCAGACTGAAGCGTTCCGTATACATTGTTTGTCTTCAGGAAGGCAGTGAGTTGCTGCGCAACAGCTTTTTCTAAAATGTTTGAGAGGAATGGAAGATTCGATATATGCCGATAGTTTTTTATATTTTCTGGGTCAAGGTTTGGCTTTTTCAAGAGAAGCTTTATTACTGCCACTTTTAGTGAGTTTGCTAGACATCCGGTGGATAGAGAGCCGTTTATTATGTTCAACATAGGAGGGCCAAGCACAGGAAGCAGCTCTTTCAGTAGTTTAGTTTGAATAGGGTCCAGTATGCAGCTTGAAGGTTTAGAGGCCATGATTATTTTCATCATTGTGTCAAGAGATATAGTACTAAAACACTTTAGTGTCTCCCTTGATCCTAGGTCCTGGCAGAGTTGTGCAGACTCAGGACAATTTAAAGAGGAGTCCGTAATTTGCTTTCTAATGATCATGATCTTTTCCTCAAAGAAGTTCATGAATTTATTACTGCTGAAGTGAAAGCCATCCTCTCTTGGGGAATGCTCCTTTTTAGTTAGCTTTGCGACAGTATCAAAAATACATTTCGGATTGTTCTTATTTTCCTCAATTAAGTTGGAAAAATAGGATGATCGAGCAGCAGTGAGGGCTCTTCGATACTGCACAGTACTGTCTTTCCAAGCTAGTCGGAAGACTTCCAGTTTGGTGTGGCGCCATTTCCGTTCCAATTTTCTGGAAGCTTGCTTCAGAGCTCGTGTATTTTCTGTATACCAGGGAGCTAGTTTGTTATGAAAAATGTTTTTAGTTTTTAGGAGTGCAACTGCATCTAGGGTATTGCGCAAAGTTAAATTGAGTTCCTCAGTTAGGTGGTTAACTGATTTGTGTCCTCTGATGTCCTTGGGTAGGCAGAGGGAGTCTGGAAGGGCATCAAGGAATCTTTGGGTTGTCTGAGAATTTATAGCACGACTTTTGATGCTCCTTGGTTGGGATCTGAGCAGATTATTTGTTGCGATTGCAAACGTAATAAAATGGTGGTCCGATAGTCCAGGATTATGAGGAAAAACATTAAGATCCACAACATTTATTCCATGGGACAAAACTAGGTCCAAAGTATGACTGTGGCAGTGAGTAGGTCCAGAGACATGTTGGACAAAACCCACTGAGTCGATGATGGCTCCGAAAGCCTTTTGGAGTGGGTCTGTGGACTTTTCCATGTGAATATTAAAGTCACCAAAAATGTGAATATTATCTGCTGTGACTACAATGTCCGATAGGAATTCAGGGAACTCAGTGAGGAACGCTGTATATGGCCCAGGAGACCTGTAAACAGTAGCTATAAAAAGTGATTGAGTAGGCTGCATAGATTTCATGACTAGAAGCTCAAAAAACGAAAAAGTCTTTTTTTTTTTTTTTGTAAATTGAAATTTGCTATCGTAAATGTTAGCAACACCTCCGCCTTTGCGGGATGCACGGGGGATATGGTCACTAGTGTAACCAGGAGGTGAAGCCTCTTAACACAGTAAATTCATCAGGCTTAAGCCATGTTTCAGTCAGGCCAATCACATCAGATTATGATCAGTGATTAGTTCATTGACTATAACTGCCTTTGAAGTGAGGGATCTAACATTAAGTAGCCCTATTTTGAGATGTGAGGTATCACGATCTCTTTCAATAATGGCAGGAATGGAGGAGGTCTTTATTCTAGTGAGATTGCTAAGGCGAACACCGCCATGTTTAGTTTTGCCCAACCTAGGTCGAGGCACAGACACTGTCTCAATGGGGATAGCTGAGCTGACTACACTGACTGTGCTAGTGGCAGACTCTACTAAGCTGGCAGGCTGGCTAACAGCCTGCTGCCTGGCCTGCACCCTATTTCATTGTGGAGCTAGGGGAGTTAGAGCCCTGTCTATGTTCGTAGATAAGATGAGAGCACCCCTCCAGCTAGGATGGAGTCTGTCACTCCTCAACAGGCCAGGCTTTGTCCTGTTTGTGGGTGAGTCCCAGAAAGAGGGCCAATTATCTACAAATTCTATCTTTTGGGAGGGGCAGAAAACAGTTTTCAACCAGCGATTGAGTTGTGTGATTCTGCTGTAGAGCTCATCACTCCCCCTAACTGGGAGGTGGCCAGAGACAATTACTCGATGCCGACACACCTTTCTAGCTGATTTACACGCTGAAGCTATGTTGCGCTTGGTGACCTCTGACTGTTTCATCCTAACATCGTTGGTGCCGACGTGGATAACAATATCTCCATACTCTCTACACTCGCCAGTTTTAGCTTTAGCCAGCACCATCTTCAGATTAGCCTTAACGTCGGTAGCCCTGCCCCCTGGTAAACAGTGTATGATCGCTGGATGATTCGTTTTAAGTCTAATACTGCGGGTAATGGAGTCGCCAATGACTAGGGTTTTCAATTTGTCAGAGCTAATGGTGGGAGGCTTCGGCGTCTCAGACCCAGTAATGGGAGGAGTAGAGACCAGAGATGGCTCGGCCTCTGACCTAGACTCACTGCTTAATGGGGAGAAGCGGTTGAAAGTTTCTGTCGGCTGAATGAGCGCCACCGGTTGAGCATTCCTACAGCATTTCCCTCCAGAAGCCATGAGAAAGTTTTCCGGCTGCGGGGACCGTGCAAGGGGATTTATACTAACGTTACTATCTGTACTTACTGGTGGCACAGACGCTGTTTCATCCTTTCCTACACTGAAATTACCCTTGCCTAACGATTGCATCTGAAGCTGGGCTTGCAGCACAGCTATCCTCGCCATAAGGCGATCATTCTCCTGTATATTATGAGTACAGCGTCTGCAATTAGAAGGCATCATGTTACTTATCTTCGGCTGTTGGAGGTCCTGACGAACTATGTCCAGATAAAACATCCGGAGTGAAAAAGTTGAATGAAAAAATGTTGAGTGAGGGAAAAACCAAAAATATAAACGTAATTAAAATGTAAAAACTGTAAAGTTGTCAGGTAGCAAAGTAAGGTTGGCAACAAAAACGCACAGCAGCACGTAAACAAGTCTGCAAGTTGTGACCGGAAATGACGGGAGCACAGCACATAGACTGACATACCCAAGACGACTCAAAACTTTAATCGCCGCTAAAAAGGATTCTACAAAGTATTGACTCAGGGGTGTGAATACTTATGTAAATTAGATATTTCTGTCTTTCATTTTCAATAAATTTGCAAAAATATCTAAAAACCAGTTTCACTGTCATTAGGGGGTATTGTGTGTAGACTGGGTGAGAGAAAACATTTAATCCATTGTGAATTCAGGCTGTAACACGACCAAATGTGGAATAAGTCAAAGGGTATGAATACTTTCTGAATGCACTGTAATGACCAACCACTAGCCTTGAGCAAAGCCAGTGGTTCTATGTACAGTGTCTTCAATAAGGATTCATACCCCTTGAGTCTTTCTGGGTAAGTCTCTAAGAGCTTTGCACACCTGGATTGTAGAATGTTTGCATTATTCTTTTAAAAATTCTTCAAGCTCTGTCAAGTTGGTTGTTGATCATTGCTAGACAGCCATTTTCAAGTCTTGCCATAGATTCCCAAGCCGATTTAAGTCAAAACTGTAACTAGGTCACTCAATAACATTCATTGTTGTTGTGGTAAGCAACTCCAGTGTGTATTTGGCCTTGTGTTTAAAGTTATTGTCCTGCTGAAAGGTGAATTCGTCTCCCAGTGTTTGCTGAAAGCAGACGGAACCAGGTTTTCCTCTAGGATTTTGCCTGTGCCTTGCTCTATTACGTTTATTTTTATCCAAACAAACTCTGTAGTCCTTGCCGATGACAAGCATACCTATAACATTATGGAGCCACTACCATGCTTGAAAATATGAAGAATGTTGCTCAGTTATGTGTTGTATTGGATTTGACCCATCTTAACACTTTTTATTCAGGACAAAATTTAATTGCTTTGCCAATTTTATTTTGCAGTATTACTTTAGTTCCTTGTTGCAAACAGGATGCATGTTTTTAAATATTTGTATTCTGTACAGTCTTCCTTCTTTTCAATCTGTCAATTAAATTAGTATTGTGGAGTAACTACAATGTTGTTGATCCATCCAGTTTTCTCCTTTCACAGCCATTAAACTCATAACTGTTTTATAGTCACCATTGGCCTCATGGTGAAATCCTTGAGCAGTTTCATTCCTCTCCGGCAACTGAGTTGGGAAGGACGCCTATATCTTTGTAATGACTTGGTGTATTGATACACCATCAAAAGTGTAATTAATAACTTCACCATGCTCAAAGGGATATTCAATGTCTGCTTCTTTTTTTACCCATCTACCAATAGTTCTTAAATTCAAGCCGTAACACAACAACATTTTGAAAAAGTTGAGGGTTGTGAAAACTTTATACACGTCAGCTACCACAGCAGGTGAAATCACTGCAACATTTAAAAAAGAGCTGAAGTCAGTTTTAGAGTCAGTGGCTAGTAATAAGCTAGGCAGAAATATATCAAAAACTTAAAGCTTTGTATTTGAGACAAATAATTCATTAAACCATAAACCTCATCTGAGTCTTGTAATGAATAATGTGGCAATTGAGCAAGTTAAGGAGACTAAACTGCCGGGTGTAATCCTAGATTGTAAACTGTCATGGTCAAAACATATTGATGCAACTGTAGCTAAGATGGGGAGAGGTCTGTTCGTAATAAAGCGCTACTCTGATTTCTTGACATCACAATCAACTAAACAAGTCCGATAGGCCCTAGTTTTATCGCACCTGGACTACTGCCCAGTTATATGGTCAAGTGGCACAAAGAAGGACATAGGCAATTTACAGTTAGCCCAGAAAGAGCAGCCCTCCTGGCCTTTAATTGTACACGGAGAGCTAATATCAATAACATGCATGTCAATCTCTACTGGCTCAAAGTAGAGGAGAGATTGACTGCATCCCTGCTTGCCTTTGTGAGAGGTATTGACATGTTGAAACCACGAACTGTCTGTTCAAACAGCTACTACACTGCTCAGACACCCATACATACCCCACAAGACAGTCCAGAACAAACTGGGAAGTGCACAGTACTACATAGAGCCATGTCTACATGGAACTCTCTTCCACATCAAGTAACTCAAGCGAGAAATAAAATCTGATAAAAAACCCTGATAAAACAGCACCTCACGGCACAACTCGGACTGTGAAGAGACACACTCATACGCACACACACTCTAACACGCACTCTACATACACATTCTATTGTACATTTTATATTATACATTTGTGATAATTAAGTAATAATGTCTTATATGATGTATTATTTTGTTTGTGATGTAGGCTGTTGTTTTGTTTTGTTGTGATGTAATTGTTTTATTCCAGTTTGGAATCCAAGATGAGAAGCTGCTGCCTTGGCTAATGGGTATCCTAATAAATACAAAATACTAAAATAGTGGTAGTAGTAGTAGCTGTTGTAGTTGTAGTAGTAGTAGTAGCAGGAGCAGTAGTAGTAGTAGTGTAGTAGTAGTAGTAGTAGTAGTAGTAGTAGCTGTAGTAGTAGTAGTAGTAGGATGTGGCATGCCACATCACAAGTACGTTTTAATTTCACATGCACGTTTTAATTTCACAAGATCGTCACTTGAAAGCAGCCAAAGTTACCCGTATTCTTACTTCAACATTCTTCTCAGACTTTTACTTATCTTTCTTTAACACTATTTACACCTTCAAAAGATTGGTAGCTGAAAGTTGGTGAAAGTTGTTCATAACAATTAATTTTTTTGTAAGTATCAGTAGTAGTGGTAGTAGTAGTAGCAATAGTAGCAGTAGTAGTAGCAGTAGTAGCATTAGTAGTAGTAGTAGTAGTAGTTGTTGTAGTAGTAGTAGTTGTAGGAGCAGTAGTAGTAGTAGCTGTTGTAGTAGTAGGAGGAGGAGCAGTAGTAGTAGTAGTAGCTGTTGTAGTTGTAGCTGTTGTAGTAGTAGTATTAGTAGCTGTTGTAGTTGTAGTAGTAGCTGTTGTAGTTGTTGTAGTAGTAGTAGGAGAAGTAGCAGTAGTAGTAGTAGTAGTAGTTGTTGTAGTAGTAGCTGTTGAAGTAGTTGTAGTAGTAGCTGTTGTAGTAGCTGTTGTATTAGTAGAGGTAGTAGTAGTAGTAGTAGTTGGAGCAGTAGTAGTAGTAGTAGTAGTAGTAGTAGGAGCAGTAGGAGCAGTAGCAGTAGTAGTAGTAGTAGTTGTAGTAGTAGCTGTTGAAATAGTTGTAGTAGTAGCCGTTGTAGTTGTAGTAGTAATAGCTGTTGTAGTAGTAGTAATAGTAGTAGTAGTAGCAGTAGTAGCAGTAGTAGTAGTAGTAGTAGTAGCTGTTGTAGTAGTAGTAATAGGAGCAGTAGCAGTAGTAGTAGTAGTAGTAGTAGTAGTAGTAGTAGTAGTAGTAGTAGCTGTTGTAGTAGTTGTAGTAGTAGTAGGAGGAGCAGTAGTAGTAGTAGCTGTGGTAGTTGTAGCTGTTGTAGTAGTAGTATTAGTAGCTGTTGTAGTTGTAGCTGTTGTAGTAGTAGTATTTGTAGCTGTTGTAGTTGTAGTAGTAGCTGTTGTAGTTGTTGTAGTAGTAGTAGTAGTAGTAGTAGTAGTAGTAGGAGCAGTAGCAGTAGTTGTAGTAGTAGTTGTAGTAGTAGCTGTTGTAGTAATTGTAGTAGTAGCCGTTGTAGTAGTAGCTGTTGTAGTAGTAGTAGTAGTAGTTGTAGTAGTAGTAGTAGTAGTAGTAGGAGCAGTAGCGGTAGTAGTAGCAGTAGCAGCAGCTGAGTGATTCTTTTTACAGAAATGGATTTATACAGTTTGTCCTAGCACAGTATGATAATGGTAGTCACAATAAAAAAGCTAAGGTGTACCAAGGGTATGCGGAGGTGTGAATGACTGACTTGTATGGGTTGGAACAGGCAAAAACAGCCTATGCAATTCAAGGGGAAAGTAGTATAAACAACTGAAGTGATAATGGGAGAGTGCTAGGAATTAATAGGTGATAGTTAACCAATATGATATTGTAACCAAATGGTAATGACAAGGGAAGCATGGTAGAGAGGTGGTAATAGAGACACAGCTTATGAGTGACACCTCTGAGGGCAACTTCTGTTCCTCTCTGAATTAGATAAGAAGCTGAGGAGAAGAAGATGACTTAGTGAAGCATTAGTGCATGGGCCGCTCATTAAACCACACATAGTGTTAATCAGGGCATGAAGGTGCCTAGTGAAGAGGGTACAAGCTAAATTATGTATCTCACAATCTATTTTAATAAAGCTGCACATGGAAACATTTGAGAGTTGAATGCTTCTCACTCGATTATCTTAGGAGGATGTGTAAATGCACACTGAATCTGACAAACACACTTTGTTTTAGCTGCCCACACATAATGTATCACACAGAAACCACAGAAAAATATGCAATTAAATGTATTTTACAATTAATAAACATTGTTGTGTTTCCATAATGTTGGCTTGCCTAATTAAATTTGTAAAAATTAAGAGTGTGGGGCCACACTTTAAATTTAAACCTTTTCTCCATCTCAAGATGCAATTAAAACCCGTCAATTTACTTCGATAGGAGTCGCTACAATGCGTTCTGTCAGATCACCTGGCATTATGCTGACCTCACCAGACATTGATTATGGCATCAGCCAATTATAAATGTTGACGTAGATGGATGTGAACAAACACTTTTCCATAACATCGTCCTTAACAAAGTCAAGCACTCTCGTTATCATCCTACAGATGGCAGCATTGCAGTAGAAGTGTTATATAGTTATATTAAAGAAGTTTTCGCGAGTCCGGACTCAAACCCACATTGGCGTGCATCCACACTAGAGGAAAGTTTATCGTTCTACAGTACACCTGTCAATCAACTGATCGCCACATCCTACTGCATGCTGTATGGCTATTAATAAGGTGGTAGCACAATACCATTCAGTGCTTTCAGGGTGTGTTCATTGTCATAGTGACAACTGCAAATAATAATTCAATATACATACAATCAAAAATAATGTTTTTAAATGTAGCAATTCAACAGAACATGCAGTTTAGCCTGCTGTTAATAAAAATGTAGTTATTTGTTACATTTGACTGTGTGTAAAACCTAGCAGTACTACCTATTTCTCTGAGAGTGAGGTTGATATATAGCATTTTGCAAAAAAAACATGATTATTTGTTTCTCTGAAATGAAACCATCAAGTGATCGATTTTTAACAAATACATGTCTGTCATCAAACAACCCCATGTCATGAAAATATAATTTATTTAATTAAATAATAAAAGCTCATTTACCAACATTTCTGAAAATGGAAATATAGCGTAAGGTAATGGAACTCTTCATGTGCTGTATGATGCTTCTCGGCCTCCATTGGTCAAATAATTCATTCTGATAAACTGTCGCCCCGAGATGATAAAATTTTAATCTGAATTTTAGAACATACATTTTGTTGCACTCAAGCCCAAGTACCATCAAATGCATTTAATTCCTTGGTCTTATTCTATCTCATAATTAGTTCAGTTTTGCGACACATTTGAAACTTTAGCATGCAGACAACATCACTGTCACATTTTCTTTCATAGAACAAAATCTTGGATGATTGGACTGTCACCATGACATACACATGTGATAACCAATGAAACACAACTATGGACTATGTTAAACCACACATTCATCCTATCTTTTGATTAGAGGATGTTTACAAGCTATCACATTAGGGAGGTTTAGCCCAGAGAAAAGAGCACACATAAGAAATGGATGCACTCCTCAGGAGAAAATCAATGCACCCTTAATAACAGATCGTTAGTGACTCTGTAAGGGGAGCGCTTTTAATGTAAACAGCTCACTCTCACCTAAGGACGAAGACCGATATCACACCAGGCTACATGTACAGATATTGGATCTTCATTTTATCACCCTGTTACAGGAGAACTTTCTGGAAATGTTAAACTTGTAGTGTATTTGAGGTTTAAAAAAGGCTTCTGAACTTTGTAATTTCCACTTAGAAATTTCAGACTTGATTTTCCCATGAGAAAAATATATCAACTCCTGCAAAAATGTCTATGAATTATAATCCACATAACAATTCTCATTTTCTGTTGCTGCAGGATTAATTTCCTGCTGTAGAAAGCTGGCTCAAAATAAGATCTTCATACTGACCGATTGTCATGATCACCATCACTGATTCAACAGTCTGTATCTGCAGTATTTCTTCTACATGTTTTATAACCCGAAGTAGCAGTAGCAGGATATCCAAAGAGACGCCACAGCATGATGAGATTCCCTTTTTTGTCTGTGCGTTTGCTTATTTAATGATGTGCGTTCAAAGGGTTAGTATACATGTATGTATTCTGTTTGGACACAGAGTTGTTTAATTCCATAGGGTGTCTAGAGAGCTGACACCTTTGTTTAAACTTTTTGGAAGTGAACACCATGATTTACTCAGACCCCTTAACTGCTCTGTTATGGGTCAATGTGAAGTGGCTAGATTCTAAATAGATACGCCTCTGGATTTGTATACACAATCGCCAGCTCCTGAATGTTCATTTGCTGTGTTCCAGCTTGCTTTTATGACTTCCCTAGTTTTGCCTCAAGCACTTTGGCGGCTGGTGGGAAGACTCAATTCTGGTCAATTGCAGTTAAAACCAAATTAAAACCACAATTTTCTACACCATTTCTAACCAGATGGGTTGTTGTCAGACACTTTCAGTAAAAATATTTTTTCCTCTCTCTCTCCCTCTCTCTCTGTCCCTCTCTGCAGCCTCTGCCATGCGGCGCCGCTGGCTTATGGTGCCTCTGCTCATGCAGGTGTGGCTGGCAGCATCTCCGTCCCTCAGCGAGCGTCCATGCCCCAAGAGCTGTCGCTGCGATGGGAAAATTGTCTACTGTGAGTCCAGCGGTTTCCGCGATGTGCCCAAGAACCTCTCAGGGGGCTGCCAAGGCCTGTCCTTACGCTACAACAGTCTGGTCAGTCTCAGAGCTGGACAGTTTGTGGGCCTCAACCAGCTCATCTGGCTCTACTTAGACCACAACTACATTGCCTCTGTAGACGTACTGGCTTTCCAAGGCGTCCGAAGGCTCAAGGAGCTGATCCTGAGCTCAAACAAGATCACAATGCTCCACAACACCACTTTCCACCCTGTACCCAACCTCCGCAACCTGGACCTGTCTTACAACAAACTGGCGTCTCTGCAGCCGGGCCAGTTCCAGGGCCTCCGCAAGCTCCTCAGCCTGCACATGCGCTCCAACTCCTTGAAAAGCATTCCTGTGCGTTTGTTCCAGGACTGCAGAAACCTGGAGTTCCTGGACCTGGGCTACAACCGCCTGCGCAGCATCACACGCAACGCCTTCTCAGGCCTGCTGAAGCTGACCGAGCTGCACCTGGAGCACAACCAGTTCTCCAAGATAAACTTTTCCCACTTCCCACGCCTCTACAACCTGCGGGCGCTATACCTGCAGTGGAACCGCATCCGCTCCATGAGCCAGGGCCTGACCTGGACCTGGACCTCCCTGCAGAAGCTGGACCTGTCTGGAAATGATCTGCAAGAGGTGGATGCTACGGTCTACCAATGCCTGCCCAACCTTCAAACACTCAATCTGGATTCCAATAAGCTGACCAACGTGTCCCAGGAGACAGTGTCTGCCTGGATCTCTCTGACCACCATCAGCCTGGCGGGGAACGTGTGGGACTGTGGCCCTGTGGTCTGCCCCCTGGTGGTCTGGCTGAGGAACTTCAAGGGGAACAAGGAGAACAACATGATCTGCGCTGCCCCCAAGGAAGCCCAGGGAGAGAAGGTCATGGATGCCGTTGACACCCACAGTGTGTGTCAGGATAACGCAATTACACCCCTCACGGCCAGCGCCCCACCCACCCCATCTAATGACCCAGACCAGACAGAGCGCCGCCCTGTCTACCCCACACCACCCACACAAGGTGGGAAGAGGGGGGAGGGATTCAGAGGAGGCCCTACTTCTCCAGCTGTTACCTCGGTCGTGGCGCCACCACCTGAACAGTTTGAGCCTGTGTCCTTTCACAAGATAGTGGCGGGGAGTGTTGCCCTGTTCTTGTCTGTGGTGATGATCCTGTTGGTGATCTACGTTTCATGGAAGCGCTATCCCAGCAGCGTCAAGCAGCTGCAGGAGCACTCGGCCGCAGCTCGCAAGCGCCGGAAAAAAGCCAGAGAGACGGAGCGCACGCTGAGTTCCCCACTGCAGGAGTACTATGTGGACTACAAGCCCACCAATTCGGAGGCCATGGACGTGCTTGTCAATGGGACTGGCTCCTGCACCTACACCATCTCAGGCTCCAGGGAATGCGAGGTATGACCCACACCATCCGCCACCCCTCCTAATCAAATCTCTTCCACAGCGAGGCAACCTGAGGTAAATGTTTACACTGCTTTTGATAGATATTACATCAGTGGCTTTATTTCCATATCTCCCCTCTTGGATTGGCTGTAGCTTTGTTTTGGTAAGGAATGGTGTGTTCTTTTTGGGATGTTGGTGTCGCTATCCTTGCCTTGAGTAGTTTTCATTGAGGTCAAAGAAGAGTTTTGGTATTCACTTACACCCTTGTCTCTGTTAAGAGGAAAATTGTGTTGAAATGCAATAAGTACAACCGATTAGATTTCCTATCCTGAATAATTTCACTAGCTTGTTTGTGATAAGTTACAGTTTTTTCCCATGTATTCTGAGAGGTGGATTCAATTGCTTATTTAGGTGTAGTTTTTACCCTACAAAATGCCAAAGGCATTTTTTGTTTGTGTTTATCATATCTCAGTTCTGTTTTCAATTAGCCACTTTGTTTGTGGAGAGATTCATCCCTAGACACTTGGAATGATAATGGACACTGTTGTGACAGCAAGAAGATTCCCTCTCCACTGATGACTTCATCCTACACCTATTATAGCACAGACTCACAATGGATGCCGGTAAACACTTCTATGCCTCTCTTTCGTCGTCTTACACTCATACCTACAGGTGGTGAGCACACACGACACACACACACACACTAGACAAACAAACACACACACACAGCACACATAAATCACAATACATGTACTTCTACAAATATTCATTGTCTAAAACTTCCATAAGGAGTGCCACTGCTTGGGAATGTTTGAATTCACTGGGCAAATTAATAATTAGAAAAACAAAAAGGTAAAACACATTTTATGGAGAGTGTGGCACTGTGGGACAAAGTCCAGTTCTTCTCTCTCTTTTGGAATCACCTTGTTTTTGACAACATAGTAGAATCTCAACAGATAGAAACTAAGCATACATTTCACATCATTTAAACGTTTCCATTTGCTCCTACTGTTTGTTTCGTCCTCTAAGTTGCATCACCCAAAAAAAAGTTTGTTTATTTTTAGAACTGCATTTTATAAAGTGTTGTTTTCATCAGATAACTCGTAAATGGTCTTCAGTCAGATCTGGTTAAACTGGTCTTGGATCAGTGTTTCAAGGCTTATTCTCTGTGTTCACTGTGACCGTTTAGCTCTGATGCTGTTAAAGTGTCATTTTGTATTCTGACGTTTGCCTTTGAAGACAGTGTGTTTGTTTGTCTGTCTGGCTGTGGATTTTATGACTTTGGTGATTGGGCCCACTCATATGCTTTTTTATATGCTGTGTTATGCAATATGTTACTCTTACAAGATAGGGAATTGCTCAAATGGGTCTTCAACAAGTTCAAAGGAAAAGGGATACACTAATATTCCACTGCAATTTCAGGTAATTGTTCCTTTCTTCTTTTGGACAACTCTCGTATTTATTCAGGCCTGAAAATGTGACAAGCAAAACCGTGTTTGCTAAGAGGATACAAAAAAACATACATTTGACATTACAGTGTTCCTGTATGTTTATTTCTCATAAAAACCAAGATCATTAAGTCAGATTGTTAATTGCTTGAACAGCATCACACCACAAACACTTGCCGGTGGCAAAAAATCGGTCTGCAATTCAGCAGGCAAGCTGAACTTAGATGGTAGTGTCTTTAGTTGACAATTAGGCATGCGGGGGACTTCAAACACTCACCGTTAGTGAGAGAATATCTCTCTCATCCTCCTAATCCTGTCTCTTACACACTGTGGTTCTGTGCCGTCGCTTTTCACAATGCCTTTTGATCCGTGCTTAATGAGGGTGTTAGATCACCAATATAGCAATTGGATTACCTGGAAAAGAAGCAAAGACTGCTCTCTTCCTTAAAATTTTCCACAAGGCGACCCAAGTGCATCTTTATTGGTACTCTCCACTTATATATTCCCTACCTAATTTGCTTTCTCTCCTTGTCCCTCTTCCTCATGTTATTATCTCTACAACTTCCATTCTTGTTCTCTTCTCGCCGTCTGGCTTGGTGGTCACCATTTTCTCCCTTTATTTCCATTTAAAATCCACTTTTCAAAGCCTTAAACTTATTTTATTGAAGCCTCTAGACTTATTTTACAACATGATGAGCCACTGGGCTTTTGCATTCATTGCATGTGTTTTAATTGTTTATGCAGTTATGTAGCTGTTTGCTTCCACTAGTAGTGCAAGCCTTTTTCTCCTCCGGACAAAAATAACCTTGTCAGGTTATTGTGGCTGACAGTGCCATTAGAGTCATCCCGGGCTGGAGGCACGGCAGCCTGAAGAGTTGTGAGACAGGCATAACAGACAGGCTAGCTGGCAGGTAGGCAGACAGGCAGTAGGCTGGCAGCAAGACAGGCAGAGAGACAGGTAGAACAGTAGACTGGCAGCCAGACAGGCAGAGAGACAAGTAGAACAGTAGACAGGCAGAGAGACAGGTAGAACAGTAGACAGGCAGAGAGACAGGTAGAACAGTAGACTGGCAGAGAGACAGGTGGAACAGTAGACTGGCAGCGAGACAGGCAGAGAGACAGGTGAAACTAGGTAAGCTGGAAGGGCAGGATACATAGAAGGTAGGAAACTTGACACACAGACAGGAAAGGCAGTTAGGCAGGCCGAAAAATCAGCAGCCATCCAGACTAGACAGATAGATTGGCAGGGCTGGGTCCACACATACACAAAGATAGCTCTCCACAGACAGCTGTCCATCCTGTGATCACCGCCAGCTCAAAGCTTTTTTTTGCCAGATCAGAGGTCTTTAAAGCAAGTCCAGCAGATTGGCATGGTTTCCTCTGTGGCTGGATCAAACTGCAAGGCAAAAGAGGAAACAACAGACAGAATTAAAGGACAGATCCTATCAAACCAATGTCAAATCCTTTTGCCCAATTCAGACCGGGTCAGTAAGTATGTCTGTAACTTATTGAGGCCAGCTGTGCTGAATTTATCATGATCTGACACACTTTGGCTGCTTTTACACAATTGGACTGCGTTTACACAGGCGTTTACACAGACAGGCCAATTTTTCCACTAATTGGTCTTTGAAATGGGCTGCCTGTGTTAGCGCAGGCTAACGTTACTATTCATAGATTCACTTTTGATGAATATATATAGTAGATAAATCCATGGTTTCCTGCTTATGGTGAAAGACACAGTTGCTGCGTTTACACAGGCAGCCAAATTCTGATATTTTTTTCACTAATTGGTCTTTTGACCAATCACATCAGATCTTTTCAAATTAGATATTTTTCAGAGCTGATCTGATTGGTCAAAAGACCAATTTGTGAAAAAAAACATCAGAATTAGGCTGCCTGTGTAAATACAGCCAGTTTCACAGTTCAAAAACCTTCCTCCTGTGCGTAGGTGTGTGTCTCTGCTTGAGTGCATGTGCAGGATATGCACACGTGGGCACATACAAGAAACCTTTCGCTCTCCTGCAAGGCTATTCTTAGAGGTCTCATATCTTTGTTTTTCCACCCTTTTCCTATGCTTCTTCAAGCACACATTATTTTTAGTGAATTACCTATCTATCATTCGCCCCAGTCAGGCTCCTGCTCTATGGCAAGTACTGCTGCTGCTACTGCTGCTGCATAGACTCTAATGCCGTTTGGCTGCCTTCCACTGCAGGAAAATGCATGCCACTCACAACTGATGAGCTCTATTCTCCCTGCAAGGGTATAGTATTCTACCCTCACATGTCCAGTGTGTAGCTTTTTCACATCATAGGAACGGGATAGATTCAGACACACGTTTGAAGTCTCTTACCATCTCAAAAAACTGTGTTTTCATCAATGTCATGCATCCCCAGGCATTGACTAGCATGGATGTGTGCAAGAGAGAGAGAGAGAGAGATGGGGTGGGAGAGGGAGGAAGAGAGGGAGCGGAAGAGAAGGGAGAGAGAGCAACAGAAGGGTGGCGAGAGAGGTAAAGGGAGAGAGGGGGAGAAAGAGAGGGGGGAGAGAGAGAGAGAAAGACACTCACTCACACACACACATTCTCTAGAGATATATGGCCTATGAAGCGACCCTGAGGGTACTCCTTGCATACATGGAATATATTTGAAGGCTGTCTTTCACTATGAAATATAATGGTGCCTCTTATCGATTGGATTAGCAAGGTAATACAATTTTTTTTTTTTTACAAAACCGACAATGGATTCGTTTGGGATTGATTGTGCCATGAAGCCAGCAAGTACACTTAGGGACCAGAGCCCCTCCGTCCAACTCATTGATCGCCTCTTGAAATGTGAGGAAGATCATAGATAATGCTGATAATTAAAGATGGGATACATAATGCAGAATTCCACTCAGGCCTTTTTTACTTGTATTTAATCATGTACTGTATATCATTAGGGGCCGGAAATTACAGTGATGGTACATCAACAACTGTTTAGAAGCAGCTATTTGTAACCAACTCGTGTGGGTGTATGTGGATATTTTCACAATAAGCCTCCATACCCACCAACCTCTATAGGGGGGGAACTATCCCACAATGCCCCTCTCACAGTGTCATTTGGTACGTTCTGATTGTTTTTGCACCAATGGCCTATCAATCTTGCTTCATTTACAGTGATTGAGATATAATACCAGCAGCTGTTTAGCCTTTGATGGCAGCGTCTGTAGAGGGTATTGAGTTTGTAGAGTCTGACTCTGAAAGGATGAGACTTCTGCTTTCTCTTTTCAGACCATTCATCAGGCCATTCACTTTACTATATGTCTTATTAAGATGAGTGGACATGTTCCTTTTTGCTCTGGGACGTTCCTATCTAAAGTGGGACACGTTCCAAAATTCAGCGTAATCAGTGCAAAGGGAGCTGCGCTTTTAATCACTCCACACCACACACACCATCTCTCTCTCTCTCTCTCTCTCTCTCTCTCTCTCTCTCTCTCTCTCTCTCTCCTCTCTCTCTCTGTCTCTGTGTGTCTCTCTTGCAGTCTCATGCATCTAATGCATTTCTGATTTGCTACTGTAGCTTCTCAACACTGACACAATTCAGCTGGATGGGCTCCCACTTGATAGGGTAGTGAGGGCTCTATGGTCATAATACCTTGAGTTATGTCTTTGCACACAAAAGAGGGTAACAAAAAGGTATATTTTCTTATGGAAGCCGTGACTAGTGTGGGTGTCTTTGTGGTTTTGACCCACGGACGTGGCCTAGTGGCACGTCCGTGGCATTTCCATGTCGGAGCAGAGAGATAAACCATCCACCTTCACATTAAAGGATTAGCCTGATAATACCGTTTTTTTCTTCTTCAATTGTTTAAAAATCAAGGCTCACTATTTCCATTTGCACATAATAATGGGCATGCCAAGGGCAGTAATCAACAGTCAGTGGACTATCCAGATTTAGGTTAACAAATTGATGTTTTGTACCTTTGACCGCTATAGATGATGAAAGTGGATTAATCCATGCGGTAGACAGTAGAGATTATAACTGTTGGCTTGAACCTGGTTGTCAGTTGAAGCGTGAATTAGATCACCAATTTCACAAAAATACCAGCAGACACTTATAAAATGTTCAGGCTGTTATATCTGCATGTACGCAAAAAAACAGTATGAACAGTTTCAAAGTGATTATGTTTACCTGTTCATTAATTCTACTTCAAAGAGGCGATAAAGGAAAAGTGGGGTTAGGTGGAAATACATGAGCTGAAAGATGGAACAATTTAAACGAAAGTTGGAAAGGTGACAGGAGAGGGGAGAGGAGCAGAGAGATGCAGAGGTAGAAAGAGAGACAGAGAGAGATAGATGGATGGATAGTCGGCGGGAGAGAGAGGAAAGGGACATGCTGTACATAGTTCTCACTGACCTGAGAGGCGCAGCCTGTTTGATTTAGTGCCAATCACAGTTTTTAATGACTGCGCGGTGCATCATAATTTATTGGGATTATCATAAACTTGTGCTGGGATCTGGTGCAAGGGCACTTGTGCCTCCCCCTCAAAATGAATTACTCGCTACCAGCCCGGCCGTCAATCAGGCCAGAAATAGCAGACTCCAGCTTTTTTCCACTTTGTTTTTCCTAAACCTTTCCCAGCATCTTGGCAAAACCAGGAACCTGATAAATATTCATTCCATCATACTCCACCATGGAGAGGATGGAGTGGACCAAGAATGTTAGGTGGGGAAGGTCTGAGAGGGCTTGGCTGTTCTCTGTGTCTTTGTGGCCAGTGAAATTAACCTATGGAACACTCAGCATCTCAAAAGCCCCTCCCTCTGTTTTGATCATGCAGTGTGATCCAAGAGCCATTGAAAGTCTCATCTTGAATGCAGTGGGAGGCTTTATTCAGTATTTCCAAGTAGGCCATTTTCCTCTCCCTGGAACTTAGCTGCAAGTAGATTATCGGTTATGAGCATTGGGCCAGTAACTGAAAGGTCGCTGATTCGAATCCCTGAGCCAGAAAGGTGGAAAAATGTGCTGATCTGCCCTTGAGCAAGGCAGTTAATCCCCAACAACAACTGCTCCCCTGGCGCCCATGACATCGATTAAGGCAGCCCCCCCCCCGCACCTCTCTGATTCAGGGGGGTTGTGTTAAATAAGGAAGACACATTTCGGTGTGCAGTTGACTAGGTATCCCCTTATCCCACTTGCATAAACTGGGTTTTGATGAATTGATAATAAATGAATGTACTAAGGGTTGGCAGTAGAGGGGGAACAGCTGGGGCAGGATTGTTGAAGAAGCTTTTCGAGAGACCTGAACTGTCCGTGGAACACTTGAGGTTGGATAAATGTTTTTGACCTAATCAAGAAGGATTTTAATTGGTTGCTTTATGGTTTCCATGTGGTTAATACCATTCCATTCACTCCATTCCAGCAATTACTTTGAGCTGTCCTCCCCTCAGCAGCCTCCTGTGATACTCCTTCAGTGCTTAGTGTGTGAGGTCATGACTTCATCTATTTCCTGCCCCTATGATGGGTTCTGGCAGTGCATCTGGTGAGGAGAGAGTATTGCACTAGACGTTTTTTCCCTCGATTCTCCTCTGAGTCTCCCGTAGGCTGAGACAGCCATGCATTTAGTGTTAGCTTGTTTTTCTCCTCAGATTATTGGCCTACGATTTATGTGTTTACCTGTGGTAAAGCTCCCATGGCCCCTGGTGCAGGCCAAGGCATGGCGACAAACATGCACATTCCAATAGGTCCTGCCTCTCTCTAAATAGTAGAAAGCAGATTATTCAGATGACGTTCCTATCAGTCCTAGACTATGGCAAAATCATCTATATGAACACAGCTGTGTTTGGGCCAAGGGGACCTGGTGGGGGGGGCTGGCGCTGAGCACAGTGGGAGTATGAGAGGCAGGCAGACTCTAAGCCTAATTAATCTAGCCTCCCTTAATTAGCCTATGTCCCCTCTATTATGTTCTTTCTCTCCCATTTCCTCTCTCTCTCTCTCTCTCGCTCTCTCTCTCTCTGTCTCTCTGTCTGTCTGTTTTGCCATCTTTCTCCCTCTGCCTGTGAGGATGGTGACAATATGCTGCGAGGTGATAAACAAGCTCTTTTCGCTGTGGAGGGCAGCTTAAGCGGAGGGCGTAGGTGTCTGAGCTGTCGCCTGTGTTGCCACGAGAGAATGAGACAAAAGCCCAGCTGTAGAGCTACGGGTGTTTTGGCTTTGCATTGTTTTGGGGGAGATCTTCGGCGTGTCTCGTGAGGCAGCTGGTCATTGTGTGGTGTGATGGCACCGAGGCCCGAACACTGCACCTCCCGGCATGTTCGTGTCGATTACTAATGCATCACTTCGGTGGTCCACCGCCCATGCCATTGGTGAACACAGAGAGAGAGTGGCCTCCAGCTAGACTGGAGCGGCAGGTTCTGTCTGTGCCGAGCATAATGATGGCTTTAGTCTGTTATTCCACAGCAGCCCTCCCTGACCAATCAGCCTGAGTGTACGTTGACTGCTAATCATGACTAACTGTTGACATTGTCTAGCGACATTCTGCATTTTTTATGAACTTCATGATTCATTCTGATCATGAGCTGGTTTTCTCCTTGTTAAATGTCTTCAGTGGAGTTTGATGCCCTATTAAAGATGGGGTAGGTGGAAATGATACAAGTGTTGATATAAGACTTGGCTATTTAAAGCTAAAATAAAAACACTATATACAGGTGTAGTGCCCACTTTATGCCCATTTTAACTTGAAAGATATCAATATTAACTAATTTATCAGCATAGCACTTGATAGTACTCTGATAGTAATCTGCTAAATGACTTAAATGTAAATGTAAATAGTACTCATGGTAACACAGCATTATGATATTAACTTGCATGTCAATTTATTATTACACGTGCTAAATCAATAACCAGTTCTTCATGGTTCTCATTGAAAGATCAGGCATTAGAAAAAGGTTACGAATGTAAAACTTGGCTATTTCTTGGTGTTTAATTGCCTACATGCATCTAAAAGACAGCTCCCAGCCCACCTCCGCCCCATTTGATATATAAAAAAGCCTAAATGAAAAATAGTGCTGAATAGATGATGATAATTAAATGAAGCAGAGGCGATCTACCTCACTGGCAATGGACCCTGATATGATAAATATCTTCAGGGAAGATGTATCCTCTTTTTAATGAAGATGGTCTATTTGCGTATCAAGGTCATCATCCACTCCCGCTGCATTTCAACAGGACACTCTCTTTCTCTTTTCTCATCGCCCTCTCTTTTCTCATCTGTGACCTGTCATCACCCTGGGGAAGGCCACGTTGGGTTGGGTTATGGGTGATGGAGGAGTGGAGGTAAGGGTCAAGGGAGGGTTAGAAGTGAAGCTCTCTCTTTGAGTCCTGAAATGTGAACATCTCTTTACTTTCTGACTGCCCTTGGCTAATGAGATCCAGGCATCCTATGGGTTTGATCTCTCACATGTCAAGTCAGAATCTAATCTAAGTACAGGTACCACTGAAATGCTTATTAGCTAGTAATTCAACATGTATACTGTAGTAGTTATGTTCTATGTTCGTACTGGGGATATTTTTGTTGTGAATACGTTTCAGGTACAACCTTGGACCACCCTTAATATTGGATTGAACAGCGTCATGTTATCCCCACTACTATTCAGGCTTTGTGAAGTGTTGCCTCGTCAAGCAGAGATGTCCTGTGGCGAAGCATGGTCCTTCAAATATCCTCCTCCAGGCTCACCTGGAGCGATGACAGGTCAGCGTGGAACGTATTGAAACACTGCACCTGTACGCTAGAGAACAACATGTCATGCCAGAAATAGAGCTATTGCTTTCAGAGGTGTTCCGGTGTTACTTAGTTGAGTTGGTTCGCTCTGGGTGGTCTGTAAAAGCCTTGTGAGTTTACATCTCCCGCTCCTACGCCAGCCTGTAATCCAGGCCTGTTCCCAGGCTGTGTGGGGCTGAGCTCTGCCCCTATGGAGGCCCTATGTGAGGCTCTTTGGCTCTGCGGTCAAGCTGGTGTCAACGGTGGTGACTCACCGTGAAGCGGCTGTAGACTTAACGACCGTAACCCTCAGGCACCACCATAAGTCTCTAGTTGGAGAACTGTCTCGTTCCTTTTCTCTTTCCTTCTCTATATCTTCTGTACTTCACTCTCCCTCTCTCTCTCTCTCTCTCTCTCTCTCTCTCTCTCTCTCTCTCTCTCTCTCTCTCTCTCTCTCTCTCTCTCCTCTCTCTCTCTCTCTCTCTCTCTCTCTCTCCTCTGTTCTCTCACCTGTTCTCTCACCTGTTCTCTCACCTGTTCTCTCACCTGTTCTCTCACCTGTTTACTTTTTGATGACTTGCATTGTACTTTGTATCACTGTATTGTGCAATTTCCTCTCGCTCCTCTTGCTCCCTTCTCTGAAACTCATGAACTCAATGTGTTAGTTCCTGTTCTTGCATGTTCCTTGTATTGTGTTGTTAGGTTGGATTAAGCTCTCAACCTCCCTTCTTCTGCTCTGGTGAACAAATGCATTTCTTCCATGTGGTTCTGTCTGCTCTCCCTCTCCCCAATCCTCTCCACTCCTTCTCAGTCCGTGCTCGGCATGATTTGCATGGCATACCTTCTGTTCTGTGTGGGATTCGATTAATACCCCCATCGAGGGGCTCCTGTGTAGTAAAGACTTCACTTGTCATGAGTGCCAGCGGGCCCTCCCCAATGAAATGATCAGCTTAAGGCCCATTTTGCCTGTGCCCTCCGCATCCTCAGGAGCCAAAATACTCCCACCCGTATCTCTCTGGGCAAATCACACACCCCTGTGTGTCCAGATAGCGCTTGGCTCTAACCCTGTGAGCCAATCAATCACCAGTGTGAGACTATAATGAATTCACCAGTGTTGTTTAGAGCCAATCCTGTATAGTACCTAGGTCCTCAATATACAGTATAGCATATAGGCAGGGTTGTGTTTAATTCCACAAATTCAATTCTAATTGAATTGAATTGAATTCCCTCTCCTTGTAAATTAAATGAAATGTAATTCAATTCAAATTCTAAGTCAGTCTTTGAATTCTGAGATACAAGTTCAAATATATATATTTTTAAATCCTACAGTCAATGTTTGATACTAAGTGGATTAAGTCCATTAACTGGGACATGTACAAATATTGAATTGCAATTCAATTCAATTCCAAAGACTAAATGTTTCTAAAATTCCAATTCAATTCCCTTTCAGACAGTCCAAGCAGTATAATTCCAAATCAATTCCAATTCCATAATTTAATTCAATGTAAATTCTCCTCTTCATGAGTATATTCAAGAATTGAATTGGAATTGACCCCAACCCTGGCTATAGGGTCTCTCTCTGTCTCTCTCGATCAAAGAATGTTGGAAAGTTAATATCCCTCTCGCATGTTGCAAGACATTCTGGGACGGGAGCTCCCCATGAGCGAACCGATTGCGCTATAAACACCTTCTCCAAGTTTTGTGTCTGATTTTGTTTTAGAGGTCAGAGGAGACACTGAACTTGGATGTTTGACTAGTCTAGATAGGGGAGGAGATACACATAATGAAAACCCCCAAAAGAAAATGAAGAGTAGAGAGATGGTGCTGGCTACTTAACGGCAGACTGAAAAAGCAAGCCAAGAGACAGTTCTTGTTTCACCTGTCAATGGTGCCGGAGTGCCTGTTACAAAGAGGGCAATTTCACCACGACCTGGGTGTTGCCATGACAACATGGAGTCCTTTCCCTTGTCACGTTTTGCTGTTCCTATAGGGTCTTGAGGTCCTTGCTGGCCCTCGCTGAGCCAACTCGCCTGAAAAGTGGAATATGGCCTCCTCGTTCACCGCATGCTTTGAGGATGTTTTTTTTTTCATCCTTCTTGTCCCCTTCAGCTCTTTCTTTTTTTGGTTTGCGTTTTATCTTTGTCTAATGAAGCCGCGCCTCTTGATTGCCCATCCGATTTTATCCAACATCACATAATGCCGGAGGGAGTCAATTTATAATCAGGCGAGCTCCGCCCATCTAATGTAATGTTTTTCATCCTTACCAAAGTCAAAACAATCAAGTCATCACCTCTGAATGCCCAGGCTTTGCGAGCTGCCCACTGTGCCAGGAAACGGATGGCAGATAAAAAATAACAAAGAGTTCACAGATTTAGATCCCAAGGCGGCTGTACCCTTAGGCAAGGTGCTTATCCTGGATCTCCTTAGTGATACTCTTTATCCACAGGCATTATTGGATACTGTGTGAACATTGAAACGACCTATGTGTATTGTACAGAGAATGTGTAGGTTATTGTCTAGTGGAAGACATTATATATGTAGTGTAGTAAACACCTAAATGTTGCCATATCGCTATAGGTCACTTGACAATCAACACATTGACAATATCCCCTAAAGCAGATTGGTATTTAGAAAAGTTGCATATTATACTGAATAAAAGTGTCAAGCACGTCTAAGCAGTGACATGATGAGCCACTCTCTCCCATGACTGTAGAGAGTGTCTAATGATGACTGATCTGTAGGCAGGACATTGGCGTGACGTTTGATGTGACCGTCTCTTCATTATGATAGGAGCAGGTGGGTGGCATTCTGGGCTGACTGACTGACTGTCCAATGTTCTCCAGACAACGGAGACATCCTCAGAGTCGTCACAACATATGAGTTACTAGTTTCAAAGTACCCTGAGTAAACATGATTTAGTGTGTTGAGTTTATCTCTGTAGCAATGGACCCTAGTGTCTTAGATGCACTACCATGGGAGTTTGTCATCATCATGAATTGAACCCCTCAATGGGCCTATTAAATGGCAACAGGTCCATGTACGTTTCATGTGTCATGTTACAATTGTGGAGACAGATGGTTTTGCCTCTGAGTATAGGTGAACCACATAGAAAACATGGGATCCGACACAGGCCTTCAGAATTGGGGTTGGGGTGAAACATTACTCTAAATGAGGGAACATTAGCGCAGTGAGTCCCTCGGTTCAGCGTGATGGAAGCGCATTAGAAGTGTGCATTGATTTTCCCATCATGTGAGGAGTTTCAGCACAGCCAAAGTCCTCCCCAGTCTCCCCCTATTAGCTTTTGGCCCGGGGTGCTCTGTCCATCCCCATCTGCTCATCTGCCTATCAGTGGTCTTCACTTCACTAAAAGAAGGGGAGCGACGGAAGAGATAGAAAGAGGGAGTGAGGGATAAGTCTCTGTTTGGCTCCATGGCTGACAGACTTGGCAGAGCGGGGCCAGGGCCAGTGGTGGTGGGGGGGGGGGGGGGGGTTTGGAAGTGGATGCCCTCCCTCTGAGAGAGGGTGGTGTTCGGATGATAGAGCAGGGCACCAAGCCCACTCTTTTTCCCTGTGACCGTTTATCAATGAAAACACACTACTTTGTTTCCATACCCACTCTGCCAAGTTGGGATGCAGATTTTAGCCTCTCTCTCTATGAGTTTGTATTTTTGTCTGTCTCTCCTTTGGGCTGGGATGTCACCACAGTGCCCTGGAGGTGAGAGATCCCTGTCCAGATAAGGGTCTATACTGAGGGGATCCATCCTAGTCCTCCAGAATCCCAGAAGGCCTTGTCGTCGCGACCAGCCAGAGCCAGATGGACTGTGTGTATGATCGCTGTGTTTTCTTCCCAGTCTCTTCTCCCCCTATTCCACCTCTATATGAGATATGATGTACTTGGCCTATGTTTTTGGCTAGAGGAAATAGGCCCCTCTCAATCACAGCTTATCCTTTCTACTCTAACCCTGTATGAATATAGCCCTTCTACATAACTCAAATAGCCCAGAAAAGCCAGTATTGTCAACTGGGAAAAAAAGAGTGAGAAATCCATAGTTCGTAGATGTCACATTTCATTTGACATCCAGTTTTCTCCTTCTGAGGTTTGCCTCCACTCATTTTTCCATTCTTTCCTTTGTAATTTAATTTGTATGGGATAGCTGTTATATGCCATCCCGAACGAGTGGCGTCATCCATCCGTAGTAGTGGGCCCGTGCTCCTGAGGAGGCTGAGTCCATGCATGGATGAATGAGAGTCTATGCTGTCATTGCTGCTTTGTTGTCCTCCCTCCCTGCCTTTCTCATTGGTATTCCTCTATCAGGCTCTGTCCTGATGGGTGGTGTAATTACTGTACTAACCCACGGGCAGGCCAGGAAGCTTGGCAGGGGCTTGAGGGCCCGATGGCCAATGCCCACTAGTGGGGAGGCAGGGAAATACACTAACCTAACTCCCTTGCTACTCAGATAACTGACACCTCCATGTAAAGACAAGGCATGCATGTGCACGGACACATGCATCAACGCAGACACAGCAGGGTATGTACACACACACTGACACAATTGACCTATCTGCTCCACACAGACAGACAGACAGACAGACAGACAGACAGACAGACAGACAGACAGACAGACAGACAGACAGACAGACAGACAGACAGACAGACAGACAGACAGACAGACAGACAGACAGACAGACAGACAGACAGACAGACAGACAGACAGACAGACAGACAGACAGACAGACAGACAGACAGACAGACAGACAGACAGAGAGAGAGAGAGAGAGAGCACGTGTATGTGGTCACCGCACGACAGGGGAGGTAGAGACAGAGATGCACTTTCTCCTTTACTGTGATAAATATTCCTCACAAAGAGATTCCTTATTTACAGAAATGACTGCATTTATTCCAAATTTGAACTTATTAAACCCAGAGGAAAAACTAAAAATACTCATGGGCGAAGGAGCAATGGCTCCTCTTGCAGCCAAATATGTATTTGCCTGCGATAGCCTGAGGGACACTGAATAATAACATCTGCATAGTAAGCAGTAACTTACTTATTATTACTATTATTGTTATTACTATTATTATTGTTGTTTATCATTCCAAATAGTAGTGGTATGGGTGGTAATGGTAATGAAAGCAGTTTAGTGATGGTGATGGTAGTAGTAGTGGTAATGATGATAGTAGTTGTAGTACTGATGAAATGGTGAAGATGACCGTTATTTAGTTATAAGTTAGCTATAGATTCATTTTCCATATTTCGATTTTTATATTTATTACATTTTACTATTTTACTATTATTTTACTACTATTTTATTGTTATTCTTTTTATATTTAATTTTGTATTATTATTCACTGCCATTTTATATTATTATCTGTTATTGTTTATAATTTTATTACAATGTATATTGTATACATTGTTGCTTTGGCAATATTGACACAATGTTTTTCATGCCAATTAAGCAGCTTGAATTTGAATTTGAGAGAGAGCGAGAGAGAGAGAGAGAGAGAGAGAGAGAGAGAGAGAGAGGGAGAGAGAGAGAAGAGACAGACAGAAGAGACCGACAGAAGAGACAGACAGGAGAGAGAGAGAGGGAGATATATAGGAGAGACAGAGTGACAGAGAGAGAGCGATAGAAGTGACAGAGAGAAAGAGATCTCCATTAGAGGGATGTGTGCTGTGTGTGTTTGCATGGGTGTGTGAGTATATCTAGATCCCCCAGCTTGCAGGTAAAGACGCTGACCGCAGGAAGTCTTATGTGGCGTGGTGGGGCACTGGAGTGTGCTGTGTGTGTGGTGTTGTGCTGTATGTGTGGTTTGCCTGGCAGGTAGCTAGCTTGTTGTGTTAAGAGAAAGTGTGAACAAATATCAATGACATCAGTAGCAGTAACAATAACAACAGCCTTCTGCTTGTACATAAAACCCCAGCAGTGGTCCCAGTAGAGATGAGGAGACTGCGTTCAGGAGCATGTGAGTGAGTCATTGGAGGAAAATAATAACCACTGACGCCCATTAGCAAGGTGTGAGGTGAGCTTTGGTAAGCTGTGAGGGCCCTGGGCTCCCAGCATTGTGGAGGTGTACACTGCCCAGTTTTGACAGGTTCAAACCTGATGTTCGTCTAATGAGCCCCCTGGTAAATGTTGTTGCTGTATCCTCACCTCCATGTCTGTAGGAGGTAGGAGGAAAATGGCTGCTGTAGATAACCCCCCAGCAGATACACATGACAATAACCTGCATAGGTGGTCTCACAAATCCAGATTTCAGATATCCTCAATCAGCTTCCTCTTCTCAGGTACTCAGCTCCTTCCCCAGTTAACAGGTGTGGTATAGCAATACTCTGTGATGTGAAGAGCTGCAACCTCACTTTGGAATGCCGTTTACACTGTATTTTACCATAAAGACATGTAAGGTAACACTTGTAGGAAAATGCTGCAGTTTCTGGCAGTTTATTTATTTCAAACACATATTGTACTGTAATTGCAGACGAGACAGTCTTGAGTCTACCTGTGGTTTCAGACAAACAACAATCTATCAGTTATACCCCCGGCCTCTCTTCCAATTCATTTCTCCGTCTACTCTCTCTCTCTCTCTCTCTCTCTCTCTCTCTCTCTCTCTCTCTCTCTCTCTCTCTCTCTCTCTCTCTCTCTCTCTCTCTCTCTCTCTCTCTCTCTCTCGTCATCATCTGTAATCCATTTGTATATCAAGCAGCCTTTTCCCTCTCCCTGTCATTCCCCTCTCCACCCTCCTCTCCCTCCACCTCCACCTCCACCCTCCTCTCCCTCCTCCTCCACCCTACCTGCCGTTATGCTTGGAGAGGTTCACTGCGCCACTCTGGCACGACGGGGCCTCCTTCGGCAGAGCTCTAATTCCTTCAGCGCTAGCTCTGTCTCTGTTTGACTGGAGGAAAAGCCACTAAGCCCCTCTCCTGGGGAAAGGGGAGACCAGAGTCTGGGGATTTGAGCCCCCCCACCCCCTCCTCTCTGTTTCTCTTCCTTTCTCTCCCACTCTAAGCTGGTTTAGATTCACCGCCATGTTCCATCATGACTAAGCTAAACAAATCCCCCAATATTTCCCTGGAAATTGCCAAGTGGAAGTAGGGGTGGCGAATCAGCTTCTTATTTAAAAAGGACGTTGTTGCAGAGGAGGAGACTACTATAGAGGAATGGGAAGTTAAAATGGTGTATTAATGTGTTTGTTTACCTTTATCTACATGGAGTGTTTCTCACCCAGGGCAGATCTGTAGGACTTGCGGTCCTGTTGGCTCAGCAGGGGAGCTATTGAGAGAGAGAGAGACAGAGACAGTGTGTGTGTGTGTGTGTGTGTGTGTGTGTGTGTGTGTGTGTGTGTGTGTGTGTGTGTGTGTGTGTGTGTGTGTGTGTGTGTGTGTGTGTGTGTGTGTGTGTGTGTGTGTGTGTGTGTGTGTGTGTGTGTGTGTGTTGTCTACAGTAATTTTATTTACCCAAAGCCGACATGTTTGTTTATCCTTTTTGTTAAATACAATCCATGTTTGTGAAACGTTTAAAGTAAACTTTCAAATAGATTTTCATCATGTCATACTCACATAATTTCAAAATTACTATAAACTCAGGTTCTTTGAATTCCTCTATCGATCAGTAATCTTAGTCCGAGCAAGTGCTGGACCTGTGATTGTGTGCGTCACGTCCTGACCAGTAAAAGGGGTTGTTTGTTATTGTAGTTGGGTCAGGGCGTGGCAGGGGGTGTTTGTTTAGTGTGTTTCGGGGTTTTTGGTTTATGTTCTAGGTTTTCTATTTCTATGTGGTTTTCTAGTTTTTCTATGTCTATGTTAGTTTTGTCAATGACCTCCAATCAGAGGCAGCTGTTTGTTGTTATCTCTGATTGGAGGCCATATTTAAGTGTGTTTGTTTTCACTTGTGTTTGTGGGTGGTTGTTTCCTGTTTAGTCTGAGCACCTTACGGGACTGTTTTCGTCGTTTGTTTTGTGTAAGTGTTTTGGTTTTCCTTCAATAAAAGAAGATGATAAATATACCCGCTGCATTTTGGTCTACCTACAACAACGCGTGGGACAGAACCACCCACCAAAGAAGGACCAAGCAGCGGAGGAAGGAGCAGCAGGAAAGCTATTTAGAGTTGTGGACAAGGATAGAAATATTGGATGGAAAGGGACCCTGGAGGCAGGCAGGGGAGTACTGGCGCCCGAAGGAGGAGCTGGAGGCAGCAAAGGTTGAGCGTCGGAGGTATGAGGCACTATATCCTCCATTTCAGGAGGTGAGGAGGCAGCCCCCCCCAAAATTTGGGAGTTGGAGTAAGTCAGGCAATAGGCCTGAACCAACTCCTCGTGCTTATTATGGGGAGCGTTTGGCATTGAGAGCACCGTGCTATGCGGAAGTGCGCACGGTCTCGCCCATCCGCACGCACAGTCCGGTACGGTTGATACCAGCCCCCCGCAAGTGCCGTGCTAGAGTGGGCATCCAGCCAGGGAGAAGTGCGCCGGCACAGCACATCTGGCCACCAGTGCGTCTCCTAGGCCCAGGCTACCCTGCGCCTGCTCTACGCACGGCAGCCATCATGCCTCAGCACAGCCCAGTTCGCCCTGTGCCAGCACTCCGCCCGTGCAGGGCTACAGTGACAATCCAGCCAGGACGGGTTGTGCAAGCTGTGCGCTCCAGACCTCCAGTGCATATTCAAGACCCAGTGTATCCTGTTCCTGCTCCTCGCACTAGCCCTGTGGTGCGCGTTACTGTTCTGGCGCCTCCAAAGCCAGCCCCACGCATCAGGCCTCTAGTGCGCCTGCCCAGTCCAGTACGTCCTGTTCCTGCGCCTCGCACTAGCCCTGTGGTGCATGTTACTAGTCTGGCGCCTCCAAAGCCAGCCCCACGCATCAGGCCTTCAGTGCGCAGTCCCTGTCCAGAGCTTCCGGCGACAGTTCCCCGTCCAGAGCTTCCAACGATAGTCCCCGTCTAGTGCTTCCGGCGACAGTTCCCCATCCAGTGCTTCCGGCGACGTCCTACAGTCCGGAGCCGGCAGAGACGGCCCACAGTCCGGAGCCTGCAGAGACGGCCCACAGTCCGGAGCCTGCAGAGACGGCCCACAGTCAGGAGCCTGCAGAGACGGCCCACAGTCCGGAGCCTGCAGAGACGGCCCACAGTCCGGAGCCTGCAGAGACGGCCCACAGTCCGGAGCCTGCAGAGACGGCCCACAGTCCGGAGCCTGCAGAGACGGCCCACAGTCCGGAGCCTGCAGAGACGGCCCTCAGTCCGGAGCCTGCAGAGACGGCCCGCAGTCCGGAGCCTGCAGAGACGGCCCGCAGTCCGGAGCCTGCAGAGACGGCCCGCAGTCCGGAGCGTGCAGAGACGGCCCGCAGTACGGAGCCTGCAGAGACGGCCCGCAGTCCGGAGCCTGCAGAGACGGCCCGCAGTCCGGAGCCTGCAGAGACGGCCCGCAGTCCGGAGCCTGCAGAGACGCTCCTCAGCCCTGAGTCTCCAGCGACGCTCCTCAGCCCTGAGTCTCCAGCGACGCACCTCAGCCCGAGGTCTCCAGCGGCGCACCTCAGCCCGAGGTCTCCAGCGACGCACCTCAGCCCAGATCCTACAGCAGTGGTCTGCAGCCATGAGCCTTCAAGGGGGGTGGGCAGGTTAGAATGGGGACTAAAACCGGAGCCTGAGCCACCTCTGTAGTTGGAGGATTGGGGAGGGGGGGGTGTAGCACGGGAGCCGTCGGTGACGGTGGCCACCCTCCCTTCCCTCCCTTTAGTTTGGGGTTATTTTTGTGGAGGGTTTTGTGTTTCGGTGCATCCGGGGTCTGCACCTTTGGGGGGGGGGGGGTACTGTCACGTCCTGACCAGTAAAAGGGGTTGTTTGTTATTGTAGTTGGGTCAGGGTGTGGCAGGGGGTGTTTGTTTAGTGTGTTTCGGGGGTTTTGGTTTATGTTCTATGTTTTCTATTTCTATGTGGTTTTCTAGTTTTTCTATGTCTATGTTAGTTTTGTCAATGACCTCCAATCAGAGGCAGCTGTTTGTTGTTATCTCTGATTGGAGGCCATATTTAAGTGTGTTTGTTTTCACTTGCGTTTGTGGGTGGTTGTTTCCTGTTTAGTCTGAGCACCTTACGGGACTGTTTTCGTCGTTTGTTTTGTGTAAGTGTTTTGGTTTTCCTTCAATAAAAAAATATGATAAATATACCCGCTGCATTTTGGTCTACCTACAACGACGCGTGTGACAGTGTGCCAGGTCCTGTGTATTCTCTGTGGTTCTTCACAGTCCTGCACGGTGGATCAGGCGAATGATGGGGCAGCTTGAGTGGGCTCAGCTGGGGGTCATCTCCCAACCCTCTCTCTGCGAAGGCTGGACAGTGGGCAGGCTGAGGCAGCCTGAGGCAGGGACGCCTGCAGCGCGGCCGGAGAAAATAGATGACAGGGTGACCAAATATAATATACAGGAGTTAACTGTAAATCAGCTGAGCTGTGGGCTATTGTGGGTTGTGGGTTGAGCCAGGGGGGCAACCAGGCATCAGACCCCGGGTCCAGACATGCCGCCATTCCATTTCAGATCGGTCCCGCTGGTGGAGCCCAGCGGGGCTCCTATGGTACTTCTCTTCCTGTTTCATTGATTCCCTCTATGATTGACATGTATGTGCATTGATTGATACTTTGCCTCAGACCCTGTTGGCAGTGTGGAGAGAGGGTAAGGTATAGGGGATAATTGACTGTCCTCCGGCTGGACGATGGATGGCTTCATTCATATGAAACTGCAGACCAGGGGGCGACTAACGACGCAATGTAAAATGAATGTTGATTGTTGCACTACACACCCATGAGCTGTGGCAGTCTATTCTCACTTTGTCTGTTTCAATAACATACGTGTGAATATGTAGCAGTGACTCATCGGTCCCAAGGTTTACGGATTTTTGTTAGCCGTTATAAATACTGTCATTGTGGTGCTCCATAGGCAGAAATTCGAATTAGACAGGGCCAGGGGGTCTACTAAATAAGGCATTTGGGCAGTTGAATTATTGAACAAACAGAGATGTATACCTGCAGCAAAACAGCATTGCCTTATGGTCTTTCTGGGCACAGCGGCAGAGGCAGCCATGTATTAAATTGTGTGTTCCAATGCTGTGCTCCAACCTTCCCCACTGCACTGACGTGTTAGATTTTTCTGAACAAAGCTGTGATTTGTAAATAATGGATATGACTTATCTAGCTACCTAAAACAGAAGCTGCCTTAAAGCCCCAACTGATAGACTGGAGAGTTGACTGGAGAGTCCGCTGTGATGGTGAAAGTAGGCCAGTTCCACATGAACTCATGGAGGGGCAACAACATCTACCGTAATGTATGATTTAATACTCATAAATAAACATGGAGACACACGCTCAGTTATTTAACTATGCACTCTAAAAAATGGTGGGTTGGTTGGATGATCCAACTGCTGGGTTGCAGGCATTAGGTCACTTACTTGGGTTGTTGTCTTTAAAAAGAGCAAGGTTTGGTTGTTGATGCTGGGTTATTGATGCTGCGTTATTGAGATATGACCCAGCGGGTCAGATCAGAAGCCTGGAGTTATGGTTTAGAAGGGGGGTGGCTTTCAGATAGTTATTTCAGTTCATTTATTCTGTTGTATTGTTATTTTATGTTCATGTTGAACGCTTTTGTAGCTTAAATTATGCTTATACCACAGGAAGTTGTTGGCACCTTAATTGGGGAGGATCGACTCGTGGTAATGGATGGAAACCATGTGTTTGATGCCATTCAATTTTTACATTCACCGTTGCGGCCATTATTATGAGCCGTCCTCCCCTCAGCAGCCTCCACTAGCTTACACATGTGTATGAGTTCTTCAAAAGTGTATGCATATCCAAATGTTGGGATAGTCAACACTTTGTTACCATATGTAAATAATAATGTTATTAATTTTCATATGTAATGTGCAAAAATATTCAAGAAAATTTGCACAGTACAAAGTTCACAGAAATGACATTTACTCTCATGGGTGGCCAAAAACAACTACCTGAAAACCATGCACCTAATAGGCCACGCCTCCTGGAAATAACCTATGGATTACATTAAAAAAGACCCAGCTGCTGGGTCAACCCACATTAAAGTGAATAAAAACCCAACTGATGGTTAAATTAAACCATGTTTGCGTAATCCAAACAAACCAACATGTTGGGTTATTCATGGCACCCAACTGGCTGTGTCAAAATAACCCAGTGAGTGTTCTGTGCAATATTTACCTAGTGATGGGTTACCAAATAACCCAAATTGGGTTGTTTTTAACAATAATATTTTTGGGTATGGGTGCAAGCTAAAGTACACATATTTACATTTATCTATAATGCACATATACAGCCTAATTTACCGGCATGGACATTGAGGTTCTTTACTCTGTAGATTCTAGTTAGTGAGTTTTTTCTATGTACTGTTTTTCCATACACTAACGTTCAAAAGTTTGGGGTCACTTCGAAATGTCCTTGTTTTTGAAAGAAAATAACATCAAATTGATCAGAAATATTGTGTAGACATTGTTAATGTTGTAAATGACTATTGTAGCTGGAAACAGCTGTTTTTTTATGGAATATCTACATAGGCATACAGAGGCCCATTATCAGCAACCATCACTCCTGTGTTCCAATGACACATTGTGTTAGCTAATCCAAATTTATAATTTTAAAAGGCTAATTGATCATTAGAAATGCCTTTTGAAATTATGTTAGCACAGCTGAAAACTGTTGTCCTGATTAAAGAAGCAATAAAACTGGCAATAAACATCTATCGTTTTATCAGTAGTAGAGAAATTTCCCTACACATGATTTAACTGTTGCTATGAAAGGTTACGTGATGAGGTGAACAGCTGACCAACAATAAAATGGTCCTCATCAGCTCTTATGAGTGTCACTTGTCATTGTAATTATCAAGTCAAGAGTGGCAGGACCTTTACTGTAGGCTTTGCATACGGAAAGTGGCCAGTGTGAAATGTAGATGGGCTATTCCATTTTAGTAGATGTGTGGATGTTCATGTGTGTTTAGGAGGTAAGGTTGGGGGGGGGGGGGGTTGAGTGGTTACACTCGACTGGAGAAACCCAGAGCTCTGAGCGAGTAGGGTAAATACAGAAATACATATATATATAAATAAATAGTGGTCCTGAGATTTAGAGTCAGGCACTGACGTGGGGAACCTAATGAAAGGAGTGTGGTGTTTCTCCAGAGCAAGGGCCCCCGGCCTCGGCATTGACAAGCTGTCCGCATTGCACTGTAATTTAGAGACCTCCCCCCACAGAGCAGGAGTTATAACATTTCTTTCCCTCCTTCCTTCACTCTCCCATCCCTTACTCTCACCAACCTCCCTCTTTCCTCCCCCACCCACTCACTCCATCACACCCTCTACCTTTTCTCCCTCTCTCAGATTTTCTGCTTAACCATTCCTCCTCATCCCTTACAGTATGTTCCCTTCTCTCTCATTCGCTCACCCATTCCATTTTTTTGCCATCTCTCCAGCCATTTCCCGTCTTCTGCCCTCCCTCCCCACTCCCAATCTTCCTCTCTCTCCCTCTCATTCAGACTGATCATGACTCACCCCTTGCCTATATTACCCCTCTATGTGGCCATGGCCCATGGCTCCCTAGCTAGGAGCAGCCTACAGTGGGGCCTTTAGGGAGGCCGGCCACAGACATACAGAGCACGGATGCCTAGCCTGTCACAGCACTAAGGCATGCAAGATATAGCCTCAAAGGACCTGCTCTGATCTGTACAGTATGGAGCCATATACACTATACAGTATATACAAAAGTATGTGGACAGCCCTTCAAATGAGTGGATTCGGCTATTTCAGCCACACCCGTTGCTGACAGGTGTATAAAATCGAGCATACAGCCATGCAATCTCCCTAGACAAACATTGGCAGTCGAATGGCCCGTACTGAAGAGCTCAGTGACTTTAAACGTGGCACTGTCATAGGATGCCACCTTTCCAACAAGTCAGTTTGTCAAATTTCCATGGCCGAGCAGCCGCACACAAGCCTAAGATCACCATGCGCAATGCCAAGCGTCTGCTGGAGTGGTGTAAAGCTCCCCGCCATTGTACTCTGGAGCAGTGGAAATGTGTTCTCTGGAGTGATGAATCACGCTTCAACATCTGGCAGTCCGACGGACGAATCTAGGTTTGGCGGATGCCAGGAGAACACTACCTGCCCGAATGCATAGTGCCAACTGTAAAATTTGGTGGAGAAGGAATAAAGGCCTGGGGCTGTTTTTCAGTGAAGGGAAATCTTAACGCTACAGCATACAATGACATTCTAGACGTTTCTGTGCTTCCAACTTTGTGGCAACAGTTTGGGGAAGGCCCTTTCATGTTTCAGAATGACAATGCCCCCGTGCACAAAGCGAGGTCCATACAGAAGTGGTTTGTCGAGGTCAGTGTGGAAGAACTTGATTGGCCTGCACAGAGCCCTGACCTCAACCCCATCGAACATCTTTGGGATGATTTGGAACACCGACTGCGAGCCAGGCCTAATTGCCCAACATTAGTGCCTGACCAAACTAATGCTCTTGTGGCTAAATGGAAGCAAGTCTCCGCAGCAATGTTCCAACATCTAGTGGAAAGCCTTCCCAGAAGAGTGGGAGGTTGTTATAGCAGCAAAAGGGGTCCAACTCCATGATTTTGGAATGAGATGTTGAACGAGCAGGTGTCCACATACTTTTGGTCATGTAGTGTAGCTGTGTATTTATTAGAGGGAGTCTATATTATTACATTCAACAGATGTACTGTACTGTATTATTTGTTTTTGTTGTGACTTGTATATGATTTGATTGCAACCAACCATATCCTCAAATAAGAATGGCTTAGTCTGTTTATAACAAAGAGGGTGTATCCAATCAGAGCCAGTACTTGATCTGACGTCCCAGTAGAGTGGTTACCAGTTTGTTCCTCTATACATGAGTGAGAAACAATTACAGCCAATGAAATCGGCCATCCCTGTGGACATTCAAAAAGTAGTTTATCGCCCATCCAATTTTGCAGAGCCAAATTACACCGTAATCCTGGCCCCTCGCACAGCAGATGCTTGTGATTGGGCTTTAGAAAGAGACTAAAATCTCAAAAATAGCAGAAGAGTGCTCACCGTACCAAAGGCAAGGCGATATCTCAAGAGGAGGGTCTTTTACCTCATAAATGTAGTTATTTCCCTCCAATTTGGGGAAATTAAGACTGCCTGCTTTAGATGCTAATTTAACGACTAGGCTCATGATTTCCCTTTTCGACTGGAGCCATCCTTTTCCCATAAACCTGTCGCTTTGAGTTCACTTCCTGCCTCCACTTAAATCAAAGAAGAATTCTCTACCCACTCTGATAGACACAACAGCCTTCATTAAGTTGGGTTTTAATCACTTAATTCCCCCTCTAATATATAAGTAAACAAATAAAACACATCTAAGTAAATGTATGGTTGGAGTCATTATGTAATAGCATGTAAAGCTTTCAAAGCTCGTAATTAGCTACTTTCTCCTCTGGGCTTGGGAAGCGAAAATCAGTGCGTTTAAAGCACGAGAGAGAGCTGGATCCACGCAGTCGCTGACTCAAATGAGGTGCCATGGAGAGAATTGGAGGGTTTGTTTGGTAGAGTTTTGTTAATCCATGTGTGCATCATAGTCCCGTTGCTCATGCTCAAATTAAGGAATAGATTCTATATTTTATTTCCTTTGAAATTGGAGTTGATAACGTTTTTTTTTCAGTTCCATGAAATCGTTTCGATAATTCTTATTCTGCCACAGTCAGTCACGAAAAACCATGTCAGAGGGATGCAGAAGACTAAGATAAACGTATTAGTCAATTGTACACAAAGTCCAACCCCTCCTAAAGACACACATACTGTACATACAGGTTGGAGAGGTTGGAGCAAGGGGCTGCCACGCTGGGTACCTGTGGTTAACTGCCTTGCTCAAGGACACAGCAGCAGGCAATGGCATCTAGGATTTGATAAGAATCCATGACAACTACAATGAAAAAGCTTCTCAATAGCAATCATGCGCTTTTATGACCTTGACTTCATCTAGCTGTTGAACACAGCACCAAGTCCATCTTTTCACTGCATCTGAAATCATCCATTTGAATTCAAACAATAAGGTCTGTTTAGCTGACTGACCGTCCCTGCATGGTTTCTAGGCAACAGGAAAATCCACATTCCAACAGCTATCCCTCTCTCTCTCTCTCTCTCTCTCTCTCTCACCCCCTCTCTCCCACCATCCCACCCTTAAATACATTCAACTGAGAATTAGTTGTGAAGATGTTTTTCAATACATATATTTTGCTTTGATCAACCTCTGTGATGAAGGGCCCTGAGCATCATGACCTTTGGCCTGCCTGTGTTTTATGTGTCTCCTTGAAGAGTGATGGAGGGCTTGTCACTGGTGGAGGACAGGCAAGCAGGCTGCCTCACTCCCGCAGAGCGGGGACGGAGCGATGGAGACCGCAGAGCAGGGACGGAGCGATGGAGACCGCAGAGCAGGGACGGAGCGATGAAGACCGCAGAGCAGGGACGGAGCGATGGAGACCGAAGAGCAGGGACGGAGCGATGGAGACCGAAGAGCAGGGACGGAGCGATGGAGACCGCAGAGCAGGGACGGAGCGATGGAGACCGAAGAGCAGGGACGGAGCGATGGAGACCGCAGAGCAGGGACGGAGCGATGGAGACCGCAGAGCAGGGACGGAGCGATGGAGACCGCAGAGCGGGGACGGAGCGATGGAGACCGCAGAGCGGGGACGGAGCGATGGAGACCGCAGAGCGGGGACGGAGCGATGGAGACCGCAGAGCGGGGACGGAGCGATGGAGACCGCAGAGCAGGGACGAAGCGATGGAGACTGAAGGAGCAGGGACGGAGCGATGGAGACCACAGAGCGGGGACGAAGCGATGGAGACCACAGAGCAGGGACGGAGCGATGGAGACCGCAGAGCAGGGACGGAGCGATGGAGACCGCAGAGCAGGGACGGAGCGATGGAGACCGCAGAGCAGGGACGGAGCGATGGAGACCGCAGAGCGGGGACGGAGCGATGGAGACCGCAGAGCAGGGACGGAGCAATGGAGACCGCAGAGCAGGGACGGAGCGATGGAGACCGCAGAGCGGGGACAGAGCGATGGAGACCGCAGAGGGGGGAGATATATTGAGGTTTAGTTCAGTGTCAGCTAGTCACCATCCCTTTTATATAAATTAAAGAAGGGAGTGAGGTTTGTTAGAGTGAGGTTTGTGTGTGTGTGTGTGTGTGTGTGTGTGTGTGTGTGTGTGTGTGTGTGTGTGTGTGTGTGTGTGTGTGTGTGTGTGTGTGTGTGTGTGTGAGAGAGAGAGATTTTTTGTGTGTAATTGGATTGCATGTTTGCATCATGTTCTGTATCTACTATAGTACAAACCCTGTCAATCACTTCTAAAGGTAAATGTTACCAGTCCACTCGTTTCATAGCATTACAGTTACACAACCTCAGTCTCTACAGTAACAGCTTGCAGCACGCAGGCTTGCCTCAGTTAAAGGCAGAGTGCAATTTTCTCTAACAAATAGTGACGAGGAAACTTTACAACCCACTAATTCTTCATTCAGTAGAGCAATTAGAAGTTCAGAATATATAATAGATAACCCTTTTAATACCTAATAGCCATACATTAGCAATTTGCCTTCTCAAAGTGGAATGGAAAGGGTGAGGATAATTACTCTTGAAGTCATATATGCATTTAAATAATTTTCAATTCAACTGATGATTTATAGCTTTGCATTTTTTATTGAGGGCCATATCAACGTTTGTCTTAATTAATACTCTTAAGAAGCAGTCTTTTCTGAACTCCAAAGCTCAATGAAGACTTCATAACACATTAAAGCGTTATCGCGCTGGCTTCTGGCTTCTAAAAAAGATTGGATTTCCACAAACGCCTTAATCTATGCTTCCGGAGGAGGAGTTTATGGAATCTTATGAGCTGAGGCTGATGCCAGAAAATAAAATAAAGGTTAAAGAACACATTTTTCAGCACTAGCGTTTAATGGCCTTCTTTTCGGGGGGGGTTAAAATTTTAAACAAATTGAGGCTTAATCTCAACCCTCAGCCCACATCATCCATTTTTTTCTTGTGCTATAATCTGCTTTCAGGAATAAAAAAAAATGCATTTTAGACTGCTACTACGGTACAGATGTGCCTTTTAAAGGTTCAAAGTTCTGCTTTGATGGAGAGGCACCATTTGGGGATTGCAGAATTAGTTGTAGTCAACTGTGGTCTGTCTTGACTTAGTTTATGTGATCCAACGGGGTTGTAGTTCAGAGCAGTGATCAGGGTCGGCCTAGTACTGTACTTTCAAATCCAACTGAAACAATACCACAGTATTTCATCCTGTCAATCTGTTCCAGTGAAATTAGACTGGGACACACAGTGAAGCAACATAAAGCTAGGATCTAGTTTAGATAGCGTGACTCATGTATAGGTTGTTATAAGTGAGCATCACAAAAGCATCCCAGTAAGCAATCACAATTTCAATTTCCAGGTGGTGGACTCATATTTCCAAACAATGGATTTGACGGAAGACTTGCCATGAGTTGTCATGACACACCTAACATTATGTCAGAAGACATGCATACCCAGGCAACAAACTGAGTCAGGAGAGTGAAAGTTCAGTATTACTGGGTAATTGGCTATGTAGTCCCTCAGCTTCACCCATCTGGTTATGATGAACTGAGGCTGTAGATACCCGTTGGATGAACCAAGGAACATGAATATAGCTGGAGAGTTGAGATACTGGAAACGGTTGATAGTTCCACATAAATGTGGGCTCAATGGCTTCATCAATAAGTGCATAGATGACGTTGTCCCCACAGTCACTATACACGGTGTGTACAAAACATTAGGAACACCTTCCTAATATTGAGTTGCACCCCCTTTCAGCCTCAGAACATACTCAGTTCGTCAGGACATGGACTCTACAAGGTTTTGAAAGCGTTCCACAGGGATGCTGGCCCATGTTGCCTTCAATGCTTCCCACAATTGTTGGCTGGATGTCTTTTGGGTGGTGGACCATTCTTGATACACATGGAAAAATGTTAAGCGTGAAAAACCCAGTAGCATTGCAGTTCTTCACGCACTCAAACCGGTGCGCCTGGCACCTACTACCATACCCCGTTCAAAGGTGCTGAAATATTTTGTCTTGCCCATCATATGCTGCTCCGACTGTTCTTTATTCTTACTCTTATTATTATCTATTCTGATGCCTAGTCACTTTATCCTGCCTTTATTTACATACAGTATCTAGCTCAAGTACCTTGTACACCTACCTGCACATTGATCTGGTCCTGGTGCTTCCTGTATATAGCTTAATTCTTGTGTATTTTATTCCTATTGTGTTACTATTTTAACTTTTATTATAATTTTTTAACTCTGCATCGTTGCTAATGGCTCATAAGCAAGCATTTAGCGGCAAAGTCTACACCTGTTGTATTCTGCTAATTTTATTTGAATTCACAGTGACAGCTCCAGTGACACAGTCCTGTTTCCTACACAGAGCCGTCAACCTCAAGTCCTCCACCAGAGATGCTGCTGTACTCAGCCATCTACATCACACTACCACTTTCCCACCACCACTGTCACCACACAACTCAACAGTATAACTGTTGATGAGTGGGAAGAATCTGAAATGCCTCTTCCCCATGTGGGTTGGCCCATGGGTTCATTCCATTTCATTCTTGGTTGGTGGAGGGGAGACCCTGGCAGGGTGTGAGAAGACAGAAGAGATGTGTTGCTGCTGCTGGGCCAGCTGTTAATTAAGTGCATGGAGAACGTCAGGGTGTCTGTATGAGTCTGTATGAGCCTCTCAGAATCACTCCTAGTCAGAGCTGCACTCTAATCCACCAGCTTTATCTGAAGTGGAGTACTACTGTGCTGCACCTCATACCTTCGGCCAAACTAAAAAAAAATGTTGTCATATGCATTCTGCACTCTGATATTATTCACACCCTGTGTGTGAGCATAAGCTCACACACAGATAACATATGGGCATATAGAATAGAACAATAGAATGATATGAGTTTTTAGCTAAATGCCTTTCTCCTCAGGGAGCAGAGAACACTGGAGCCCCAGAACATACAAGTCTTTAATACCTTTCTCTACTACCATTAAAGCCACAAAGCTAATTGCTTTTTTTCTTTCATGGAGCATGTGCAGCAAATCAAGCAGGGCAGTTCAATTTTCCTTTTTTCTCCTCATTCCAATATAATGGAAAATTAGAAGAAAGGGAGAGAGACAGAAAAAAAGATAGGGAGAGGAGAGAGAGAAGTGGAATGAAAGAGACAGAGAGAGAGAAAGCGCGAGACAGAAATAGAGAGAGAGTGGGAGAGAGAGCGAGAGAGCGAGAGGGAAAGAGAGAGAACGGGAGAGAGAGAGAGAGCGAGAGAGCGAGAGAACAGAGGAAGAGAGTGAGAAAGATAAAAGGCATATCTGGATAGTTAGGTGAATATCCCTTAGGTTGAAGATTTTCATTTTGGGAAATTTCAGCTATGCTCTGTGCCTAGTGAAATATATTTAGAATGTTTCTGTTTCATGTGAATGAATAGAGCGTAACATACAAAGACAGTGTGATCATCAGAGTGTTTATTAGATACAGAGTAAGAGATAAAAAGTTGGATATAAGCCATACTGTCTTTGTTCTATGTGGGGAAGAGATGTGAGGCTTTGTTTTTCTACTTAGAAATGGAGGAACTCAGCAAATTTCAAGATATCTGTATGATATATCACAAAGGCCGACAACAGTATACAAATAACCACATTGAGACGCACATACACACTCAAGGGAGGGGATTTAAAGAATGGGAAGAGACAATTCAGTGGTGCTCGGGGAAGAAGGAATTGCAGTGGTGAACTTCATGGTACAAATGGATTTGTCAGCAAGAGAGGGAATCGTCTCTACCCAGAGACATAGAGTACAAACAAGGGGGCACAACCCAGACCGCATCCCGGAGCCAGCAAATAAATAGCAGAGGCTCAGAGGGATGAGTAAATAGCATTCTCCTCTGTGTGGAGGGCTCTGTCGGAAAACACTAGTCAGGAAACAGTCATGCAGTGTCATGGACACGTCAGTCAACACTTTATGCCCTCCAATTAGCCTGTCACTGTGTTGTGTGGTGAAATAGCCTGTGCGCCTACTGTTAAATTGACACTTTAAAGCCTGATAAACTGTACTATATGAGCAAAGTATGTGGACACCTGCTTGACGAACATCTCATTCTAAAATCATGGGCATTAATATGGAGTTGGTCCTCTTTGCTGCTATAACAGCCTCCACTCTTCTTGGAAGGCTTTCCACTAGATGTTGTAACATTGCTGCAGGGACTTGCTTCCACTCAGCCACGAGCATTAGTGAGATTGGGCAGTGATGTTGGGCAACTAGGCCTGGCTCGCAGTCCGCATTCCAATTCATCCCAAAGGCGTTCGATGGGGTTGAGCTCTGAGATCAGTGCAGGCCAGTCAAATTCTTCCACACCGATCTTTACAAACCATTTCTGTATGGACCTCGCTTTGTGCATGGGGGCAATGTCATGCTGAAACAGCAAAGGGCCTTCCCCAAACAGTTGCCACAAAATTGGAAGTACAGAATTGTCTAGAATGTCATTGTATGCTGTAGCGTTAAGATTTCCCTTCACTGGATCTAACGGGCCTAGCCCGAACCATGAAAAACAGCCCCAGACCGTTTTTCCTCCCCCACCAAACTTTACAGTTGGCACTATGCATTCGCTATGCCAGCGTTCTCCTGGCATCCGCCAAACCCAGATTCATCAGTCGGACTGCCAGATGGTGAATCGTAATTCATCACTCCAGAGAAAGCGTTTCCACTGCCCCAGAGTCCAATGACATCGAGCTTTACACCACTCCAGCCAATGCTTGGCATTGCGTGTGGTGATCTTAGGCTTGTGTGCGGCTGCTCGGCCATGGAAACCCATTTCATGAAGCTCCCGACGAACAGTTCTTGTGCTGACGTTGCTTCCAGAGGCAGTTCAGTAGTGAGTGTTGCAACTGAGGACAGACGATTGTTACTCGCTACGCGTTTCAGCACTCGGTGTTCCCGTTCTGTGAGCTTGTGTGGCCTACAACTTCGTGGCTGAGCTGTTGTTGCTCATAGACTATTCCACTTCACAATAACAGCACTTACAGTTGACCGGGGCATTTCTAGCAGGGCAGACATTTTACAAACTGATGTTGGAAAGGAAAGGTTGGAAAGGTGGCGTCCTATGATGGTGCCACGTTGAAAGTCACTGAGCTCTTCAGTAAGGCCATTCTACTGACAAGGTTTGTCTATGGAGATTACATGGCTGTGTGCTCAATTTTATACACCTGCCGAATCCGCAAATTTGAAGGTGTGTCCATTTATTATTACTTCTTCCATAGACACTGATGGATTTATAAATACCCAAATACAATAGGGTACGCTACACTGAGTGTACAAAACATTAGGAACACCTGCTCTTTCCATGACGTAGACTAACCAGGTGAAGCAAAGTGAAAACTATGATATTTTATTGACGTCACCTGTTAAATCCACTTTGATCAGTGTAGATGAAGGGGAGGAGACAGGTTAAATAAGGATTGTTAAGCCTTGAGACAATTGAGACATGGATTGTGTACACTGTTGAGTTGCACCCCCTCAAATGGAGTCCACATGGGCCAGCATCCCTGTGGAACGCTTTGCACACCTTGTAGAGTTCATGCCCTGAGGAATTGAGGCTGTTCTGAGGGCAAAAGTGGGTGCAACTCAATATTAGGAGGTGTTCCTAATGTTTTGTACAGTCAGTGCACAGTGGACTGCTGCATCTGACCGTGGTGGCTATGTAATTATATAAAGTCCAGGTTCTAGTCTACCCATCCTGTCTTTAGACAGCCTACACAAAGGATGGGTACAGGGGGAGAGAGATAGATGAGAGACAGAGAGACATGGACGGTGAGAGAAATAGGACTGTGAGAGAGCAAGAAAGAGAGATGCAGGGAGAGAGAGGGAGAGTTCAGCAGGCCTTGGGCAGCAGCTCAAGGGGGTAGACGAGAATCAAGGACAGCTATCTCCGCCTTCTCTCCATGACTCTGTGAAACCAGGTCAGGACTGGCATTTTAATAAGGCCTTGTGAATACCACTGCTTCATCCCACAGGGAAAGGCCATACAACCACGCACACACACACAGACACTCAAACACACACACATACAGATACACAAACACACAGACACACTCACAAACTCACATACACACACACACAAAATGGCAGGAGATGTACCCACCCATATCTCTGTTCCATACACATACTGTATAGTCACATAGGCAGGGACACACATACGTAGAGGCCTGACAGAGATGTTTCTGTGGGCAGAAGATTAAATTACTGCTGCGGTGAAACTATAAACGGCAAATTAAGTGGCTGGCAGAGGCTGCTACAAAGGAAGGCCCTCTCCAGCATCCTAATGCCATTCCTGTCCAGGCCCAAGCAGGAGCAGCACCAGAGGGCGAAGAGGAGCATACAGGAGTAGAGAGGAGAGGAGCGTACAGGAGTAGAGGAGAGGAGCAAACAGCAGGGGAGAGGAGAGGAGCGTAGAGGAGAGGAGGGGAGAGTAGAGAGGAGCGTACAGCAGGGGAGAGGAGAGGAGCGTACAGGAGAGGAGAGGAGAGGAGAGGAGAGGAGAGGAGAGGAGAGGAGAGGAGAGGAGAGGAGAGGAGAGGAGAGGAGAGGAGAGGAGAGGAGAGGAGAGGAGAGGAGAGGAGAGGAGAGGAGAGGAGCGTACAGCAGGGGAGAGGAGAGGAGCGTACAGGAGTAGAGAGGAGAGGAGCAAACAGCAGAGGAGAGGAGAGGAGCGTACAGGAGAAGAGAGGAGAGGAGAGGAGAGGAGAGGAGAGGAGAGGAGAGGAGAGGAGAGGAGAGGAGAGGAGAGGAGAGGAGAGGAGAGCGTACTGCAGGGGAGAGGAGAGGAGCGTACAGGAGAGGAGAGGAGGGGAGAGTAGAGAGGAGCGTACAGCAGGGGAGAGGAGGGGAGGGGAGAGGAGGGGAGGGGAGGGGAGAGGAGAGGAGAGGAGAGAGTAGAGAGGAGCGTACAGCAGGGGAGAGGAGCGTACAGCAGAGGAGAGGAGAGGAGCGTACAGGAGCGGAGAGGAGAGCAGAGGAGAGGAGAGGAGAGGAGCGTACAGCAGGGGAGAGGAGAGGAGCGTACAGGAGAGGAGAGGAGGGGAGAGTAGAGAGGAGCGTACAGCAGGGGAGAGGAGAGGAGCGTACAGGAGTAGAGAGGAGAGGAGCAAACAGCAGAGGAGAGGAGAGGAGCGTACAGGAGAAGAGAGGAGAGGAGAGGAGAGGAGAGGAGAGCGTACTGCAGGGGAGAGGAGAGGAGCGTACAGGAGAGGAGAGGAGGGGAGAGTAGAGAGGAGCGTACAGCAGGGGAGAGGAGGGGAGGGGAGAGGAGGGGAGGGGAGAGGAGAGGAGAGGAGAGGAGAGAGTAGAGAGGAGCGTACAGCAGGGGAGAGGAGAGGAGCAGAGAGGAGAGGAGCGTACAGCAGAGGAGAGGAGAGGAGCGTACAGGAGCGGAGAGGAGAGGAGCGTACAGGAGCGTACAGGAGAGGAGCGTACAGGAGCGGAGAGGAGAGGAGAGGAGAGGAGAGGAGAGGAGAGGAGAGGAGAGGAGAGGAGAGGAGAGGAGAGGAGAGGAGAGGAGAGGAGAGGAGAGGAGAGGAGAGGAGAGGAGAGGAGAGGAGAGGAGAGGAGCGTACAGCAGGGGAGAGGAGAGGAGCGTACAGGAGTAGAGAGGAGAGGAGCAAACAGCAGAGGAGAGGAGAGGAGCGTACAGGAGAAGAGAGGAGAGGAGAGGAGAGGAGAGGAGAGGAGAGGAGAGGAGAGGAGAGGAGAGGAGAGGAGAGGAGAGGGGAGGAGAGGAGAGGAGAGGAGAGCGTACTGCAGGGGAGAGGAGAGGAGCGTACAGGAGAGGAGAGGAGGGGAGAGTAGAGAGGAGCGTACAGCAGGGGAGAGGAGGGGAGGGGAGAGGAGGGGAGGGGAGGGGAGAGGAGAGGAGAGGAGAGAGTAGAGAGGAGCGTACAGCAGGGGAGAGGAGAGGAGCAGAGAGGAGAGGAGCGTACAGCAGAGGAGAGGAGAGGAGCGTACAGGAGCGGAGAGGAGAGCAGAGGAGAGGAGAGGAGAGGAGAGGAGCGTACAGCAGGGGAGAGGAGAGGAGCGTACAGGAGAGGAGAGGAGGGGAGAGTAGAGAGGAGCGTACAGCAGGGGAGAGGAGAGGAGCGTACAGGAGTAGAGAGGAGAGGAGCAAACAGCAGAGGAGAGGAGAGGAGCGTACAGGAGAAGAGAGGAGAGGAGAGGAGAGGAGAGCGTACTGCAGGGGAGAGGAGAGGAGCGTACAGGAGAGGAGAGGAGGGGAGAGTAGAGAGGAGCGTACAGCAGGGGAGAGGAGGGGAGGGGAGAGGAGGGGAGGGGAGAGGAGAGGAGAGAGTAGAGAGGAGCGTACAGCAGGGGAGAGGAGAGGAGCAGAGAGGAGAGGAGCGTACAGCAGAGGAGAGGAGAGGAGCGTACAGGAGCGGAGAGGAGAGGAGCGTACAGGAGCGTACAGGAGAGGAGCGTACAGGAGCGGAGAGGAGAGGAGAGGAGAGGAGAGGAGAGGAGAGGAGAGGAGAGGAGAGGAGAGGAGAGGAGAGGAGCGTACAGCAGGGGAGAGGAGAGGAGCGTACAGGAGAGGAGAGGAGGGGAGAGTAGAGAGGAGCGTACAGCAGGGGAGAGGAGAGGAGCGTACAGGAGTAGAGAGGAGAGGAGAGTAGAGAGGAGCGTACAGCAGGGGAGAGGAGGGGAGAGTACAGGAGAGGAGAGGCGTCACATCCCATCAAGCCAAGCAGCCACACAGGCGGGTGACAATGACAAGTAGGAGGGAATCGTGGGATTGCAGTGATTGCAAAACACTGCATTCGAATATGAATTATTCTCTGCCTATAAGCCATAGTGATGCATAGTGATGTGTCATGCAGAGCTAGCTAGTGCCGCAGAGACTGGAGAGAATCTGTGAGGAGTGAACTGATTTAGATAGATGGGAGCTGCTAGCAACTCATTTTGACCAATGCAGATCGAGGTGGACTTACAATGCACACAGGCACACACAGTGCAGGCTTAAGTTATTAACCCAATCTCTCTGGGTGGATGCAGTGTAGTAGATCAGTGTGGTTGCAGTCAAGTGTCCTCCTTCCTCGCTCTGTGTTGGATGGTTGAAGTCCCAATTCCTTATTCTCACCCACTCCCTGTGTTTTGGTTTGTCACATTGGTCTGCGGCTCTCCGCTTGGATGCATATATCCCTATTATAATATCATCCTCTACTCATTTTCACTGAGACCACAGGGGATAAAGAGAGGAAGTAAAATGTCATCCACTAGATTATAGAATACACTGAAACTTTTCTCCTCTCCATTGGTCCTCTTTCCTCTTCAGAGAAATGTTAAGTTCTTTTTTCTCCTTTCTATAACAACAAAATAAATAATGTGTTTGCAGATAAGGCAAGTATAGAAACAGCAGTTGGAGAGGGGACTAACCTAATATGTTGACCTTTTAAGCTGACAAGTGTGTAATGTGATTGCATACACAGAGCCCGGGCGTTTTCTAGAGATTCTTTCTTCACATTGCAGGATAAGGCCTTGAGAGGGGGATCATGACGATTTGGATATCTCTCGCCCTTTAAGGAGGCCAGAGATTCAACAGTCCAATGTCAGATTGCAGATACATCTGTTCTGATTAGCTTTGCTGTCTGTGGCAGATTTTCACGTATTTCCTGTTTCTGTTTTAGGATCTCTTTTGCCATCCTCTCCGCAGTGTATGTAATAATAGTTGGCCGGTTGGTTGGTTTAGACGGTGTGTGGAATTGATTTACTTATGATTTACCGTGGTTCAGTGGTGTAAAGTACTTAAGTAAAAATACTTTAAAGTACTACTTAAGTCATTTTCGGGGTATCTGTACTTTACTTTACTATTTATATTTTTGACAACTTTTACTTTTACTTCACTACATTCCTGAAGAAAATATTGTGCTTTTTACTCTATACATTTTCCCTGACAACCAAAAGTACTTTTGAATTTTGAATGCTTAGCAGGACAGGAAAATGGGCAAATTCAAGCACTTATCAAGAGAACACGTGGTCATCCCTACTGCCTCTGGCCTGGCGGATTCACTAAACACATGCATCTTTTGTAAATACTGTCTGAGTCTTGGAGTGTGCCCCTGCCTGTCCGTAAATGTAAAAAACAAGCAAATGGTGCTGTCTGCTTTTTAAGTGATTCATACTTTTTTTAACTTTTACTTTTGATACTTCGTAGTATTTTTCTTCTATGTGAGTAACTTTCTATTAAGGTATCTATTATTTTACTCAAGTATGACTATTGGGTACTTTTCCCACCACTGCCATGGTTGTATGTGCTTCAACTGCACCTTTGATTTAAAAGCTTCTACCCTCTGCTCACCAAAGGAAATGTGATCAGCCTCTATGTATTCATTTAGTGCGTCATCTCATCATACACCTCCACAAGCGCTTAAGGATGCACACACACACACATAAACATTCAACCACACACACACACAGAAACACACCATTTATTTATCATCGCCTAGTCCGTCGTCACCATTGCATTTGACAAGCATAAGGTTTAGAAAAGCCCTAGTACAGTTATATCATTATACATAGTCATTATCAAAAAGGCATTATATGCTTACACCAAACTGTAACTGTTCTGAGTCCCAAATAATTATTGACCTTGTTCATTTATTCCAATAGGATCTCTGAGGAGTACCTAGCTATCCCTATTCACTGTACATTTAACCACTGATACAATACAGTATACTGTATTCATGCCTCAGGACACACCTATACATTAAACCACTTTATGTATAAACTCTGACTCGTCCCCTTACATTATTGGGCTCCCAGGTGGCGCAGTGTTGTTCTAAGGCACTGCATCTCAGTGCTAGAGGCGTCACTACAGACCATGGTTCGCAATCGTATCGTGATTGGGAGTCCCATATGGTGGAGCACAATTGGCCCAGCGTCGTCCGGGTTAGGGTTTGGCCAGGGTAGGCCGTCATTGTAAATAAGAATTTGTTCTTAACTAACTTGCCTAGTTAAATAAAGGTTAAATACAAAATACAAAATAAAACAAACGGGCATTGACAGAGGGGATTTAATGAATTCATGTGGACATAGCTGACTCAGTGCGATCGATACTTGGTCCCCCTGCGGAGCCCTCTACTCACCATGCCTGCAGCAGCAGGAGAGAGATGCGAAGAGAGAGGGGTAAAGGGAGAGGCAGCTGAGAGGAGATGAATGAGAAGAGGGGTTTGAAGAAGAAAACAAGTGGGGAAATGAGACCAAGGAAATGAAAGGGTGACGAGGAGAGACGAGGAGAGACGAGGAGAGAAGTAGTAGTTAACCACCCCTATGACTGATGGGGGTTATACTCTGGGGATGTTCTATAGATCCCAGGGGATCCTCACAGATAACACAGGATCCTATTTGCCTGGAAAATAATATCTTATTTGAACTTAGTGCCATAAACAGTAAGGCTTTCAAGACACATGGCCCTATTCAATCTAACCCGGTTATAAATAATACTCCAAGAGGTCATTTGTGAGTTATAATGTTGTCTTAAACCATAAACACTGTTTTAATTGATTGCTTGAATCCAAACATGCATTCTCGCAGTACTCTGAAGAGCATTATTTGTTTCTTATTCCCCCAGAAACACAGTAAATGGTTTGAAGAGAACCGGGGCCTGAGTTTATGGAAAACACTGAGGAAGATCAGCATCTCAAGGCTCCATGCCCTAAATGCATTCCCTTTCTCTAAATGCAGTGCTGTTATGGGGAATGGGTATCCTTCCACTGATGTTATACACATCCCTTGGCTGTTTGCATCGAATTGTCTAGATGTATATCAACCGATGGTCAACAGAAAGTCAATCCTATGGGCCTAATCCAAGTTTTCCTCATGATTTTTAGCTTTACTAAATGTTGACCACATATTGCTGAGATATACTGAGGCCAAAGCTTCCTTCTAGAGGGGGCTGGTGAGCCTGGTCAAGGTTACAACTCCCTGCTCCGTTTGACGCAAGTCTGCAGTGGAGCGAGGACTCATTGTGACGATGGTTGTCATGTGAGGCGGAATGTCAGAATCATACAGTTCAATATGGGGCTGTTCTCTCTGGTTTACTCCTCCTTTATCGCTCTATCCGACTCTCTCTCTCTCTCTCTCTCTCGCTTTACCCCTTCTAGCCCACCCAACCCACTACCTCGTCTCTGTCTTTTTGCAGAGGCGAGGAGATCTGTTTTAGCTGTCGTGTCACACTAGTGTCTGCGTGTGTGATGGATGTTACTATATGCAGGTTTACATTCGCTTTTGTTTAAGGCACACAGCATGGCTCTGTCTCGTCCCCCCCCCCGTCACGCATCTCACCGTGTTTACGTCTACCTGCATTACCAAGTCTACTTCTCTCTCTTTTTATCTCGTCCTCTTCAGCCCACCACCTCCCCATGTTTTGATTCCTTGCCCTCTTTCTGTTCACTTTTTTCACTCTCTCTCTGTACTCTCCTTTATATTGTCCTCTTTTCATACTTCTCTCACCCCTCCATTTAAGTCACGCAACCAATAACAACCTGAAATGTTGTGTTCACTGCATGTGAGAAAATAAAGCATGAATGACATGATTTAGGCTTTCTATTGAAAGTGTACTTTCTACTGAAAGTGTAGGTGACGGGGTTGCTATGTAGAATTTCTGAAATGATATAGTAGTGGGGGCCTTTGCTTTTAACGTGCCGTTCACTTCCTTCTATACCTTACTGCATCTTTGCCTTTAGACAAGGGCATTGTAATGTAATGATGCTCCTACTCTCCCTCGTTCTCTCTCTATCCTACATCTCCCTCCTTCTCATTCTCTTTCTCCCTGCAGCCCCCTTTCACTTAGCAGACTAATCACACTCTGTGCCAATGACAAAGTGTTGAAATTGTGTTATGCTAAAAAGGAAGAGGAAGGGAAAAGCAGTCATTTTTGGAAAAGTTTCCGTAATGGGCCATTGATTGATTGGCAGGCTCGTTCTCTGCCTCCTCTGAGTGACAAGTCCACAGTCGCCGCGGCGACTTGGGAAATGAGAGTGGAATTACAATACCAACCCCGTCACCTCCTCAGGGGACAGGAGAAAAGGAAAATACAATCACTCTCCATCAAACACACACTCTCTCTCATCCACACACACACGCACACACACACGCGCGCACACACGCAGACACACATTCAGGCTCTCCATTTTGCACCTCACATCAGTGAAGAAAGAAAAACATGCACACACACACGTACACACTCTGCCGCAGCATTTATACCTGCTATTTTAACGCTGCCTCCATCTGGCTTTAATCTGTCGTGTTACATGATGTCCAAAGCACCTATTATGGAAATTCAACAAAGGGCATGTGCAATTGAATGCCTCAGCGTAGGAAATAACTGAATGCTGCTTTTTGGCAGTGAACCTCAAGCTCGTGAGTCAAGACTGGTTTTATTCACTTTGCGGAAGAAAGCTTCCGTACACTTAGAGTCCATGTGAATTCAGATTTATTGTGCGAAGCACAGTGAGAGGCTACATAACAGGCCAGAGTGTATGGGTGCAATTATAAACCAGGTGGTTCAAGCCCTGAATGCTGATTGGCTGAAAGCCTTGGTATATCAGACCATATACCACGGTATGACCAAAAATTACCTTTTGCTGTTCTAATTACGTTGGTAACCAGTTTATAATAGCTATAAGGCACCTTGGGATTTTGTGGTATATGGCCAATATACCACACCGAATGGCTATATGCGTTGTGCATAAGAACGGCTCTTAGCCGTGGTACATTGGCCATATACCACACCCCCTCTGGCCTTATTGCTTAATTATAGCACAAAACATACAGGTGCATGCCTATGTGTCTGGGTGGGTGGGCATGTCCGCGCACGTGAGTGTATGTGTTGAGATGGAAGCATTCTTTGTTTCCTCAGGAGATTAGTCTGACCCAGGCCCTGACCCTGGCCTGTAGAAAGGGGACAGCATCCACACAGTTAATCTTACCCCAAATTAACCAGTAGCCACAAACAGCACTGCCATTGGCCAAGCTCAACACCACATGTCTTCTGTCCTCACGATCATTACCAGGCCTGGGTAATAGGATGCTAGGACAGATTAAGGTCTAAGAGGGGACATTTTCCATTAAAATATTTCGATTACGTGTGTTTTACATGCAGACAGCCAGTGTTCCAGCTTGCATTTGTTCTGCGTTTATTGCCACCATTCACCTCATTCCAGCCTTCTTTTTACTGCCCAATGTGCTAGTGTGGGTGTTTATGAGTTTATAAAGACTCATAACGCATCATCACACTTTTAGAAATTCAGGTATGAAACCCCCCCTACGCCCACGACCCCATCCCACCATCGCCACTTCATACCCATTTAACCTTGTTAAACCCTTTAAAGCGGGCCGCTCAAGGGCTGTTACACGCCACAGTAATCCCTAACAGGAGATTCATTTCCTGTGCCATTAAAGGCAAAAGGTTTACATCAGCCCTATATAGTTTTCAGAGCCCTTGGATCCATTGTAGTGGTGTTTGTGGAGGCTGTGGCCTGAAGGCGGAAGAGTCAGAGGCACAGAGGCAGCCAGGCTGAGGCTGCTTAGAGATGTAGCAGGCAGAATACATGGCAGTGGTTAATGTTAGCAGTAGCCCAGGTTGTAGTAGTGTCAGCAGAACACAAAAAGAGGCCAGGTGGTTAGGCCTGTAGGATAGCAAGGGACATGGCACTGAGGGCAGAGGTGACATCCAGCTCCATGTCTTTAAGTTTGAAGAGGGAAGCAGCTGGGGCACTGCCACTCTGATAAATTCTATTGAAGGTGTGCAGGAAGGGAGGCAGGTGGCTGGTGGCTGGCCATTCACAAGTGGCTCAAAGGCAATCAGCTCTGTGGCTTTGTGTGAACGTGTGTATTTATAGTTGGTGGAAGAGAATCAGTTGGAGGATGGAATTTGGAGTGACGCTTTCTAGAGGGTTGGAGTCCTGCTGGTTTGGATTGGATGGTATTGTACAATGGGCTTTGCAGAAATGATTTGAAAAGCCCCCACTGTGTTAGAATAGGGCTTTAGTTTTGAGTTGAGAGACTTTTTAAAATAATTCCGTCCTGAGAATTGACGACTTTGAAATCCAGGTAATCTTTGCAATATCATACGCCCATGGTTGAGGGGAAATTAGTTTGTAGAAAATGGTTTCCAATCCAAGACCACAGTATACTTTCTTTCATTGCCTTCAGCAAAACCAACTGTCCCGAAGAGAAAAGATACTGGTTTAGCTGTCCAACTCTATGAATAAGGAGAGTGAGTCTCTTTTTCATGCTGTTTAGGAGTATAATGTAAGAGTAAAAGGGAAAAGTGATGGTTTCACCTAGAGATGTACTCATACACACTCCCAACACGGAGTCTGTTTTCCGGGTAAAGCTCCTGAAGTTTCATCATCGTAAAAAACAGGGACACATCGTCTTAAAAGCAGCAACAACAGAGTAGGCTAGCATGAGAGCACAGTCAAATAGCACTTTGTAATGGTACCCCACAATTTCGCTATCTTAACAAGCCACATTGATTATTCCCCTTCCCCTCTCTCTCCACCCCCTAATTCCATATCCCACTCACTTTCACCTCCTATCGCAGGCAGCTATGTTTTAAACTGTGTTGCTTCCCAGTGCTAATGCATTTACTATCAGTGGCTAATTAGAACTGCGAGATCGCTTTGGCAAAACATCTGTTCCACTCTAAACAGGCAGGGTTGGCTTGAAGCGATTGCGTTAAGTGACATTAAGTACTGATCAAACGATGCTGGCTGGTCAATGGCGGTAAACGCCACTGACTGCTCTAGGAGTGTGTGCCCTGAATGGTAATACATCCACAAACAACACACACACCATCCCATTACCCATCATCCACCAGCAGAATCCAACGACCGCCTGTCTTTTTGACCTTTTTCTTTTTTCGACTTCTGTCTTCCACTATCAAATCCAACTGGCTGTTGCACTTATCGGTCCTGCTTTAAATTATGGTCAGCTTATAATGCCTTCATAAGCACTACATAAATGTATTACAAAGCATCTATAACTATTTCATGCTTTATAAAGGGTTCATAAATGTGGCATAACTATGTGTCATAATCACCAATGTCAAATGTGACATACCCCACTATGTCGAATATGAAATAAACATGTGTTTTATATTTATTTTGTGTTTATTAAAAAAAATATTTAACCTTTATTTAACCAGGTAGGCCAGTTGAAAACAAGTTCTCATATACATCTGCGCCCTGGCCAAGATAAAGCAGAGCAGAGCGACACAAACAACACAGAGTTACACATGGGATAAACAAACGTACAGTCAATAACACAATAGAAAATTATTTATACAGTGTGTGCAAATGTAGAAAGATTAGGGAGGTAAGGCATTAAATAGAATAGTGGCGAAATAATTACAATTTAGCATTAACACTGGAGTAATAGATGTGCAGAAGATGAATGTGCAAGTAGAGATACTGGGGTGCAAAGCAGATAAAAAACTATAATATGGGGATGAGGTAGTTGGGTGGGCTATTTCCAGATGGGCTGTGTACAGGTGCAATGATCGGTAAGCTGCTCTGATAGCTGATGCTTAAAGTTAGTGAGGGAGCTATAAGCTTAACCTGTTGGGTCTAGGGGGCAGCATTTGCACATCTGGCTAAAAAAAATGTACCCGATTTAATCTGGTTACTAATCCTACCCAGTAACTAGAATATGCATATACTTATTATATATGGATAGAAAACACTCTAAAGTTTCCAAAACTGTTTGAATGGTGTCTGTGAGTATAACAGAACTCATTTGGCAGGCAAAACCCTGAGACATTTTCTGACAGGAAGTGGATACCTGATGTGTTGTATTGACTTTAAACCTATCCCATTGAAAAACACAGGGGTTTAGGAATATTTTGGCACTTCCTATTGCTTCCACTAGATGTCACCAGCCTTTACAAAGTGTTTTGAGTCTTCTGGAGGGAGATCTGACCGAACAAGAGCCATGGAACGGTGATGTCCCATTAGACACCTGGCGCGCTAGTTCATGTTGGGTACCCTCGTTCCAATACGTTATAAAAGAGTATGCATTCGTCCACCTTGAATATTATTCATGTTCTGGTTAAAAAAGGCCCTAATGATTTATGCTATACAACGTTTGACATGTTTGAACGAACGGAAATATATTTTTTCCCCTCGTTCATGACGAGAAGTCCGGCTGGCTTACATCATGTGCTAACGAGACGGAGATTTTTGGACATAAATGATGAGCTTTTTTGAACAAAACTACATTCGTTATGGACCTGTGATACCTGGAAGTGACATCTGATGAAGAGAATCAAAGGTAATGGATTATTTACATAGTATTTTCGATTTTAGATCTCCCCAACATGACGTCTAGTCTGTATCGCAACGCGTATTTTTCTGGGCGCAGTGCTCAGATTATTGCAAAGTGTGATTTCCCAGTAAGGTTATTTTTAAATCTGGCAAGTTGATTGCGTTCAAGAGATGTAAATCTATAATTCTTTAAATGACAATATAATATTTTACCAATGTTTTCTAATTTTAATTATTTAATTTCTGACGCTGACTTGACTGCCGGTTATTGGAGGGAAACGATTTCCTCAACATCAATGCCATAGTAAAACGCTGTTTTTGGATATAAATATGAACTTGATAGAACTAAAAATGCATGCATTGTCTAACATAATGTCCTAGGAGTGTCATCTGATGGAGATTGTAAAAGGTTAGTGCATCATTTTAGCTGGTTTTATGGTTTTGGTGACCCTGTCTTTGACTTGACAAAACATTACACACAACTCTTGTAAATGTACTGTCCTAACATACTCTAAATTTATGCTTTCGCCGTAAAACCTTTTTGAAATCGTAAAACGTGGTTAGATTAAGGAGATGTTTATCTTTCAAATGGTGTAACATAGTTGTATTTTTGAAAAATCTGAATTTTGACATTTATTTGGATTCAAATTTGCCGCTCTTGAAATGCACCTGCTGTTGATGGAGTGCACCACGGGTGGCACGCTAGCGTCCCACCTAGCCCCAAGAGGTTAAGTGATTTTTGCAATTCGTTCCAGTCATTGGCAGCAGAGAACTGGAAGGAAAGGCGGCCAAAGGAGGAGTTGGCTTTGGGGATGACCAGTGAAATATACCTGCTGGAGCGCGTGCTACGGGTGAGTGCTGCTATGGTGACCAGTGAGCTGAGATAAGGCGGGGCTTTACCTAGCAAAGACTTATAGATGACCTGGAGCCAGTGGGTTTGGCGACGAATATGAATTGAGGGCCAGCCAACGAGAGCATACAGGTCGCAGTGGTGGGTGCTATATGGTGCTTTGGTGACAAAACGGATGGCACTGTGATAAACTGCATCCAATTTGCTGAGTAGAGTGTTGGAGGCTATTTTGTAAATGACATTTTTGACTGTGTTAAGTAGTGACGATGACAAGTACTTTACTCAGTAAGGTCACTCCTATAGAATTATATGGACACTCCCACTAAGGCTAACTCTGAATGGTTGATATCCCAGCCTTATATGTGCTGTGTGTGCAATAGCCTGAGGACGACGTTACACCAAGAAACACTTACCTTGATGAAAGCCCCCAACCTAAAGAAATTGAAAGTGGCTTTCTTCTGGAACCAAGTTACACGGAACACAAACACGGACACAAAAACAAGCCATATCGTGGGATGCTGGGCCCAGTCAGGTATTTGACACACTCATCCACTTCCCCACTGAAAGATCAGACAGAAAATGTTGTCACCATTGTAACAGGTTGTAATCAAGCCCTGGTCTCCAGCATGGGAACAGAAGAGGAATACCTGGTGCGGTAGTCTCAGGTTGGACTACTCCAAGTCATCTTGGTTCTGACACACACACACACACACACACACACACACAAACGCAAGCTTTGCAAGTCCATCAACCAATTTAAATACCTTTCACACCCTACAGTAACCTGTGGATCACGAGAGAACCTTCATAAATCAGCAGAACGTTAATAACCTATTTAATGACACTTTATGTAGTGTCCTGTACTACTTAGTTTGAAGTAAGAGACCTTCGGACATTCATAACACATCCATAAAGACTCTTATATCCCATGACGCTGTAGTTAATTTAATGACGCCTTTGGTCATTCATAACACATACATAAAGACTTAATGATGTAAACACAAATGTAATGGCAATGCAGTTATATTGAACAACTTGAGTAGCTTGTCCCTGACCTGGCGGACTAATGGTTCTTGCCTCTCTTGCTGCTGGAGGTACTGCATGTTGGTTCCAACCCTTACTATTTAAAAAAAAAAATAATAATTTTAACCCTTTTTCTCCCCCAATTTCATGGTATCAAATTGGTAGTTACAGTCTTGTCTCATCGCTGCAACTCCCGTACGGACTCAGGAGAGGCGAAGGTCAAGAGCCATGCGTCCTCCAAAGCCCGACCCAACCAAGCTGCACTGCTTCTTGACACAATGCCCGCTTAACCCAGAAGCCAGCCACACCAATTTGTCGGAGGAAACACCGTACAGTCGTGGCCAAAAGTTTTGAGAATGACACAAATATTAATTTTCACAAAGTCTGCTGCCTCAGTTTGTATGATGGCAATTTGCATATACTCCAGAATGTTATGAAGAGTGATCAGATGAATTGCAATTAATTTCAAAGTCCCTCTTTGCCATGCAAATGAACTGAATCCCCCAAAAACATTTCCACTGCATTTCAGCCCTGCCATAAAAGGACCAGCTGACATCATGTCAGTGATTCTCTCGTTAACACAGGTGTGAGTGTTGACGAGGACAAGGCTGGAGATCACTCTGTCATGCTGATTGAGTTCGAATAACAGACTGGAAGCTTCAAAAGGAGGGTGGTGCCTGGAATCATTGTTCTTCCTCTGTCAGCCATGGTTACCTGCAAGGAAACACGTGCCATCATCATTGCTTTGCACAAAAAGGGCTTCACAGGCAAGGATATTGCTGCCAGTAAGATTGCACCTAAATCAACCATTTATCAGATCATGAAGAACTTCAAGGAGAGCGGTTCAATTGTTGTGAAGAAGGCTTCAGGGCGCCCAAGAAAGTCCAGCAAGCGCAAGGACTGTCTCCTAAACTTGATTCAGCTGCGGGATCGGTTGACCACCAGTACAGAGCTTGCTCAGAAATGGCCGCTGGCAAGTGTGAGTGCATCTGCACGCACAGTGAGGCGAAGACTTTTGGAGGATGGCCTGGTGTCAAGAAGGGCAGTAAAGAAGCCAATGCTCTCCAGGAAAAACATCAGAGACAGACTGATATTCTGCAAAAGGTACAGGGATTGGACTGCTGAGGACTGGGGTAAAGTCATTTTCTCTGATGAATCCCCTTTCCGATTTTTTGGGGCATCCGGAAAAAAAAGCTTTAATTTCTATGTTGGTGTGAGTATGGTTCCCAATTGGAGGCAGCTGATGATCGTTGCCTCTAATTGGGGATCATACTTAGTGTGGTCCTTTTCCCACCTGCGTTGTGGGATATTGTGTTTGTGTGAGTGCTTATGTGCGCTACGTATTGCACGTTCGTTTAATTCTTTGTTGTTTTGAAGTTTCACTGTAATAAATATGTGGAACTCTACTCACGCTGTGCCTTGGTCCACTTATTTAAACAACGATCGTGACAATCAGTCAGGATGTGGCCCAGAAGTTAATTGACACCATGCCAGGGCGGATTGCAAAGGTCTTGAAAAAGAAGGGTCAACACTGCAAATATTGACTCTTTGCATCAACCTCATGTAATTGTCAATAAAATCCTTTGACACTAATGAAATGCTTGTAATTATGCTTCAATATTCCATAGTAACATCTGTCAAAAATATCTAAAGACACTGAAGCAGCAAACTTTGTGAAAATTAATATTTGTGTCATTCTCAAAACTTTTGCCCACAACTGTGTCAACGTGCATGGCCCACCACAGGAGTCACTAGAGCACAAGAACATCCCTGCCGGCCAAACCCTCCCTTAACCCAGACGACGCTGGGCCAATTGTGCACCGCCCCATGAATCTCCCGGTCACGGCCAGCTGCAACAGAGCCTAGACTTGAACCAGGATCTCTAGTGGCACAGCTAGCAACTGTGATGCAGTGCCTTAGACCACTGCGCGGGGTGTGGTTCCAACCTTAAAAGTAACAACAAAGAAAGCTAGCAGGTCTGTTAGGAAATGTCTTTGTCACACCATCTGGATAAAGGCATTTCTGTCCTGTGCCAGAAACTCTAAATGGGAAGATGGGAAACTCCATTCAATTCGTATTATTATATTCCTCTTTAATTAATTTACAAATGTACATGATTTGACTATGAGACGTGGCTGTGTCTAGAGGGATTTTGTACATTTTAACTGAGCCTGCTACCTTGCTAAACTTTGGATAGCTAGAAATTGCTGTGAAGTCACTGAAATTATTTGAAATAACGATTGAGGTAGCAACAGTATGTCATCTAACTCAACACTTACTGTAACTACTACAAACTTTTGTCATGGAATATTTCTGATTCAAAGGAGAGAGACTTTTTTATTTCTTCAAACAATCATTCTTTAATATCGATTAATTATTGCAATAATGAAGCTGGTCGATCCCACACTCTGAAGTGTGATGCCGAGACCTCAGATAAGCAGGGTTAGGTTATCACTCCTGCGTTTCTGTGACAAAGAAAAGATATGTAGAATTATACAAAAGTACATTGTGATATCAAGCAACAGACAGCAAGATTTACATTGTGCCAGGTTTCTGTCTCTAGGTCATTTACTACTTGTTTATACAGGGTTATCTTCTCAGTTTCACACCCCTTAACACACAGATACTAGTCATTCAATGGAATGCAGGCTGTAGGTTCTATCACCAAGCCATCATAAATCAATTGTCAGCCCCAAGCCCCAGAGGCCCAACTCAGTCCCACAGACACAGATGACAGAGTACTCATCAAAGCTATTCGATGCATAAACAGTATTATAACATAATCTTGTAATTTTTCTACCATACTGTACTGAACAAAAATATAAACACAACATGTAAAGTATTGGTCCCATGATCTGAAATAAAAGATGGCAGAAATCTTCCATGTGCACAAAAAGCTAATTTCTCTCATTGTGTGCACAAATTAGTTTACATCCCTGTTAGTGAGCATTTCTCTTTTGCCAAGATCCACCTGACGGGTGTGGCAAATCAAGAAGCTGATGAAACAGCATGTTCATTACACAGGTGCACCTTTTGCAGGGGACAATGAAAGGCCACTCTAAAATGTATAGTTTTCTCACACGACACAATGCCACAACGTACAATTGGCATGCTGACTGAAGGAATGTCCACCAGAGCTGTTGCCAGATAATTTAATGTTCATTTCTCTACCATAAGCCGCCTGTTTTCTGTAGTGCAGTAAGTGCACATGGGATGTTGTTTTAGAGAATTTAGCAGTATATCCAACCGGCTTCACAACCGCAGACCACATGTAACCACACCAGCCCAGGGCCTCCACATCCGGCTTCTTCACATGCAGGATCGTCTGAGACCAGCCCCCTGGGCAGCTGATGACACTGAGGAGTATTTCTGTCTGTAATAAAGCCATTTTGTGGGGAAAAACTCATTATGAATGGCTAGGCCTGGCTCCCCAGTGGGTCCCAGGTATTGTAGGGAATACTCAGTAGGGTCTGTAGAATGTATATATGGTGTCATTTCATGGGGCTCTGAATAATACGAAGTGCTGCTGGCATTTTACTCCACCCATTACATTGCCGGCCGAATCACATCCCATGTGCGCTTACTGCACTACAGAAAACCCGCTAACCAAACAACAGTGCAGGGCATGCTCACTGAATAAAAGGGCAACTACACTCAAAATCAATGCTTCTTAGATTTTTTCCAGACCTCAAAAGTAATCTCCTGATGTGGTTTAAGCATTGTTATTAATACAGAAATTCCAAAGTTGTTATTTTTCTTATAAAAAAAGTGTGAATAAATGAGTGGGACGGCTGAAAAGTGGAAAGACAAAAACAAGAAAATGGAATTAAAAAACAAAACAGAAGTAGGCAAAAATGTAAACTGATTTTAAAAGGCCCTACCATGTTTTTTGTTGTGCATGACTGCACTTTAGAGTTTGTGTCATCCTGCAGCACATTATTTTGGGGAAGGTTGAGGTCAAGTCCAATATTGACTATGCACCCAAGAGGGAAAGCGGTTGGGCCATCCTGGAAATGATATAATACAGTATATCAAATTTAGCAGACGCTTTTAGCCAAAGCAACTTACAGTCATGCATGAATACATTTCTACGTATGCAATGCTCTACCAAGATGCATGACATGGTTATAAATGCTTTGCGAAGCCTCAATTTAAAATGATTTATAAGGCCTTTATTAAGCAGTGCTTTATAAAGAACAGGTTTATATCATATTTGACATCGGTGGTTATGTCACACAGTTATGCCACATTTATGATACCTTTATAAAGCATGACATATGGTTATATATGATTTGTAACACATTTATGTAGTGTTTATGAAGGCTTTATGAAGTCTTTTTAAACTGCACAGAATTTAAAGCGGGATCCATTTATTGTTTAATCATTTATTTTATGGCACAATGTAAGCCGATGAAGAGGATTGATGTTGTATTTGTCCCTTTGTGCATGATTTGGGCATATAAAATGACAGGTTCTACAGAACACATTATATCTGTTTATCTGAATTACTCCTTAAATGGAAAAACTTTGGATTGTTACAAAGTTGCGTTAGCTTTGTAAGTCCGTATCTGCAGATGCAGCAGCATTAGCTCTAGTGGCTTTCCGCCTTGTTAAATAGAGCATCCATTTACCTACAGACAAAAAGGAGGGAGAGGAAAGAGAGAGAGATAAATGGAAATTATTATTTTTAAAGTCAGAAAAAGGACGTAAAAGAGCCTTGAGAGGGAGGTGAATTGAAAGCGTGGCGCAGGATAGTTAAGAAGACTGATAGCATGTTCCTTAACTAGGTCAGAGAGAGCAAACATAGAGATTGGACTTACCTTACAAGAGCATTCGTTAGCCTCATAGAGAACACTTCGAACTTTACAGAGCACTCTTGATAGTCGGCTCAGGAGCCCCGTAACGATAGGAATCAAAGGAAGTAGGGGGAGGGGATGTGGAGTCACAGGACTCAAAGTTGACAAATTGTCCACGCCAGCAACCTCACCAGGGTTATACGACATGATGGATGACAGAGGACACCAGTCAATGCTGTGGCCACAACGCTAGGCTAGACAGTAGGCTACACAGTGCTTTTCTGGACAGCATTACCGCCCCTTTCGACTGCGAATGTAATCATACACTTGTGACACAGGAATGCCTCTTGTGAACATGTTGAATATATAGAAAAAAGTATCTGAAGAATCTTTCCATGGACAGTAGCTGTATGTTGAGTAATGGTCTCTGTGCATAGGGGAGCATTAGTCCAACGGCCTCTGAGTTTCCTCAGCTTCCAGAGAGAGCCAAAGTTGCGTTGAGAAACAAAATCAATATTTGATACATATGATTATCCGTTCAGATAACTTTGCCTCTACAGAGTGCCTGGAAGCTAGCTTTATGCCCTTTGTTTGATAATAAAACCTAGAGACCATTTTGTCAATATATATGGAGTCCATGCCAAGTTTACTAGCCTTACAATGGTCCTTAATTCAAACTTAATGGGTTTGGCTTGGCCAGATGAATCTCTAAGGTTTCTGTTTCAAATCATTTTCTACCCTAGACATTTTAGTTTTTCCTCCTTCCCTTTACCATCTGTCATCTTTCTGGCTCCCCATTCCTTTCACTTACTTATTTCTAGTCTATATTTTTGTTGTCGTTCGTCCTCACATCTAGTCCAAAAAGGAACTCTCGCCAGTAATATTGAGTAAAGCATTGGTGTGCCTTGCTGAACTAAGAGCTTTTAAGATGTCAAAAGGAAATGTAGCGAATGGAAAATAAGGAAACTCCTTGGCCTCTTTGAGTTTTCAACTGGAATAGCGTCGTTTTTTTGTAGAATGCTGGATGACTGACATTGACAGCACTATGACCTTTCTCTGTTCTCTCAGAGGGTAGTTATTAGCAGACACCTGCATTGTCCACTCAGGTGTGTACATATTCTAGCATTTTAAGCCTATACGAGCAGAGCCTCTGAGACACACCCATGGGCACACACAGTACATGCATGCACTACATACATGACACATAAGTTATTCGCATCACTTGTCATCAATTTCCATCTACACATTTAACTGTCTTTGTATGTTTTACTCTTCGGTGACTTGACCAGGTGTGTCTGCCTGTGAAATTTCCGCAGCAGGGTACCATCTTGGCCTACTATTCTCTGTGTGCCTCATAAATGGATCCCACTTCTTAGGTGTGGAAGGACATTTGTCATTATGAAAATAAGTAAGTTGTCTCATATACAATGTCACTTTGCTCAAGCAATATTTTAAACCATTAATAAACATTTGGATTTGAATTGTATCATTTTATCAGCTCCGCTATCCAATGTCTCTGTTATAAGAAGATACTGTGGAGAGTGGCTGTGGTATATGTCCATGCTCCGACTCTGTTGTCTGCTGACTCTGTCTGCTGTTGCTATGGACCGCACAACACGTAGAGCCTGTTCTCAGCCTGGTCTCATAGACTAGACATAACATAGTAAACGTTGATCCGGGACACCCAAATTAGTATGATATGTTACGTTTGATATGGTTATATAAGACAGAAGGTTACAAAAGCAAATGGAGGGTGGTAGGTCGAGGTGGATGGGTAGACGTATAACATGAACATCGAGCAACCCAAAGATTCCGTGTTTGAATCTCATCACAGACAACTTTGGCATAATTAACAACTTTGAAACTACTTACTACTTTTTAGCTACTTTGAAACTACTTAGCATGTTAGCTAACCCTTCCCTAACACTTACCTTAACGCTTTTAGCTAACCCTTCCCCTAACCCTATCCCTGACCTAGCTAAAGTTAGCCACAACAAATTGGAATTTGTAATATATCATACATTTTGCTAAATTTGTAACATATCATACGAATTGTAATTCGTAACATATCATATGAAATGGGTGATGGACATCACAAATTAATACCATACAAAATGTAACATATCATACTAAATGGAGTGTTACGGATTTCCATACAGAATAATACGAAATGCTCTGAGACCAGGTTGCCATTCTGAATGCTTCTTCTCCTATGGAGCAGGATGAGAGCTGTTACCAGACGTAGTTGAACGCATTGGAGTATTACCCTCTCATAGATTCAGACAGAATAAGACGTCTGCCAAACTGCTTAGAGAGTCACTTCTCTCTCTGGTACTTCACAGGAGATTGGAAGCTATTTGATGCCTAGATTGGTACAGTTAGGAAGTTACTGTTGTCATGCTCTTATCAGAGCATTGTAGTGAAATGGGTTACAGTTGTACGATTAAGCCATTCACAGAGGCAACTGAGGTTAAGGGTCTAGGGGAAAAGCACTCTAGCAGGTTTGGTTCCATATACATAGGATGAAGTCATAAGTAAAGGACTCAAACTCTGTTGTTCAGGTTATAAAGTCACAAAGGCTAGAGGTTAATGAAATATTCCTTTATTCAGGAAAAACAAACATTAATAGTAGTGTCTAGTGGTGTAGCTAAAGGCCATTTACAAAAAAGTGTGCATGAGTGTTGCATGATTTGGGCATGAGTCAATGAGCTACGGGCTTCTCTTCTTCATCTAAGTGTTAATGATTCAACTAAGTACCTCTCGCGTGCATGACTTGCGTGTAAATGATTCAACTATGTTCTCCTACACGCTGTACTGTACTCACTAATCACAGTGTGATTAAACTCTTCTCTTAAATTCACTTAACATTATTGTTGTTATAAAAAGTGGCTTGTTGTTATACCTGTGTTATTAGTGTTGTTAATGTCATTCTCTTCTGGACCCGTGGCTCTGCTTTTTTCAAAAGATGTCCTTCAGTCGACCATATGCAAATGAAGTTCATTTTGCAAATCAACCTGCAGGCTTTGAAGCTCTCCTCCCTCCATTTCGTGTGCTTTGTTTGTTTGTTTGCCTTGTTTTTGTCAGCGTCTTTGGTGAGATGTTTCCTGGAGCTTTCTCTTTTTTCTCACCTCCTATTTCCCCAGACATTGCGGCTGTAAATAGCTTTACCTTTCCCAGTTGCAAAGTCCTTCCTGCGTCTTTTCCCCCTCCACAATCCACCCTTTCATCCGGGACTTTAGCTCTCTCTCTCTCTCTCTTTACACCCCAATGTCAACTCTGCAGATGGGACGGATTGATTCAAGGTGTGATGTTAATAATCCCCCACTGCCATTTCCATGGTGTCGCCAATAAGCTAGCTTCATTCTTTTATTCTTACCAAATCAGCCTGCATAAGGCATATTGTTTTCTTTGTCCCTAGTCAATTGCTCAGTCTTCATCTTATAGAAAAGACAGTACATAAATCAATGTTAAATGTGTCCTTGGGCAGAATATTACAACTAGCTGCTGTAGAGAATATCTGTTTTGTCACAAGCTAAAACAACCCACCTTGCCGGGTCTACAGTACATAACATTTTGATCTACATAACATCTTGTGTCCCTCCCTAGCAAGCCAAGTGTGTTTGTTTATATCCTCCTCCCCGTGACCTCTTCACAAACATGCCATTTGACATATTAGAAGGAGGAGCTAGATGGTGAAATCAACAGTAGGTACAGTAATAAATCCTCTCAGTGATTGCTCTAACCACCACAGTGTTTTCACTGCCAGTGACAGGCAACATGACGCATTGTGACAGATGTCATAAGTCATCATTGTCGGCAGTTGTGAGATGTTATGCATCTTTAATGATGTTTCCATCAGGCTTCGTGAAACCCAATGTCGCTCGCTCTACCACAATGCCTCTCCAAAACAGATACAACATCCCTTCCATGCTGAGCAAAAGATGCAGGTCTGGAACTAAAGGAACATCCCATCCGGAAGCACTATTAGAGCAGACCCCGGAGCCACCTGGGAACAGAAAGGCATGGCAGTGCTCTTCAAATAAGATTCAAATGGAGGTCATCTCACAGGGGGAAGTTAAGCAGAGAAGATGTATGTTGTCTGCTCTAAGAGCCTGAGGACCTGGCTTATAATAAATGAAGTTAGTGATGTTAGATCTTACAATAAACCTTGCTACCCCAACTTCTCCTTCTCTCGCTCTCTCTCTCTCTCATCTTCGTCCAGCTAGTTGTTATTCCACTGTGGTAGGTTGTGTCTGTAGTGCTCCGTCATAGATATTTAGGTCTTATATCTGATACAGGCATAGGGTGACTAAACCTAACATGTTTAATTTTTCGTCTTTTAAATCAGCTCATTGATATTCAAACTCAGTCTCCTTCAAAACAGCAAAGCCCTCTAGTATCTCACACATACCCACCAGTGTCTGGTTCACCCTGGCTAAATGCCAATCTCCAACACTCCCACCCTCTGTGTTCAGGGTGATGTCTCACACTGTGCCACGTTACCCACGGTTACCCCGCTCCATGTCCGGCGGTGGGCGTGAAAACCCATGGTGCGCTCGTCCACAGTGTATCCTTTTCCACATGGTTTCTGCCGAGCCGCTGAGACATAATCCCATGCCTTCCTCACCAGGGCACTGCGAGTGCTGGACACTCCTGCCAAACAGCCCAGAAGGGGAAAAAAGAGGAGGGGAAAAAAAGGACGACAAGGGAAAGTAATTCTCTTTGAGAATGAGCTAGCTTCTGAACTCGCTGAGCAAATATCAGCTGCCAAAAATCACAAAAATGTAATGCAGCCTAATGAATGGGAATAGAGAACGAGGGACTGGCATATACAAACACAGGCCGTCTGAATTATTCCATTAGAAAATGGTCGATGTTTATTTGGACTGTAATTAGGGCCTCTCTTCCAAAGACATGCTGAAGTGATTGATAGTCATGTTGGATATGCTCTTTCATCCTGTCTCGCATTATTAGCAGGTTTTTCGCTTGTCCTCTCTCATTCTACTCCTCCCCCCATCGTCCCTTTCTTTATGATTCAACCAACAGAATGGCTGAAGGTTGAATCTTCTGAACAGGAAACACAATTACCGTAAACTCAAGGTGCAGTACACCTCTCCAAAGAAAGTGTGAAGTGGCAGTGGAGGATGTGTCTTATCATGCTGGCAGCATGCCCAACCATGTTTGACTTAACACTGTGTTTGTCTGTAAAAGGGAGAGTGAAAGTGAGAGTAGGAAAGACCGCGTGAGAGCATTTGTCTGCGCACTGTGTCAACTATGTATGAGTTTATGGTGGGGAATAGGCAGGCTGAGGCAGAGAAAGCTGACAGTATAGTAGTCGCCCTGGCAGGCGTGAGGAATCCTACAGCATCGGCAGCTCCTGTAGTAATTACTTAATATCAGTCCTCCCATGGCCTGGCAGATGACAGCACAGGTGTGGAGTGTGTCCCCTGTCGAGTCAAGCTGCAAGGCCCACACACACGCCAGTCAGGCCATACAAACAGATTCACATGGACAATCACACATGCATAGATACATATGTGTGTTCGCTGTCCTTATGTGAGTCATGTTCAGCTCTTCGGCATATAGGGCATGGTGCGACACGCTGCCTCCCAGGCACTGAGACTTGTCGCAATCGGCAACCATCAGTCAAAGACATGTAAACACACACACACATTCTGTAAACCACACACTCTCAGAGCCATCACTTGAGAGTGGAGTGGATAGTAGTGAGGGCCAGTGATTGGAATATGCCTTGGCATCAGTCTGATCTGATGTCACCCCAGCTGTCCAGAACACAGCAGACGTCCAGCTGCTGCTTCTCCTGCTGCAGCATGGCACAGCTCTCAGGCACAGGGTCACAGGCCTCCATCCCCTGCATTTCATTAACCTCCCTCCTGCCTCATCACACTGCAATCGTACATGGGTATACAAGGAGCTGTTGTGTGGTCAGTAACCTGAAGAGGGCACCTTTCACCTTTGTCACATACAGTACAACAAAGTCACGCTGCGTAGATCTCAGAACTGCACTTTCAGTTCAGGAGTAGAATAGAAACATCACAATGACCATTTTTCTTTTGACAATGGATCCATGTTTGTGTACAAGAGTATGATATCTCGCTGTAAATGACACTCCCCCCATAACAATTTCATAAAATTAGTATGCCTTTTTAAATATGCTTTATTTAATGACTGGGGTTGAAATGAATAAGACATCTGTCCCATAGACATTAATAAGCCTCGAACTATCAACAACCCGCTGTCATCATCAGTGTCAGACCAATTGCTCCCAGTCTTAAATGAGTCGAGAAAGAGACGTCAGCCTCACAGAGCATCAGTGATAAGAGACACATAGTTAGTACGACCCTGTTCGGTCTCCAATCCCTCAAACACCCTATTAGATCAGTGTTGCTGCTTAAATGACTTGGCCCCAACCAGAATAACTCCTCCGTGTTTCTGCGACCAAAGCTGCTTGTCAGTGTCATGAGTGCGCCCGTGAGACCTCAGGATGTAACAATGTTCCCAGACAATTCCTCCCCCGAGTCTTTATTGTTCCAGGGAGCTGACTCCCATTCCCAGCGCAGCAGAGCCATTGGCAGAAGAGGAAACATTTGGATGATTAAAGGGATTTGGTGCGCTGTGTCATGTTCCTCTAATCTCTCAGTCAGATAAAGGATTAGGGGTTTGCCATGTCATACTCCCTTAATCTGCTGGGATGGGATGATGTCTACATAAGGAGCCCCTGCCCCAACCCGGTATAGCCGCCCACGCCGCCCTCCCAGCAGGCCCTGCTGCCCCCTGACGAGAGGCAGTGACAGTTTGACCCAGTCAACCATGTCCCACTACAGTGGAGGGCCACAAGCTACCAACTGTCACAGAGCATCTCAGTTTAGAGCATTTATCTCAGCCAGCCATGTGCCGATGTTAATACATAGCAACGTTCGTCAAAATTGATAAAAGGTCAAAAATACAGTTCAGATAAACAGCTGCATAATGGAGTAAGATACTTAACCATTTTTGTATTTTAAACCTCTATGGGCTAGGTGGGACGCTTGCGTCCCACCTACGTAACAGCCACTGCCAGCCTGTGGCGCGATTTTCAAAACCTTAAAAATCCTATTACTTCAATTTCTCAAACATATGACTATTTTACAGCCATTTAAAGACAAGACTCTCGTTAATCTAACCACACTGTCCGATTTCAAAAAGGCTTTACAACGAAAGCAAAACATTAGATTATGTCAGCAGAGTACCAAGCCAGAAATAATCAGACACCCATTTTTCAAGCCAGCATATAATGTCACCAAAACCCAGAAGACAGCTAAATGCAGCACTCACCTTTGATGATCTTCATCAGATGACAACCCTAGGACATTATGTTATACAATACATGCATGTTTTGTTCAATCAAGTTCATATTTATATAAAAAACCAGCTTTTTACATTAGCATGTGACGTTCAGAACTAGCATACCCCCCGCAAACTTCCGGGGAATTCGCTAACATTTTACTAAATTACTCACGATAAACGTTCACAAAAAGCATAACAATTATTTTAAGAATTATAGATACAGACCTCCTCTATGCACTCGATATGTCCGATTTTAAAATAGCTTTTTGGTGAAAGCACATTTTGCAATATTCTAAGTACATAGCCCAGGCATCACGGGCTCGCTATTTAGACACCCGGCAAGTTTAGCACTCACCATAATCATATTTACTATTATAAAAGTTTGATTACCTTTTGTTGTCTTCGTCAGAATGCACACCCAGGACTGCTACTTCAATAACAAATGTTGGTTTGGTCCAAAATAATCCATCGTTATATCCGAATAGCGGCGTTTTGTTCGTGCGTTCCAGACACTATCCGAAATAGTAAAGAAGTGTCGCGCGCATGGCGCAATTCGTGACAATAAAATTCTAAATATTCCATTACCGTACTTCGAAGCATGTCAACCGCTGTTTAAAATCAATTTTTACAACACTTTTCTCGTAGAAAAGCGATAATATTCCGACAGGGAATCTCCTTTTCGGCAAACAGAGGAAAAAATCCCAAAGGCGGGGGCGGTCGGGGTCACGCACATAAGGCCAGTGTCCCTTGATCGGCCACTTGAGAAAGGCGATAATGTGTTTCAGCCTGGGGCTGGAATGACGACATTCTGTTTTTTCCCGGGCTCTGAGCGCCTATGGACGACGTGGGAAGTGTCACGTTAGAGCAGAGATCCTTAGTAAATGATAGAGATGGAAAAGAAGTTCAAGAAATGGTCAGACAGGCCACTTCCTGTAAAGGAATCTCTCAGGTTTTGACCTGCCATTTGAGTTCTGTTATACTCACAGACACCATTCAAACAGTTTTAGAAAATTTAGGGTGTTTTCTATCCATATGTAATAAGTATATGCATATTCTAGTTACTGGGTAGGAGTGGTAACCAGATTAAATCGGGTATGTTTTTTATCCAGCCGTGTCAATACTGCCCCCTAGCCCTAACAGGTTAAAAAAGCCATCAAAATATTGACTATTAAAGCACATAAACAATTGTATAATGAGAGACAGAAAATCTATAGAATCCAGACATTTTGGTGGGACTTCAGGTATTCGATTGAATGTCAAATATTAAAAATGTTCTTCTTCAAAATGATACGTGCCAGCATTTTTTAACCATATATGGCACTTTTATATGTTTTGTTATTATATAATCAGTTTGGGGACCAACTTTTTATTTTGTTTTGTCTGCTTTTTTTTGGGGGGGGGGGGTTTACAGGTACAAAAAACAATTGTTCAAAGAGAGCCCCAACCTTTCAAATCTTCTAATGTTTTCAAACTGTTATTGTCCATGATATTGGTAGGGGTACGGATTCCACATTTGGACCATTGGGCGGATGCAAAAGGCCGCCCTCCAGATTGCAAGTCATTATTGTGAAATATTGGAGTATGGGCATGCCATTTTGATTCCCAATTACATTGTTTGAAGATATTGCTCCAAATATAAATTGTGAGAGCAATAATAGGACCAAAGCATAGTTTACATTGTTTAAGGGATATACTGTATCAGTGAAGACCACCTCTTCCAGGGCAATAGGATACATCATATTCTCTCTATACTTAGCAAGGGGGTAAAATAAAAATGTCTACACCAATTTAGGATGGGGCGAAGTGCTAGTGCCTGGAAATACAATTTTAAGTAGGTTCGGATAGTCCTCCTACGTCTTTCCCTCTTTGTAAATGTTTTAATTTTATCCGGGATCGTTTACCTTGCCATATATATTTTGAAACCACACTATGATTTTTATCCTAGTAGCCAGAAGGGGGAGCCATGGGAAGCATTGATCTGCAGAAATTCAGCCGTGGCAATATATTCATTTTGACAATAGTTATTCTGCCGGTTAAAGCAACAGGGATATTATTAAATTTACTGAGGTCAGATTGAATTGATTTGAGCGTTCTGTTAAAGTTTCTGGCAATGGTTTTAACTAAGGAAGGAAATATACTGTATCTACTCCCACATATTTAAAATGGGAAACGATTGGCTGGAATGGAACGCTGCATTACCTATTTGCTGAACAAACACCCGACCCAGCACACCCCTCTTCCATTACACACATCTGCAGCATACAGAGTGACATTTACCACAACCAATCAGGAGGTATGGAGATACCGAGGGCCAACGGCACAGAGGCTAGCAAGCAAAAAGTAGTCCTCCATCAGGGTCTTGAGAGGCAGTAGGGCTGATTTGTTTAGATACATTTTACAACTTGAGATTAAGCTGAATATATCTATGTTTTGCTATCATATAACAACTAATTTGCCTATGCTGTACATATGGGCATACTGAAGGAAAATAGCATGAAATGACTCCCTATCCAAACAGCTCTTTCTAAGGTATCACCCCAAAGAGAATTTGTAACCGCCCTCTCATAATCTCTCATCAACTTTCACCATGGCTTTCACCCAAAGATGTGCTACATTCATCGTGTCATCTAGAATATTAAACAGAAGGCGGGAAATGTTTTGGATCATAATAGCACCCACTTGATATGAACATCAAAATAGAGTATATCACTCTAGAATTAACCAATGCATACAGTGCCTTCAGAAAGTTTTCACACCCGTTGACTTTTTCTACATGTTGTTGTGTTATAGCCTGAATTTAAAATGGATTGAATTGAGATTTTGTAACTGGCCTACACACAATACCCCACTATGTCAAAGTGGAATATATATATATTTTTTATTAATGAAAAATAGAAAGGGTAAAGTCAGTAAGTATTCAACCCCTTTGTTATGGCAAGCCTAAATAAGTTCAGGAGTGCAAATTTGCTTAACAAGTCACATGATAAGTTGCATGCAGTCACTCTGAGTGCAATAATAGTTTTTAAATAATATGTTTTTTTAATAGCTACCTCATCTCTGTACCCCACACATACAATTATCTGTAAGATACCTCATTCGAGCAGAGAAATTCAAACACATATTCAACCACAAAGACCAGGGAGGTTTTCCAATGCCTCGCAAAGAAGGAGACCTACAGTATTGGTAGATAAAAGAAACAAAAACAAAAAACAGACAGTGAATATCCCTTTGAGCATGGTGAAGTTATTCATTACACTTTGGATGGTGTATCAATACATCCAGTCACTACAAAGATACAGGTTAACTCAGTTGCCGGAGAGGAAGGAAACCACTCAGGGATTTCACCATGAGGCCAATGATGACTCCAAAACAGTTACAGAGTTTAATGTCTGTGATAGGAGAAAACTGAGGATGAATCAAGAACATTGTAGTTATTCCACAATACTAACCTACTGTAATTGACAGAGTGAAAAGAAGGACGCCTGTACAGAATCTAAATATTCCAAAACATGTTTGCATCACGGCACTAAAGTAATACTGCAAAAAATGTGGGAAAGCAATACACTTTATGTTTTGGGGCAAATCCAATACAACACATAACTGAGTACCACTTTTCATATTTTGAAGCATAGTGGTGGCTGCATCATGTTATGGGTATGCTTGTAATCGTTAAGGACTGGGGAGTTTTTCAGGATAAAAAATGTACAGAATGGTGCTAAGCACAAGCTAAATCCTAGATGATAACCTGGTTCAGTCGGCTTTCCACCAGACACTGGAATAATTCACCTTTCAGCAGGACAATAACCTAAAACCCAAGGCCAAATCTACACTGGAGTTGCTTACCAAGAAGACAGTGAATGATCCCGAGTGGCAGAGTTACAGTTTTTACTTAAATCTGCTTTAAAATCTATGGCAAGACATGAAAATGGTTGTCTAGCAATGATCAACAACCAATTTGACAAAGCTTGAATAATTTTGAAAAGAATAATGGGAATAAAGAATAATTGTACAATCCAGGTGTGCAAAGCACTTAGAGACTTACCCAGAAAGACTCACAGCTGTAATCGCTGCCAAAGGTGATTCTAACATGTATTGACTCAGAGGTGGGAATTCTTATGTAAATGAGATATTTCTGTATTTCACATTTCTGAAAACATGTTTTCACTTTGTCATTATGGGGTATTGAGCTGGATTTTTTTAAATTCATTTTGTTTTCAGGCTGTAACACAACAACATTTGAATAGGGGTATGAATACTTCCTGAAGACACTCTAAGACACTCTGACAGTAGGGGAAAGCAAAAAGAAAGTTGCACAATTGAATTAGATATGTGGATATTTCCTGTTGGCTTTCTTTTCTGAGTGGCGACTTTGTTTACATTATCATCTAATCAAACATTAAAAATGGGATATCCCACGATGTTGAACACTTACTCTCAGTACTAAGTATACCGTTTTCTCTTCTCTCGTCATGTAGTTGCCATGTCAGTGCGTTTAATCCCCATCGATATATCAACAAAATCCTTTTGTCTCCGATTTTTGACGATACCCCCATCCTTGTGAGACATCGTTTCACACTTTTCCCCACCAGTAAAAATCCATGAGAAAAGGTGGTTTGAATACTGTAAGTTTCTATTTTGAAAGAAATCGGTAAAGTGACAATTAGTTCACAAATGGATTATTCACTTCTACACAGCCAAATGAAAGCTAAAGAGAGATGTATTCTCAGGTGGGCATGGCTTGAGCCTTGCTATACACAATAAGGCCTCTGAGGTTTGAATTGATGTATTTGCACTTGATGTCAATCTCCTGGGAAATGCCTACTCTGTCATATGTAAATGAGCACCGGTGTTAAAGACAGTGCGTTTTTATAAGGCCCCAGAAATATGCACCTGGATTTTTCACTTATACTCTTCATTTGTAGAAGATCATGCTGTCTATTTCCCCAGATAATGAGTTTATTTTACAGTGTGGGAGGTGTGTGGAGGTGCAATGAGGTACCAAATTGTTGCCGAGCTCATTATAAGCAACGGAATGAGGATATGAGGATGGAAAGAGAAGGGTTGTGTATATGTGGGGTGAATTAAGAATTCTGTATTCCAGGGACACATACTTTAGAGCCTAACAAATTTGTCATCCTTAATATCTGACAAAATTCACATTCACACCTGCCATCCGCACCACCATGCTTGTCTCACATTAGCGTGTGAGGTGTGGAATATATTGAAGTTTGGCTATTGCAATTATACTATTAGGAAAGGTGAAAAGAGAAAAAGTGTGTTCCTTGCAGCTTTATCCATGGCCTGGATAGCAGGAATAGTAAGGGGTCGCTTTGACTCGGCACTTGAGAGAAAGTGACACCTGTCTTTAGCTGGCTGTCTTCGTGCAAATAACAAAGAGCAAAAAGCTACAAAGGGGTCAGAGAGGTACTGTCACGCTTGTGTGTAGGAACGGACCAAGGCGCAGCGTGAGTATCGTTCAACATCTTTTATTTGAATGTGAAACTTTGCAAGACAAACAATAAACTATAAACAAAACACAAACCTTGACAACAGAGGTGCAACATGCACTAGCTCCAAAAATAATCTCCCACAAACACAGGTGGGAAAAACAACTACTTAAATATGATCCCCAATTAGAGACAACGATGACCAGCTGCCTGTAATTGGGAATCATACAAAAACCCCAACATAGAAAAAAGAAACTAGAACACAACATAGAAAAAAGAAACTAGATAAACCCCCCAAGTCACGCCCTGACCTACTCTACCATAGAAAATAAGAGCACTCTATGGTCAGGACGTGACAGGTACTGTCGATGGGCACCCAACAATAGTCCTGTCACCTCCCTGAAAAGAGCAGACAGCCAAGGGGCCTGGTGACATCTCAAGAGGAAATGTCAGGGGGAAAATAATTTGTCCATCTATTTTGTGAGGAAGGTGAACAATATATTTGCTCTCGATACCAAAGGGGAATGGAAAATCACTGGCAGGTCTACGTGGAGATTTTCTTTCATACCTCCTTGACATGACATTTTTATTCACTGGCCTTGGAGGATGCACCGAATCAGGGGGAAAAGACAGGAAACAAACCAGCCCGTGAGAATATCCTTTGGAAAAGTATGAAATGTTACATTTTACAACCCAGCTCAGAGGTCTGCTCATCAGCTCGCTGCGTTTTGAGGCAGCATTCTATTAAAGGGCAGCTGTAAATACTCCTGTGAGTGGCTGGAACAGAAAGCTGCATTACCTGTTTGCTGAACAAACACTCGACCGAGCACACCCCTCTTCCATTACACACATCTGCAGCATACAGAGTGACATTTACCATAACCAATCAGGAGGTATGGAGACGCTGAGGGCCAACGGCACAGAGGCTAGCAAATTAGTAGTGGTGGTCAAGGTTACTGCTCTACTGTTAGTCACTGGAAAAAATGCACCATCAAGTCACCCAGTACGTCATGTTCTTACGCTGTAATACCAGCTTCGTAGGCACTAGGAAGCTGTTGTTGACGAGTACTAAAATGACTCAAGGATATAAAAAACACATTTTTAAAAACATAATGATTCAGGCAATCAAGCACCTGTTCATATCGGATGCTTACATTAAGCACCTCTCCTTTTATATACCCCTAAAAGGCATGGTGATGTAGGCAGGTAATGTAGCCAGGCACAGAGCATGTGGGATCCAGCGCATGTGTCACCTATTGATGTTTCTCTTAATGCCAAATTAAGCCATTAACGCCCTTCACAGGACCTGAAATCCAACACAAGTAATTACTGCTGAGCAGGAGAGGAAGACCTCAGAGAGTCTCCACATCTAGACTGCCTCACACACTTATCCATGTCTGCTATCTCTCTCAATGTAGCTGTGTGTGTGTGTGTGTGTGTGTGTGTGTGTGTGTGTGTGTGTGTGTGTGTGTGTGTGTGTGTGTGTGTGTGTGTGTGTGTGTGTGTGTGTGTGTAATTGGGAGGTGCAGTGCTGTTAGACAGCATTTAAAGCCTTGTCATTTCTTTGCTTGTATTTATACCTAAGGGGTTCACACTGGAAGGAGGGATAAACTACTTGTTTCATTGCTAGCTGACCCCCATTTTGATGACTTGTAGGCAGTGGATGGAAGCTGTGATACTTGGCGTGCAAACATTCTTTGTATAAGTTAAATGAAATGTCAAATCAGTGTACATACTGTATGACATTTTGTTTCATTTTAAAAGTACGCATGGGACTTAAGACGCAGCTTTATGACAGAGGTTCAAAGTTCAGAGGTCCATGTGTTGTAGATATGTCTGTTATGGTGACTGTATTACCGCCACACCGGCGGTCACGAGTCATGATGGCAGTTAAATTCCACTTGACCGTTTGTTCACGGTAATTAGGCTTCTCCAAGCTTTGATGCTGCTGATGGTCATTAGTAGCCTACCAAACTTGCTAACTGCCTGGTACTCAGCAATCTATTGTCCCTCTAATCACTCTGACATCAATGCAAATGTTATCAGAAATCTAATCAAACACTTCATAAGAGCCCATGAGCTCATGTTGTGCAACATTTCTATAGGCTATGCAATTGGAAGAGAAAATAGTTTTGATGACCTCTATTAAAAAGAGGAGCTTTCTATAGGCTAGGCCTATTATTTATCAACTTTCCTAATATTAAGCACATTGCTTCACTTTTGTCACGATTCCCACCGACGGTGGCGCCCCCTCCTGCTCGGGTGGCGCTCGGCGGTCGTCGTCACCGGCCTATTAGCTGCCACCGATTCCCTTTTGCTTTTCCCTTTTTTTATTTTGTGACACCTGTGGTCAATTAGCCATTAGAGGGGCTATTTAGTTTAGCTGGCCCGCTCCTGTTCGTGCGGGATTAATGATTGTTTCTTGTGTGACGGCTTGTGTTCATGTCGACGTTGTTGTACGCCGCATGTATTTTCTCCCCTGTGTGTGGGAACATTTGTTTTTTTTTGGTGAGTGTATATTAAAAACACCACTACCCTGTGTTCGCTGGTTCCTGCGCCTCATTCCTCCTCCACAATTACCAAGCCTTAACAGAATCCCGCACCACGATAGAGGGCATGGAATCAGCGGGAGCAGCGGCCACTCCTCTGCCCTCGATGGAGGAACGCGTACTCCACCACACGACAGTCCTCCATTGCATCGGATCGGCAATGGACCAGATGATGGAGAGGATGGACAGATGGGAGAGAAGTGGTATCCTCTCTCCACCTCCACCTGCCCCGATACAGCCATCTTCGCCTCCCATGACGTCTGGCTCTGGCGCGCTTCGTCTGGCGCTCCCGAGGGAGTACGATGGGGCGGCGGCTGGGTGCCAGGGGTTTTTGCTCCAGCTTGAGCTGTACCTGGCCACCGTTAGACCTGCTCCCACGGGGGAGGAGAGCGTGAGTGCCCTCGTTTCCTGCCTGACGGGCAGAGCTCTGGAGTGGGCTAATGCGGTCTGGAACGGTCCAGACTCGGCGAGGGACCACTACCCGGAGTTCACCCGCCGCTTTCGGGCCGTGTTCGACCACCCTCCGGAAGGAAGAGCGGCGGGTGAACGGCTGTTCCACCTCAGGCAGGAGACGAGGAGTGCCCAGGACTTCGCGCTGGACTTCAGGACCTTGGCTGCTGGGGCGGGGTGGAACGACAGGGCCCTCATAGACCACTACCGCTGCAGTCTCCGGGCGGACGTCCGCAGGGAGCTGGCCTGTCGGGACACAGCTCTGTCCCTGGACGAACTGATAGATATGTCCATACGACTGGACAACTTGCTGGCTGCCCGCGGGCGTTCGGAGAGGGTCCTGCCCGTTCCACCCCCGTGCACCCCCGCCCCTACCCCTATGGAGGTAGGGGGGGCCGTGCCAAGGGGCACCGGAGGAGGTGGCTCCTCCTGCACCAGCTGTGGTCGGAGAGGACACACGGCCGACCGGTGCCGGAGGAGCCAGTCTGGGAGTCGAGATGGTAGGCAGAACACTTCTCGGTTACCTCAGGTGAGTCAGCACCAGATTCACCCAGAACCCCCTGTTGGTCATGTGTTTTTACCTGTTTTGTTTACAAAAATTTTTCCCTCTTCCCAGCATAGGGCGCTAGTCGATTCAGGCGCAGCTGGGAATTTTATGGACCGTGGACTTGCCATTAAGCTGGGCATTCCGCGGGTGCCGATAGATTCTCCTTTCCCCGTGCACTCCCTAGATAGCCGACCATTAGGGTCAGGGCTAGTCAGGGAGTCTACGGTGCCACTGGACATGGTAACGCTGGGGAATCATAAGGAACGCATTCGTTTTTTCCTTATTGACTCGCCTGCGTTTCCGGTGGTGCTGGGGGTCCCCTGGCTGGCTGGTCACAATCCCCGTATTTCGTGGAAACAGGGGGTTCTCCAGGGGTGGTCAGAGGAGTGTTCAGGTAGGTGTCTAGGAGTTTCCATAGGTGCCACGTCGGTGGAGAGTCCAGACCAGGTGTCCACCGTGCGCATTCCCCCCGAATACGCCGATTTGGCGATCGCTTTTTGTAAAAAGAGGGCGACTAAATTACCACCTCATCGACAGGGGGATTGTGCGATAGATCTCCAGGTTAACGCTGCGCTTCCCAGGAGTCACGTGTACCCCTTGTCACAGGAGGAGACGGCGGCTATGGAGACATATGTCACGGAATCCCTGGGACAGGGGTACATTCGGCCCTCCATCTCACCCGCTTCCTCGAGTTTCTTTTTTGTGAAGAAAAAGGAGGGAGGTCTGCGTCCGTGCATTGATTACCGAGGTCTAAACGCTATTACGGTGGGGTTTAGTTACCCACTACCTCTCATCGCTACGGCGGTGGAATCATTTCACGGAGCGCAGTTCTTCACAAAACTGGATCTCAGGAGCGCGTATAACCTGGTGCGTATCAAGAAGGGAGACGAGTGGAAAACCGCCTTTAGTACCACATCGGGCCATTATGAGTACCTCGTCATGCCGTATGGGTTGAAAAATGCTCCAGCCGTCTTTCAATCCTTTGTTGACGAGATTCTCAGGGACCTGCACGGGCAGGGCGTGATTGTATATATCGATGACATTCTGATATATTCCGCCACCCGCTCCGCGCATGTGTCCCTGGTGCGCAAGGTGCTTGGTAGACTGCTGAAGCATGACCTATACGTTAAGGCTGAGAAGTGTGAGTTTTCCAAACGAGCCGTCTCCTTTCTGGGTTATCGCATTTCCACCACGGGGGTGGTGATGGAGTGTGACCGCGTTAAGGCCGTGCGTAATTGGCCGACTTCAACCACGGTGAGGGAGGTGCAGCGGTTTTTAGGCTTTGCCAATTACTACCGGAGGTTTATCCGGGGTTTTGGCCAGGTAGCGGCTCCCATTACCTCACTGCTGAAGGGGGGGCCGGTGCGTTTGCGATGGTCGACGGAGGCGGACGGAGCATTCAAGAAATTGAAGACGCTGTTCACCGACGCACCCGTGTTGGCGCACCCGGACCCGTCTTTAGCGTTCGTAGTGGAGGTGGACGCAGCCGAGGCTGGGGTGGGTGCCGTGCTATCACAGCGCTCGGGTGCGCCATTGAAACTCCGCCCCTGCGCTTTCTTTTCGAAGAAGCTCAGTTCGGCGGAGCGTAACTACGATGTGGGGGACAGGGAGTTGCTAGCAGTGGTTAAAGCTTTGAGGGTGTGGCGGCACTGGCTTGAGGGGGCTAAACACCCCTTTCTCATCTGGACCGACCACCGAAACCTGGAGTACATCCGGGCAGCGAGGAGACTGAATCCACGTCAGGCGAGGTGGGCCATGTTCTTCGCCCGGTTTAGGTTTACCATCTCCTATAGACCGGGTTCCCTAAATACTAAGGCCGACGCGCTGTCCCGTCTCTATGACACGGAGGACCGGCCCATCGATCCAACTCCCATCATTCCAGCGTCTAGGCTGGTGGCACCTGTGGTATGGGAGGTGGACGCGGACATCGAGCGGGCATTGGTGTTGGAACCTGCGCCTGCGCAGGTGCCCGTGGGGCGCATGTATGTGCCGCTCGGTGTTCGTGATCGTTTGATTCGGTGGGCGCACACGCTACCTACTGCGGGTCATCCTGGTGAGGCGAGGACAGTGGGGAGTCTAAGGGGGAAGTACTGGTGGCCCACCTTAGCTAAGGACGTGAGGGCCTATGTCTCTTCCTGTTCGGTGTGTGCCCAGAGTAAGGCTCCTAGGCATCTACCAAGAGGGAAGTTACAGCCCCTCCCCGTTCCACAACGACCATGGTCGCACCTGTCCATTGACTTCCTGACAGATCTTCCCCCCTCTCAGGGGAACACTGCGATTCTGGTGGTTGTGGATCGGTTCTCTAAGTCCTGCCGTCTCCTCCCATTGCCCGGTCTCCCTACGGCCCTGCAGACTGCGGAGGCCCTATTTACCCACGTCTTCCGGCACTACGGGGTGCCGGAGGACATTGTCTCTGATCGAGGTTCACAGTTCACATCCAGGGTCTGGAGAGCGTTTGTGGAGCGGCTGGGGGTCTCGGTCAGTTTGACCTCCGGTTATCACCCCGAGAGCAATGGGCAGGCGGAGAGGGTGAACCAGGAGGTGGGCAGGTTCCTGAGGTCGTATTGCCAGGACCGGCCAGGGGAGTGGGCGAGGTATATTCCCTGGGCTGAGTTAGCCCAGAACTCACTTCGCCACTCCTCTACTAACATATCACCCTTTCAGTGTGTGTTAGGTTACCAGCCGGTCCTGGCACCATGGCACCGGAGTCAGACCGAGGCTCCTGCGGTGGAGGACTGGGTCCAGCACTCCAAGGAGACCTGGAGAGCCGTCCAGGACTCACTAAAGGAGGCCAGTGCGCGGCAGAAGAGGAGTGCTGACCGCCACCGCAGTGAGGCGCCCGTGTTCGCACCGGGAGACAGGGTCTGGCTCTCGACCCGGAACCTGCCCCTCCGCGTGCCCTGCCGGAAGCTGGGGCCGCAGTGTGTGGGGCCCTTCAAAGTCCTGAGGAGGATAAACGAGGTGTGTTATCGGTTGCAACTCCCTTCCTATTACCGTATTAACCCCTCGTTTCATGTGTCTCTCCTCAGGCCGGTGGTAGCTGGTCCCCTTCACGAAGATGAGGTGCCGGAGGTCCCTCCGCCCCCTCTGGACATCGGGGGGTCCCCGGCGTACAGCGTAAGGGCCATTCTGGACTCGCGACGCCGGGCGAGGGGCCTACAGTACCTCGTGGACTGGGAGGGGTACGGCCCGGAGGAGAGGTGCTGGGTGCCGGCGGCGGACGTCCTGGACCCATCTATGTTGAGGGAGTTCCACCACCTCCGTCCGGATCGCCCTGACCCTCGCCCTCCGGGTCGACCTCGAGGCCGGTGTCGGCGCGCTGCGGGAGCCGCGCGTCAGGAGGGGGGTACTGTCACGATTCCCACCGACGGTGGCGCCCCCTCCTGCTCGGGTGGCGCTCGGCGGTCGTCGTCACCGGCCTATTAGCTGCCACCGATTCCCTTTTGCTTTTCCCTTTTTTTATTTTGTGACACCTGTGGTCAATTAGCCATTAGAGGGGCTATTTAGTTTAGCTTGCCCGCTCCTGTTCGTGCGGGATTAATGATTGTTTCTTGTGTGACGGCTTGTGTTCATGTCGACGTTGTTGTACGCCGCATGTATTTTCTCCCCTGTGTGTGGGAACATTTTTTTTTTTTTGGTGAGTGTATATTAAAAACACCACTACCCTGTGTTCGCTGGTTCCTGCGCCTCATTCCTCCTCCACAATTACCAAGCCTTAACAACTTTACAACAGGAGTATAGGCTACCTGATTGGCATGAAAATGAACCATGGGAAAGCGTGGTGCATAGATGACACATATTTTTTTCCCCATGCTCCTGTTCAGAGAAAGGTGCATGATAATGGTCCATTCTAAATCAAAACTAATTTCACACATATTATTTAATATGTGTAAAGACAACATTCAATTAAGAGTAGCTTATGGGTGACAATATTAGCCTATCACTTGTGGATTATGTGTTGCTCAGCTTGTGCAGTGAGGCAAGGAACAGCGCATGCCTTTTTGTTGCGACTTTTTCAAATCATAGTCGCACACCTCATGTACCTTCGCCCATAGACCTATATGTTATGATACGGTTTGTATCACGGCCAAATACTTCCTTAAAATTAAGCACATTCATCCGCTTTACAATGGGTGTAGAGCCTAACTGGCATACATAAGCAGTGCGTGAGTTTCAAGTTCGGGGAAGATCATTTTCACCATAAAAACGCACATTTTTAATAAAGCATTACATGCATAATCACATTTGCCTTCACTTTCGAGAACATTGTTTTTCCACTAATTGATTGCATTTTGGAACATTCGGCTTATACTACCGTGTCCGCATTGCTGCGCTTATAATGTGAAGAAACAGCCTAATAGTTGATGAACATTTTAAGCTAAACGTTCTGATCTGTTGCATCAGCCTCATTGCTTTTAAAATGTTATTTGATGTGAGTGGTTGTATTAATTTGGATCTATCACATCCCACAACAGTCCCAGAGTAGGTTTGGAATGTTTATTTATTGCACGGAAGGACAAGTTGACCAATAGCATAGGTCAACTTTTGTACTTTGGGGATAGTAGATTGGCATAGGCTGGTGCTTATGCTGTTCGTTAGGCCTACTGATCTTGTTGGCAGATGAAATGTAGGCAAAATGTGGACATTTCTAACCTCTTCAATATGTGCCTTGGAATTCCATAAGATGGACGCACGCAGTTGCTGATGTGTCTGTCTTCACTTGTAGCCTACTTCTTAGCTGAAATGCCTGTGAGATGGACCTGATCACGAGATGGGAAGTGGCTGAGAGAGACATGTGAATGAGAAGTGCTTCGGAACAGGGCAGTTTGGAGAAGGAAATTATAATTATTATATTCAGCCCAAGGGCACAATGGACACTTTGGCTGCAAAAGGCATGGAATTTTTTAGGGGGCACTACGGCCACACAAATTTGAGGCCTGGTGTGAATATTATCAAATGCTTGTCAAATTGTGAATGAGAGACATGAAGTGTGTGCAGCTTGTGACTTTTTTCAAATCGTCCTTAGAGTCCCATCATACAGCCTTAGAATGTTTTAAAAATCAAATATATAGCCCAACGATTGTATCATAACTGAAGTTGAAGAAATAACTCTAAATTAAACATATAGGAGGACCAGTTTCTTTGTTAACCGCTCAACACAGAATAGCCGCATGAGCGCACTTCCTTTGAAAGTTATTTATATTTTATTAAGCTATGTTCAATTGTATTCTTCATACTATAAAATAATAAAAAAGAATGCCACGCTAATATTTTCTGCTAAATGAACAAGTGTAGCCTACAGCCATATGGCATAGCCAGATCAGGGCCTAAAATAAGGACAACTCAGAGTGTGCTATATATTTTCTTCATATCATGTTTCTTTAGACCTGTCTAAAATAAATAATGGATTTATTGTGATGGTGTAGGCTATATTACATGGATTTATTAGACTTTTTAAAATGTAGATGTTCCAAAGGACTGCATCAGTGGCTTGTAAGTTATACGGAGTGCTGGTTCCGGCTGGTTGCCGGACAGAGTTCAAGTCTATTTCTGTCTGTGTTGTTGCACTGCGTTTTGGGCTCTGTTCTCAGCATGATGACAGCCATGCCTGGCTTGTGTTGGAGAGCAGCTATGGCGGCAGCTGCCAGGGCTTATAGCAGGCAGCCTATTCTCTTCAGTCTAATGAAAGCCACATCACCTACCTGCACCAACTCAGCACACTGAGCTTCATCCCTATGCACATAAAACATAAGGTGGCATCACTATGTACAAATGGTATGCTGTCCCTGCAACTAAGACAAAATTATTATGTGCATTCACTAAGACTGATGTATTCTCTTCATCTATCTCTCACCCTGTAATATTGTAAAATTGTTTTATACCAGGGGTTAGAACCGGTTCAGGGAACAGAACAGAAAACCGAGGAACAGAATCAGAACCAAGAACGAAAGTACTGTTCCAGAACGGAACCGGTTATTAATGTTCTTTTACATTCCGGGCATTTTTTTCCAGTCCCACAAAAGGACTCAGCAAAGCCGCTATGCAAAGCCCTCACTCTGTCACTCAGAAACGTATTCCAGTGTCTGCCTGCCTGCCTGCCAGCTGCAAATCTTTGCCAGGGTGTGCGTAGGCTACCTGCCCCTTGCCCTCCGAAGCATAGTATAGTAGCCTACTGATGTTACAAGCATGATTCAGAAATTATGGAGAGAGATTTGTACTTAGAAAATAATGGATTAACCTTTACAATGCTAGTTAAGGATACTATAGTGATCACGTATTACATTGGATTGATTAAGTACAAAAAGGTAAGATTTGTTTTTATTTTAATTCTGGTGCCGCTCTGCACACACAAGCTTGTTAGCTAGTTAGCTGGTCCAACGTTAAGCCAACTCTCTGAAGTTCAAAAACATTCAAAGTTCCTTCATAGTAGCCGCTCCTCCGTAGGTATAATTCAAATAATGTATGTCGTAACAACAAGATGGACAACAGAAAGGAAAACGCTGCACACTGCTGCTCATGCTCCCAGGTGATATTTATTTCTAACAATGTTTCGACCCTTAGGTCTTCATCAGGCTTCCATATCTCAGGTGGGGGTGGAAGATCCTATATATAAGGGAGGTAAAAAATGTGGAGATAGTGTGTTGAGCCTGTGGATCCCTTTCGAGAAGTTTCCTCTTAATGTCCCCTCCCCTGCATGACATCTTGACCATTTCAATTCCAATGTATCTCAGAGAACTAATAGGATGTCCAGCTTGTACAAAATGAACAGCAACCAGATATCTTTTTGTCTCACCTGTCCGTATATTGCTGCGGTGCTCACTGATCCGTATCATAAGGCTTCTAAGCGTTTTCCCTATGTGAGACAGACCACAAGAACATTTCAACATGTAAATAACATTGGTAGACATACAGGTAATCAGGCCCTTGATCTTAAATATTTGTCCTGTGCTGGGGTGGGTAAATGAGTTGCATTTGTATGTGAAGATGCATTGAGCACATTGGCCATATTTGTAATTACCCTCCGGAACCTTGTCCAAGAAAGTTTCCCTTTTCTCTGGTGGGTAATCAGATTTAACCACAATGTCTCTCACGTTTGGGGGTCTTTTAAAGACCATACATGGGGGATATTTAAAAATGGGTTTCAATTGTGGGTCAGTATCAACAATGTACCAGTGCTTCCTGATAATGTCCTTAAATGCCTTCCCCAATGGTGAGTATTGGGTGAAGCATGAGGGGACATGTTCTGCTTTTTCTTTAACTTTTGGTTGAATGGTTTCCAACTGTGTGTAACGTCTTCTTCCAACTCACAAACACGTAGATCCCCTGAACACAGCTCACTTTCCAGCCCACTTTCCAGCTCACACTCTCAAACACATAGATCCCCTGAACGCAGCTCACTCTCCAGATCCCAATCACCTGAATTCTGATCACACACCTGTATGTCATTATCACACACTATTTAGTTCAGTTCTTTGCACCCCATCATTGTGAGGTATTGTTTGTTTTGTGACACTTTTATTCGGAGATCTGTTTTGCCTGTAATTTACTCCTCCCGTGTATGATTGTTTTTGCCTGCCTCACTAACGACGCCTTTTGCCTATTCCCTGCCTGTACTTTAGCCTATCGGATTTCCAGTTATCAACCTATTGCCTGATCTCCCGGACTACGTTACTAGCCTTTTCCCTGCCTGTACTGTTGCCTTTTTGGACCCCTTGTGTATGACCTTCTGCCTGCCCCTGGACCCAGCTACCTTCCTCCTCCTGTGGTCCTTTACAATAAACACCTACTGCACTCTGCGCTTGAATCCAGCTCATGATAGGTCATAGTTAATGGTGAAATGGTGTTCATTCATAGAGTTTTGGTAAACATGGAATTCCAAAAGTTCTTGTTGGGTCCCTGTATAGATCACGAAAATGTCATCCAAATATCTCAGAATTTGGAGGATATTGGAGAGAAAAGGTTAAGGTCTGGATTCAGCACCACCTGTTTTTCAAACATTCCTAGATATAGGTTAGCATAATTAGGAGCCATAGTGCTTCCCATCGCTGCCCTATTGGTCTGGAGGAAAAAGTATTCTCTGAAGAGAAAATAGTTTAGGTTAGTACCAGTTCAGCTGGTCCACAAGTCCACAATACAATTGATGCTGGGTCGAGCATTAGGGGGACGTTCATTGAAGTAGAACTTGAGGGCCTGTAGGCCGCCCTGATGGGGGATGTTAGTATATAGACTGGTAACATCAAAAGTACACAGAATATAATTTTCAGGTATATGGTCCACAGATTTCAAAAGATTTAAAAAATCAATACAGTCTCTAGTATAAGTGGGGAGGGAGATCGCCCAGGGTTTCACAAAATAGTCTACAAAGGTAGAGATATTCTCTGTCAGAGATCCGTTACTACTCACAATGGGCCTGCCTGGTATAGGTGGTGTCATGCTCTTGTGAATTGTATGTAGAGCATATATGGCAGATGTGGTTGGGCAGTCAACTTTCATATACTCATATTCTGTCTTTGTACTCATATTCTTTCTGTCTTTTTCTCTCTTTTTTTACAATTTATCATGGATCTGAGACTTGAATTGATTAGTAGGGTCCTTTGGGAGTCTTTTCTAAAATTCATCATCACTAATTTGTCTCAGAATCTCCTTTTCATAGTCTGCCGCATTTAGTTTCACTATTGCATCTCCTTTGTCGGCAGGTTTTATAATGATACCGGAGTCATTTTTCAGTCGCATAAGAGATTCTTTCTCTGCTTTGGACATATTGTGGAATAACTTGTATTTTTTTTTTCTTAGCCAGGAGATTATCTACATCTTTCTCAACTAGGCGGCTAATATGTTTCAAGATAGGGATTTCTTTTGGGTTGTAAAAATGTGCTTTTCCTCTTAAAATATGTATTTTCCGTTATGTCCTCAGGGCATTGTCATTCAGGTTATCAATGGGAAAAACAGTAGCACTATTTCCTGTCTGGTTACTAATATCGTTCAATATATTATTAACATGGGCAGGTGCATAGGTACCAACCCCATTACCAAAAAACTCTGTCAATCTCAAACTGCGAAAAAACGTTTGAAAGTCTATAACTGTATCAAAGTCATTGGCCTGTGATGTTGGGACAAATGATAGTCACTTACCTAGGCCAGATGAACATATATCAGATTGTTGGACAAGTTAATTACCATGTCTTGCTCCGTGTATGTGGCGGGAACTTTGGGTGTTGCCGTCTTCCTACGTAGTCCTCTCCTGCATTTCTTGTGGGGAAGCAGGGTGGGCGGTGGTCGTGATGATGGCCTATTCGATGACGTCGTCCATCGGGATTCCCCCAAAAAATAGACGCTCCGGCTCTAGATTGGTCACTGGAGTCAGATGTGAGGGATTTGGTTAATCGCCACATTAGTGGCCCTCTAGGATTACGGCTGGGCTGGCATTTAACCTTCCAGCTTTCTCGTCTGGGGAGTGCCAACTGGTTGTCTCCGGCCATCCCTCCAGAAATATACCTTCTGCTCCTTGTAGTCCGCAGTGTCACGCTCAAACTTTTTACGCTTGTTTGCCCATCTGCTATTTTGTGTTCTCATCAGAATAGTTGAAAATTGACATTTGTCGAGGCTGGTGTTGGTGTTTTGCGTGCATGTCTAAGCCAGAGTTGGGTGACTAAGCACCAGAGTCTTCTCTCTCTCTCTCTTCTCTCTCTCTCTCTCTCTCTCTCTCTCTCTCTCAGCTACCCAGTGCTGCTGCACCTGTGGAATGCAGCACAGCAATGTCAATGGGGGATAGTTGATAATAAAATTGCATCCTGGACTAAATGTATTAGACATAATCAAATGTTATTGGTCGCGTACACATATTTTTCAGATTTAATTTCGTGCAGTGAAATGCTTATGTTTTTAGCTCCAACAAGTATACCTAAAAATACAAAACAATCCACACAAATCCCAACAGCAAAATCAGAGTCCGGAATATAAATATAATGGTGTGTGTATAGATAGTATGTACAGTATTTGAATAGGAAAGGTGTGTACAGCAGTAGTTATATAGGATGGGCCTTGACTAGAATACAGTATACTGTACAGTGCATTCGGAAAGTATTCAGACCCGTTGACTTTTTCCACATTTCTTTACATCACAGCCTTATTCTAAAATGGATTAAATAGTTTTTTCTCCTCATCAATCGACACACAATACACCATAATGACAAAGCAAAAACAGGTTTTTAGAAATGTTTGAAATGTTTGCTGCCACCACCATGCTTCACCATAGGTATGGTGCCAGGTTTCCTCCAGATGTGACGCTTGGCATTCAGCCCAAAGAGTTCAATCTTGGTTTCATCAGACCAGAGAATCTTGTTTCTCATGGTCTGAGTCCTTTAGTTGTCTTTTAGCAAACTCCAAGTGGGATGTCATGTGCCTTTTACTGAAGAGTGGCTTCCGTCTGGCCCCTCTACCATAAAGGCCTGTATGCTTGAGTGCTGCAGAGATGGTTGTACTTCTGGAAGGTTCTCCCATCTCCACAGAGGAACTCTGGAGCTCTGTCAGAGTGACAATCGGGTTCTTGCACGCACCCTTGTGGGGCCCCCATGTTGAGGATCAGTGTGGCGGCAGTGTTGTTGCCTACCTTCACCACCTGGGATCGGACTGTCAGGAAGTCCAGGACCCAGTTGCACATGATGGGGTTCAGACCCAGGGCCCCGAGCTTAGTATTGTGTGTGTGTGTGCACGTCCTTGTGTGCGTCCTTGCGTGCGTGCATGCATGTAGCCTATGTAGCAACGGTGGGCCCAGGCTCTCCTGGTCTTGCCATGGGCTGGCTGCCTGGGTGTCAGGATGCAGTGATGCTGTCGCCCATTGTTCTGAGATAATGTCATAATGGGGGGGACAGCTGGCAGCTTCGTTTCCTGTCGGTGCACATTTTCTGCCACATCAATAATGAGTGCCTCAGCCCAGCCATGATGGCCATGGCTCACTGCTCACGTGGCTCCATGCTCTCGCTCTTTCTTTCTTTGTCTGTTCTTTCTCAATCTTTCTCTTTATGTTATTTCCTCTATCGCTCTTCATCTCTCGCTCTATTTCTTTCTGCCAATCTCTTTCTCTCGCTGTCTGAATTATTTTGGGTGAATATCCTCTTTCCTTACTTTTGTCTGCATTCCTCTGTCTTATTTTTTTTTGAAATCCTTTGTATAAAATGCTCAGAACGTTTATTGAGAAGACACTCTTCCTTATTTTCCTTTTAGTTTGACGTGACAAAGACACTTGAGGGACTGTGTCATATCAGTAAGGAGTGAAGCACATATCTGCACATCCCCCTTTAGTTCCCCATTGATGAACCTGTTTGCAGCGAAGTGTTGAGCGTTCTGGTGTTTCGTTGTACGAGCTTTAGATCACTTTCGATTGAGACAAACAGTCATCATGAGCACAGGTAGACATTGCTAAGAACATTAAGGAAATTGGTGATGTCGGGCAGGCGCGGAGGGGTTGGGGGTTGGCCCTGGGGACCGATGGATGCGTGACACTCAGATGCAGCTGGGGATTTCATGAAGTCGCAGCAAAAGCTCAGTGGCACGTCACCGTAACTGGCTTTCAAAAACTGGGATTGACACTGCCTGTGGGCTGCCAGACACAGAGCGCGAGAGAGAGAGAGAGAGAGAGAGAGAGAGAGAGACTGTTGAGCCTCACCGTATGTTAGCCTCACAGAGAGTGGAAAGGCTGGTTAGTAATTCAGTCACTTCAGTTCCTACCAACTGAAATCACGATGAAAAACCCCATCAACGCTCACTTGACAACTCATGTCATTGGTCCTAACAACAGTTCATTTATGGTATGTAGATTACTCTATAGGCTCAACATGCAATCTGGCAAAGCATGCGTTCCTACATGAAACGATAATACAGTTTAGTACTACACAGTGGCGTAGTGCAGTTTCTCGGGCCCCCCCCACTCAAGGTTCGAGCAAGGGCCCCACACCCCCACCTTGCAGGGGTGTGTGCTACGCCAGTGAAACTACAGTACTTACTATAGAATTCTGTAGTAAACTGTTGTATACTATAGAATATTATGCTGCACACTGTAGTATACATCTATCATGTGTAGTACTAACTATAGAATGTTGTAGTATACTGTAAAATACTATAGTAAATACTACAGTATATTAAAAACCACAAAAACACTACAGTCAATAGTACAGTAATGTTCGCAAAAGCACTACAGTCCGCAAAAACACAACAGTAAACACTACAGTCTGCAAAAAGACTACATTTATTACTATAGTGTGTACTACAATATTTAATTTGCATATACCCTGCCCATTCCCCTCCCCCATATCCCAATTTGTGCCACCCATAAGGGAAAAACTTATGAAACTACAGTTTATACAAAAGAACAGAAGCGTGGAACTGTCTGTTCAGATTTCAGTCATACATACATACATACATACATACATACATACATACATACATACATACATACATACATACATACATACATACATACATACATGTTATGTAAAATTTGGTCTTTGAGTATATTGTCTAGTAGGTTTCCACAAGGACAAAACCCATACTGCTATGTCAAAGATCATTTAAAAAAAACACACTATAGGAAATACTACAAATTCTACAATATACTACAGTCATGTCTGCAAAACTACAGTGAATAATACAGTGAAGTCTACAAAAACGTTAATAGTATTTAACCATAGTATAGTATACATAACGCAATGACGCAATCCCTATTGATTCAATGTCTATTGCACTCCACACTGCCCTTTTCCACTTGAACAAAAGGAACATCTACGTGAGAATACTTTTCAATGACTACAGCTCACCATTCATTAGAATAGTGCCCTCCAAGCTCATCACTAAACTAAGGAACTAGGGACTGAACACCTCCCTTTGCAACTGAATCCTGGACTTCCTGATGGGACGCCCCCAGATGGTGAAGGCTGGCAACAACAATTCTGCCACACTGACGCTCAGCACGGGGGCCCCTCAGGGGTGCGTGCTTAGATCCCTCCTGTTCACCCACGACTGCGTGGCAGCGCATGACTCCAACACCATCATTAACTTCATTAACAACTGTGGTAGGCCTGATCATCGACGATGATGAGACATCCTATAGGGAGGTCAGAGAAAAAAATTCTCTCCCTAAACGTCAGCAAGACAAAGGAGCTGATCATGGACTACAGGAAATGGAGGGCCGAGGATGACCCCATTCACAAGCTGTGGATGTAGTGAGAGATGCTGTAGTGGAGCGAGTCGAGAGCTTCAAGCTCCTCGGTGTCCACATCACTAAGATGTATCATGGTCCAAACACATCAACACAAATCAAATCAAATTCTATTGGTCACATACACATGGTTAGCAGATGTTAATGCGAGTGTAGCGAAATGCTTGTGCTTCTAGTTCTGACAGTGCAGTAATATCTAACAAGTAATCTAACAATTCCACAACAACTACCTAATACACACAAATCTAAAGGGTTGGAATAAGAATATGTATGGATATATGGATATATGTGGATGAGCATTGACTGAGCAGCATAGGCAAGATGCAATAGATGGTATAAAATACAGTAGATACATATGAGATGAGTATGTAAGATATGTAAACATTATTAGTGGCATTTTTAAAGTGACTAGTGATCCATTTATTAAAGTGGCCAATGATTTCGAGTCTGCATGTCGGCAGCAGCCTCTCTGTGTTAGTGATGGCTGTTTAACAAATCAAATCAAATGTATTTATATAGCCCTTCTTACATCAGCTGATATCTCAAAGTGCTGTACAGAAACCCAGCCTAAAACCCCAAACAGCAAGCAATGCAGGTGTAGAAGCACGGTGTAGAAGCACAGTCTGATGACCTTGAGATAGAAGCTGTTTTTCAGTCTCTCAGTCCCAGCTTTGATGCACCTGTACTGACCTCACCTTCTGGGTGGTACCGGGGTGAACAGGCAGTAGCTCGAGTGGTTGTTGTCCTTGATGATCTTTTTGGCCTTCCTGTGACATTGGGTGCTGTAGGTGTCCTGGAGGGCAGGTAGTTTGCTCCCGTTGATGCGTTGTGCATCGTTGTGCACCACCCTCTGGAGAGCCTTACCAGGCAGTGATACAGCCACACAGGATGCTCTCAATTGTGCATCTGTAAAAGTTTGTGAGGGTTTTAGGTGACAAGCCAAATTTCTTCAGCCTCCTGAGGTTGAAGAGGCGCTGTTGCGCATTCTTCACCATACTGTCTGTGTGGGTGGACCATTTCAGTTTGTCCGTGATGTGTACACCGAGGAACTTAAAACTTTCCACCTTCTCCACTGCTGTCCCGTCGATGTGGATAGGGGGGTGCTCCCTCTGCTATTTCCTGAAGTCCACGATCATCTCCTTTGTTTTGTTGACGTTGAGTGAGAGGTTGTTTTCCTGACACCACACTCCGAGTGCCCTCACCTCCTCCCTGTAGGCTGTCACGTCGTTGTTGGTAATCAAGCCCACTACTGTTGTGTCGTGACAAGGGCCCGAAAATGCGTCTTCCCCCTCAGGAGGCTAAAAAGATTTGGCATGGGCCCTCAGATCCTTAAACAGTTCTACAACTGCATGATTGAGAACATCTTGACTGGCTGCATCACTGCTTGTATGGCAACTGGGCTCCTGAGTGGCGCAGTGGTCTAAGGCACTGCATCTCAGTGCAAAAGGCATCACTACAGACACCCTGGTTTGAATCCAGGCTGTGTCACATCCGGCCATGATTGGGAGTGCCATAGGGCGGCACACAATTGGCCCAGCGTTGCCGGCGTAGGACGTCATTTTAAATAAGAATTTGTTCTTAAATCTCTGAGCCGTTTCCCAAAAGCATCGTTATTAAAACCTGTTACGGCTAGACGTTCCGTTAGCGGAACGTCAACATTTCGACAACATCCGGTCAAATTGCAGTGCGCGAAATTCAAATGAAATTATTAGAAATATTTAACTTTCATAAAATCACAAGTGCAATACACCACATTAAAGCTCAACTTCTTGTTAATCCAGCCACAGTGTGATATTTCAAAAAGGCTTTACGGCAAAAGCAAACCATGCGATTATCTGAGGACAGCACCCCATCATACAAACACATGACAATCATATTTCAACCCGCCAGGCGTGACACAAAACTCAGAAATAATAATATAATTCATGCCTTACCTTTGAAGATCTTCTTCTGTTGGCACTCCATAATGTCCCGTAAACATCACAAATGGTCCTTTTGTTTGATTAATTCCGTCGTTATATCCCCAAAATGTCCATTTATTTGGTGCATTTGATTTTGAAAAACACCAGTTCCAACTTGCCCAACATGACTACAAATTATCTAAAAAGTTACCTGTAAACTTGGTCCAAACATTTCAAACAACTTTCCTAATCCAACTTTAGGTATTTTAAAATGTAAATAATCAATAAAATTGAAGACGGAATATACTGTGTTCAATAGCGGATAAAATGAAAGTGGAGTGAGCCCCAGGTTTCGCACCCCAAATAAAACAGTCCACTTTGCTTGACTCTCAGAAAGGAAAGGGCTACTTCTTCATTACTCAAAAGAAAAACATCAACCAATTTCTAAAGACGGTTGACATCTAGTGGAAGCCATAGGAACAGCAACCAGATGCCTCAGAAATCTAGATTCCCAAAGAAAACTAATTGAAAACACAGTCACCTCAACAACAAAACATTTCCTGGATGGTTTGTTCTCGGGGTTTCACCTGCCAAATAAGTTCTGTTATACTCACAGACATAGATATAACAGTTTTAGAAACTTTAGAGTGTTTTCTACCCAAATCTACCAATTATATGCATATCCTAGCTTCTTGGCCTGAGCAGCAGGCGGTTTACTTTGGGCACGCTTTTCATCTGGATGTGAAAATAGTGCCCCCTAGCCCGAATTAACTGACTTGCCTAGTTAAATAAAGATTAAAAAAAAAAGATTAAAAGGAATAAGAAACTGCTTGGCATCCGACCGCATTGCGTTACAGAGAGAGGTGCAGACAGCCCAGTACATTAGTAGGGCCAAGCTCCCTGTCATCCAGGATCTCTATACCAGGCGGTGTCAGAGGAATGCCCTAAGAATTGTCAAAGACTCCAGCCACCCAAGTCATAGAATGTTCTCTCTGCTACCGCATTGCAAGCGGTACCAATGCACCAAGTAGGGAACCAACAGGACCCTGAACAGCTTCTACCGTCAAGCCATAAGACTGCTAAATAGTTAGTCCGCGTAGCTATTTGGTTAACTATTTAACTATCTGCATTGACGTCTTTTTGCACTAACTTTTTTGACTCATCACATACTACTGCTACTGTTCTACTATCTGTCACTTTATTCCTAGTTATATGTACATACCTACCTCAATTACCTTGTACCCCTGCACATTGACTTGGTACTGGTACCACTTGTATATATAAGTTATCATTACTCATTGTGTATCTATTACTACTTTTATTATTACGTGTTTTACTTTTCTATTACGTCTCTATTTTCTTTCTCTCTGCATTGTTGGCCCGTAAGTAAGCACTTCACTGTTATTCCACACCTGTTGTTTACGAAGCATGTGACAAATAAAATTATATCATATTTGATTCAGTATTTTTTCATGTAGTTTGTTTACGATACAGATCAAAGCAATATAAAGATCAAAGCAATATACAAAAAGGAAACGTCTCACATTCGGCTTGCAGCATAATGATATTGTTCTGCTATTGTTCTCCCCCTAGCCTGTAACAGAACACTAGTTCCAGCTCACCTCTTACTGCTGAGTGACTTCTGTTCTGCACCCGCGGAGCTCTTTGCACCACACAGTCTTGGGCACAGACTTCTCTGATTAGGCCTGCACCCTGAGTCACAGTTAAATTAAAATGATTATAGAGTCAGCCTTGAAAACCGTCTGGAGAAGCCATTCAATTATGCACCAATCAGCCCTGCTTTTAGCCAAGCTGATTTGGGCCTAGCCCCACTAGCAGGAAGTAGAGAAGCCAGTGGACACATACCCCCTTCATCCAACAAAGAGTTTCCCTGCTTCTCTGGCACTGCTATTGTTAGTGTGGATGGTTTAGGGCATGGAGTATTCAACTCTTACCCTACAAGGTCCGGAGCCTACTGGGTTTCTGTTCTACCTGATAATTAATTTCACCCACCTGATGTCCCAGGACTAAATCAGTCCCTGGTTAGAGGTGAACAATAAAGAAACGCAGTGGAACTGGCTCTGAGGTCCAGAGTTGAGTTTGAGGAGTTTAGGGCATTTTACAGTACAACCGTACAAGGCCATTTTGAATTAAGGTTGGACAGAAAAACACTGCAAACTACTCCGAAGATTGACAAGATGGCACTGGAGAACAAGTCTGACGATTTACGTATTCCTAACCAATTGTGTTTTTTTTTGTTCATTTCTTTGCGTTGTTTGTAACTTTTTATTAAATGTATTTTGTACTTAATGTTGCTGCTACAGTCTCTTATGACCAAAAATAACTTCTGGACATTAGAACTGTGATTACTTACCACGGACTGGCAGAATCTTTTTTTTCCTTTAACGAGTCTAACGAGCCCGATGTGAAAGATATTTTACTTTCCCGGGAACAGGCCCAGATCCCCGTCATTTGCGTGAAGAGAAAGCAGAGAAAAAGGTGCCAGAGGGCAGGCTGCCTTCTGAGAATGCGTAGGCGAACCAAATAAACCCCCACTTCCTTCCATTCTGCTAGCAAACGTTCAATCTTTGGAAAATAAAATCGATGACCTACACGGAAGATTAAACTACCAATTGGACATTCAAAACTGTAATATGTTATGCTTCACGGAGTCGTGGCTGAACAACGAGATTATCAACATACAGCTGGCTGGTTATATGCTGTATCGACAGGATAGAACTGCGGCGTTTGGTAAGACAAGGGGCGGCGGACTATGTTATTTTGAAAATAACAGCTGGTGCACGATATCTAACGAAGTCTCAAGGTTTTGCTTGCCTGAGGTAGAGTATCTCATGATAAGCTGTAGACCACACTATCTACCTAGAGAGTTTTCATCTATATTTTCGTAGCTGTCTACATACCACAACAGACTGATGCTGGCACTAAGACCGCAGTGAATGAGCTGTATTCCGCCATAAGCAAACAGGAAAACGCTCACCCAGAGTTGGCGCTCCTAGTAGCCGGGGACTTTAATGCAGGGAAAATTAAATCCATCTTACCAAATTTCTATCAGCATGTTAGATGTGCAACCAAAGGGGAAAAAAACTCTGGACCACCTTTACTCTACACACAGAGACACATACAAAGCTCTCCCTCGCCCCCCATTTGGCTAATCTGATCATAATTCTATCCTCCTGATTTTTGCTTACAAGCAAAAAATTCAAGCAGGAAGCACCAGTGACTCGATCAATAAAAAAGTGGTCAGATGAAGCATATGCTAAGCTAAAGGATTATTTTGCTAGCACAGACTGGAATATGTTCCTGGGATTCCTCTGATGGCATTGAGGAGTACACCACATCAGTCATTGGCTTCATCAATAAGTGCATCGATGACGTTGTCCCCACAGTGACCGTACGAACATACCCCAACCAGAAGCCATGAATTACAGGCAACATCCGCACTGAGCTAAAGGCTAGAGCTGCCGCTTTCAAAGAGCGGGACTCTAACCCAGAAGCTTATAAGAAATCCCGCTATGCCCTCAGATGAACCATCAAACAGGCAAAGCGTCAATACAGGACTAAGATCGAATCATATTACACCAGCTCTGACGCTTGTTGTATGTGGCAGGGCTTGCAAACCATTAGACTACAAAGGGAAACACAGCCAAGAGTTTCCCAGTGACACAAGCCTACCAGATGAGCTAAACTACTTCTATGCTCGCTTCGAGGCAAATAACACTGAAACATGCATGAGAGCATCAGCTTCCGGAAGACTGTGTGATCATGCTCTCTGCAGCTGATGTGAGTAAGACCTTTAAACAGGTCAACATTCACAAGGGCGCAGGGCCAGATGGATTACCAGGATGTGTACTGCAAGCATGCGCTGACCAACTGGCAAGTGTCTTCACTGACATTTTCAACCTCTGCCTGTCCGAGTCTGTAATACCAACATGTTTTAAGCAGACCACCATCATCCCTGTGCCCAAGAACACTAAGGTAACCTGCCTAAATGACTACCGACCCGTAGCACTCACGTCTGTAGCCATGAAGTGCTTTGAAAGGCTGGTCATGACTCACATCAACACCATTATCCCAGAAACCCTAGACTCACTCCAATTTGCATACTCCATGCCCTAACAGATCCACAAATGATGCAGTCTCTATTGTACTCCACACTGCCCTTTCCCACCTGGACAAAAGGAACACCTATGTGAGAATGCTATTCATTGACTATAACTCAGTGTTCATCAACATAGTGCCCACAAAGCTCATCAATAAGCTAAGTACCCTGGGACTAAACCCCTCCCTCTGCAACTGGATCCTGGATTTCCTGACGGGCCACCCCCTCGCTGATCCTCAACACAGGGGCTCCTCAGGGTGCGTGCTCAGTCCCTTCCTGTACTCCCTGTTCACTCATGGCTGCACGGCCAGGCACGACTCCAACACCATCATTAAGTTTGCCGATGACACAACAGTGACAGGCCTGATCACCGACAACGACGAGACAGCCTATAGGGAGGAGGTCAGAGACCTGGCCGTTTGGTGCCAGGACAACAGCCTCTCCCACAACATGATCAAGACAAAGGAGATGATTGTGGACTACAGGAAAAAGAGGACCAAGCATTCTCATCGATGGGGCTGTAGTGGAGCAGGTTGAGAGCTTCAAGTTCCTTGGTGTCCACATCACCAACAGACTAACATGGTCCAAGCACACCAAGACAGTCGTGAAGAGAGCACGACAAAACCTATTCCCCCTCAGGACACTGAAAAGATTTGGCATGGGTCCTCAGATCCTCAAAAGTTTCTACAGCAGCACCATCGAGAGCATCCTGACTGGTTGCATCACCGCCTGGTATGGCAACTGCTCGGCCTCCGAACGCAAGGCACTACAGAGGGTAGTGCGTACGGCCCAGTACATCACTGGGGCCAAGCTTCCTGCCATCCAGGACCTCTATACCATGCAGTGTCAGAGGAAGGCCCTAAAAATTGTCAAAGACTCCAGCCACCCTAGTCATAGACTGTTCTCTCTGCTACCACACGGCAAGCGGTACCAAAGCGACAAGTCTAGGTCCAAGAGGCTTCTAAACAGCTTCTACCCCCAAGCCATAAGACTCCTGAACATCTAATCAAATGGCTACCCAGACTATTTGCATTGCCCCCCCCCCCCCCCCCCCACACCACTTTTCTACACCACTGCTACTCTCTGTTGTTATCATCTATGCATAGTCACTTTAATAACTCTACCAACATGTACATATTACCTCAACTAACCGGTGCCCCCACACATTGACTCTGTGCCGGTATCCCCCTGTATATAGTCTCGCTATTGTTATTTTACTGCTGCTCTTTAATTACTTGTTACATTTATTTCTTATTCATTTTTTTTTTATTAACTGCATTGTTGGTTAGGGGCTCGTAAGTAAGCATTTCCATGTAAGGTCTGTTGTATTCGGCGCTTGTGACTAATACAGATTTGATTTGATTGTGATTTTTGATTTGATAAGATGTAGGATCTTAATGGCGATATTATATTTGATCAAACCTGTCTCCCAGATGTTTATCCAGGATAAGAATATAAATAGGTACCGCTACCTGTGGTGACTGACCATAGCTAATCTGCTAGGAAATATCATAGCATTCACCTTGATACATCTACTAGCAGCGGCTGCTACCAAACAATGCTTGTTAGAAGGAAAAAATGACTTCCTATAATAGGCCTAGTGTGACACACAGGAACAGTTGTGTCCTTTCAGACATCTGACTAGCTGTGAATAAACAGTGATAATGACTCCTTCCCCTGTGAGCGTTCCTCATTGACTCCAAATAGGACACAACAGCCACAAAGGAGGTACATCAACTTAGCATAATGGAAGTAAAAGGCAACTTTAGCTGCACGATAGGAGCAGGACAACGAGACAATTTGTAAGGGCTATAATGAGAAAACACGCATAGAATATTTTTCTATTCTCCCTCCAGCTGAACTTCACAAGGCATGTGCAGCCTGCTGATTATAGTCTCACAAGTCCTGCCACTTAAAATATCATGACGTCTTATGACATTTATTGTAATGTTTACGACAATATGTTATGGCATTGTTATGATGTATAATTGAAGTGAAGTGTTTTATAACTAAGCATCCTCTCTGTGAAATGGTTTTGAACCAGTCATTGTCAGTTGAGGCCTGTTTCGATTTGACAGTAGCACTTCTCCAGTAACAGGTGTAATAATATATTCAGATCACTTATACCAGGGAGCACACTGGATTACTGTGATTCCAGGCATCCTTTAATATCAGCCGTTTCTTATTATATAGACAGTGCTGCTCGGGTTACCTCAAGGAAGTCATTTAGCACGTCAGACAGTCTATCTGAGCTATCACAGACACCGGGAAACAGCAATTACAGCAACAGGGGAGAACCACCGGCCCACTTTTAAGTCTAAACTGAAAGTGAATGAATGCTACATGATTGAAAGGGAGGAGTAAGGATAAGAGTAGCAGCACTGTATTTCTCTCCTTCTCCTCCTCCCCAGAGAATGCTCTATGCAGTGAGGCATTCAGACATGTCAAGAGTTTTGTGTGATTGATCCAGAAGAGAGAATCCATAGCCAGTGAGACTGAATCAGCATCAGCCCATTGTGAAGTCTTACTTAACTATACATCTTAATAGAAAGATGTATAGTTATCTTTATATTATTTTTCTCTAAGCATTTCGCTGTTAAGCTACACCTGTTATTTACGAAGCATGTGATCATCACATCAGAGAATATCAAACAGGGCTGTACTGTTGGCTGTGGTAAGGACTTGATCGAAAAACAGATGTACCTTAGCCTCGGTAACTGCCTTGGTATTGATCTGACACAGACAGGGCTGTACCGTAGAGGCAGTGGACGTGGTGAGAGACGCTGTCAGTCAGATGTGTACAGTGCCTTCAGAAAGTTTTCACACCCTTTGACTTTTTCCACATTGTGTTGTGTTACAGCCTGAATTTAAAATGGATTAAATTGAGATGTTGTGTCACTGGCCTATACACAATATCCATAACGTCAAAGTGGAATTGTGTTTTTGTCATTTTTGCTAATTAATTACAAACGAAACATCGAAATGTCTTGAGTCAATAAATAAAAATAATAAAATAAATACAAATACAAATACAACATGTATTGTCTCAGGGGTGTGAATACATATATTTCTGTATTTCTGTATTTCATATTTCTGTATTTCATATTTCTGTATTTCATATTCCTATTCATATTTCATATTCAATACATTTGCAAAAAAACACATTCTCACTTTGTCATTATGGTGTATTGTGTGTAAATGGGTGAGAAAGAAAATGTATTTAATCCATTTCGAATTCAGGTTGTAACACAATAATGTGGAATAAGTCAAGTGGTATGAATACTTTCTAAAGGCACTGTATGTGTTCAAGAGGAATCCAATCTCCAAGGTCTCCAAAGTCTCAATTTTCAGAAGAATTGAGATTGAAGATTCAGATCTTCATATTTTTTACATTTGAAGAATTCCCAGTTGTTGTCCTCATATTCCAATATTCACTTAATCTGATATTGTATTCCATGTATTCACAACCTATTCTGGGATTGGGTGGGTTGTGTGTGTGCATGTTGCTATACAGCCAGCAAGGTTGTTGTTGGAAACAAGGCCATTGATTACCAATATGTGAAAACATCTTTCTGAGTATGTGCCTGCGTGTGCACGTGTGTTTAGTATGTAGTATTTTACTAGGATCCCCAATTTGCTGCTGCCAAGGCAGTGGCTACTCTTCCTGGGGTCCAAACAGGAAACAAAACACAACAAATAGAATACTTAATATACATAAACCTACATAATACAATATATAATACAATGCAAATTACAATACCAAATATATACAAAATGTCTGTGTGTCTCTTCACAGTCCCTGTTGTGCCGTTAGGTGTTCTTTTTTCAGTTTTTTCAATCTGGTTTTATTGCTAGCTTGAGTTACCTGGGGTGGCAGAGAGTTCCATGTAATCACAGCTCTATTTAATACTGTGCATTTCCCAGCCTCTGTTCTGGACCTGGGAACTGTGAAAAGACCTCTGGTTGCATGTCTTATGTGGTACTGATTAGTGTCCGAACTGCTTGAACAGACAGTTCAGTACCTTCAACACATGAACACCTCGCACAAAGACCAATAGTGAGGAGAGATTGACATGCATGTCATTGACATTCGCCCTCCGTGTACATCTAAGTGCAATACGTGCTGCTCTGTTCTGGACCAACTGCAATTTGCCTTTGTCCTTCTTTGCTGCAAATGACCGCACAACTGGGCAGTCATCCAGGTGTGACAAACCTAGGGCCTGTAGGACCTGTCTGGTTGATTGAGACATCAAGAAAGCAGAGCAACGCCTTATCATGGACAGACCTCTCCCCATTTTAGCAACCATTGAGTCTATATGTTTTGACCATGACAGCTTGGTATCTTGGGTTACACCCAGCAGTTTAGTCTTCTAAACTTGCTCAATCGCCACATTATTCAATAATATATCTAGATGAGGTTTATTGTTGAGTGAGTGATTTATCTCAAAAAATGTTTTTAGTTTTTGAGATATTTCCAGCCTAATGCTAGTTAAACTGACTGAAGCTCTATGTTAAGGGTGTCAGTTATTTATTTTACTGTCGTAGCCGGCATGTATACTGTTGAGTCGTCAGCGTATATAGACACACAGGCTTTTTTCAAGATTAGTGGAAGGTCATTAGTAAAAACAGAAACAATAATGGCCCAAGCCGGCTGCCATGCGGTACACCACACTCAACCAAATTTGCATTAGATAGGCTTCAATTAAAGAAAACCCTATGTGCTCTGTTAGATAGTTAACTCTCAATCATGATAAGGCAGAGGATGTAAATCCATAACACCTTTGTTTTTTCAGCAATAGGTTATGATCAATGATATCAAAAGTAGCACGGAAGTCTAACAAAACAGTTCACACAATCTTCTTATTATCAATATCTTTCAGCCAATCATTAGTAATTTGTGTCAGTGTTGAGCAGTGTTGAGCATGTTAAGTGTGCCCTACCCTATAAGCATGCTGAAAGTCTGTTGCCAATTTGTTTTCTATAAAATAACATTGTATTTGATCAAACACAATTTTTTCAAAAAGTTTGCTAAGCATCGGTAACAGGCTGATTGGTTGTCTGTTTGAACCATTAAAGGGTGCTTTGTTATTCTTGAGCAAAGCACTCCCTCCAGCCTGAGGGCACACACCATCTTCTAGGCTTAAACTGAAGATGTGGCAAACAGGAGTCGCAATGTATTCCACTACTAACCTTAGCATTTTACCATTTTGGTTGTCTGTGCCAGATGACTTGTCCTTATTAATAGATAGCAACAATTTATTCACCTCTTTTACACCAACTTTGCGGAACTCAAAACCACTGATGTGTTGTTATGTGAATTTACTGTTATGAGCAAGTATTACGTATGTTAATTTGTCTAGGATTTGTGTGTGAGTAGGTGATGTCCCTGTGGGTGCGATAATTTCTAAAGGCCATTGTAAATATTGTTGTGCTGTCAACAATAGCATCCACCAAGAGCCAACTAATGAAATATTTATCAGGGATTTGAGGATCCAAGCTGTTTTAATTACCATTTGCAAAGCAGGCATCTAACCACATTTAGTAGAGAAACACTGGTCTTGTCACTCAGTATTTGCATGTGTCTCTGTGTGCATCTGTGCTGCTGGGTGCATGTTGTGTTGTTGTTATCTGTGTGCACATTTCAAAAAGTAAGCAAGTGATTGAGAGCGAGCGAGACAGAGAGACAGAGAGAAAGAGAAATTGTTAGGAAAAGTTTATATGGGAAGCAGCTGTGCCATTTTCGTCTCTTGCAGTGCTGCATCAAGGTCTAGGAATGTGCCAAGTCGTTATACTTATTATCTGGCCCTACACTGTCTGAATAGTGCCTAGCTTCCTGCATAGCAGTCCTAACCTGTATGCATTACCTCTGATTGATATTCAGCGCTGTGATGCACCAGCCTCAGAGGTGCTGCCTGGTCAAGGTTTCTCAGTGAAATGTTCGCTTTGATTGTGAAGAGTGATCACGATGTACGCTGCGTGTATGCAAACAACATATCTCTTTAGGGGCTGTTTCCAACAACCTGGATTCTTCTTCCCCCATCACTTTAGCCCACATGGTTAATTATTTTTTACAGTTTAAAACGTACACCCCCTCATTAATTCAGCAGTCCACAATCTATCATAATTACTACCAAATAAGTTGTTGTTGCTTTAATTAAAATTAGTGGCTGTGATGCTCACTCATTAGAATACCCGGTATCAGACACACACTCACTCACTCAAACACACACATACACACACACTTAATCACATAAAGAAAACAGTCAAACTAAGCGATGCCACACTCAAATAAGCTACCCAGCATTGCACCGAGGCTACTTCTCACACTGCTGTACCTTCTCGCTAATGCAATCACACAAAGAGTGGTGGGCGAGGAGAGAGGAGCGGCATTACACCACACTATAATTACAGCCTGACATTTCACAGCAAACTCCCCTTTTCAGCTGTATAAGCCCTAAATGAAATTCTGTTGATACGGGAAATCAACTTTATGAGTAAAACCACTTCGTCCAGATAGCATTTTTGTGCTGTTGAACCTGCTGCACCTGTATTATATATATACCTTCCTTTGTTTGGTACTTACAGTACAAGCAAAATAACTCCCAATGCTTTTACTGTCTTAGAGTGATACGGCCGAGGAGGCTGAGATCATGAGGAAATTGAGTGACCTCATAGTGCTGCCTACCATTTAAGATGCATCTCTTACCTATATCATGTTTATTTCTATTACAAGCAAATACCTTTTGGAGAAAGGACAATACAAGTGAGTCAGAGAGTGGGCGAGAAAGGCAGAGACAGAGACGGAGATAGCTAGGTAAGTTAAAGTTATGTATATTAGAGAGTGGGAGAGACAGGAAGAGACAGGGACGGCGATAGCTAGGTAAGTTAAAATTATGTATATTAGAGAGTGGGAGAGACAGGAAGAGACAGGAACAGAGATAGCTAGGTAAGTTAAAGTTATGCATGTATATTAGAGAGTGGGAGAGACAGGAAGAGACCGGGACGGAGATAGCTAGGTAAGTTAAAGTTCTGTATATTTAGAGAGTGGGAGAGACAGGAAGAGACAGGGACGGAGATAGCTAGGTACAGTTGAAGTCGGAAGTTTACATACACTTAGGTTGGAGTCATTCAAACTCGTTTTTCAACCACTCCACCATTTTCTTGTTAACAAACTATAGTTTTGGCAAGTCGGTTAGGACATCTACTTTGTGCATGACACAAGTAATTTTTCCAACAATTGTTTACAGACAGATTATTTCACTTATAATTCACTGTATCACAATTCCAGTCGGTCAGAAGTTTAAATACACTAAGTTAACTGTGCCTTTAAACAGCTTGGAATATTCCAGAAAATTATGTCATGGCTTTAGAAGCTTCTGATAGGCTAATTGACATAATTTGAGTCAATTGGAGGTGTACCTGTGGATGTATTTCAAGGTCTACCTTCAAACTCAGTGCATCTTTGCTTGACATCATGGGAAAATCAAAAGAAATCAGCCAGGACCTCAGAAAAAAAATGTGTAGACCTCCACAAGTCTGGTTCATCCTTGAAAGCAATTTCCAAATGCCTGAAGGTACCACATTCATCAGTACAAACAATAGTACGCAAGCATAAAAACCATCGGACCATACAGCTGTCATACCGCTCAGGAAGGAGATGCATTCTGTCTCCTAGAGATGAACGTACTTTGGTGCAAAAAGTGAAAATCAATCCCAGAACAACAGAAAAGGACCTTGTGAAAATACTGGAGGAAACAGGTACAAAAGTATCTATATCCACAGTAAAACGAGTCCTATATCGACATAACCTGAAAGGCCGCTCAGAAAGGAAGAAGCCACTGCTCCAAAACCGCCATAAAAAAGCCAGACTTTGATTTGCAAATGCACATGGGGACAAAGATTGTATTTTTTGAAGAAATGTCCTCTGGTCTGATGAAACAAACATAGAACTGTTTGGCTATAATGACCATCGTTATGTTAGGAGGAAAAAGGGGGAGGCGAGCAAGCCGAAGAACACCATCCCAACCGTGAAGCACGGGGGTGGCAGCATCATGTTGTGGGGGTGCTTTGCTGCAGGAGGGACTGGTGCGCTTCACAAAATAGATGGCATCATGAGGAGGAAAACTATTTGGATATATTGAAGCAACATCTCAAGACATCAGTCAGGAAGTTAAAGCTTGGTCACAAATGGGTCTTCCAAATGGACAATGACCCCAAGCATACTTCCAAAGTTGTGGCAAAATGGCTTAAAACAAAGTCAAGGTATTAGAGTGGCCATCACAAAGCCCTGACCTCAATCCCATAGAAAGTTGGTGAGTAGAACTGAAAAAGCATGTGCGAGGAAGGAGGCCTACAAACCTGACTCAGTTACACCAGCTCTGTCAGGAGGAATGGGCCAAAATTCACCCAACTTATTGTGGGAAGCTTGTGGAAGGCTACCAGAAACGTTTGACCCAAGTTAAACAATTTAAAGGCAATGCTTCCAAATACTAATTGAGTGTATGTACACTTCTGACCCACTGGGAATGTGATGAAAGAAATAAAAGCTGAAATAAATCATTCTCTCTACTATTATTCTGACATTTCACATTCTTAAAATAAAGTGGTGATCCTAACTGAGCTAAGACAGGGAATTTTTTACTAGGATTAAAAGTCAGGAATTGTGAAAAACTGAGTTTAAATGTAACTGCCTAAGGTGTATTTAAACTTCCGACTTCAACTGTAAGTTAAAGTTCTGTATATTAGAGAGTGGGAGAGACAGGACGAGACAGGGACGGAGATAGCTATGTAAGTTAAAGTTCTGTACATTAGAGATTGGGAGAGACAGGAAGAGACAGGAATAGAGATAGCTAGGTAAGTTAAAGTTCTGTGTATTTAGAGAGTGAGAGAGACAGGAAGAGACAGGGACGGAGATAGCTAGGTAAGTTAAAGTTCTGTACATTAGAGATTGGGAGAGACAGGAAGAGACAGGAATAGAGATAGCTAGGTAAGTTAAAGTTCTATATATTTAGAGAGTGAGAGAGACAGGAAGAGACATGGACGGAGATAGCTAGGTAAGTTAAAGTTCTGTATATTAGAGAGTGGGAGAGACAGGAAGAGACAGGGACGGAGATAACAAGGTAAGTTAAGTTCTGTATATTGGGATGGCGGTCACCTAGGTCGTCCTGACATGTCTTATTAGTCAGGTCTTTAATAGCCTGGGTCTGGGTACACCGTCAGGCACACTCCTTCCCAATAACTCTGATTAAAGTAAGACAGACACAGCCTAGCGTAGAGCCAAGACTGGCCACACAGTCATTATTTTGCGCTGCGGTCATCACTTGGACAGAGCACCCAGGGTTCAGGCCAAGTAATCTGGAAAGTTTAAATTCACAAAGAATAGCAGAAAAATATTAAACGAATGGTATCCTTTTGACACAAATAACACCTCACCGTAACTTCCTTTATACCCGTTTTTCAATTTATCTTGCCAGACAACATTTCCACAGAAAAATGCACTTGCTTAAGAGCGAATGTTCTAGCAGTTGTTGTTTGAGTGTTTGCATCAGAGTCAGACTGTGTAGAGGACAGCCTTTTACTCATTACTACAGTATGTTGTTTCTTTCAACCCGGCATTAGCATGATGAACTATAGATGACTCACTCTAAAACTTATAGCCCCATGCTGACTTAGACTAAATGAAAGCCATGTGAAGTACCTACAAGGACACCCTGTTGTCTTTTTGCATTAATTCTCATCCCCTTTGTTTGAGTTAACTGAATAAGCCCCATCCTTATTCATGAGGGACACTTGTGATGATTTGAATGAGCAAACACACTAAGCCCTTCTATTGAATAAAAAACAACAACCTATAGGAGTCTATGGACAGATTCCCTGATGAATGAATCTGAGGTCCTTGACCCCTGTGTCAGGACAGTGCAGACACAGATTTATCCTTGAGCAAGGAACTGTGGACTAAAAGAGCAGTACATGAAATGTCACGACAGAATCTCTTGTTCCCACTCTGAGTGGAGAAGCAAGTGTTTTGTATTCCCAGTAGCAGCTACAGAGCCTGTCAAACTCTGAGAGGTTGTTGGCCATTTTAGCCGTACTACTTTTCCATGCAGCCGCAGAAACGCAGCAGAGAAATCAATAGCAGCGGTAATAATGCTCTGTTTTGAATGTGAAAGACTAGGGCATGGAGTACAAGAGAAAAACTTGGGAATGCAGTACAGGAGGACCAGCGTTAAGCATTGACTAACATTTCAAGGCCCATTTGCTGTGATCTGTCCTTAGAACCTCCTCTAGTGTCTGTACAGCTGAGGACACAGTGCATCAACGGTGGGCAGATGCTGGTGCGTGAAGGGGGCAGCGGACATTTTATTTAGCTCTGTATGCGTGTGTATATGTCAATGCGTGTGTGTGTGCTTATGTGTGGAGTGAAGCCGGTTAATTTGTGTGGTTTCAGAGACCTGTAATCAATACTGCAGTGCACATAAAGGGAGTGGCGTGCATTAAGGAATTAGCAGGAGGGCAACAGCTTGTTTAGAGAAATACTTTGATTTAAATACACACATGTGGATAGCACACCCGGATAACACACCCATAAAGGAAAACTCTGCCCCACTTCCAGGGCTATCTGCCCAATTATGACTGAGGACAGAGGGTGTCAGAGCTCTGTAGACAGGGCCAAAAGCCTGGGTGAAGAGTTTTGTGACAAAGCTGACTGGGTAGCTCTGGTCACAAACGTGCATTAACTCCCCTTATAAATTGTTTAGCGTGTTCATGTTTCCCCACATACTGTATGTAGTAATTCATTTATACTAAATATATATACTTTTGTTATTTTCTTCTTTTGTCAGCATCATGGGTATTTCCTGTGCGCAAGGCTAATTATGTGTAGTGGAAATGTTTGGTCAAGTTGCATTGTGACGTATTTCAGTTCCATATTTAAATGCAGTAATTTACCATTTTGCAATCCTCCCAGTGGATGTGATGTTCAGGTGCACATGAACACTTGCTACACTGACAAGAAAAAGTGTGTTTATTTAAATATTGTAATGTTTCCTGTGTTTGAAGTTTGCGTGTCTCGAAGCTCCATGTCTTGTCTGTCATGTCCGTGCAAAATGGGTGCGTGGCTCCATAGGGAGTACGTTTTCCCTCCTGTTGGCCTGGAGAACTATTATTATGAAATGTGTATTCATTAATGGAAAGTATTCTCGCTTTGAGGATAAGCTAGGAATGTTTAAAATGTTTATTTAGATGGGATATGTAAATGTGGGTATAATGAAGATGTCTGTTACATGATTTGATATGCCATATTTGGGTAAAGAGCTCCATGGTTAATGGTTTGGTCCATAGGGAAGGGCCATAGATATAAAGGTACCTGTTTCACCTGTGAGCTGGAGATATGTTGTAGCTCTGGTATGTGAGCTGGAGATATGTTCTAGCTCTGGTATGTGAGATGTAGATATGTTCTAGCTCTGGTATGTGAGATGGAGATATGTTCTAGCTCTGGTATGTCAGCTGGAGATATGTTCTAGCTCTGGTATGTGAGATGGAGATATGTTCTAGCTCTGGTATGTGAGCTGGAGATATGTTCTAGCTCTGGTATGTGAGATGGAGATATGTTCTAGCTCTGGTATGTGAGCTGGAGATATGTTCTAGCTCTGGTATGTGAGATGGAGATATGTTCTAGCTCTGGTATGTGAGATGGAGATATGTTCTAGCTCTGGTATGTGAGATGGAGATATGTTCTAGCTCTGGTATGTGAGATGGAGATATGTTGTAGCTCTGGTATGTGAGCTGGAGATATGTTCTAGCTCTGGTATGTGAGATGGAGATATGTTCTAGCTCTGGTATGTGAGATGGAGATATGTTCTAGCTCTGGTATGTGAGCTGGAGATATGTTCTAGCTCTGGTATGTGAGATGGAGATATGTTCTAGCTCTGGTATGTGAGCTGGAGATATGTTCTAGCTCTGGTATGTGAGCTGGAGTATTGTTCTAGCTCTGGTATGTGAGATGGAGATATGTTCTAGCTCTGGTATGTGAGCTGGAGTATTGTTCTAGCTCTGGTATGTGAGATGGAGATATGTTCTAGCTCTGGTATGTGAGATGGAGATATGTTCTAGCTCTGGTATGTGAGCTGGAGTATTGTTCTAGCTCTGGTATGTGAGATGGAGATATGTTCTAGCTCTGGTATGTGAGCTGGAGATATGTTCTAGCTCGGGTATGTGAGATGGAGATATGTTCTAGCTCTGGTATGTGAGCTGGAGATATGTTCTAGCTCTGGTATGTGAGATGGAGATATGTTCTAGCTCTGGTATGTGAGATGGAGATATGTTCTAGCTCGGGTATGTGAGATGGAGATATGTTCTAGCTCTGGTATGTGAGATGGAGATATGTTCTAGCTCTGGTATGTGAGATGGAGATATGTTCTAGCTCTGGTATGTGAGCTGGAGATATGTTCTAGCTCTGGTATGTGAGCTGGAGTATTGTTCTAGCTCTGTTATGTGAGCTGGAGATATGTTCTAGCTCTGGTATGTGAGATGGAGATATGTTCTAGCTCTGGTATGTGAGATGGAGATATGTTCTAGCTCTGGTATGTGAGATGGAGTCTTGTTCTAGCTCTGGGATGTGAGCTGTGTGGGGAGGCTGTCTATAGCCTGGTATACCCCAACCTGCTATAGTTGGTTTGGCAAGGTAGGCCTGATTGAGGCTTAGGTTTTCGATTCAAACCTGTATTTTGAGAGTCTGTTAATTTTGTAAATATTAATTGGATTTTGTCATTCACCTGGAACTACCTTCACTGGACAGTATTTTGGACCTGATCCAGCTGTCTCCTGCTAATTACTGCCCTTAAGGTTGTCCCAACATCCCGCCCCTACGACAAGCTTAGTCATTTGTTAGACCGTTGGGTTGGTTTTACAGCAGATGATGATTGCTTACGGAATGGAATAGGAATGTCAGAATGTTCACTTCACACACATACTAACCGGTGTCCCCGCACATTTTCTCTGTACCGGCACCCCCCCGTATGTATTGTTATTTTTTACAGCTCTCCTTTAATTACTTGTTACTTTTATCTCTTATTTTTATCCGTATTTTTTTTTAACTGCACTGTCGGTTAGGGGCTCGTAAGTTAACAATTCACTGTAAGGTCTACACCTGCATGTGACTAATAAAATTTGATTTGATTTGATACACACAAACACACACTTACACACAAACACACACATACACACACATACACACACAAACACACACATACACACACATACACTCACAAACACACACACACATACACATGCACATACACAAACAAACACACAGATGCAAATGGCCACACGGTAATGGACTGTACGTACATGGACTGTAGCTGCTTTCCTCTGGGGTCATGCTTTGTTTTTGTAAATGTGATGATGTTTGGCTAAACTTCCCCTCAGACACCGTCTGTTTTTCTGGGGCTGAAATCCTGTCTGGTGGGCTCCATGTCATGGATGCCCCCAGTGCAATATCTGTGCCGTCTACACGAAGAAAGGACAACATTAATGTTGCAGACTCACACACCTACACAGTGACACACACACATACACTGAGTGTACGAAACATTAAGGACACCTTCTCATTCCATGACAGACCAGGTGAATCCAGGTGAAAGCTTTGAGGCTGTTTTGAGGGCAAAAGGGGTGGGTGACACTCAATATTAGGAAGGTGTTCTTAATGTTTTGTACACTCAGTGTATAGGCCACACATACAGCCATGTTATTTTTCTCGTTATTGTTATTCGTTATTCACTGTGTATTTATTCCTTGTGTCATTATTTATATTTTAATTCACTTGTTTTATCTTTAACACTGCAAAAGGACCTGTAAGTAAGCATTTCACTGTTGGTCTACACCTGTAGTTTACGAAGCATGTGACAATTTGTATTTTATTGGATATTTTTAGGCCTACAGTTCAGTAGACACACACACACACACACACACACACACACACACACACACACACACACACACACACACACACACACACACACACACACAAAGAGAGGGAGATCACTCACGTTGCAAACACATTATGAAAACAGAGCTTTACCCCTGATGGCATTATAAGTACCTTACCAAAACAGCACTCTGGAACACAATTATTTCTATTCCATATAATCAGAGTAAGTGAAGTATTTTCATGACAAGTGAATTACATTTAATTAAATATAGATATCACATTGAAATAAATTATGGTAATGTCTTTCCACACTGTATTCTTTTTTAGCAGCTGCAAATGACTGTGTTTCCGGTCACTGTGCACACTGCTATCCGTAATGAGTACCAGGTATGTGCGATGGATACACTTCTCTGAATGTGACCTTCCACAGCACAGAGAATCAATGGCTCTGATTCCCTCTCACATCCTGGTTCCTAAGAGACTACCTGGAAACATACTGTAAGGTCATATTGCAAATGCATGAGTATGGGTCCGCTCTCCATCTTTCCCCTTTGCTATAGTATCCTAGTGCCCAGACAGACAGACGAGGCAGAGCTGAGAGGATCAAAGTGAAAGTGTTTTGGCGAAGCGGTCCAAGGGAACCATTTGCACTGTCTTTGCCCGAGGCACTGTCACTGTTATAAATATTAACCAATGGGGACATTTTTCTCTCTTTGGAGACAAACAAAAAGAACAATGTAAGCCAATTAAGCTAGTTCATCACACCAAGCGCATCAGTCTGAGATTTACACCTAATTCCATTCCACCTCTCTGAGGAGACAATTCAATCACAAAACGCTGAGGCCAGAGACTGCTGTGGATTTGCTGCTAGACCGCCAGGTGTGTGTTAACAGGTTCTCTCTCTCTCTCTCTCTCTCTCTCTCTCTCTCTCTCTCTCTCTCTCTCTCTCTCTCTTTGACACACACACACACACACACATTCCTTGCATTCTGGGCAGATTTATGCCCTGGCACTTCAATAGAATCCACTGAAACAGTTAGGAGTTAATATCCGTTAATTAATCAGAGGGGGGAGGGGTGTGTGGGGGGAGGATGGAGGAGGGGGAGAGACTCAGAGAGAGGGGGAGTAATCCGCTGAGTGCCCATAATGTAATGAGTATAGGTCTAGCTTAACGGAGTCCATTTGAGAGAGGGGGGAGGGACAGATTTGTGAAAAGAGGTCATACTTTCTCTGTAGTCTGTACAGTTTGTTTGTTTTCTGTATTTATTGACATAGCCCAGACTAGCCAGGAATTGGAACCCATAACACTGCATTCATTAACAGGGTTGGGGTCAATTCCATTTCAATTCCAGTCAATTCAGGAAGTAGTCTGAAATTCCAATTCTCTTCAATGCTTTTCAATGAGGAAATTGGAATTTTGGTTACTTTCTGAAATGACTGGAATTAAAATGGAATTGGCCCCAACCCTGCTCATTAGACACCAAATCAAGTCAATATAGCTCAGTGGGAGTATATGTTTTGTACTGTCTGATCTCTTTAACTTTGCTCACGGCTACTTTGATTGTTATTCCACACTTAGGGACTATTCTGCCTGTGGTAACTCTACTATCTGAATGACTGATCTTGCTCAACTGACTGGGTCCATGACTTCTACTCTTGCATAAACCTTGAATTCATGTTACCCAAAGAGGAGGCTCATTTTGTTTTTGCTCTGTCAGCCAACAAGACTAGAGAACTTATAGGGCTGAATTGATGCAGTGTCCTCCCAGACAAGACGGCACACTGGGAATTATTTCTCTCTCTCTGTTTTCTTTCTTAGCTTCCTATTTGTTATTGTTGTTTGTTTTGTTTGTATCTTGTCACAGCCGCCATTGTAAGATCTGATCGTCTATCATCGCTGTCAGGCACGTGTTTTATTCCAGACGGCTGCCATCTCTCACTATTGTTTCTGGGCACCTTTCAACCTCCACTAATTGGCCTTTGTTAAGGCAGTGAACTCAGGCAGTGAGTTGGGGAAAACGCTGGAAGTCGCTCATCTGTTTGTTTGGCACGGTGCTCTGGTTGTTGAGGGAATGGGAGACTTGACACAGCACCAAATGTGACGAGTGCTTCTGGCACTGACACAAGTGACATGGTGATGGAGCGAGCATAGTAATTTTGAGTTATGTCATTGTACTTGAATGAGGGGAGAATGCTGTAACAGCAGTGAACATCCTGTGTCTGTGGCTGATTTTGTGTCATTGTGGTTGTCTAGACTCTATGGAACTCTGCTTCAGTTTACACTGATCCTCTCTTTAAGTACGACATATTTATGTATGTGGACGGCTGCATGCCTATTTGAAAATAGAAATGAGCACGGTGTACACCGTATAACAAGACAGATGCTGCGCTCACGTTGGGTAAAAAGACATTGAGCAAAAGCTATTGTGTTTCTACCCACATTTGAAATGTTGAAGAAAATGTTGTGATCCATTTAATAAACACTAGAGACCAGCTAAATGGATAAAAGGGGGTGGCGGTAGCAGGAACAGTGGCACCTATTGGGCAAAACCCGGTACTTTCACACAAATTTATGGTAAATAATACAAGCAACTTCAATTGCTAATGTCTCTGAACAGGGGAAAAAAACATCACCAGATTTGCAGGGAATAAATTACATAGGATGAAGAAGCAATACTCAAAGTGCAGCTCCATACTACTTGTCAGACGGTTGTTGGGGTGGGATTGGCATGGTGTGTGGGGTGTTCGTGGGTGTCATGGTGTGTGGGGTGTTCGTGGGTGGCATGCTGTGTGGGGTGTTCGTGGGTGGCATGGTGTATGGGGTGTTCGTGGGTGGCATGGTGTATGGGGTGTTTGTGGGTGGCATGGTGTGTGGGGTGTTCGTGGGTGGCATGGTGTGTGGGGTGTTCGTGGGTGGCATGGTGTGTGGGGTGTTTGTGGGTGGCATGGTGTGTGGGGTGTTCGTGGGTGGCATGGTGTGTGGGGTGTTCCCCCATATTGTTGAACTTCCCAATTCACCGCTTTATTGACAATGTTTTGATCCGAAACGGCTCTTCCTCATGTCTTTCTCAATGGTCCAAATCAGATGTTGGGTACTATACTTATATATAATGTCAATATATAATAAATATAATATAATGTAAATCCTATAAATTAAAAGGGCCAATTTGGGTACAATCAATTAGCTTAATTTCTCAGAGATCAAATTAAATGTCAGCAAAATAATTTTGCGGGAATGCTCATCTTATCTGTTTTTAACTACAGAAAAGATTTCAGAATCATCTGAGATGGTGGGTGTCATGGCTTGCTGAAATGACATGGAACGATAAGTGACTGTGATATGTGGTTGTTCCACCTAGCTTTCTTACGATTAATCATTTAGGGAATTGATACACATTGTTATTGTTTTCTGACAAACGACTCACTGTTTGACAAAAATATTTGTTTGAATTGTAGATATTATTATAATTATTGATGATGATTTGTTCCCAACTGCTTGTTGATATCTACAGTGCTCAAAGCTCTCAACAAAAGATAGAAGCATTTGAGATTGACATCTCTGATGTTTTTTTCTCTCTGCCCCTCCTCTCCCTCTCCCACCTAATTTCTCACACATTCTCTCTCTCTCCCTCTGCCATTCTCAATCCCTGCGTCATCCTCCCTCTCCCTCCCTCCCTCCCTCCCTCCCTCCTCTAAACAGGCCCCGCACCAGATGGGCGCCCTAACGTACTACCGGTATGAGCAACCTATCGTGGACTACTGCCAAGCCCATCAGCCCCTGCGGCTCAACATGGGCTACGAGGGCCCCCCGCAGGGCCTGGAGGAGCTGGGGCCACGCGAGAGGGCCACCATACAGACTGTAGCGCTGCCCACTGTGCCCTCTGCCACCATGGGGGTGAGGGCCAGGCCCCGCTCACCACCCTCTATCCTCAGAGTCCCGTCCGAGGGCACCGGCGGTCCCTTCCCTCCCCCAGAGCGCACCACCACGCTCACCTTTGGACGCTAACAGCTGGAGCGAGAGGCTGTCATTTGAGGCAGGGTGGGGATGCCACAGATCCACCATGACTCTTGAATAGAGGGCGATGGAGCGGAGTGGTTCTTTGGGGCCTTTTTTAGCACATTGGCATGGGAAGCTACAAAGGGGCGGAGGTGAGGAGAAGAAAACAAAAAAATATCAATTTACATGGCTAGATGCCTTTGGCATCTGGCACCCGGAATGTGACCATTATGAAGGCTGATGCATCCTGGGAGTTCTGCTATCATCTCTCTTTATTTTTCCAAACACTTCAAAGTGGCCCTCCTGCTCCCCTCCTCCTGGCTCTTGGGAAACTTGAAACGTGATGCAACATGCATGACACGTTAACATTAACATCGCTTTGGTTACAGCTCTGGCCCATACAGCGACAACATTGTAGGGTGCCTGCACCAGGGAATGGATAATGACAGTTCTTTCACGCTGTGTTTGGAGTGAAAAAGGAATGTGCAATAAACAAGGTTTCTGGAGGAAAATGAAATGAGGGAGATATAAAGAAAAATAAACATCGTGACACAAAATCATGTTTACCAGAGCTCAAAGGCTTGCTGTTATTCCCATTAAAATTGCCAGTCAGCAGTCATAATGCTATCTAATGGGAATCATTTCATTAAAATGAGCTAATTTTTCTAAACAGGAGAATGATGTGGCGAGGGAAAAGAAGTAGAGCATTGTATGATTTCCATGGAGGTCACAGTCTCATGCTAAGTTCTATTCATGTGCTCATGTCATACCAAAGATGTGTTATTTTATATGTACATAATAGCATTTGTTTTCTTTATACTTTTTGTTTCTGAAAACATCCAAACTGGTACACATTAAATGGTTTACTTTTTATAAATGTACGTCTGCCACCTGTATACAGATATGTACAACCAAACCACATGATATCGTCTACGCAGGCTGCCGAGGCCTGTGTCTGTAAATGGTGGCGCAGCCTACTCAGTTTGCCAAGTTGTCATTACAAAAAGATAATTTGATGTAGTCCGATCTATAGGAAAAATATAGGAAGCATGTGTAATGGCTTGTCAAGATTTGGCAGCTGGCTGGAATTGGCCCACCATGTATTATACTCTCTATGATCTGGGGAATTCATGGGTTGATATCTATCTCATTAAATCCTTTAAATGGAATAGCTGGAAGTGAAGTATTAGGGCAGAATGAAGCTCTTTAAAATGCCAATGCTTTGCGATGCTCAGTTTGATCAAATTGGGCAAAGCAGTTAACAAGGTTGTCTGCAGGTCCTTCGAGGGACCTCAACTGAAGGTTGAATCTCTTACCACCTGTAAAGGCCTAGCAAGCCATTTTACATATTTGATTTCTCAAAGCAATGCTTCATTTTCTTGTAACTGTTTGTGATGTGACCGGTAGGTTGGTATTCTGGTAGGTTGGTGATGTACTGCTCCTGTGCTGCCCCCTACTCCCTCAGAGACAGTGCAGACACAGAGCCCAGTGCCTCATCGGGGCTTGTTGGACTGGCTGACACGTTGATGTTTCTTCGACCTCCAGATGAACTCACTGACTGTGGTGGACTGCCACTGGGGATGGATATTGCCTGTTAACAACACAGCCATTTGCCAGCCAGTGTGCCTGACAGTGTTCGGACGCTCACCAGATGAATGTGGACACTCTCTCTGTCACCCATGGCCACTATTGGACATCCTTAACCATTGATTGATGGAGTTGATGATGGACTTGAACATTTGTTGTGGTTGCTTTCAACCGGCATCCCCCACCCTCCTTACTCCCCATGTCCAAATAACAACATGCTATGGTAATTTTTGTATCTGTCTGGATAATTGTCTGTGGTCATCACTGGCCTGCCACAGGAGAAGGTAAGGGCCGGGACATGGATTGGGGGGGGGTATGCTTTTGTGAAGTTTCTTGACCTGGGAGCAAAAGTGACACTTTTTGAGATGATCAAAGATGTCAAGAAATTCTATAAAATACTCAATCAAAAGGACAAAATCCATCTGGACTTATGTGTCTTGTAAATATAGAAAAAAGTTACATATTTCGCTTCTTCTGAAACACAAACTGCTTGTGGCCAGAAGAGGAGCCTTATCCACGAACCAGTGTGAGGAAGGGAGTCTGTCCTGAAGATGGCTTTGGGAGGGAGGTGATGATTCCCACCATTTGCTCTTCTCTCCTTGTTTTAATGATGAATATGTTTCTAACTGCTCCCACATCCCTCCACCACGTCCCTCCACCACGTCCCTCCACCACGTCACCATTCTTGCAGAGATAGTCTATCACTGAGGTTATTAGTTATTTCTCATGGTCACACCCCCTACCGGAGCCACACATGACAGGGACATTGGAAGCCCTAACATAATGACTTGAAGTGTCAATAATTTGAAGTGTCTGGCCTGTAGTAGAGTATTTTTCATAGCAGGCTTCAAATAAGCCATTTTCTTGGTACAAGTCATTCTTTCGTTATTAAAGTTATTTTGAAAAGTTTTTTGTTGTGCCATGATAACTTTATTTTTCATTTAATAATTTACCAACCCCTAAGCAAACACAGAAATAATGCTCTTATAATGATATCATGATCTAGAAGTTTTTTCAGATATGCCCCACATATTACATAAAAACTGTCGGTTTACTCAAAATGGCTTCTGACTGCAGTGCTGGTTTGAGTTTAAATTGTAATAAATGTTGAGCAAATGTCTTTACAAATGGGACATCTCACTCTCAGTTCTATCAACGTCTTGCCTTACTCTTTATACCTCCCCTGCCCCCTGCCATCTCCCTGGCCTGGATCTCATCACTCCCCTGCCCCCTGCCATCAACCTGGCCTGGATCTCATAACTCCCCTGCCCCCTGCCATCTCCCTGGCCTGGATCTCATAACTCCCCTGCCATCAACCTGGCCTGGATCTCATAACTCCCCTGCCCCCTGCCATCTCCCTGGCCTGGATCTCATAACTCCCCTGCCCCTGCCATCTCCCTGGCCTGGATCTCATAACTCCCCTGCCCCCTGCCATCTCCCTGGCCTGGATGTCATAACTCCCCTGCCCCCTGCCATCAACCTGGCCTGGATCTCATAACTCCCCTGCCCCCTGCCATCTCCCTGGCCTGGATCTCATAACTCCCCTGCCATCTCGCTGGCCTGGATCTGATACCTCCCCTGCCCCCTGCCATCTCCCTGACCTGAATCTGATACCCCCCCTGCCCCCTGCCATCTCCCTGGCCTGAATCTGATACCTCCCCTGCCCCCTGCCATCTCCCTGGCCTGAATCTGATACCTCCCCTGCCATCTCCCTGGCCTGGATCTCAAACCTCCCCTACCCCCTGCCATCTCCCTGGCCTGGATCTGATACCTCCCCTGCCCCCTGCCATCTCCCTGGCCTGAATCTCATGTCTGTCTTTGGTGACTTTGGTGAACCTGTTTTATAACATTCTAATTCTTTCCGCATGCTGACTATTAGGGAAACCACATCCTGATATGAGTGTGTGCACTGAACTAGAAACAGAAAGTATGGAGAATCTTTCCTGTTTGACATGCCCTAGAACCACAAAGACATGTTTTCACACACACACACACACACACACACACACACACACACACACACACACACACACACACACACACACACACACACACACACACACACACACACACACACACACACACACACACACACACACACACACACACACACAGGTCACTTTGTTTTCTCTCAAGCAAGCTGTTCACTGAGCCCTCCATAGCCATTCCTCTCCTGAGTAGATTTCTCTAGCACAATGGGCCCTCCATTCTCCATGCAGTCTGTATGCATAGAGGCTTTTGTTGGACGAGGTTATACCCCAGAGAGAGGCTTTCCTCTTCTATCCTGGTAATACGTTTCTAGACCAGTCTTCATAATTTAGTTTTCTTCATTAATATGTTTCCTTAAGCAGTAATCTCTTAACAGCAGTCCAACAACGGTCAAAGCGATTTCACCCCAATATGTAATTGGAAGGTGAAATGAACACATTATAATCACAATTAAATTAGTGGCTAATAAATAATCGGTTTACCATTATCTACATCCATGATCAGCACTGATAAGGCCATTGGAATAAAAGGACCCTGCTGTCTTGCATTAACTAGTCTTTTGGCCCATTTTTCTTATGCCGTACTGTATGGGGGCTTTCAGCACAGGGACTAAACTTAAGGAACATCTGTGCTAGCCCAGCAATGCCGACAGGCTTTGTTTTTTCCTCTGCTTTGTTTCTTTTGGGTTTTGTTTTCCCTTCTACCCCCACCCTCCGAGTATGGGCTCAAATCCCTGCTGGGAACAGATTTTGCTGAAGGGGGGCTGAATGAAGGTCTGAAGTGTTGCAGGGAAGCCTTTCATATTTCCTTGTTTATGCTCAGAGGAATGGCTAAATGCAAATCACTAGGGGGAATGGGGAGGGGGGAAGAACAGAAATTAAGGAAAGGGGTAAGAACAAGGGGATTGTACTGTATTTGGTTAAAACAAAGGTTCCGCGTCCCATGCACACCAGGGGATGCTATCCTAACACCTTGCTACACATCTACAGTAAACATGTAGGAGGCGGCACACAGACACCTGCCTATCTCCTAAATCCTTCCACACCTTGGCTGTATGCAGTCTTATCACGCCTGGTGCACATGGCTGAGGATGCAGTGAGCGGTCTCATCATTGTACTCTGCAACTTCCCCACAGGGCCTAACATCTGCTGCTGATGTACCATGGCTTTTGTTGCCCAGGCTCTGTCACTGCTGGTGCACACCAAGTTTGTGGTGTCTTAAACCTGGTCCTTATATCTCACCATGGCTCCGGGCTCTGCAGCACCTCAGCCTCCCTGCCATCAACACAACACATCCCCCATCCAGTTCATCTGAGGCCAACCACAGAGCTTCAATGGCTTCTAAGTGATCAATAGATTTGAAAAATGTATTCCCAGCCAGATGTGGTTTTGGGTCGTCTTTTCTAGTCCCTGCCATCCATCTCTGAGTCCAATACTGGGGTGTTATACAGTTACAGTAGAGGGCCTCTATAGGGCCCAGAGCATGTGGAGACCTGAGGAATTACAGGACAGTAGGAGGAGCTCTTACATCCCTGTAATTCCCCTGAATCAATGTCCCATTACGGATGTTCAGGCCAGTCTTTTTACCTCCCCATTGATTGCTATTGTTCCATGCTGTTACATATTAGCTGTAAGTCTTTAACCTTAATCCCTATTGTCTTGACCCTAGTTTATAACCATTGCTTATGCCAAAGGGCAGAGTAAAATCTAAGCATAACCATTATCCTGTCAGAGAAACAGGCGATATTTTGGTATGACAAAGCATGTTTACACCCCTAATTGGATTTCTGTTAACAGAAAACAAGGAACACTACTTTCATATAGACTCCATTTTACTGCCACAGTCAATGTAGAGATGTGAACGTATAGTAAAACTGACAGAAAACAATATTATCATATTATTTTTCTCCTTGCCTGCTCCAAGCTTCTCCACACTCTCCCATCCCACCAATATCCTCTTATTCTTTCCATGATATTTCCATGGGAATTCCTGCTTTTCCCTCTCATCCATCTCCTAAGGAGGGCATTGATTTCTGTGGGATGTAAATATGCGCTGCATTGTTTTCTTCTGTAGTTGGTTTGTTGTTGTTTTGGTTTTTATATTTTATTTGTATGTACTCAGACCTAAAGCGGTTTTGTGGAGACCTGGTCCAAACGCAAAATATGGCTCTTTCGTTGAGTATATTATTGTCAGAAAATGTTTTGTAAAAATTTTGATGACGAAATCTAAAATAAATACATTTAAAGATTAAAATGTTCACCGCGTTGTTCCTCTGTTTTAGTTGTTGATACCTTACCCTAAACCACCAATTATGGTCTCTGAATATTATTGTGCCATATAGTAGCTCAACATGTATTGTATATGTAGTTAAACATATTCTGAGACAGCAGAAAAACTCCTAATTTCAGAAAAGCAATTAGGAAATATCAACGACAAATATTAAAACTGATTATGTGAGAAAAAAATAAGCACATTTTCATAAATACTAAGCTTAGTCTCTCATTTCTGTAATCCCTTCGGGCAATATAATACTATCAGTTCATATACGTACACACGTCAACATATCAGCAAGTTGGAGGAATACGACAGCACTGTTTACAGTCCAGCTTGCAGTTGCTTTCATGGTAAGAGGCATGACATCTTTTGACTCTCAATCCAATGATTATACAACCTCAGAGGATATGTTAACATGCTGTAAGTATGGATCAATTACATGGGTAATACATCATTCATAGAAGTGGCGGTGTATTTTTTGCCATGCAAAAGCAGTTCACACATTATCATCAGAATGAAGACATAACCATGTAAACAGGTGTTAGTCATACATTGACAACACTTTCAAAAAACGTATGGTTCCTTATAACAGCCTACAACAGACTCTACAAGGTTTGAAAGCATTCCACAGGGATGGTGGCCCATGTTGACTCCAATGCTTCCCACAGTTGTGTCAAGTTGGCTGGATGTCCTTAGGGCGGTGGACCATAATTGATACACACAGGAAACTGTTGAGCATAAAAAAACACAAACCGGTGCTCTTGACAAAAACCGGTGCTCCTGGCACCAACAGTACTACCATACCCCATTCAAAGGCACTTAAATATTTTGTCTTGCCCATTCACCTTCTGAACGGCACACATACACAATCCATGTCTCAATTGTCTCAAAGGTTAAAAATCAATCTTTAACCTGTCTCCTCCCATTAATTTACACTGATTGAAGTGAATTTAAAAAGTGACATCAATAAGGGATCATAGCATTCACCTGGATTCACCTGGCCAGTCTATGTCATGGAAAGTGCAGGTGTTCTTAATGTTTAGGTACTCAGTGTATGTAGGCCTGCTTACAGTACAATTATTTTCAAGTCACCGTAGATGTTTATCAAGTGATGCACCAGTCTGTTTGGCCTTCAAATATCCACACAAACTAATCAAAATGCTTTTGATACAAACTGATTTATTTACAGTTATGTTTTGAGATGGATGCCTGATCATAATGAAACCATGCTCTGGAAATGGCCTCCAAAAGAAAGAAGTCCGTTAATTCCTAGCACTGCACAGACTTTGTAAACCCCAAAACATAAAAGGGTATTGTGCAGCTGCCCGCCAGGTCAGCCTCTCTTACCTGACTGCACACAGCTCCCTGGTTTTAATCTGGAGCAAATGGCACACAGCTTGGGGCTGATTGGTCAGATGCCTCCTCTGTATTCCGACAGTGATTTTCTCCTGACCTTTACCGCTGTGTGATGCTGCCCATGGTTTCACTGAGAGGCAAACAACAAGAGGAGGAGGAGAAAGAGAAAAGTGCTAGGGTGGGGAGTTGAGTGGATGGGGATGCTCTCTTGAATACATTGTGATTTATTATGTTGTCCAAGTATTACAAAGCTGGCAATGCAGTCAATTATTCTATTGCAGCATGGTAACATTCGGTCAAGTAATGGATTTTATGTGCAGGGAGAGAGGAATCTATTTTACATGTCATTGTTCTCAGAGGACCTGATGAGGGTCACCATCTCAGTACAGTCTGAACCTCATGTTTTAGGAGCTGACTTCCCTAGAACAACCCCATAGTAATACCCTACTTGAGCAATAATTCCATGTCCTCTCACTGACCCTATGTTCACACACACACAAACTAATACATAGGAGATTGGCCACCAGCGCCGTTTACTTCCAGGTCAACATTTAATATTACTGAGTGTTCAGTGTTTTTTTATTGTCTCGCTTTTTCCTCCCTCGTTTCTCTCCGGATGTTTACCATATGCAAATGTTTTTTTTGTAATTGCCTTAGAGGATTCTCAGTGGTAAATAATACAGGATTACGGTATGCTTACCAGTATGAAATCTTACTGCAGTACATAATGGATTACAGACTCAGGAGGTAAGAGAAAACATCCATGATGGTGTTAAGGGAGAATATGGTGAGATGGCAGAAAAACATCTCATGCAAACCAATAATATGTCATGGACTGTGTAGAACTGAATAATATAAATACATTTAATACTAACAACCCCAAAGTCAATAGCAATTATTTTTGTTGACAATATACTGTAAGTCACTCACCAAGGAATTCACGTTACATACAGTAAAACATGGCATATTATAAGGCCTAGATTCAATCAGATCTGCCATTACCCGGGATAACCAACAACTGTGTAGCATATAATTGTTTTTGTTTAGCGTTGTTCGAGGTGTAACTGCGTTGGAGCTGTCAATTCAGCCAGCGGCTCCCTACATTATACCTATTGGGGACATTGCCATTGGATGCACAGAGATGCATTAGTAGAAATCGAACACTGGAATTTGAGATGCAGTCTACACCTCGATTAGGCTGATAGAAATCCTTATTATTTTGTTTAATTATATTACATTTGAGTGTCATTATTTCTATATAGCCTACACTTTCTCATTCTAAACTTCTAATGTGGCTGAGACGGGTGTGGCTTCGTGACAATGAGCAGCCGCTCACCGATTTGACAGCTCCAGCTTAGTTACACTTCCGACATCGCCTAAACAAAAACTATTTTATGCTATGCAGTTGCTGGTTATCGTGGGTTACGGCAGATCTGATTCAATCTAGCCCCTAATGAAATTAAAACACATGATGGGTGGCAGTGGGAATCAAATGAACAGAAAGCAGGCAGAAGGAAACCCTGTTTGGTAACGTTAGTCTTGCAAGTGTATTTCCATTTTCTTCCCGAATTTATATCAACATATCCAAACACCATGTCAGCATGTGACTGACTCGATTTTGTTTTTAGTCTTACCTTGCTATTTTAAAGTTTAAAAAAAAATGCATTTAGTTGGGGTAATGACAGGCACCCTGCCACCAGCAACAGAGCACTGCAGAAAGCTTAGACAAGCCACTAATTTATCAGCATAATAGGGCAAATTTATCAAGGCCACATTGGTCTCTGCAGGGCATGGATTTGAGCTGGCAGGGGTCTAATGGCTGAAGGGGGGGAAATATTTATCAAGGCGGTGAGAGATGACCACAGAGGAGGGATACATAACCTTCAACCTCCAGCTACAGCATAGCTGGGAGAGAGAAGGATTATGGGAGATACAGGGAAGCAGACTTTTGTACCCGGGTACTATTTGGCTTTGGTCCCTGGGAGGAGAGCAGATGGCACAGTTAGAAGATTCATTTATATATGTTTGATCTTTGCCTTTGAGGAAAGGGATTGAAGCCCTATGGATAAACTGTAGTGTATATAGGGCCATGGGTTTGCTGTAAATCATTATGGTAAGTAGCTATCAGTGGTGGAAAAGGAACCCAATTGTCATACTTGAGTAAAAGTAAAGTGTCACGTCCTGACGATAGTAAGATGTTATTTTCTATGGTAGACTAGGTCAGGGCGTGACAGGGGGTGTTTTGTGTTTTCCTATGTTTTCTATATCTATTTTTAGTTCTAGTTTTCTATTTCTATGTTGTTGTTTTTTGGGATGATCTCCAATTAGAGGCAGCTGGTCCTCGTTGTCTCTAATTGGATATCATACTTAAGTAGGTTTTTTTCCACCTGTGTTTGTGGGTAGTTGTATTCTGTTTAGTCTATGTACCTGACAGAACTGTGCGCGTTCGTTTTTCTCTTTGTTATTTTGTCTTTAGTGTTTTTGAGTTAAAATAAATTTCATCATGAGCACTCAACACGCGGCGCTTTGGTCCCCTCTCTACAACAGCCATTACATAAAGATACCTTAACAGAAAATTACTCAAGTAAATGTGAAAGTCACCCAGTAAAATCCTACTTGAGTAGTCTAAAAGTATTTGGTTGTAAATATAGTATAAATCATTTCAAATTCCTTATATTAAGCAAGCCATAGCCAGGGGCACGCTCCAACACTCAGACATCATGTATAAACAAAGCATATGTTTAGTGAATCCTCCAGATCAGAGACAGTAGGGATGACCAGGGATGTTCTCTTGTGTGAATGTGTGAATTAGACCATTTTCCTGTCCTGCTAATCATTCAAAACAAGTACTTTTGGGTGTCAGGGGAAATGTATGGAGTAAAAAGTACATTATTTTCTTTACAAATGTAGTGAAGTAAAAATAAAATTCTAAGAAATATAAATAGTAAAGTAAAGAAAAAAAATACCTAAGTAGTACCTTCAAGTATTTTTACTTAAGTACTTTACACCACTGGTAGCTATAGGATTATTCCAAATGTAATAAGTCATTGAGGGCTCCATTTTAACAAACCTAACGCAATGGTAAATCTTAGCACTTGCCATAGCATTATATTTCTAGGGCAGTGGAGGCTGTTGAGTGGAGGACAGCTCATAATAATGACTGAAATGGAGTGGAATGGAATGGTATCAAACACATGAAAACCATGTTTTGATGTCATTCCATTTACTCCATTCCAGCCATTATTATGAGCCATTCTCCTCCTCAGCAGCCTCCACTGGTCTAGGGGTGTGTCAGAAATATTTTAACTATATTAACAGCAGGAATTATGGGTGCAGTAACTGGCGGTGGTGCAGAGGGCTGTGTTTTTGATGAATAAACAAGTTGTAGGTGTGTTGAACCCTGGTTACTTCAAGTTGTGTATTTACAGTCTTTTATGTATTGTGTTGTTATCAATTCCATTTTGAATGTTAGTCATTTATAGTCTAATTTGTTAAATAGCCTGCAGAAACAAATGAACAAAATATATGCCAATCCCATATTTGCAGTCCACATTACTTGCATGGCTTTAATATGGACATATGTTGTTAAATATAGCACTCACACTGATGTAGGCCTACTGTAACATGAATTATGTCTGAGCCATGCCAAAAGTTGTCAAAAAGCAAGATTATACTCACTATTGACAATACCTAAAAAGACAGTGATTAATTCTAATCAAATTAAAATAAAACAAAACAACAACTTACAGTTAAATACAGTAAACGCTAAATACAATTACAGATACCATAATTGCTCCCCGTGCTCATATAATATTAGGTCTAAAACAACGTAGACTATGGAGGGTTTACGCACATCCAAACTTTTCCTATGAGCTGGAAATAGATCCAATATAAAGAGAATGTCCACTCACCGTTATAATGCACCCAAATATAATGTTTATAAACCTAATGGAACCATCTTACAGAGGCTACATCACCGCTACTTTTAATGTAATCTCAACTGCAATCTAGGTCCTGGTTTTGCTATTAGATGAAGCACAGCGATAACACATTCAGGAAAACTCCACCCCAAATCTATATTTTGGTATTTACAATCTTATGATGCTGTTGCATCATATGACACTGTTTGCTAACTGAAACTGGCAATATTGCTGCGCGCTTTTAAGAACACACCTCAAATATTTCCACCTCTCCCACCACAGCGCAAGCAAGCTGATGTTAGACAGGTAAATTACCAATCCTGGCGCAAAGGTTGGAAAAAAGAAGAGCGCTGGCTTTTACAAGTCGAAATTGTCAACGAGTTTGCATTTGACACTTAACACCAGTCGAAAATAGAGCCCTGAGTTACAGAGAAGCATATTTTCAACCAACCTGTAGATATACTTTGACCATTAAATTCCTTCAAAGATAACTACCAGTAAGTAATAATGTTTGCTTTTTTGATATCCTTCCTCCAGACACAACTTCCGTCTCTAACTTTATATGTGGTAATCTGTAAGGTCAGGGAGTCCAAACCCTTTAGTCCCCAATCTGTTTGAGCCAGAGAGCTCAACATTACTCCTCCTTGGCAACAACAACAGCAAAACAGGAAGAAAGCAGTTTGAGAAACAGATATTAAACAGGAAAAAAATGATGTTCTGCCTTTCGTCTTTGAAAATGTGTGGTGTGTTATTTTTAGTTAGCTCTTGTTTGCATCAAGGCGGCTGTCTCCTAAAGAGATGCATCACACCACAGCGATGAGAGCAACAGGCATAAACCAGCACCTGTCACTCTGTCCTTTGTGTATTTGCAACAGTGATGGGTCGTTCCATGAAATTACTCCGTTTTGTGTCCCTTTGATATTTTAAGTAGAAATTGTGCACCAAAACTGAATTTTAAAACCCTGTTATATTAAATGATGTGCCCTAATATAGAGAATAACTCTGTTACATGAACTTAACTCTCGTTTTTATATGGTGAAATTATTCATAAAAAAAAACATAAAGAAACATTGAACATCTAATAGTAAAATAATAGTTCAAAAAGCAGGTGAGCTGGTTCTACTCTTTTTGGCCATTTTCTGTCACGACTTCTGCCGAAGTCGGTTCCTCTCCTTGTTCGGGCGGTGTTCGGCGGTCGACGTCACCGGTCTTCTAGCCATCGTCGATCCATTTTTCATGCTCCATTTGTTTGTCTGGTTGTCACACTCACCTGGTTTCAATTAACTAATTACATGTTGTATATGTTCCCTCTGTTTCCCCCATGTCCTTGTTGGGAATTGTTTATTGTAAGTACGTGTGCGATACGGGTTTTGTTGCCCATGTGTTTTGTTATTTTTGTATGCCGGTAGTTATGTATATTAAACGGCTCTGGCTATTTACCAAGTTCTGCTCTCCTGCGTTTGACTTCCATGCCACCAGTTATGCACCCCTGACATTTTCTAGTGTTTTGTGGTGGAAAACTGTGCAGGTCGAGAATAACACGTCAATCCTGTTGCCCATAGATAGACAGGCTAGAAATGTTTAAACAATTTAAATGTTTTGGGGAATCTTGCATTCAATTGAACCTTCCTGTTGCACACAACAAGCTTCCATTCCTCCTGTCACAAGGAGATTTATAGGTGATTTAAGATGAAATCGTCAACCCTGTTACTTTATTTGGCACTTAATAGGCACTTACTATAGTAATTTTGTTATTTAACCTCTTGAGATGGGAAAACATGTTTTTTATGAAGTTGAACATGTTCTCTTTATGAAATAATGTTAGAATTATGTGAACGACCCCAATAGAGTATCATCTTGAGGCATGGCTTGTCCACTGAGCTCCCAATCAATTTGTCTTGTTCATAAACACATAGTTTTAGAACAATATTGAATAGCATAAACTCAACCTACGCCTGGTCATAGAAAATAGGTATTACACTTGTATCTAGGTGTATTGTATTCCTAGAGAAACTATATCATGTAGTGGAACACAGCATAGCTTGAGTAGCATCTCTGAAAACATTTTGTGAATCATTTATGCTAGTATTCTGACTGAGGCAATAACTCCCTTACTGGAGCAATGGAGGAACTCAACAGAGAACTGAGATACAAATCCATAATGCCCTCGCTTGGATAACACTCCTTCTGCTAGCTCCATGAAAGAACACAGAATGTGATGCTCTGCTGGTAGCACACTGTTCCTTAAGGGACTTATTCAGACTTAGGAAATGTACAGCTTTCCTACAATTGTCTTTCCTACGCACTTCTCAGTATTTGGTATTCAGACTTACCTTACTCAGTTGTGTAATACATTTCATTCAACTGCTAAAAACCCTCCCACTTACTGGCCAATATCTATTCTTGTGGAGTTTTCATTCAATAGGGTTTTCAGTTCATTTATCTTAAGCCATCCCTTTAAATACCGTGTCCTTTGTAGTGCAGATTTTGTTGACAAACTCACTAGAACGAGTTCAGAATATTAGGGATCAATGAAAGAAAGCCATCTATTTTATTTATTTATTTATTTAACCTTTATTTAACTAGGCAAGTCAGTTAAGAACAAATTCTTATTTACAAAGACGGCTTACCTCGGCCAAACCCGGACAACGCTGGGCCGATTGTGCACCACCTATGGGACTCCCAATCACGGCCAGATGTGATTCAGCCTGGATTCAAACCAGGGACTGAAGTGACACCTCTTGCACTGAGATGCAGTTCTTTAGACCGATGCGCCACTCTGGAGCCCCCATCTAAATACAGTACCAGTCAAAAGTTTGGACACACTCATTCCAGGTTTTTCTTTATTTTTACTATTTTTTACAATTACATTTACGTCATTTAGCAGACACTCTTATCCAGAGCGACTTACAAATTGGTGCATCCACCTTATGATATCCAGTGGAACAACCACTTTACAATAGTTCATCTATATCTTTTTTTTTTTTGGGGGGGGGGGGGGGGGGGGGGGGGTTAGAAGGATTACTTAATCCTATCCCAGGTATTCCTTAAAGAGGTGGGGTTTCAGGTGTCTCCGGAAGGTGGTGATTGACTCTACATTGTAGAATAATAGTGAAGACATCAAAACTATGAAATAACACATATGGAATAATGTAACACAAAAAGTGTTAAACAAATCAAAGTGTATTTTATATTTGAGATTCTTCAAATATGAATTCATAGTTTTGATGTCTTCACTATTATTCTATAATGGAGAAAAAAAATACTCTGATCTTGTAGATTATTTAGGTTTAGGAAAGTATTTATGAATCATAAAAAAACAGGTTTGGAGAGCCTTTACATAGTAAATATATTGTAGAATCAATAATACAGTGGTTTGTTTCATCCTTAAAGGCACCATGTTCAATTCTTAAATTCATGTTCATTTTGGAAGATTAGTGTACATATAATTATAATAGGGAGAATAGTATACAATAGTAGACTATATCCTCATCTATTGCCTGCACTCATCATCCTGTTCACCGACGGTTTGGTCTGCACTCCGTTCCATAACGATGTAGCTCTTTCCTGCAGTGAATGGCTAAAAACGCCCTATTCGGCCTCATGGGTGGAATGTTAATATTTTTCATCATTTCATCATTTCAAAAACCAACTAAAATGTGGTGTACAGGTTTATTCTTTTGTTAATGTCCATAACCATGTGTGTGAGGTGTATACTTCAGTCTCAAAGTAGATTTGTTTAAGACTACCAAGAATCACTCTGTGTGACCCTGATTTAGCCCACTGCAGTAAAAGGTTAATTAGTCTACATGTCATTTTTTTATGTTATCAACCGTTATTAACGATCCACAGCAACAACCACACGGCTGTGATGGCGTTTACAGGGGAAGCAAATGAAGGTAAACGAAGCAATGGAATTAAATGGAATGATAATGTAGGCTATACCAACTGAGGGGAACTAACAGTAAATTGGCAGTTGAATATGTGTGGTTATTAAGCCAACTGACGGTCGATACTGATAGTGGCTAATATTTAACATGATAGAAATAGGAAACAGAGAAGGTCAGGGTAGCCTATAATTAAGACATTGGAGAGTGCCCATCCCTCCAAGTTAAAAGGCCATACAATTTAAATAATGACAAATAAGTTCATAAACTTTACTGTAGGAAAGTTGATATGTTGATATGCTTCAGTTTGCTGATTTATGACTGGTTTAATATTTGTCTCCAGCGAATATAAGGTAAAATAGATGTAAAACAAGTGTAATTTATATTTACAATTTCCTTATCCAAATGGCTTGTTCGTTTACCTAGCTCTTATCAATAGCTCTTATCAATTAGTAAATGATAGTGCCTGGAGAATGGTGTTATTTCTGTTGGACAAAATAAAGTGGATGGTGTTCCACTTAGGACCGGTAGGTTGGCTAGACCTTATTTATAGTTTCCTAACGTGTAAAGGTGGTGGAAATATTAGGGAATTAATTCAAGGTCAGAATATGGCGTATCTATAGACACACCTCTGCCACACCTTCATTTATTCGATCTCAACCCCAAACCAAAGGCTGGTGAATAGCATTACATTTGCATAATCATGTATTTACTTTGATGTAGCCAAGCAGGCATCAAGCTTTTACTTAGAAGCTTTCCCAAGGTGTCCCTAAGTATGTTCAAAGAAATCTGCCTGCCTAGTACCTATACGGTGCTATAACACTAACTCCCAGAAGGAAAAGACGGATGCAGAGACAGCCTGTGAAGGTGAGTATTAAAACGTGGATTCTCTACTTCTTTACAAAGAGCTAAGAAAGAAATGTCTCAAGCAAACCTTGATGCTTCAGTGGCAACAACCACATCTGTGTCATTATGTAATGAAAAGCTTTTTAAGTTGTAACAGCCTTGCTCACAAACAATACGGCAACAGACTGGTTCAATGCAGAATACAAAGTAGAAAACAGTATTTGTTCATTTTATTTATGTTTTAAAGATGGTTAAACAGAATATATTCGTAGAAGGAACCTTTAACGACAGACATTATTTTATTTTATTTAACCTTTATTTATTCTAGCATGTCCAACTTGTTTTACATTTTATTTTATTTTTGTCTCTGGGTAGCAGCAGAAACACTCAAGAGTACAGAGGAAATTAGATATCTGACAGTTATAATATTAGGTCTTGTCAAAAACACATAGCTGTCCTTTAAATAAGTGCTGTGATGAGTCATCGTCAGCCAGAAAGTTGTCTTGGCCACTGCAACTGAGAAGTGAGACAATGTGTTTGTGTGACAGGGAGTGGAGAAAGACTAAGACACACAGCTCATTTAGCTTACGTTGATTTCCAACATCAGTCTTTAGAACAGGGGTAGGCAACCAGATTCAGCCACGGCATGATTTTTGTTGGAGTGGATGGTTAGGTGGCTGGAATTTAATTATAATAACTTGTACACTGCAAGTGGACCACAACTAAGCCCAAAAAAGAGATTGTATTAGAAAATAACAATCATTTCATACCTTGATTACATTGCCACACGATCACAGATTGCTGTTGAAATGGTGCAAAATTGCACAGAGACTCGCATTTACATAAGCAAACATTGATCACATTGCTCTACAACAGCTGCTAAATAACCTGTCAACATTTCAGTAATGCCAAATGCTATAATCACAAAGACTTGTTAATTCTGTTTAAACCCATCAATAGGACTTCAATGAGGGGGAAACCATGAGTTCTTTCTGCACATCTTCATGGGAATACTTGGTGAACATACTTCCTAAATGTATACTTTTTTTTTGCTGAATTCATTCATGGTGGTTTTAGTCTTTTTTTATACCAAAAACTAAAATAAAAAAATTATGAAAAAATGTGTACTGTGAATATATTATAATACACACAAAGCTAAATGGACATCAAACCAGGCTCCAGTTCCAAACCAATGTTTTTATCATATTGTTGTGCATATCTCTGTTTGATGTAGGTGTCTTCTGAAGGAGAGATAGAGAGGATGCATTCCAGGCACAAGATACCTGCCTCCACCCAATTGCGGGATCAGTGTCTTAATTACTGCCTGTAATCAGCCAGCGGAAAACAGATCTTCTCGCTCATTACATGAAATGCTAGTGTCACAATAGACTTTCCATGGCAACAACTGTTATGGCTATGCCAAATGAAAGCGAAGTCAATTTCCCTCTATGGGGAAAATTCCACTGTAACTTGAAACAGCCCAGCATTGTGGGGAAGAGAGGGAGAGGAGAGGTAGCTAGAGCAAAATAAAACAAATTGCCAAATTGCTTTGAGATGAAGCTGACACAAAAAATGTAGAAGCACTTTGGGTGGATGTGTCCTGTCTGTTTACGTTTCAGGAGTGACAGTTTTGTTTCTCCATCAGTAGAGGCCTGAGGCTAGGAAAAGGATGTGTAGGCTACAAACACTTACCACCAGAGGTGATGAGATGAAGGGAATGAACTGAACACAGGTTGGCGTGTGCGGTTAAGGGCATGTTTCTGTTCCTCACACGTGTGGCCTCTGGTGCCTAGTTTCTTGATGTAGAACAGGCTGCTGTCCACAGGCAACCTCAAAGGCTATAGAAGCCATTACAAGGTGCTGTAGTCATGACCAGCCTGTTGCCGTGGTCCTATTATCCACCTTAGCAACATCTCCACGCCCACGCTGCACAAAGACAACAGAGAACACTCATCCAGGACATGATGCCACCGCAACCTCCGCCGCCGTGCCAAGCCACACAGTTAATCCTTAAGAGTCGATTGACGCACCCGTCCGTCAACATAATAAAACAATCCCCATCAATCCACTACATCCGCCTATGTCGGCCTTCCGCATCTGCGGTGGAAAGTGGCAGAGCGTTGTTTGTCAGACCAGGAGACGTCCAGATAATTGGTCTTCTCGCGAAAACGTCAGTAGTATCCGAACGGCCATTAGTTTGGCCTACAAACTACTATGACCACTCTATGAAAAAATTACTCTCACAAATACAATGGTGTTGTCCATTTTGCTCTACGACCCCCACAAATCCCACGGGACCAGACTGAAGTCGGCGCCATCAATGTGCCAACTTCTGTAGCGTCCCAACCATTTGGGCTACAAACTAATATGACCCCTTTCCAACGTCATACACATTTAAGGGTTAATTACCTTCTCTTTCTTGCCGTGGCACCTAAATGAAATATCCAACCAACTGTATTCAGTCACTGTAGCATTCATCCTCCTTCACTTCCATCAAGAAATCAAACAGTCAAACATTTATCTTTTCTTGTCAACATTTGACTGCCATCACAACATGAATTACAGAAATTCTAAAGCACGCAGTATGTTGTCCTTTTGATTATCTATTACTTGTCAGTGGGAGAAAAGAAGAAACCCTGCAATCTACAGTTTGGAAACATGAAATTGATGTCTTTGATTGCTGTGGGAGCAGTAATGTGTGCACACAAAGAATGAAGAGGTGTCCTTGTGATTCTCCTGGTGAACAAGTACATAGAATATATTAGGCTCCAAGCACTGTTCAATTTACTGTGAACATAGATGTTTAGGCACAAAATAATGAATACATTTTACAAATTGAAAAATCATGGTAGGAAGTGCAAGTGGATGAACCAAAAATTTCAGACCAAAAGCAATTAATGTCTCATTTTAAGTGCTGCACAAAACCATCTTTCTCCCATGAGCAAAGCATTTCCCCATCCTCTCCCACACGACTTCACAATTCTAAGTCATACAGTGGAGAGAGGAAAATACCTGAACAAACTTTACCTTCAGTGTCAGGTAAACATGCAGAGGCCCTAGAGATATAACTAAGGGTCAACTTGTGTTTTTCCCTCTTAAACATGGTTCTTGTGGATTTGGTTAATTAGTTGCAGACAGGTGTTAATTAGCCCTGGCGAGGGGGTGATTCAAGGATTGGTTTGGTTCTGATCCATCCTCATATGTCTCTGGGAGGTCTATGCTTCTTTGATCTTACCTGTAGGGCTGAACGCACCGCAGCGCTTGTCATTTCCAATTAGGATGTTAAACAGATCTCCCAAAGATATCCTGAATCTTTCTATCTTTTTCTCTTCCCAATCAGGTGGGATGAACAGGGGAGACCACAAATCTATAAAGAGCTAGGGGGGGTTTGCACACATTTTCTCTTTCAGGTGTCCGACTCGAAACTGTAGCTCACGGTTGGAGAGACACAGGAGCACCATGGTAAAGAAGAGGAAGCAAAGTCAAAGAGGCTCGGAAACATTCTTCATCTGGGTTGGAATATCTGAGAGCATACATTTTTTTTGTCATCGTTCCGAAGACAGCATTTAAAAGGATGCCTAATAAAGTTGTGCAGGTCTACTTTGTCAGCTGCCCTTGATAGATAATCCAATGCATCCTATTAAAATGAGTTTTAAGGAAGAAAATCATCAAAGCCCTCTCCCAACCTTGGGAATAGCAATAGCATACCTTTGTACTGAGTTTGATTTGTTGAAACTGACATGCACATTGCTTCTTTCCCTGAATATAGATTCCAGTCAGACTTTAGCTCATGATCAGCACTGAGATGTGGATAAGATTTCCAATAGATCTCTATGGAGATAGAAGTTTGGCATCATCTTGGGAGCTTATTATGAAAATAGATCATCTAAAGATTATTATTATTCTAAACATACATTTTATCTTTCTGCAGTGCTTTGACATATCCCTGTTGCATCATGGTTCCAGCATTTCTTTCTCATAATTCTTCCTATAGTCTAAGGCTGTAATGTAAACATCCCAAAGGGCCCATTACGTTCAAAATTAAACTGTGATTTATGAAAAAAACGACGTCATGAGAATCGGGGCCTGGAAATGGATTAGACGCTACAGCATTTCACCTGTGTCTCATTTTGATCCCCGCAGAGACTCAAGCTATGTTCCTCACTGCAGCATTTGCAACAGTGAATCATGTAAGTACCTTTGTTTTGTAAGTGATGAGGGATAGGTAGGGAGAGCGCAATTTCTCTGAATCGCGTGCAAATGGAGAATAATGGAGGATTAAAGAGTAGAATTTGCATATGAACAAGCCATTCACTTCTGGGAAATGCTTGCCTTGAAACGCTGATGTGCGAATGCTCAGTGCCTTGTGTTGGAAGATGTGCAGAAAGAGCTCATGGTTTCCCCCTCATTGAGGTCCTATTGATGGGTTTAAACAGAATTAACAAGTCTTTGTGATTGTAGCATTTGGCATTACTAAAATGTTGACAGGTTATTTAACAGCTGTTGCCATGCTGTGGAGTAATGTGATCAATGTTTGCTTATGTAAATACGAGTCTCTATGTGCAATTTTGCACAATTTCAACAGCAAAATTATATTAACAATTCACATAGGAAAGAACAAAATAACTGGGCTAGAAACACAAATGTCCTATTTAGCACTGCTTGGGTAATAAATGACTATGTATTGTACTGTATGGAGAATGTGGCTATATTCAGCTGCATAATCACAACTTTTGAGACACAAAGGAAACGAGAGAGGATGAGAGAAGAAGGGAGAGAGAGAAAGAGAAAGAATGGTTGGAAGAGAGAGGGAGGGAAAATCCATCAGATATAGAGACATGTCACTCATGAGACAAAATCAGACAGCTTTATTTCCAGAGAGAATGAACAGGAGAAAGAGAGGGATAGACGAAGGTTTGAAAATAACGTGGGGTGCAGACAGACAGAGAGAGAGAGAGGAAAAGAAAGAGAGAGAGTGACAGTGAGAGAGGTTGCCAAGACTACTGCAGAATGTTGAAAGAGAAGAAATTACACAAGAGAAGAGAAAAATAACAAGTTCTCAGTTACATATTTGAAGCAAATACTTTCAATCATGAACAGGACACTGAGGTCCGGATCAGTATGCAAAAATAGAGAAAATCAGATAGGGGGAAAATACTTTTTTCATGGCACTGTATTACCTTTTAATGTGGCACAAACACAACCACTCATGAAGTTCTCATCTTTGTCAAACGAATCACTTCAAAAAGTTAGACACCTTCGCACATTCGCCTACTCCAAAATAGTTACATTATCCAAACAGTGAACCAGCCAAAGAATGAAAGGAAAGAGACATTTCTTACAAAGGACCAAAAGGTGTAATGACATTCAACGATTGTCATTAGGCCTACAGTCTTGAAGCCTGAATTAATTGCTGTGTCTTGCTGACAAATTTACCTTTTTGTAAAAAAGAAAAGTCGGGACACCTGAAAACGGGCTGAAATCCGGGACGCAAATACAGCTGTATCTCTCCGGAGGTCATAGGCACTGGAAACAGTGAGGGCCCACTTGAAATAATGTTGCTAGGGAAAGATAAAGACAGATTGAGAGAGAGGCAGACAGGCAGAGTAGACAGAGAGAGGCAGACAGGCAGAGTAGAGATACAGTGAGGGAAAAAAGTATTTGATCCCCTGCTGATTTTGTACGTTTGCCCACTGACAAAGAAATGATCGGTCTATAATTTTAATGGTAAGTTTATTTGAACAGTGAGAGACAGAATAACAACAAAAAAATCCAGAAAAACGCATGTCAAAAATGTTATAAATTGATTTGCATTTTAATGAGGGAAATAAGTATTTGACCCCCTCTCAATCAGAAAGATTTCTGTCTCCCAGGTGTCTTTTATACAGGTAACAAAATGAGATTAGGAGCACACTCTTAAAGGGAGTGCTCCTAATCTCAGCATGTTACCTGTATAAAAGACACCTGTCCACAGAAGCAATCAATCAATCAGATTCCAAACTCTCCACCATGGCCAAGACCAAAGAGCTCTCCAAGGATGTCAGGGACAAGATTGTAGACCTACACAAGGCTGGAATGGGCTACAAGACCATCGCCAAGCAGCTTGGTGAGAACGTGATAACAGTTGGTGCGATTATTCGCAAATAGAAGAAACACAAAAGAACTGTCAATCTCCCTCGGCCTGGGGCTCCATGCAAGATCTCACTTCGTGGAGTTGCAATGATCATGAGAACGGTGAGGAATCAGCCCATAACTACACGGGAGGATCTTGTCAATGATCTCAAGGCAGCTATGACCATAGTCACCAAGAAAACAATTGGTAACACACTACGCCGTGAAGGACTGAAATCCTGCAGCGCCCGCAAGTTCCCCCTGCTCAAGAAAGCACATATTCATGCCCGTCTGAAGTTTGCCAATGAACATCTGAATGATTCAGAGGACAACTGGGTGAAAGTGTTGTGGTCAGATGAGACCAAAATGAAGCTCTTTGGCATCAACTCAACTCGCCGTGTTTGGAGGAGGAGGAATGCTGCCTATGACCCCAAGAACACCATCTCCACCGTCAAACATGGAGGTGGAAACATTATGCTTTGAGGGTGTTTTCTGCTAAGGGGACAGGACAACTTCACCGCATCAAAGGGACGATGGACGGGGCCATGCACTGTCAAATCTTGGGTGAGAACCTCCTTCCCTCAGCCAGGGCATTGAAAATGGGTCGTGGATGGGTATTCCAGCATGACAATGACCCAAAACACACGGCCAAGGCAACAAAGGAGTGGCTCGAGAAGAAGCACATTAAGGTCCTGGAGTGGCCTAGCCAGTCTCCAGACCTTAATCCCATAGAAAATCTGTGGAGGGAGCTGAAGGTTCGAGTTGTCAAACGTCAACCTCGAAACCTTAATGACTTGGAGAAGATCTGCAAAGAGGAGTGGGACAAAATCCCTCCTGAGATGTGTGCAAACCTGGTGGCCAACTACAAGAAACGTCTGACTATGTGATTGCCAACAAGGGTTTTGCCACCAAGTATTAAGTCATGTTTTGCAGAGGGGTCAAATACTTATTTCCCTCATTAAAATGCAAATCATTTTATAATATTTTTGATATGCATTTTTCTGGATTTTTTTGTTGTTATTCTGTCTCTCACTGTTCAAATAAACCTACCATTAAAATTATAGACTGATAATTTCTTTGTCAGTGGGCAAACGTACAAAATCAGCAGGGGATCAAATACTTTTTCCCCTCACTGTATGAATGTGATGAAAGAACCTGAACCAACTGTCACTAGTTAAACTGACAGAAAGGTGGGGGTGTTCATTTCATTTGGAATAAGCTTTTATTTTCATATTTACCACAGTATCAGTACAAAATTGCATTTTAAACAAATAGGACAACAAATAGTAATTTGCAACTCCCTTTGGTCCCACCATACTATACTCCCTGCTATGTGATGGCTTATTATGTGACTGCTTTGCCATTTCATGACCCCTCTGTCTCAAACAAGGCCTGTGAGTCTGAGGAGGCTACGGGATCAGTGTCCCCCCACGGGACGGTTGAGCTAACGTAGGCTAATGTGATTAGCATGAGCTTGAAAATAACAAAAACATTTCCCAGGACATAGGCATATCTGATATGGGCAGAAAGCTTAAATTCTTGTTAATCTAACTGCAATGTCCAATTTACAGTAGCTATTACAGTGAAATAATACCATGCTATTGTTTGAGGAGAGTGCACAATTATGAACTTGAAAATGTATTAATAAACCAATTAGGCACATTTGGGCAGTCTTGATACAACATTTTGACCAGATATGCAATGGTTCCTTGGATCAGTCTAAAACGTTGCACATACACTGCTGCCATCTAGTGGCCAGAATCTAAATTACGCCTGTGCTGGAATAATGCATTATGGCCTTTCACTTGCACTTCAAAGATGATGGTACAAAAAAAATACAAAAAAATGTATGTTTTTTCTTTGTATTGTCTTTTACCAGATTTAATGTGTTATATTCTCCTACATTAATTTCACATTTCCACAAACTTCAAAGTGTTTCCATTCAAATGGTATCAAGAATATGCATATCCTTGCTTCAGGACCTGAGCTACAGGCAGTTAGATTTGGGTATGTCATTTTAGGCAAAAATTGAAAAAAAGGGTCTGATCCTTAAGAGGTTTTTAAGTGAATGCAAAAGCCATTTTGGTTAAGTTAAGCTGCTATTCAAGCACCATCTCAGATCATTGGCGCTCTCTGCCTAGGATGGCGCCCGCCTCAGAGCACGCACGCGCCATCTGACACCCGTCTTCCGGAGTGGTCATGGCAACCTGAAGGCTTTTTTCAATAATTTTTCTTATCAGAAACAATTATGCCGAGATCCACTTCTAAAACCAAATCATCACGATGCATCGTGTTCTTGGAAATAATAAGTAGCAAGGCTACCATTCAATGGCGGAAATCGAAAAGCATGCTGTCACGCCTAAAGGACTGTTGAATAGTTTTGATAACAGAGGACCAGGAAAGAGCTTATTTCTACCACTCACATCACACAAATCATCTAATTGAGATCGGCTGGAATGTTCTCGATGCAAAACACTCAATATTTCCCTCCACAAAAAACCTTTCAATGATATGAGTGTATATGAATGGAGACTATCCTCAGACCCCAAAATAATGTCCCATGGGCTTAATTCCAAGTGCTTTACAGGCAGGGCTGGGTCAGTTACTTTTCAATGTAATCCGTTACAGTTCCTAGTTACCTGTCAAAAATCGTAATCAGTAACGTAACTTTTGGATTACCCAAACTCAGTAATGTAATCTGATTACATTCCATTATCTTTAGATGACTTTCCCCTTAAGAGACATTATAAGAAGACAAAAATGTATGTTACCAATTGAACGACATCTATTGCAGGATAAATCAATGTTAAAGTATACATATCTGGCCATATATAGATGTAAAATTGTACTTTATGGGCTGGTTATGTAGGCTTCTTCTAACCCATCACTTTCTACTACATATAATAATATGATTAAATGATATCTTTACATTAAAAACCAAAGTCTATCAGAATTCCAGTCATTCCAATAACTGTTATACCCCTTGTTCTTCAAGAATAGGACTTGGAAATATGGAAGTATAGATTAGACAAATTGTTTTAACTGAGCATCAAAGCTAAGGACTTATTAGCCAGCCCTACTCTATTGTTTATTTTGTCATCATGAGGGACTGATTGGGCTCATTGATTGAGTTGAAAATAAATGCTGCGCTCATGGAATGGTATGCTTTGATCAATAATAAGTGATATCCGTATCGCAATAGACTACACCACTGCTGTCATCCTTACCTCCAAGCATTTATTCATGTTGGAATATCTTTGGATGCCGACAGTAGTCGCACCATTGGAAGACATAGCTTGGACTGTAGCCTACAAAAGCCTATTCCTGCTCTTTTCCCGCGATCCATTAAACACACATAGTGGTCTCTGACTTGTGGTTAGACTCGCTCAGGTGAAACAAATGTTGATTTGAATGTCATTGAGAAAACAGAGGTGTCTAATTTTTTGTTGTTGTTGCAAACTTCCTTTCTGAATTTAAATGTAATCCTCGAGGTAATCATCTAGTTTTCAAAAGTATCTGTAATCTGATTACAATATTTTTGCTGGTAACGTAACGGATTACAATTACAGTTTTTTTGTAATCCCTTGCATGTAACGGATGCAAGGGATTACAAAAAAACTACTCCCATACCCTGTTTATAGGCATAGAAAATCACTCTCTCTCTCTCAACTGACCTGTGGATGAAAATGACATGGATTCCGGTATACCATTCTCCCTCCCTCCCTCCCTCCCTCTCTCACTCCCTCCCTCCTCTCTATATGCAGCGGAAATCAAAGAGTGCTGAGCCAGGAAAAAAAAAGATGCCATCAATCTCCACTTGTCCCTGACAGTCACGTTTTCCAGACAGAGTTACACAGCACTCAGAGATGCAGTTTTCTCCCTTTCCAAGCTGTAAATAGTGCTCCTGTAGCAACCTTCTCATGTTATCTACCCCTTTCTATTTAAACACACACTATTTACCAAGGGAGGACTCACACAGTGGGCCTATCTTTACATAACCCCCGTGTGTGTATTCCACTGTGTATGACTCATCTTATATGACATAATAGAATCCACGTGGAGATTTAGAAATGTATTAATACATTCCAGTTGCTGAATCGCATATGTGAGGAATTTTATATGAGTAAAGATTTACTTTTTTGCAGTCTCTCCAAAGTTGGAATAAATCAGTGGTCATTATTCTAATACGATAGTCTACAAAGCAGATGTTAGCCTCTCTGATAGGCTTAATAATCTTCTGCATCCCCTTTTTTCCCCCTGCTTGGATAATGCTATTTCAGATATTTTTATGATGATCTTTCTAAGTATATGAAGTGTATTTTGCAGCACTCCCTGCTCCAGCCTAAGCCCTGGAAGATCAACAACATTATTGTCGGCCGGGAGAACAAATTCCCTGATTTAATCCCTGGAGTGGTTTTTATAGACCGACAGAGACCCACTCCACCTGACATAACCTGAAGGATGTGAGAGAGACCCCTGGTTTTAGAACCTCACACAGAAACTGACTGACCTGCCTGGAGCGTATCTGGTAAACAAGACCGCAGGGCTTCTGTTGCCCTTGTCCTGACCCCAGGCTGCTTCCGTGTAAGTCGCCGACACATCAGTTATACTGCTGTTTACCTCGGCACAGGTGGGCTAGACTTAACAGATCATGACTCCCCTCTCTGCTTGGGCCCTATCATGTGTTCTGAGTGCCTGGCTGGGTGAACTCTCCCAGACTGATGCATCGTAGCTTCCTCCTTCCTGTCATTGGTGTCATAATGACAACACCTGTGTCACATGGCAGGATTGTCCAGGACGGTGTATGTTGCTCTTAGATGATGTAGCATCAGGAGTCTACCGAGCAGAACATTACAAGTCCAGCATAGCTATGGTCTGTTGGGCATCTGAAATATCCCCCTCACTCTGTAGCCTGAGGCGGGGTGAGAAACAGTTGCTTTGTGTAGGTGTTTCTGTCATGGGATGACTGGAGCTGGCTGAGGCACATCTTGTGTTTACAGAGTTTCTCAGTACTTTCCACATAATAGCACATAGGTAGGTGACAAAAGCCAGTTAGTTGGAGGAGCAACATCTATTTTAATCAAAATAGCACATTTTAATATTCATGGAACAGCTACAGTATATAGTCTAGAGACAGTAGTATATCAACCAATTTGGAAAGACTGGCAGGGGTCTAATGGTATTCTCAAGTCACATTAATAGTCTATGAACACAGTTCAAGGTGTGAAAAAAATGAAACATCACTTTCCGATGTCCTTGTTTCCTCAAGTTGTTAAAAGACTGAAGATACTCAAAGGGCATTGCTTTATTCGGTGTAAGCACAGAGAAGCCGTGTTTTTGCAACAATGTGTGAAAAGCTCACAGCCAACATTTTGTCTCCAAGGCCCTCCTCTAGTCTCCCTCGTTGTGTGCTTCAACGGCAAAGCTTTTACTGTATCGACAACCAAGGAACAGTAAGAGGACCGAGCAGAGAGAAATTACATGTGAAGTGAGCTATTTGAGGTGGGAGACCAACTACAGCCATTATTATGGGTCGTGAGCATCTGGAGGGCATGTGAGAGTGGTGGTAGGAGCGAGAGAGAGAGAGAGAGAGAGAGAGAGAGAGAGAGAGAGAGAGAGAGAGAGAGAGAGAGAGAGAGAGAGAGAGAGAGAGAAAGAGAGAAAGAAAGGTTGGCACTGGCCCTCTGCAACCTCTGTTGCAAATCATGATGCAATAAGCGAAGTAGCTCACTTTTCTAAATGAGAATATAGACAAATGACGGATAGCGATAATCTGAGAAGTCAGCAGAGCACGTCGAACGTCTCAGTGCCCACACAGCCATGTTAAAACACTGGGAGGAAATAGATGGGGAGGGAACCAGGGAACCGCATTGGATGTAAAAATGTTTAAAAAAATAGCCAATACGGCATTAGCATCGCTCCAGTATTCCAAACAGAGCAACGACACCGAAGGCATGCCACAGCCGCTGAGCTTAAATACAGTATACATATACACCTGCTGGGCTGAGAGGACTGGGTGGACTGAGAGGACTGGACTGAGAGGAAATGTCTTCACTGTAGCTCTGTTCGAATACCAACCATGCCATGTAGGACTGTGGGCCAACAGTATGTGTGAGGCTAGAAAAAAAGGAAAGATTAGATGTATCTCTCTCAGAGCCTATCCATACAACAGAACGCCAAAGATCTTAACCAGTACACGTTCCCTCACCTTGGTATGACCGGGCCATATGTACTGTGTGGTTCCAGACAGTTTAAGCTATGTCAGCTGCCCTAAATAATGCCATCACCTTAACAAGCAGGCATCAGCAGTGCAGTGGGGGAGGATTAGCCATTGTTCGGCTGGCTGCTTGTTGTCTCTCCTGCTGAAGGGCAGATGGAAATTGCTTGGGGGGAAAAATTATTTAATCACCAATGTCAATATTAATATGAATCACCCAGAAAGCAATTGTGTGAACAAAACATAGCCCAGGGTTGACGAGGCAAGAAAACACGTGTACACACCTATGCACACGCACAAACGCACACACACACACACACACACACACACACACACACACACACACACACACACACACACACACACACACACACACACACACACACACACACACACACACACACACACACACACACACACACACACACACACACACACAGCAATCTGGATCAAGCCAAGTATGATTCTTTGCAGGGATAAAGATCATTTAAGGCCTAAAACTGCAATAGTTGCGAGCGAACTCCATGGAAATAGTTTAGGGCAGACAGAGATAGGCCATATCCAATAGGGCATATATAGTGCAATCAGAAAGTATTCAGACCCCTTGACTTTTTCCACAATTTTTTTCATTACAGCATTTTTCTAAAATTGATTAAATTGTTTTTTTTCCCTCATCAATCTACACACAATATCCAGAATACCCTTAATAACAAATTTAATACAAATAAAAAACTGAAATATTACATTTACATAAGTATTCAGACGCTTTACTCAGTACTTTGTTGAAGCACCTTTGGCAGTGATTACAGCCTCGAGTCTTATTGGGTATGACGCTACAAGCTTGGCACACCTGTATTTGGGGAATTCCTCACATTTTTCTCTGCAGATCCTCTCAAACTCTGTCAGGTTGGACGGGGGGCGTCGCTGGACAGCTATTTTCGGATCTTTCCAGAGATGTTGGATTGGGTTCAAGTCCGGGCTCTGTCTGGGCCATCAAGGACGTTCAGAGAATTGTCCCAAAGCCACTCCTGTGATGTCTTGGCTGTGTAATTAAGGTCATTGTCCTTGGAAGGTGAAACTTCTGAGCACTCTGGAGCAGGTTTTCATCAAGGATCTCTCTTAACCTAGCACCATCAGCAAAGTATTCTCCAGATGTGACGCTTAGCATTCAGGCCAAAGAGTTCAATCTTGGTTTCATCAGACCAGAGAATCTTGTTCCTCATGGTCTGAGAGTCTTTAGAGAACTTTTGGCAAACTCCAAGCAGGCTGTCATGTGCCTTTTACTGAGGAGTGGCTTCCACCTGATTGGTGGAGTGCTGCAGAGATGATTGTCCTTCTGAAAGGTTCTCCTATCTCCACAGAAGAACTCTGGAGCTCTGTCGGAGTGACCATCAGGTTCTTGGTCACCTCCCTGACCAAGGCCCTTCTCCCCCGATTGCTCAGTTTGGCCAGCTCTAGGAAGAGTCTTGGTGGTTCCATTCTTCCATTTAAGAATGATAGAGGCCTCTGTGTTCTTGGGGACCTTCAATGCTGCAGAAATGTTTTGGTACCCTTCCCCAGATCTGTGCGTCAACACAATCCTGTTTCTGAGCTCTAAGGACAATTTCTTCAACCTCATGGTTTGGTTTTTGCTCTGATATGCACTGTCAACTGTGGGACCTTTTATAAACAGCAGTCTGCCTTTCCAAGTCATGCCCATTCAATACATTTACCACAGGTGGACTCCAATCAAATTGTAGAAACAACATAAGGATGATCAATGGAAGCAGGATGCGCCTGAGCTCAATTTCGAGTCTCATAACAAAGGGTATAAAATATTTCTGGTTTTTATTTTTAATAAAATAGCAAACATTACTGAAAACTTGTTTTCACTTCGTCATTATGGGGTATTGTGTGTAGATTGATGAGGAAAAAAATGATTTAATATGTTTTAGAATAAGGTTCTAGCGTAACAACATGTGGAAAAAGTTAAGAGGTCTGAGTACTTTCAGTATGCACTGTACCTTTAACCTTCAGTGTATCAGTGTAAGTCATGTATGCTTGACCTCTCCAAACAAATATTGCCAGAAAAGCTTCTACACTTTTTGTCTCAATTGCCTTTTGAACTTCAGTTGCCTTGGTGTGGTTGGAGGGTTAACACATTATGTTTACGGTGTCCAACGTATCAACCTTGGCCCATTCATCATTATACTACATTTCATGAACCAAACTATTGACTCTCACGACTGCAAACTGATTATGAGTGGGCTAAAACATACCAGTATTCTATACTGCTCAAAAAAATAAAGGGAACACTAAAATAACACATTCTAGATCTGAATGAATGAAATAATCTTACTAAATACTTTTTTCTTTACATAGTTGAATGTGCTGACAACAAAATCACACAAAAAGAATCAATGGAAATCCAATTTATCAACCCATGGTGGTCTGGATTTGGAGTCACACTCAAAATTAAAGTGGAAAACCACACTACAGGCTGATCCAACTTTGATGTAATGTCCTTAAAAAGTCAAAATGAGGCTCAGTAGTGTGTGTGGCCTCCACGTGCCTGTATGACCTACCTACAACGCCTGGGCATGCTCCTGATGAGGTGGCGGATGGTCTCCTGAGGGATCTCCTCCCAGACCTGGACTAAAGCATCCGCCAACTCCTGGACAGTCTGTGGTGCAACGTGGCGTTGGTGGATGGAGCGAGACATGATGTCCCAGATGTGCTCAATTGGATTCAGGTCTGGGGAACGGGCGGTCCATAGCATCAATGCCTTCCTCTTGCAGGAACTGCTGACACACTCCAGCCACATGAGGTCTAGCATTGTCTTGCATTAGGAGGAACCCAGGGCCAACCGCACCAGCATATGGTCTCACAAGGGGTCTGAGGATCTCATCTCGGTACCTAATGGCAGTCAGGCTACCTCTGGCGGGCACATGGAGGGCTGTGCGGCCCCCCAAAGAAATGCCACCCCACACCATGACTGACCACCGCCAAACCGGTCATGCTGGAGGATGTTGCAGGCAGCAGAACGTTCTCCACGGCGTCTCCAGACTCTGTCACGTCTGTCACATGTGCTCAGTGTGAACCTGCTTTCATCTGTGAAGAGCACAGGGCGCCAGTGGCGAATTTGCCAATCTTGGTGTTCTCTGGCAAATGCCAAACGTCCTGCACGGTGATGGGCTGTAAGCACAACCCCCACCTGTGGACGTCGGGCCCTCATACCACCCTCATGGAGTCTGTTTCTGACCGTTTGAGCAGACACATGCACATTTGTGGCCTGCTGGAGGTCATTTTGCAGGGCTCTGGCAGTGCTCCTCCTGCTCCTCCTTGCACAAAGGCAGAGGTAGCGGTCCTGCTGCTGGGTTGTTGCCCTCCTACGGCCTCCTCCACATCTCCTGATGTACTGGCCTGTCTCCTGGTAGCGCCTCCATGTTCTGGACACTACGCTGACAGACACAGCAAACCTTCTTGCCACAGCTCGCATTGATGTGCCATCCTGGATGAGCTGCACTACCTGAGCCACTTGTGTGGGTTGTAGACTCCGTCTCATGCTACCACTAGAGTGAAAGCACCGCCGGCATTCAAAAGTGACCAAAACATCAGCCAGGAAGCATAGGAACTGAGAAGTGGTCTGTGGTCTCCACCTGCAGAACCACTCCTTTATTGGGGGTGTCTTGCTAATTGCCTATAATTTCCACCTGTTGTCTATTCCATTTGCACAACAGCATGTGACATTTATTGTCAATCAGTGTTGCTTCCTAAGTGGACAGTTTGATTTCACAGAAGTGTGATTGACTTGGAGTTACATTGTGTTGTTTAAGTGTTCCCTTTATTTTTTTGAGCAGTGTATATTCTATACAAACAGTCTATATACACTGAGTGTACAAAACATTAAACATGAAAAGACATCTGTTCTTTCCATTAAATAGTCTGACCAGTGAAAGCTATGATCCCTTATTGATGTCACTTGTTAAATCAAACTTAATTTGTCACATGCGCTGAATACAACAAGTGTAGACTTTACCGTGAAATGCTTACTTACAAGCCCTTAACCAACAGCACAGTTCAAGAAGAGTTAAGAAAATATTTACCAAGTAGACTAAAATAAAAAAGTAATAATAAAAAGTAACACAATAAGAATAACAATAACAAGGCTATATACAGGGGCACCGGTACCGAGTCAGTTTGCGGGGGTACAGGTTAGTTGAGGTAATTTGTACATGTAGCTGGGGGTGAAGTGACTATGCCTAGATAATAAACAGCGGGTAGCAGCAGTGTACAAAGGATGGATGAGTGGGCGTATGACGCGAACATCTATCAATCCAAAGATTGTGAGTTTCAATCTCATCACGGACAACTGTAGCAAAATTTTTTTTTCTCTGTTTAGTTAGGTCAGGGTGTGATGGGGGTGGGCATTCTATGTGTTTTGGTTCTATGTTTTGGCCGGGTATGGTTTCCAATCAGAGGCAGCTGTCTATCGTTGTCTCTGATTGGAAGCCATACTTAGGCAGCCTTTTTCCACCTGGTTTGTGTGGGTAGTTGTTTTCTGTTTCGTTAATGTAACCTGACAGAACTGTTGGCTGTCATTTTGTTTCTTTTGTCAAAGTGTTCGTTTTCATTCAAATACAATTATGACCACTCAACACGCTGCGCCTTGGTCCCCTCTATACGACGCCCATTACAATGGCAAGCCTAACTAAAATGAGTATAATATGTTACGTTTGGTATGGTTAGGTAAGACAGATGATTACTTAAGGCAAAAACTAAAGTAGGATGGATGAGTGGGCGTATGACGCGAACATCTATCAATCCAAAGATTGTGAGTTTCAATCTCATCACGGACAACTGTAGCAATTTAGCTATTTAGCAACTTTTCAACTACTTATTACTTTTTAGCTACTTTGAAACTACTTAGCATGTTAGCTAACCCTTTCCCTAACCCTAACTTTAACCCTTTTAGCTATCCCTTCCCCTAACCTTAACCTTAAACCTTCCCCTAACCCTAACCTTAACCCTTTAACCTAATTCCTAAACTTAATGGTTCATCTGAGGGCATAGCGGGATATCTCAAAAGCGTCCGGATTAGTCTCCCGCTCCTTGAAAGCGGCAGCTCTAGCCTTTAGCTCGATGCGGATGTTGCCTGTAACCCATGGCTTCTGGTTGGGATATGTACATACAGTCACTGTGGGGACGACATCGTCGAAGCACTTATTGATGAAGCCGATGACTGAGGTGGTGTACTCCTCAATGTCATTGGATGAATCCCGGAACATATTCCAGTCTGTGCTAGTAAAACAGTCCTGTAGTGTGGCATCTGTGTCATCTGACCACTTCCATATTGAGCGAGTCACTGGTAATTCCTGCTTTAGTTTTTGCCTTTAAGCAGGAATCAGGAGGATAGAATTATGGTCAGATTTGCCAAATGGAGGGTGGGGGAGAGCTTTGTGTGCATCTCTGTGTGTGGAGTAAAGGTGGTCTAGGATCTTTTTTTCTCTGGTTGCACATGTGACATGCTGGTAAAAAATTGGTAAAACTGATTTAAGTTTGCCTGCATTAAAGTCCCCGGCCACTAGGAGAGCCACTTCTGGGTGAGCAATTTCTGGCCTTATAGACTTGGTTGAGAGCGGTCTTAGTGCCAGCTTCGTTCTGTGGTGGTAAATAGATGGCTACGAATAATATAGATGAGAACTCTCTTGGTAGATAGTGTGGTCTACAGCTTATCATAAGGTACTCTACCTCTGGTGAGCAATACCTTGAGACTTATTTAATACTAGACATCGCGCACCAGCTGTTATTGACAAATAGACACACACCCGCCACCCTCGTCTTACCAGAGTTAGCGTCTCTTTTCTGCCGGTGCATGGAATATCCCGCTAGCTCTATATTGTCCGTATCGTTGTTCAGCCACGTCTCGGTGAAACATAAGATGTTACAGTTTTTGATGTCCCGTTGGTAGGATGATCTTAATCGTAGGTCATCAATTTTATTCTTCAATGATTGCACGTTAACAAGAAGAACAGTTGGCAGTGAAAGTTTACTCACTCGCCTACGGACTCTCAGAAGGCTGCCCGATCTGCGGCCCCTTTTCCTGTGTCTTTTCTTCACGCAAAAGGCATGGATCTGGGCCTGTTCCAGTGAAAACAGGATATCCTTCTCGTCAGACTCGTTAAAGGAAAAAGTTTCTTCCAGTCCACGGTGAGTAATCGCTGTTCTCATGTCCAGAAGTTATTTTCGGTCATAAGAGACGGTAGCAGCAACATTATGTACACAATAAGTAAAATAAATAAGTTACACAAAATGCAAAAAAAAATACAAAATAGCACAATTGGCTGGGAGAATGTAAAATGTCAGCCATGTTCTTCAGCGCCATCTTAAGACAGGTCCTCTTCAATCAGTGTAGATGAAGGGGAGGAGAAAGGTTAAAGAATGATTTTTAAGCCTTGAGACAGTTGAGACGTAGATTGTGTATGTGTGCAATTGAGAGGATGAATAGGCATGACAAAAGACTTAAGTGCCTTTAAGTGCTATAGTAGTAGGTGCCAGGCGGTTGACACCGGTTTGTGTCAAGAACTGCAACGCTGCTGGGTTTTCACACTCAACAGTTTCCCGTGAGTATCAAGAATGCTCCACCACCCAAAGGACATCTAGCCAACTTGACACAACTGTGGGAAGCATTGGAGTCAACATGGGCCAGTATCCCTGTGGAACGCTTTTGACACCTTGTAGGGGCCATCCTCAAACGAATTCAAGCTGTTCTGGGGGTAAAAGGAAAGTGGACGGGGTGCAACTCAATATTAGGAAGGTGTCCTTAATGTTTTATACACTCAATGTATACAAACAGTGAATGGATTTCCAGGACCTGGTATAAAACACCATTGTTCCAGTGCTGGAAGAAAGCATGTTTGAATTCATGCCTTTGTTTTTTCTGCTGTAGACATTTTATATCTTGTGCATCCAGAGGGAGAAAAATATCTAATGCATCGGACCATTGCCATTGCTTGGTCCAGTACATGGCCATTGGTATGTACAGTAGAGGGGATGGTGAAAGCACCGAGTGTTCTGATAATATGCATCTAATTACCCCCTGGCTGTTGCTGTGGTAAGCGGACAGGGAGGTGGCATTATCTCCAAAGTTCTATGGCAGATGGCAGGATGTCTGAGAGGGCTGCTTGAGAGAGAGGGAGCGAGGGAGGGAGAGGGAGAGATAGATGGAGGGATGCATAATCACCATCTGACTCTTCCTCCCCTATCTCCTCTCTTCTTCTTTTCTCGCGTCTTAAAGGATCCATCAGTTCAAATCGATTCAGCACTCTGTGGCACATTAAAATGCAAGTCGTCCGAATCCATTCATTCATTGGACAAACGGAGGGCCTCTCAATATTCTGACTGGGGTCAGACCAGAGTATGAGTCAGTGTGGAGGAGAGGTGAGGAAACAAGAGGGGTTCTTCCATTTTAATGTGCAGAGAGAACAATTACACCTGCTGCAGAATGACCTTTCCCCTGACTTTTCATTACTCATCATCTCCCTACTCTCTGGGTTGCTGTACTGTATAACTTACAAGTAGAATTCAGAATAACAGTTTTATCATAGCTACTCTTCTTCACATCACAACCCATGTCCACTGACGTTGATTACTGCAGATAATGACATATCTGGGTAGGAGAGGCTGCTTGTGTAATAACCACCATACTTTCAAGTAAAGGTGCAGCTGGGACTTCTATACAGTAGAAGTAAACCAGGGATGGGCAACTTTGATGGTGGCCACAAACAATCTGAACTCATCATGAAGGGCAGAAGTTGCTCGCGGGTCTGCATACCTACATCCATACTGACACATGCAGTCAGAGCCCGCACTAGCCTTTTGGGTGCCCTAAGCTAAATTTTGTTGAGGAGCCCCCACTGACCTTGCAAGCAAAACATTTTAGCGGCCCCCATCTTGACAGCGTTGAGAAAAGGTTGCCATTTGCTGCAATTCAACACATTTTGCCATGGGGCGGAGAGAAGATATTGCAATTTTATAACAAATGTTATGCAATACTATTCATTTTTCCATGGAGCAGAGGGAAAATGTTGCAGTGGAGAGAAAATGTTGCAGGTAATTTCATGTAATAATTTTTGGGTGAGGGGGATATTGATCCGCTGGCCAACAAAAGGGGGGCCACCAGTTGCCTTTCCCTTCAGTAAACAATATTACTCTACTTCTGCTCTCTTTTTCAAGTGTAAATCGTTTTTGAAAAATGATATTAAATTTTTCTCCTTGTAATAACAAAAACAATAATGTATTGCTTCAACCAGTGGTGTAAGGTACTTAAGTAAAAATAGTGGAAAGTAATACTTAAGTATTTTTTGGGGGGTATCTGTACTTTACTTTACTATTTATATTTTTGACAACTTTTACTTTTACTTCACTACATTCCTAAAGAAAATTATATACTTTTTACTCCATACATTTTCCCTGACACCCAAAAGTACTTGTTACATTTTGAATGCAAGCAGGACAGAAAAATAGTCAAATTCACAAACTTATCAAGAGAACTGCCTCTGATCTGACAGACTCACTAAACGCATACTTTGTTTGTAAATTATGTCTGAGTGTTGGAGCATGCCCCTGGCTATCCATAAATTAAAATAACCAAGAAAGTGATGCAGTCTGGTTTGCTTAATATAAGGAATTTGAAATTATTTACACTTTTACTTTTGATACTTAAGTATATTTTAGCAATTACACTTACTTTTGATAGTTTAGTATATTTCAAACCAAATACTTTTAGACTTTTACTCAAGTAGTATTTTACTGGGTGACTTTTACTTTAACTTGAGTCATTTTCTATTAAGGTATCTTTACTTTTACTCAAGTATGAGAATTGTGTACTTTTTCCACCACTGGCTTCAACACAACAATTGTGACCATCAAAGCAGCCGTAAATTAGCCTTCGTAATGTCTCTGAATCTCCTCTCATTTATTCTCTTTTTAATTGTATCTCTCTTCTATTCTCTCTATTTTTCCATGCCTTCTCCTAACATTCTTTAAATCCCTGCCAGAGGAGTGGTGCTGATGGGCAGCAGAATCCCCCCCCCCCCCCACGCACACACACACACACACACTATTTCTGGTTATTGCTGTTGTTGTTATTAGTTAGATGTCTCTCTCTTTCCCTTTTCCTCCCGTCTGTCAACCAGCGCTGTGCCTGCAGGACACCAGAGAGGAGGACTGGCATCCTCTATGAGGAGGAAGCAGCAATTGCCCTCACGCTCCACTGCCCACAAGCCCCCGGGGGACCACAAGGAGAGGGGAAGGTGGAGGTTGACAGCCCCCAAACACTCTGCTTTCGGTTTCACACGTATCATGTGAGCACGCATACACACATGCATGTGCACATGCACGCTCGCACACAGGCAAGCACACACACATCGTGCATGCACACACATACACACAAGCACACACAGAACATGCAAAGAATATTCTGCAGTTTACATCCGGAGGAAGGTAGCCTGACTAATGCTCGGATGAAGCCTGACCAATGCTCAATGCACTTTGCTTATTTTCAGTTATTTTATGTCTAGTCCAGTTCCTTACATAATCCAGTTTGAACCCTAACTTATTCCATGGACATTAAGCCAACCTCACAGATTGATAGTGTGTCATGTTTCTCAAGGAAGACGTGTTGTGAACAAGTGAACAGATCGCTGTAGCCCATCACAGCATGTTGCCCCTTTGGTTCTCATTGCTGTGATTCTGGTGAAAAATATGATGACAAATGGTCTAGTAAGGATTAATATGGTTAGGAACACATTGGCAGAGGTGTCGGCTCCTCTTTAATATCCAATTATTTAATCCAGATTAAAGATACGGATACATACATGGAGGAACATTCTCCAGGAGAGATGGACTATGTTGAAAGAGTGATTGGTAGCATGACATTATAGCTCAGTAATAATCGGGTAATAACTAAGTATTTGCAACATTACCTGTTTCTCTTTAGTTATACCGTTATATCCCTTTAAATATCCCAACTAACCCATGGTTTGTTACCTGGAAACAGAGATGGTAGTTTATATGTAATAACATAGAATCAAGGCTGGTGTCGTGTCTTTGGCTATGCCGGATTAAGTGATATGACAGGCTAATTTATAAAATGATTTCTCTGTAATTAATATTACCTGATTAAGCTAATCATGTAAATGTAATTAACTACAAAGTCGGGGCACCACGGAAGAACGTTTATAGAGCTGTTATCTTCCGAATAAACTCTTAAAATACTTAGTAATATTTTACATCGATAGCCGTCATCTCAATCCTCACCTTATTTTCAGTCTCATAATGAAAGTTGTAAATTCTTGGCTATCTTCACGAACCCTGGCTAACAAGTTGAATCAGCAATACAAAATTGGGTTTCATTATTTATTTACTAAATACCTAACTAATCACACAGAATTACAAATACACAGAATACAATGACGTCATACAGAAAACGTCCTGGTGGACGGAACCTGTATCATGGCTGGTTACACAAAGGAAAGGGGGTTGGGCTTGAATGAAAGAGCGGGAAGATTTAGGAACAAAGAAACAGCAGCTATGCTATCGTAAATACATTATCTTATGCATTCTAAATTACCGCCCATTTGGAAAAGGAAAATGCAATAAATATTTACTCTGAGCTGCGCTTCGGTAGATTGGTCGTAGATGCTGGCCGGGTTGGCCAACAGATCTTCCTGTACTCGGAACAATGTCTCTGGTGGTAAATTGGATACCTGGTGGTATCTTCGTCCATCTGTTAGACTGGATCCGTTGTCCGTCCTTTCCTAGCCCACGTCGACAGCGGTAGCTGCTAACTCAACGGCTAGGAAGTATCACTTCTGTAGTGAATAAGCTCAAAGTTCATACCATTCGCCATCAAAGCTCACGCCGAGGTTGGCATAGTTCTGTCCTTGATATGTGTGTCTCCTTCTAACGTGGAGGCTGCAGCCCTCCCGTACTGGAACTGGTGAATGTCTTTTCGTCAAAGGGTTATATAGTGGAGTGAGGGGAAGGAGGTGTTTCATCGTTTATAACCCTTGTCTCTTCACAGGGTTGGACCACTGATCGAGCAGGGCACTTTCCTTATGAAAACCCAATTCTCTCATTTGGAAGCTAAAATTACATTTAATCTCCTAACAAACAATTTCAATATCAAACATTTCAATTGCATAACAATTCCATGTGACTCTGATAACTAGAGGGTGTATACTTTCTCAGATACAGTTTATGTCGTCCTGTCATCAGTCATAATGTCTCAGATGACAACCGAACTGACATACATACTCATTACGTTCCCAAGCATATTTCCAACTGGTTTTATTAACAAAATATGTGGTACCTTTCCACATTTGTTTGATGTTCCCAGACTCTCTATATTTAACAGGACAGCAGTCCTTCAGTAGGGTCAGTAAGAGAGGGGAAGGGGGAAAGGTATTTATGAGGGGGGGTCATAAACCTTACCCACAGGCCAATGTCATGACACTGGAAAATGCAACATTACCTGTTTCTCTTTAGTTATACCGTTATATCCCTTCCCCATAACAGACAAAACATGACAGTGGCATATGTCCTTGTATAGTGACACTAAGGGCTCTATTCAATCCATATTGCGGAAGTTCAGCATTACAGCGTGAAATTTGAAATGTAATTGAAATTTAAAGGAAATGTTCCCGCATTAGCACAGACTGCATTCACAGTAAACCGCTGCATATGTCAGTTCAATCAGAAATTACCTTTACATTTCTATCACACAATCTGAAACGCTTCAACTATACAGATTGAATAGAGCCCTAAATTACTATGACATGACAAACAAAGCCCAGTTCACAATCAGAGGGTTTTTTATTGACAAAAAATATCTGCACAAGATATGATTAACATGGATATACATGTAACAAGTGACATTTGGAGACATGCTCTAACAAAAAGGGAAAAGACTGCTCAAGGATGAGTTCTTGATTACGGGAGAACGGCATAAAAATGACACAGTGAAAGTTGAATCCCCCTCCTATTTTCTTGAGTTCAAACCAAAAAATGTAGGAAGAGTTAAGCAAGCTACTTATTTCTATGTGTAGGCTCTTTGCATTAGCCTAGACATACAGCAAAAAAAATATCTTTCTTAACTCTTCCTCAGTATTGGTTATTTTATTAATTTAGTCTTTATCAAGAAAATAGTGGTGACTTAACGTTCACTGGGTCATTTTACCTCATTCTCCTGTGCGTCATCAATAACCTTTCTTTGAACAGTCGTTTTCCTTTTAGCTACAGCATGTCGCCGAATGCCACTTCTCATATCTTGTGCATATCTTTATTTGTCAATAAAGAAACCTCTGATTGTGAAATGGCTTTGTTTGTCACTTGAGCACTTCAATACATTATTATAAATCACAGACATTTTGGATTTGGAGGAAACTCCACTCCATGGCCATGTTGACACCTGCTTGTCGACCATCTCATTCCAAAATCATGGGCATTAATATCGAGTTGGTCCCCCATTTGCTGCTTTAACAGCCTTCACTCTTCTGCGAAGGCTTTCCACTAGATGTTGGAACATTGCTGCGGGGACTTGCTTCAATTCAGCCATGAGTATTAGTGACGTCGGGCACTGATAAGGCCTGGCTAGCAGTCAGCGTTCCAATTCATCCCAAATGTGTTCGATGGGGTTGAGGTCAGGGCTGTGCAGGCCAGACAAGTTCTTTCACACCAATCTCGACAAACCCTTTCTGTATGGACCTCGCTTTGTGCACGGGGGCATTGTCATGCTGAAACAGTACAGGGCCTTTCCCAAACTGTTGCCACAATGTTGGAAGCACAGATTTGTCTAGAATGTCATTGTATGCTGTAGCGTTAAGATTTCCTTTCACTGGAACTAAGGGGCCTAGCCCAAACCATGAAAACCAGCCCCAGATCTTCATTCCTCATCCAGAAAACTTTACAGTTGGCACTATGCATTCGGGCAGGTAGAGTTCTCCTGGCATCCACCAAACCCAGATTAGTCCGTCGGACTGCCAGATGGTGTCGCGTGATTCATCACTCCAGAGAAAGCGTTTCCACTGCTCCAGAGTCCAATGGTGGCGAGCTTTACACCACTCCAGCCGACGCTTGGCATTGCGCATGGTGATCTTAGGCTCGGCCATGGAAACCCATTTCATGAAGCTCCCGACGAACAGTTCTTGTGCTGATATTGCTTAGAAGCAGTTTGGAACTCGGTAGTGAGTGTTGAAACCGAGGACAGATGATTGTTACGCGTTACGCACTTCAGTACTCGTGGTCCCGTTCTGTGATCTTGCGTGGCCTACCACTTCACGGCTGAGCCCTTGTTGCACCTACACGTTTGCTCTTCACAATAACAGCACTTACAGTTGACCGGGACAGCTCTAGCAGGGCAGAAATTTGAAGAACTGAATTGTTGGAAATTTTGCTATGACGGTGCCACGTTGAATGTCACTGAGCTCTTCAGTACGGTCCATCCTACTGCCAATGTTTATCTATGGAGATAGATATCTATGGAGATAGATATCTATGCTCGATTCTATAGACCTGTCAACAACGGGTGTGTCTGAAATGGCCAAATCCACTAATTTGAAGACGTACTTTGTAGTGTATTTTGGTAACTTTGGTCACTACTAGCTAATATAGAAAGAGGTGTCAGCTCCAGGACGGAGAGCAGGAGAGGGGATAGTGTCTCTTGCGTTTGGATGCCTCCAGACATCTTACAGAAGAGAAGGCACATGGTGGACATCCCTCTCTTTCCCCCTCCCTCGCTCTTCCCCTCCCTCCTTACTTCTCCCTCTCTTTTCCCCTCTCCCCCCGTCGCCCTCCCTCTCTTCCCTTCACTCGCTCTCTCTCTCCTTCTGTGCCATGTCTTTCGGGCCTATTCCAAGCTGCTCTGTCCCTGTCAGCATCTGTTAGACTCAGAGACATTCAAGGTGTTTTCCCCCTGCAGAAAAACATTCAGTGCCTCCAACCCCCCAGTCTGACACAGCAGCCCACCCAATTTATTATACTGTAATTTATCCATGGGCCTTATATTGTATATAAACTGCATTATGCATGCAGGGCTCACAGTTATCATATTTATGATTTACACCTCCATACTAATCCAAAGCCGTGATTAACTACCAATCTTCCAGCTTGTGCCTACATACATAGACCCGCAATGAACCACCCAACTTCATCTTCCTGCGTTCATATGCTGTGTTCCTGATTGAGATATTACTCATGTGGCAAACTGTGATTACGCTATGAACTTTTTCTCAGGAAGGTTTTCCCATATGGGAAATACTTCTTGCTGGATGCTATTTTTGATCTGCATAGTGATATTCCGAGGTGTTTTTGCTGTATATCTGTACTATACCCTGGCAGCTGGTATCAGTGAATAGCAGCGACCTTTCTCAGCATGGTGAAATGACTGGCTCACAAGCCCCTGTGCCAGACTCAGCTCTCCCCAGACGCTAGTTAAAAAACAATGTTGACCTATGCATGTCTCCAGGACTGTATATCTCAGCCAGAACAGCACAGAGGAAATAATCCGCCCATTTTAAATTATTATGTAGCCCTGAGTCCCTAAATTGATTTTCTTTTGAGCAACGTGCTCCTAGCTGCGACTGTTGGACATCTGAGTATTCTGCACTTCTTTTTTTATTTGTATTGATTTAGTATTAGACTAGACTTCCATGATCCCACTTATTTAATTGGATTTCAGACAGTTTTTCTCTAACGTAGGAAACAAATAACTAATCTGATTTGGACATGTGTTGGAGATTAATTAGGCATTAATTTAGACCTGAACTCTAACAATGGCCTGCTTCATATGCAAATTCAATTGAAAAGGTGACCTTCTTTCTTCCTTTTTTTACAACATGAGTTTCATTTAGCTACCATACAGTGTTTGTCTGACTGTTACGTTGAATGACCAGGGTTCGGGTTTCTGAGTGTGTTTTATGACTGAAGATTGTATTTGTGAGCTTTCATCACATAATCTGATACAGAAATGACATTTACAGATTTAGCCATCTCATTTTAAGAGCTCTGTGTTTTAAAGGTATATTGGGCACTGGGAAACAGGTGATAGTGTCTGGTCACGTCGTCCCAATCTCTCAAAGGTCAGGCTGGACATCGCTCAATGCTCTCATTATGTCTCCGTGGAAACTAGTGTCTGGGGAGAAACAGTTGAACCTTTCTTTCATTACAGCACTATCAGGGTATTAGTTTATATTGGGGTGAGAGTTCACCGCTAAAATTCTATCAGTCTCTCTGTGGTCAAGAAGCGACTCCACTCCTCTGACAGACAGAATGTCTTGAGAGTGCTTGGTTGATTGCCTTCCTCCATCTTTTGCCTCCTCCATTTTTTAGGATGGTACCTATTGTTGCCTGCTGTGATGGATAAACTTTAATAAAAAAGACAACTCTGAAAAACTTACAAAATCCTGAAAGCTGTCTTCTTTATCCCCACTTTGCTGTTTTTTTATGTCTTGTTGTCGCCACGTTGGAAAATATTAAATCATCATCCCTTCTCCCTGGGGTGAATTTGCAAAACCATCCGTAAAAATAAGAAGGCAGCCACAAAAAAGCAAAAGCACCAAAAAAAAATCCATAAATAAAAGCTTCAAAGAGGGCATCTGAGAGAGAAAGGAGGAAAGCTCAAAACACGTCTAAAAAAAAGTCCAAGATGAATCCTCCATAATTCTCCTGGATTGGTGTGTCGGAAGAATTCTGCTACACTCTGTGGCTTGAGATCACCTCCAAATACTTGAAGTATCGCAATTAAACTTTACAGCGTTGAACAACTACGTTAAACAACACCTGTGTGTGCAGCGTAGAATCAAACCAGAAACAGTTAATTTACTGTACGTCTTGCTGCTCCTTTCATGAAATAATAGATATCCATACTATATCTCATGCACACACAAGGGTGGAGGCAAGGGTGGGGGCAAGGTTGGGGGCATAGAGAGAGAGAGAGTAAGAGAGAGAGAGAGTAAGAGAGAGCAAGAGCGAGAGAGAGAGAGAGAGAGATTAAGAGAGTGAGTAAGCAGGAGACTTAAAAGGTGATGGTCAAAAGAGAGTACCTTAAAACCCTCAGAAGGGTACTGTAAGACCAATTTAAATGAAGAATATCTGGCAGCCTCCATCCCCAACGCCGAGATGGCAGGGAAGGTGACCTCCACTAAACAAGTGCCTGAGCTCCGACTTGCCTTCCCTGCATCTCTCTTCTGTCACTTGGGCAATCAGGGAGCCAGGCACAATCCCCCTATCTAAATTGCTATCCCTTAATGGAACACTTTAACCTCCTCCTTAAATAGCTACGGGAAAATGAGCCCCTCAGACTTCGGTAGCGCCGGCTGAAAATAGGACTCATCAAACAACACTTTTCCAGAATTGCTTGACAGATGCTTTCTCCTTTCTCTCGTTGCTGAGGGGGAAAATACAGTTACCTGTTTGACACTTGTAGACATGTGGTGTAATAGTACCTCGTCTTTCACAGCCTTTTCCAGACAACGCGTATCTCAACAGTTTCTGCAGCATTGCTCTTCAGGGGAAGCTGAGGAGGCTCCTGTGGCTCGTTTCATAACTATTATTAACTGCTTCTCAGTTTACTCCAGCAAGACCTGTAGGCATTGTCTTATGCATTTTGACTTTTTCTGAGAGCAAGGGCATAGACACTCCTCACAATAACTGCTTTAATGGAATTGAACAACAATTGAACAATTCCAGGTATTCTTGTTTCCACCAGGTGGTCTGTAGATACTGAAAGCACAAATATCCCTCCAGATGAAAGAAAGGCCAGCATCAATCTGATCAAGCCTGGACCGACAGCAAAAATTAGATACATGGGAAGAAATTAAATGATAAACTCTCTTGGAGACCAAGTCATGATATAGCTGGCAAAGACTGGCTAATGAAGTTGTATATAAGGATATATAGGAGGGAATATAAAAGTGACATTAGTCACATTTTGTATTTATATAATGGGTTCGTAACGTGTAATAAAGCTATTCGCTCTCTTTTGTCACTCTCCTATTTGACGCAATCTTACTGTTGGCCTAAGAGTGGGAAAAGCAGGGGCTTCTATAGAGCAAGTATTAGGGACTGGCTAAATAGGAGGAAATTAAGGCTAAGTCTTATCAACACCTTCCCCTGACTGACCTGCCATGAGGTTTTTCTAATATCCATGTCCCCAAATGTACATTCACTGCAAACTAGTCCCGCCAAGTTCAGTGGGAAATCCCAAGAAAGCAATGATGAGAACTGATGGCAAATTTTAACACACCATAAGGCATATGCACAAATTAAATGAAGCCAGATAGAATCTAATTAATAATGATCGCTGATTGAATGACAACTTGTTTATGCAACACATCGATGAAAGACAGAGACATATTTGCCAGACGCAAGGTTAGAAATCATTAGGGTTAGGAATCATTCCCATCAACCGACTCAATGGCAAAAATCACCTTAATTGACCATTTTGGTCCCCTTTAAATGATGTTCAGCTTATAAAACTTCATAAAGCCTTCATAATGCCTTCCTAAGAACTACATAAATGTGTACAAAGCATCCATAACAGTATGGCATGCGTTATAAAGGGGTCATAAATGTGGCATAACTGTGTGACATAATCACCAATGTCAGATGTGACATAAGCCACTATGTCGAATATGACATAAACATGTGCTTTATAAAGGGTGACATGTTATGCTGCAGGATGACACGCGCTCTAAAGAGAAGTCATGTTAGTCACATTACACCAGGCAACAATTACCTTGATGAAAGTGGCTTTCTTCTGAAACCAAGTTACATGTTCCTCAGTACACAAAGACGCACACAAAATATAACAAGCCGTACCGTGGGGTTCTAGACCCAGTCAGGTCTTTGACACAACAATATAACAAGCCATACCGTGGAGAGCTGGACCCAGTCTGTAGACCCAGGTTCTGTAGGACTACTCCAAATCCTCTTGGCTCTGACACACACATACACTCAAACGCAAGCTTTGCAGTTCCATCAACCTATCTAAATACCTATCACACCCTGTGTATCATGACAACTTTAAAAAATTGTCAGAACGTTTATAACCTATTAATTGACACATTATGTAGTGTCCTGTACTACTCAGTTTGAAGTGAGGCACCTTCGGTCATTCATAACACATTCATAAAGACTCTATAACGCATGACAATGTACTTACCTTAAAAGTCAGACACCTTTGGTCATTCATAAAACATACATAAATGCCTTATTTCATATGACGCTGTACTTACCATAAATTCAAACACGTTTGGTCATTCATAACACATACATAAAGGCTTAATGATGTAAACACAAATGTATTAACTCTAAAGGAATCAACAGTAAAAACAAAATAAACATTAAAGAAAAGTTTAAACCATACATTTCCTTTTATTCATACATTTTTAAAACAATACAAATACATTACATTTTCAAAAAGTCCAGCAATGCAGTTACATTGAACATTAGACAGGTCTGTGAATAGTGTAGCTTGACCCTGAGCTGGCGGACTAATGGTTCTTGCTTCTCTGCCTGCTGGAGGTACTGCATGTTGGTTCCAACCTTAAAAGTAACATTAAAGAAAGTTAGCTAGCTAGCAATTACTGTGAAGTCACCGAAATTATTTGAAATAAGGATTGAGCTAGGTATGTAATATAACTCACTGCTTATATAACTACTACAAACAAATTTAAAATTACAATAAATAAAGGTTAACTTACTTATTTCTTTGCCGTCCAGAGGCACCACAAGTGGGCATTTGATTTGTGAACTTCATCACATGTGCATTTACTGCCCTACAGAAACACCGCTAACCAAACAGCGCACGCACATTGAATTAAATCTAACTACACTCAAAAATCTAAGTGTCTTCGATTTTTCCAAGACCTCAAAAGTGGTCCCTGATGTGGTTTAAGCATTGTTGTGAACACAGAAAATCCATAAAATCCCAGTTTTTCTATTAAAAAAGTGTGAAAAAAGTGTGGGGAATCCCCCTGAGACAATGGAATATGGGGAAAAACCTGAATTTGGCAAAGAATAAATATGGATTTTAAAGGGCCCTACCAATGTCTTTTTGCTGTCCATGACTGCACTTTGGAGTGTGTGTCATCCTGCAGCAATGCATTTTGGAAAAAGTAGAAATCAGGTCCAATATTTGCTGTGCACCCAAGAGGGAAAGAGGTTGGGCCATCCTATAAAGGGTTTAGAGTAATAAAATATATGCCATTTATCCAAAGTGACTTACATACAAAGTGCATGCATTTTTACGTATGGGTGGTCCCGGGAATCTAACCCACTATAATGGTGTTGCAATGCTCTACTAACATGCAAGACAAGGTTATAAATAATTTGTGAAGACTCATATGATTTATAAAGCCTTTATTAAAGACGCACTATGCAGAAATCGCTCTGCCATTTCCTGGTTGCAAAAATACTAATAATTCGCCTAATTTCAGATTATGTGACAAAACAAGCAAGTAAAGTGTAGAGAATCGTTGTACCATCTAAACCACTGTGAAATATATTTTCCATAACCAAAGATATTGTATTTTGAGCTGTTTGAAGCTGGTGTACAAAACCGAAAGTAAGATGCAAAAACAGATCTACCGCTTCTTATACTTGCTTTCAATAAGAATGACAGACCTATAACTTACATTTCTTGTTCAAGAACAGGTTTATGTCACAATTGACATTGGTGGATACTCTATGCCACACAGTTATTCCACATTTATGAAGCCATTTGTGTAGCAATATTATTTGTATCTCAAAGTCATTTGCATTGCTAGTTATAGCCTAATGTTAGCTAGCTAGCTAACATTGAACCAATTTGGTTAATTTTTAGCTACCAGCAGATTCATGCAGGGTAGTAACATTATTGTTGGGATAATGGTTCATTGTTTAGCTACCAAGCTACATGTCTAAACAAAAGACTCCACTATGCAAGTAACCATTTCACTGTACCCTTTACACCTTCTGTTTCCTGTGCATGTGACAAATAAACTTTGATTTTATTTGATATAGTATGTGTTTACCAGAGATGGTAATATGAAGAACATGAACTGCACCAAAGTCAAATTAGGATATAACGTTAGGCCAACGAGACAGTGTCTAAATTCAAAAATTCTACTGGTAAATTGCCCTGATTTTATTTTGTCACACTCACAACCGTAAGCAGTTTTCTGTGATTAGCTCGCCATTAACTTACACAGTTGAAGTTGGAAGTTTACATACACCTTAGACAAATACAATTCCTCACATTTAATCCTAGTAAAAAATCCCTGTCTTAGCTCAGTTAGGATCACCACTTTATTTTAAGAATGTGAAATGTCAGAATAATAGTAGAGAGAATGATTTAATTTAGCTTTTATTTCTTTCATCACATTCCCATTGGGTCAGAAGATTACATACACTCAATTAGTATTTGGTAGCATTGCCTTTAAATTGTTTAACTTGGGTCAAACGTTTTGAGTAGCCTTCCACAAGCTTCCCACAATAAGTTGGGTGAATTTTGGCCCATTCCTCCTGACAGAGCTGGTGTAACTGAGTCAGATTTGTAGGCCTCCTTGCTCGCACACGCTTTTTCAGTTCTGCCCACAAATGTTCTATTGGATGAGGTCAGGGCTTTATGATGGCCACTCCATTTCCTTGACTTTGTTGTCCTTAAAGACATTTTGCCTCAACTTTGGAAGTATGCTTGGGGTCATTGTCCATTTGGAAGACCCATTTGCGACCAAGCTTTAACTTCCTGACTGATGTCTTGAGATGTTGCTTCAAAATATCCAAATAATTTTCCTACTCATGATGCCATCTATTTTGTGAAGTGCACCAGTCCCTCCTGTAGCAAAGCAACCCCACAACATGATGCTTCCACCCCTGTCCTTCACGGTTGGGATGGTGTTCTTCGGCTTGCAAGCCTCCCCCTTTTTCCTCCAAACATAACAATGGTCATTATGGCAAAACAATTCTAATTTTGTTGTTTCATCAGACCAGAGGACATTTCTCCAAAAAGTATGATCTTTGTCCCCATGTGCAGTTGCAAACCGTAGACTGGCTTTTTTATGGCGGTTTTAGAGTAATGGCTTCTGCCTTGCTGAGCGGCGTTTCAGGTCATGTCGATATAGGACTTGTTTTTACTGTGGATATAGATACAGCATCTTCACAAGGTCCTTTGCTGTTGTTCTGGGATTGCACTTTTCGCACCAAAGTACGTTCATCTCTAGGAGACAGAATGAGTCTCCTTCCTGAGCGGTATAACGGCTGTGATGTCCCATGGTGTTTATACTTGCGTACGATTGTTTGTACAGATGAATGTCGTACCTTCAGGCGTTTGGAAATTGCTCCCAAGGACGAACCAGACTTGTGGAGGTCTACAATTTTTTTGAGGTCTTGGCTGATTTCTTTTGATTTTCTCATGATGTCAAGCAAAGAGGCACTGAGTTTGAAGGTAGGCCTTGAAATACATCCACAGGTACACCTCCAATTGACTCAAATTATGTCAATTAGGCTATCAGAAACTTCTAAAGCTATGACATCATTTTCTGGAATTTTCCAAGCTGTTTAATGGCACAGTCAACTTAGTGTATGTAAACTTCTGACCCACTGGAATTGTGATATGGTGAATTATAAAAGTGAAATAATCTGTCTGTTGTTGTTGGAAAAATGACTTGTGTCATCCACAAAGTAAATGCCCTAACTGACTTGGCCAAAAGTATAGTTTGGTAACAAGAAATTTGTGGAGTGGTAGAAAAATGAGTTTTAATGACTCCAACCTAAGTGTATGTAAACTTCCGACTTCAACAGTAAATAATGATTTTCTTGTGAGTTTATTTTCCTGTAATAATGAATACAAATTAGCTAAAGTCAAGACGTTGCCAGCTATATGATATGGTCATTATTTGAACTGGCTTGCAAGCTAACTTAGCGTTAGCTAGTTGGCGAACACACTAGAAAGATCCAAAACATTGTTTAGAAAGTTGCTTTTAGTTGCCTGGTTTGCTAGATTGAAATACACAAATTAAATTTTTAAAGGATGGATTTATTGGTGTTAAAATACACCAGTTATGCTATTTTGGACCATCAGGTTGCTGATGTCATGCAGCATGTCGTTTTTGTGTTGATACTTTTTCATAACGGCAACGACAAGTTTGAGGTCAGACAGCAATAGAATGTACAGTACCAGTCAAAAGTTTGGACACACCGACTCATTCAAGGGTTTTTCTTATTTAAAAAAAATATTTTCTATATTGTAGAATAATAGTGAAGACATCAACACTAGGAAATAACACATATGGAATCACGTAGTAACCAAAAAAGTGTTAAACGAATCAAAATATATTTTGATTCAAGCTATATTTTAGGAGCTTCAATGTAGCAACCCTTTGCCTTGATGACAGCTTTGCACACTCTTGGCATTCTCTCAACCAGCTTCATGAGATAGTCACCTGGAATGCATTTCAATTAACAGGTGTGCCTTGTTAAAAGTTAATTTCTTTCCTACTTAATGTATTTGAGCCAATCAGTTGTGTTGTGACAAGGTTAGGGGTGGTATACAGAAGATAGCCCCCTCATCGATCTACAGACAATAACCCAAAAATGACAAAGAAAAAACAGGTTAAAATTTTTTTTGCAAGCATTTACAAAATAAAAAAATTAAATATCACATTTACATAAGTATTCAGACCCTTTAATTGGTATTTTGTTGAAGCACCTTTGGCAGTGATTACAGCCTTGAGTCTTCTTGGGTATGACGCTACAAGCTTGGAACACCTGTATTTGGGGAATCTCTCCAATTCCTCTATACAGATCCTCTCAAGCTCTGTCGGGTTTGACGGGGAGCGTCGCTGCACAGCTATTTTCAGGTCTCTCTAGAGATGTTCGATGGGGTTCAAGTCCGGGCTCTGGCTGGGAGACTCAGGGACATTCAGAGACTTGTCCCGAAGCCACTCCTGCATTGTCTTGGCTGTGTGCTTAGTGTTGTTGTCCTGTTGGAAGGTGAACCGTTGCTCCAATCTGAGGTCCTGCGTGATCTGGAGTAGGTTTTCATCAAGGATCTCTCTGTACTTTGCTCCATTCATCTTTCCCCCAATCCTGACTAGTCTCCCAATCCCTGCCGCTGAAAAACATCCACACAGCATGATGCTGCTACCACCATGCTTTACCATAGGGATGGTGCCAGGTTTCCTCCAGACGTGACGCTTGGCATTCAGGCCAAAGAGTTGAATCTTGGTTTCATCAGACCAGAGAATCTTGTTTCTCATGGTCAGAGGTCCTTTAGGTGCCATTTGGCAAACTCCAAGCGGGCTGTCATGTGCCTTTTACTGAGGAGTGGCTTCCGTCTGGCCACTCTACCATAAAGGCCTGAATGGTGGATTGCTGCAGAGATGGTTGTCATTCTGGAAGGTTCTCCCATCTCCACAGAGGAAGTCTGGAGCTCTGTCAGAGTGACCATCAGGTTCTTGGTCACCTCCCTAACCAATGCCCTTCTCCCCCGATTGCTCAGTTTGGCCGGGCGCCCAGCTCTAGGAAGAGTCTTGATGGTTCCAAACTTATTCCATGTAAGAATGATGGAGTCCACTGTGTTCTTGGCTACCTTCAATGCTGCAGACATTTTTTTGGTACCCTTCCCCAGATCTGTACCTGTCTCGGAGCTCTACGGACAATTCCTTCAACCTCGTGGTTTGGTTTTTGCTCTGACTGTGGGACCTTATATAGACAACAGTGTGCCTTTCCAAATCATGTCCAATCAATTGTATTTACCACAGGTGGACTCCAATCAAGTTGTAGAAAAATCTCAAGGATGATCAATGGAAACTGAATTTCGAGTCTCATAGCAAAGGGTTTAATACATTTGCAAACATTTCTAAAAACCTGTTTTCACTTTGTCATTATGGGTTATTGTGTGTAATCCATTTTAGAATAAGCCTGTAACATAACAAAATGTGGAAAAAGGGAAGGAGTCTGAATATTTGCTGAATGCACTGTATACCAGTTTCTTGGTCTGAGTTTCTACTTTCATCCAATGTAAAAAACACTATTTCAAATGTTGCTACATAAGACCGAATCGAGCCGGTCGGTCACATATGGTAAAGATGCTCTGTAACACATTTCTGTAGTGCTTATGAAGGCATTATGAAGGCTTTATGAAGTCTTTATAAGCTGAATGTCATTTAAAGCGGGAACACAATTTTTAATAAGGTCCCAAACCCTGAAAATCATGTTTTTCATCAAATTGGATAATATTTGAATAAAACCAGTTCATAGTAGGTTGACTTAAGTATATGGAAAATTATTGTAGCTGGTACATTGACAAAGTTACTGGTTCCCTCCCCCCATGTCAAATGCTTGGATTCAGGAGGCAGGCATTACTTCCATCTTTATGCAACTTCACGTAAAGCCACAACTTTTATACACCAATGGTAGCGTGTTTATAATCTTAACTAACTTAAAAATGTAACGCATTAAAAGCATCATAATGTGCGCATCATATGGCTTATTTTTGATAGCTCAAGCAGAACGTGGCAGAATGACACTGGTAACTAACCCCTTTTCGTTTGTGTTGTGACTTTTAGGTAGAATGAAAACATCAGACAGCACTGGCTGCTTATCATTTTGGGTGGATAGGCTGAGGATGCACTAGAAATTACGAAAATGTCACGCGCATGTAGTGCACATTTCTAGTGACGTCGCTTTATTAATTAGGGAGAACAATAGATGGGTCTTATGAGTAAGGTAATCCTGAAGACAGATGCTGTACCATCATTGACAGTGAATCTTGCAAGCGCTGACCATAATATAAGTATCAGAGTTGGACACTGTAGCCAACATTTTGGTGTGATGGAGGGCTAACGTTAGCTAATGCAACTGTGTCTGTTTCTACTTTGATTTGTGAACGGTATCTTTTCTGTAACATGTGGGGAATTTGAGTGTGAGACATTTGCATAATGATTACAATTTAGGCTGTACCTGGCAGCTATGCATTTCAATGAGAATGCCGACCGCAGCCAGGCAACCACCGCAGCACGAATGCTGCGATACAAAATCAGCTTTCCCAAGGCAAAAAAGGGGGGATATGCTGTGAAGCCTGTGAAGAGACCCAACATACTGTAAGTCATAGTTCTTCATTCCAAGTCTGCATCAATTTAGCATTTCAGCCACATGATACTGTAATTCCAAATACTAACATTGAAAAGATGTACTAAAAAGTCCCCAACTAAATATTGCATATTTCAAGAACTTCTAAAACATCAGAAAACACATTGCAGAATAAGTAGCTCACTACATAAACTAATTGATAGCATCATAAATCAGTATAGTACTGTAAATTAAATTCACTACCCATAACATTTCCCTTTTCAAACACATTACAGGCTACATAGACAGGTTCCTGGATCTCCTCTTCAACGAGGTCACCCTTGATCCAGCACCATATGTGGGGAAGCTATGTGATCTGTCCATCCCAAGACCCCTGTCTGCCCAGTATGGGAGGCATGACAAGGAGGAGGCCATCGTTGGATTTGTGCATGACTGCTGCCTGCTTGAATGAAGCCAGGGGCATGGGTCCCCCTACCCTTCTCATCAATCTCCCCTCCCCATCGAATTGTACAAATGGGCCCTGCACAAAGTAGGGGGCCTATATTAGGCTTATGGCTCTAATAAATTGTTTCATGTCAAATGACGACACCATTATTTCTCAACATATTTTTTTCATGAGTATTCATGTTGATGAATATTTACACTATGCTGACCTAATGTAAATGATCAACTAAATGTCTGACCAAAAAACTAAATATTGAGCTTTTTGAAATGTATAATGTTAAGGCAGAGATACCAAGACATTGTCCAGTACACTTCTTGTATGCGGTTTTCCCCCTAATGTCTTTTGACGAAGTGTATCAGTGAACTTTATTCTGTTGTTAGTTACAAAACAGTTGAAAGGCAATTGTGTTTAGCTCCTGTTCGTCAAATACCCAACAGTCCATGAAGAATTCTGTTTAACCCACAAAGGAATTTTGGAGAGAAAATGGGTTGAGGCAAACTATTTACCCTTGAAAGTCAAGTCATCAATAACATGTGGCCCATTGTTTACCTAGTTACTTGGCAACGACCACAAGGGCATTTCAAAGAGCTGTCAGTCAAGGTGAGCTCATGAATATAAGTTCCCTGCCCACTCAACCTGTTCTTTCAGGCTTCCTGATAGTTGGAGATGAAATTTGGAGCATTTTAATTGTGTAAAAAAATTATAGGTGATGTTTTGGTCACTAAAAGGCTGTTTTTACTGTGTGGGACCTTGAAGTAATTTCCAAGATTTTCAACTAAATTAATTGATATCATTATATCCAAAATCAAATTTTCAAATTTATTTTTATATAGCCCTTCGTACATCAGCTGATATTCTCAAAGTGCTGTACAGAAACCCAGCCTAAAACCCCAAACAGCAAGCAAAGCATGTGAAAGAAGCACGGTGGCTAGGAAAAACTCCCTAGGAAAAACTCCCTAGAAAGGCCAAAAACCTAGGAAGAAACCTAGAGAGGAACCAGGCTATGAGGGGTGGCCAGTCCTCTTCTGGCTGTGCAGGGTGGATATTATAACAGAACATGGTCAAAATGTTTGAAAATGTTCATAAATGACCAGCATGGTCAAATAATAATAATCATAGTAGTTGTCGAGGGTGCAACAAGCACGTCCGGTGAACAGGTCAGGGTTCCATAGCCGCAGGCAGAACAGTTGAAACTGGAGCAGCAGCACGGCCAGGTGGACTGGGGACAGCAAGGAGTCATCATACCAGGTAGTCCTGAGGCATGGTCCTGGGGCTCAGGTCCTCCGAGAGAAAGACAGAAAGAGAGAAAGAGAGAATTAGAGAGAGCATATTTAAATACACACAGGACACCGGATAAGACAAGAGAAATACTCCAGATGTAACAGACTGACCCTAGCCCCCCGACACATAAACTACTGCAGCATAAATACTGGAGGCTGAGACAGGAGGGATCAGAAGACACTGTGGCCCCATCCGATGATACCCCCGGACAGGGCCAAACAGGCAGGATATAACCCCACCCACTTTGCCAAAGCACAGCCCCCACACCACTAGAGGGATGTCTCCAACCACCAACTTACCGTCCTAAGACAAGGCCGAGTATAGCCCACAACGATCTCCGCCATGGCACAACTCAAGGGGGGGGCACCAACCCAGACAGGAAGACCACGTCAGTGACTCAACCCACTCAAGTGACGCACCCCTCCCATGGACGGCATGGAAGAACACCAGTAGGCCAGTGACTCAGCCCCTGTAAAAGGGTTAGAGGCAGAGAATCCCAGTGGAAAGAGGGGAACCGGCAAGGCAGAGACAGCAAGGGCGGTTCGTTGCTCCAGCCTTTCCGTTCCTCTTCACACTCCTGGGCCAGACTACACTTAATCATAGGACCTACTGAAGAGATAAGTCTTCAGTAAAGACTTAAAGGTTGAGACTGAGTCTGCGTCTCTCACATTGGTAGGCAGACCATTCCATAAAAATGGAGCTCTATAGGAGAAAGCCCTACCTCCAGCCGTTTGCTTAGAAATTCTAGGGACAATTAGGAGGCCTGCGTCTTGTGACCGTAGCGTACGTGTAGGTATGTATGGCAGGACCAAATCGGAAAGATAGGTAGGAGCAAGCCCATGTAATGCTTTGTAGGTTAGCAGTAAAACCTTGAAATCAACCCTTGCCTTAACAGGAAGCCAGTGTAGGGAGGCTAGCACTGGAGTAATATGATACCATTTTTTGGTTCTAGTCAGGATTCTAGCAGCCGTATTTAGCACTAACTGAAGTTTATTTAGTGCTTTATCCGGGTAGCCGGAAAGTAGAGCATTGCAGTAGTCCAGCCTAGAAGTAACAAAAGCATGGATTAATTTTTCTGCGTCATTTTTGGACAGAAAATTTCTGATTTTTGCAATGTTACGTAGATGGAAAAAAGCTGTCCTTGAAACAGTCTTGATATGTTCTTCAAAAGAGAGATCAGGGTCCGGAGTAACGCCGAGGTCCTTCACAGTTTTATTTGAGACGACTGTACAACCATCCAGATTAATTGTCAGATTCAACAGAAGATCTCTTTGTTTCTTGGGACCTAGAACAAGCATCTCTGTTTTGTCCGAGTTTAAAAGTAGAAAGTTTGCAGCCATCCACTTCTTTATGTCTGAAACACAGGCTTCTAGCGAGGGCAATTTTGGGGCTTCACCATGTTTCATTGAAATGTACAGCTGTGTGTCGTCCACATAGCAGTGAAATTTAACATTATGTTTTCGAATGACATCCCCAAGAGGTAAAATATATAGTGAAAACAATAGTGGTCCTAAAACGGAACCTTGAGGAACACCGAAATTTACAATTGATTTGTCAGAGGACAAACCATTCACAGAGACAAACTGATATCTTTCCGACAGATAAGATCTAAACCAGGCCAGAACTTGTCCATGTAGACCAATTTGGGTTTCCAATCTCTCCAAAAGAATGTGGTGATCGATGGTATCAAAAGCGGCACTAAGATCTAGGAGCACGAGGACAGATGCAGAGCCTCGGTCTGACGTCATTAAAAGGTCATTTACCACCTTCACAAGTGCAGTCTCAGTGCTATGATGGGGTCTAAAACCAGACTGAAGCGTTTCGTATACATTGTTTGTCTTCAGGAAGGCAGTGAGTTGCTGTGCAACAGCTTTTTCTCAAATTTTTGAGAGGAATGGAAGATTCGATATAGGCCGATAGTTTTTATAATTTCTGGATCAAGATTCGGCTTTTTCAAGAGAGGCTTTATTACTGCCACTTTTAGTGAGCCTGGTACACATCTGGTGGATAGAGAGCCGTTTATTATGTTCAACATAGGAGGGCCAAGCACAGGAAGCAGCTCTTTCAGTAGTTTAGTTGGAATAGGGTCCAGTATGCAGCTTGAGGGTTTGGAGGCCATGATTATTTTCATCATTGCGTCAAGGGATATAGTACTAAAACACTTTAGTATCTCCCTTGATCCTAGGTCCTGGCAGAGTTGTGCAGACTCAGGACAATGGAGCTTTGGAGGAATACCCAGATTTAAAGAGGAGTCTGTAATTTGCTTTCTAATGATCATGATCTTTTCCTCAAAGAAGTTCATACATTTATTACTGCTGAAGTGAAAGCCATCCTCCATTTGCGAAGGCTGCTTTTTAGTTAGCTTTGCGACAGTATCAAAAAGAAATTTCGGATTGTTCTTATTTTCCTCAATTAAGTTGGAAAAATAGGATGATCGAGCAGCAGTAAGGGCTCTTCGATACTGCACGGTACTGTCTTTCCAAGCTAGTCGGAAGACTTCCAGTTTGGTGTGGCGCCATTTCCGTTCCAATTTTCTGGAAGCTTGCTTCAGAGCTCGTGTATTTTCTGTATACCAGGGAGCTAGTTTCTTATGACAGATGTTTTTAGTTTTTAGGGGTGCAACTGCATCTAGGGTATTGCGCAAGGTTAAATTGAGTTCCTCGGTTAGGTGGTTAACTGATTTTTGTCCTCTGACGTCCTTGGGTAGGCAGAGGCAGTCTGGAAGGGCATCAAGGAATCTTTGGGTTGTCTGAGAATTTATAGCACGACTTTTAATGCTCCTTGGTTGGGGTCTGAGCAGATTATTTGTTGCAATTGCAAATGTAATAAAATGGTGGTCCGATAGTCCAGGATTATGAGGAAAAACATTTAGATCCACAACATTTATTCCATGGGACAAAACTAGGTCCAGAGTATGATTGTGGCAGTGAGTAGGTCCAGAGACATGTTGGACAAAACCCACTGAGTCGATGATGGCTCCGAAAGCCTTTTGGAGTGGGTCTGTGGACTTTTCCATGTGAATGTTAAAGTCACCAAAAATTAGAATATTATCTGCTATGACTACAAGATCCGATAGGAATTCGGGGAACTCAGTGAGGAACACTGCATATGGCCCAGGAGGCCTATAAACAGTAGCTATAAAAAGTGAGTGAGTAGGCTGCATAGATTTCATGACTAGAAGCTCAAAAGACGAAAACGTCATTGTTGTTTTTTTTTTTGTAAATTGAAATTTGCTATCGTAAATGTTAGCAACACCTCCGCCTTTGCCGGATGCACGGGGGGTATGGTCACTAATGTAACCAGGGGGTGAGGCCTCATTTAACACAGTAAATTCATCAGGCTTAAGCCATGTTTCAGTCAGGCCAATCACATCAAGATTATTATCAGTGATTAGTTCATTGACTATAACTGCCTTGGAAGTGAGGGATCTAACATTAAGTAACCCAATTTTGAGATGTGAGGTATCACAATCTCTTTCAATAATGGCAGGAATGGAGGAGGTCTTTATACTAGTGAGATTGCTAAAGCGAACACCGCCATTTTTAATTTTGCCCAACCTAGATCGAGGCACAGACACGGTCTCAATGGGGAAAGCTGAGCTGACTACACTGACTGTGCTAGTGGCAGACTCCACTAAGCTGGCAGGCTGGCTAACAGCCTGCTGCCTGGCCTGCACCCTATTTCATTGTGGAGCTAGAGGAGTTAGAGCCCTGTCTATGTTCGTAGATAAGATGAGAGCACCCCTCCAGCTAGGATGGAGTCCGTCACTCCTCAACAGGCCAGGCTTGGTCCTGTTTGTGGGTGAGTCCCAGAAAGAGGGCAAATTATCTACAAATTCTATCTTTTGGGAGGGGCAGAAAACAGTTTTCAACCAGCGATTGAGTTGTGAGACTCTGCTGTAGAGCTCATCACTCCCCCTAAAATAACTCTTTATTAATGGTAATACAAACTCCCAATGCATCATGTGCATACACTTAAACAATAACTCTTCTCCAAAGACAGCTACTGCCTCTATCTGTTTTTGCAGTGGCAGGGTGAGTAAACTGCAAAGCCAGTCAGTTTTCCCTTCTTTTCTATTTTCTATGTGCTGTTACTATCTTTCTGAACTTCTACCCGACCATAATTCCCTCCTCAAAGCATCCTACTCTCACAAGCAGTTCCATTTCCCCTCTCTTACATTGTTGATCGGCTACCTCTCACCTTACCCCATCAGGATTAGATTTGAGCAGAAAGGATGTGTGTAGTGGGACCTGCCAGGGACTGCAGCATCCATAATACATTCCTACGAAGTCCCTCAAACCCTCTCCAGTAGCCAGCCTGCTGCATCGGGGGGAATTGGGAAAGACATAATCACAGTCCCATTGACTTTCTCAGTCGGATGTCGCTTTCATCTCGGCTGGAGTCCCCTCGCCTGCTGAGCTGATTCTGATTCACATGGAGGGAGAGCTGAGAGAACCATCCCAGGCCCAGGGGACCAACAGAGACCAGCACCAAGCAGGATTAGCCTCAGACCTCCAGCCAGACCACCAGCCAGACCACCAGCCAGACCTCCAGCCAGACCAGCAGCCAGACCAGCAGCCAGACCACCAGCCAGACCCGGGGTGTAGAAAGGAAAATGTGGAGCTTGACTCATCAGAGTAGACTCTGCAAAAGTGAAGCTGCATGGTCATTCGTTTGGTTTGATGACTTTCATGATCTGCGTCCAGTCTCAGACACTATACCCACACTGTTGATATTACCCAGGGCCAACCAGGCTGTGGGTGTTATCCAGTCATTTCAAAGGGCACATCATTTTACTTGATGGCCTCATCAAAATACAAGCCTGGCAAAGAACAGATAGCCCGGTAGTGCAGTATAAAGTATGTTTCTCTCACTATGGCCATTGGCCAGTAAAAACTGAGGCGTCCTAGTTTATGAGGAACACAATTTATGTAATGCCCCACATCCACCTCATTAATTCTCTCATCTCTAGTTCTCACCCACCTACCAGGATCCTGTTAGCCCCCTATAATCCGGCTCAGAATGGCACCGTTCCTAGATTGTCCAAGGCAAAGAGATTATCTACGGCTTTCATTGGAGAAAGCAGCAGAAGCAGGACCGAGCCTATGCTTTTCTATTGAGGAACTACAAGGTGCATATATGCTACATTCTACCCCTTCAGCACTTGAACTGCATACTGCACCTAGACTCAGTACATGTTTGCAACAAGTCAAAACATACAGGGTTGAACACATCCAGTAGGTATACGGGTATGCAGTTGTTTCTCTCTGTATAGAGATGAAATAAGATGTCTCCGTCATGGCAACCTATTTTTGGTATGAACTTGTAACCTTTGAAAGACTGGTCCTTCTCTTTTAGAGTTTGGATCCTGTTTGGAGGCCTACTGTTGATTATTCAGATACCTGGCATGGAAAATGGGTCAGTTACTTTAATCAAAGCATCTGACCTGGCTGGTTTAGTGCTTCATAGTCTATGAACAGATTAGAGTGAAGTGATGTGGGTCACCCTGCATGCTGGAACATCATCAGCATTGGGAAAAATAACAATCCTTCTAAATATTCTGTTATTCTAGTTGCATGGCTTATATTGCACAATGGTCCATTAAATAGTGATTTACCTAGTCTGTGATGTCCTTATACTCTTGTTCTTTCCCAGGCAGGTCCCTGAGTAAGCGGGTCTGCTGACTGACCTCCGGGGGGCGAAGGGCATTAACGTCTACTGTGGTGTGAAACTGACCTGCACCCTGTGACCAAGGTGACTGTTTCTGCCACATCCCATGACACACTTCTGCTTCTGATGGATTGACTGACCACTTTGCTCTGTGTGGCTGAGTGTGTGTGTGTGTGTGTGTGTGTGTGTGTGTGTGTGTGTGTGTGTGTGTGTGTGTGTGTGTGTGTGTGTGTGTGTGTGTGTGTGTGTGTGTGTGTGTGTGTGTGTGTGTGTGTGTGTGTGTGTGTGTGTGTGTGTGTGTGTGTGTGTGTTTGTGTGTATATGTGTTTGTGCGTGCATGTGTACATGTACGCACAAACATGTACTGTACGTGTTTTGTGTCATAAGGTTTTGATTGTCCCTAAAAAGCAGGGAGATGCAGTATAATATGATACTATACACTTGTCGAGCAGCTGTTTCTCTTGATGTCTCTGCATAGACAAGAGTGGGTTTTCTGCATGTCTCATGCTAATGACTCCCCACACACTTTTTCCCTCTAATGATCTCTCGCTCCTCTTGTCTTTCTCTTATCACTATACTGCATGCTCCCTCCATTTATCTTGCATGCTCCCTCGTTTTAGAAAGCTAGTAACAATATTCCTAGATTTTCTACTCATCAACAGTAGCGGTGCGTGGGTTAAATCACTGAGGAAGCCAAGCCAAACCAGAACAACCTATGTTGTGATAACTGCGTTGTTTGCTCTATAACCCATTAGTTCATAAGCACCCGTGTTATACAAATAGGCCGTGACAACAAAAAGACAACAGTCACACATATGTTTATTTCATCAGAAAACCGGAGAGAAATATCTGTCCAGTGAAGTCCACAAAGCAAATACTGCATGTAACAAACAGTTACAACACCTGCAGCATGGTCAAGCAAGTTCATGTTTTCGGCAGTTTACTGAACAACTACTGATTTAGAACCACATAGTTACCACAAGTCAACACAAAGACAACAGGAGCACTGCCTCAGCTAATTCCAGCACCATTTTAGCTTAAACCTTTAAACATCATCAAATCAACTGGGCTATATATGCTTACTTTAATACACCAAAAACAAACTTAAAGATGCCAAAACTATTTAGTCCAATCAATGTTGTTAAATATCACGTGGCTGTCCATAGTACTGATTTCTGTTTGTATGTGTGTGTGTGTGCATGTAAAACAAAAAATGCTGACTCACACATCTTGTAGACTAGTTGAACGCCAATGCAATCCTCCCGAGAGGCGCAGCGGTCTAAGGCACTGCTTCTCAGTGCTAGAGGCGTCACTACAGACCCTGGTTTGATTCCAGGGTGTATCACAACCGGCCGTGATTGGGAGTCCCATAGGACGGCGCACAATTGGCCCAGCGTCGTCCGGGTTTGGCCGGGGTAGGCCGTACATTGTCAATAAGAATTTGTACTGACTAAAATAAAAATAAATAAAAATCCTCTCCTTCATGTTGGCAAAACGGTCTATGGCTGTGTCATACAGTACACTTCCTGACCCCTCCTGTCTCAGCCTCCACTATTTATGCTGCAATAGTTTATGTGTTGGGGGCTAGGGTCAGTCTGTTATATCTGGAGTATTTCTCCTGTCTTATCCGGTGTCCTGTGTGAATTTAAGTATGCTCCCTCTAATTCTCTCTCTCCTTCTCTCTCTCTCTCTTCTCTCGGACCTGAGCTCTAGGACCATGCCTCAGGACTACCTGGCCTGATGACTCCGTGCTGTCCCCAGTCCACCTGGTCATGCTGCTGCTCCAGTTTCAACTGTTCTTCCTGCGGCTATGGAACCCTGACCTGTTCACTGGACGTGCTACCTTGTCCCGGACCTGCTGTTTTGGACTCTCTCTCTATCGCACCTGCTGTCTCTAACTCTGAATGATCGGCTATGACAAGCCAACTGACATTTACTCCTGAGGTGCTGACCTGTTGCACCCTCTACAACCACTGTGATTATTATTATCTGACTCTGCTGGTCATCTATGAACGTTTGAACATCTTGGCCATGTTCTGTTATAATCTCCACCCGGCACAGCCAGAAGAGGACTGGCCACCCCTGAGAGCCTGGTTCCTCTCTAGGTTTCTTCCTAGGTTCTGGCCTTTCTAGAGAGTTTTTCCTAGCCACTGTGCTTGTACATCTGCTGTTTGGGGTTTTAGGCTGGGTTTCTGTGCAGCACTTTGTGACATAAGCTGATGTAAAAAGGGCTTTATAAATACATTTGATTGATTGATTGATTTAGTTTTGTCGTCATGGGCTACCTAGCTAAAATGCTGCTAGCCTAACTTCCTCGCACGGGCAACAATGACCCAGTTAAGTTAGATAGCTCCTGAGCCTGCTAGGCTACATCTAGACTACATATTCAACTTCAATCATCTCAGGCCAGAGGCACAACTTAAACATGTATGGTTAGATCAGAATCGCCATCATAATCATTGGCCTGTATAGAGAATTACAGTGCAGTCGGAAAATATTCAGACCCCTTGACTTTTTCCACATTTTGTTACGTTTTCAGCCTTGAGTCTTCTTGGGTATAACGCTACAAGCTTGGCACACGTTTATTTGGGGAGTTTCTCCCATTCCTCTCTGCAGATCCTCTCAAGCTCTATCAGGTTGGATGGGGAGCGTCGCCGCACAGCTATTTTCAGGTCTCTACAGAGATGTTCAATCGGGCTCTGGCTGGGACACTCAAGGACATTCAGAGACTTGTCCCGAAGCCACTCCTGCATTGTCTTGGCTATGTGCTTAGGGTCATTGTCCTGTTGGAAGGTGAACCTTTGCCCCAGTCTGAGGTCCTGAGTACTCTGAAGCAAGTTTTCATCAAGGATCTCTCTGTACTTTGCTCCATTCATCTTTCCTTCGATCCTGACTAGTCTCCCAGTCCCTGCATTTGAAAAACATCCCTACAGCATGATGCTGCCACCACCATGCTTCACCGTAGGGATGGTGCCAGGTTTCCTCCAGATGTGACGCTTGGCATTCAGGCCAAAGAGTTGAATCTTGGTTTCATCAGACCAGAGAATCTTGTTTCTCATGGTCTGAGTCCTTTAGGTGCCATTTGGCAAACTCCAAGCGGGCTGTCATGTGCCTTTTACTAAGGAGTGGCTTCTGTCTGGCCACTCTACCATAAAGGCCTGATTGATGGATTGCTGCAGAGATAGCTGTCCTTCTGGAAGGTTCTCCCATCTCCACAAAGGAACTCTGGAGCTCTGTCAGAGTGACAATCTGGTTCTTGGTCACCTTCCTGAGCAAGGCCCTTCTCCCCCGATTGCTCAGTTTGGCTGGGCGACTAGCTCTAGAAAGATTCTTGGTGGTTCTAAACGTCTTCCATTTAAGAACGATGGAGGCCACTGTGTTCTGGGGGACCCTCAATGCTGCAGACATTTTTTGATACCGTTCCCCAGATCTATGCCTTGACACAATCCTGTCTCGGAGCTCTACGGATAATTAGTTTGACCTCATGGCTTGGTTTTTGCTCTGACATGCACTGTCAACTGTGGGACCTTATATATGCAGGTGTGTGCCTTTCCCAATCATGTCCAATCAATTGGTTCTTCTTGGTTCTCTCCAGACCTGACTACCCTTGACCAGCACAAAAACATCCTGTGGCGTTGTGCATTAGCATCGAACAGCCCCCGTGATATGCAACTTTTCAGTGAAGTTAGGAACCAATATACACAAGCAGGTAGGAAAGGCAAGCTTCTTCAAGCAGAAATTTGCATCCTGTAACACAAACTCAAAAAAGTTCAGGGACAAGGTAAAGTACATGGAGAATAACAGCACCTCCTCCCAGCTGCCCACTGCACTGAGGATAGGAAACTCTGTCACCACCGATAAATCCACTATAATTGAGAATTTCAATAAGCATTTTACTACGGCTGGCCATGCTTTCCACCTGGCTACCCCTACCCCGGTCAACAACCCTGCAACCCCCACAGCAACTCGCCCAAGTCTCCCCCTTTCTCCTTCTCCCATATTCAGTTAGCTGATGTTCTGAAAGAGCTGCAAAATCTGGACCCCTACAAATCAGCCGGGATAGACAATCTGGACCCTTTCTTTCTAAAATTGTCTGCCGAAATTGTTGCAACCCCTATTACTAGCCTGTTCAACCTATCTTTCGTGTCGTCTGAGATTCCCAAAAATTGGAAAGCAGCTGCGGTCATCCCCCTCTTAAAAAGGGGGGACACTCTTGACCCAAACTGCTATAGACCTATATCTATCCGACCCTGCCTTTCTAAGGTCTTCGAAAGCCAAGTTAACAAACAGATTACCGACCATTTAGAATCCCACAGTACCTTCTCCACTATGCACTCTGGTTTCAGAGCTGGTCATGGGTGCACCTCAGCCACGCTCAAGGTCCTATACGATATCATAACCGCCATCGATAAGAAACAATACTGTGCAGCTGTATTCATCGACCTGCCCAAGGCTTTCGACTCTGTCAATCACCACATCCTTATCGGCAGACTGAACTTGGTTTCTCAAATGACTGCCTCGCCTGCTTCACCAACTACTTCTCCGATAGAGTTCAGTGTGTCAAATCGGAGGGCCTGTTGTCTAGGCATCTGGCAGTCTCTATGGGGGTGCCATAGGGTTCACTTCTTGGGCCGACTCTCTTCTCTGTATACATCAATGATGTCGCTCTTGCTGCTGGTGAGTCTCTGATCCACCTCTACGCAGACGACACCATTCTGTATACTTCTGGCCCTTCTTTGGACACTGTGTTAACTACCCTCCAGACGAGCTTCAATGCAATACAACTCTCCTTCCGTGGCCTCCAACTACTCTTAAATACAAGTAAAACTAAATGCATGCTCTTCAACCGATCGCTGCCCGCACCTGCCCACCCGTCCAGCATCACTACTCTGGACGGTTCTGACTTAGAATATGTGAACAACTACAAATACCTAGGTGTCTGGTTAGAATGTAAACTCTCCTTCCAGACCCACATCAAACATCTCCAATCCAAAATTAAATCTAGAATTGGCTTCCTATTTCGCAACAAAGCATTCTTCACTCATGCTGCCAAACATACCCTTGTAAAACTGACCATCCTACCGATCCTCGACTTCAGCAATATAATTTACAAAATAGCCTCCAACACTCTACTCAACAAATTGGATGCAGTCTATCACAGTGCCATCCGTTTTGTCACCAAAGCCCCATATACTACCCACCACTGCAACCTGTACGCTCTCGTTGGCTGGCCCTCGCTTCATACTCGTCGCCAAACCCACTGGCTCCAGGTCATCTACAAGACCCTGCTAGGTGAAGCCCCGCCTTATCTCAGCTCGTTGGTCACCATAGCAGCACCCACCCATAGCACGCGCTTCAGCAGGTATATCTCACTGGTCACCCCCAAAGCCAATTCTTCCTTTGGCCGCCTCTCCTTCCAGGTCTCTGCTGCCAATGACTGGAACGAACTACAAAAATCACTGAAACTGGAGACACTTATCTCCCTCACTAGCTTTAAGCACCAGCTGTCAGAGCAGTTCACAGATCACTGCACCTGTACATAGCCCATCTGTATATAGCCCAAACAACTACCTCATCCCCTACTGTATTTATTTATCTTGCTCCTCTGCACCCCAGTATTTCTACTTTGCACATTCATCTACCATTCCAGTGTTTAATTGCTATTTTGTATTTACTTCGCCACCCTGGCTTATTTATTGCCTTACCTCCCTTATCTCACCTAATTTGCACACATTGTATATAGACTTGTTTTTCTTCTGTATTATTGACTGTATGTTTGTTTACTCCATGTGTAACTCTGTGTTGTTGTATGTGTCGAACTGCTTTGCTTTATCTTGGCCAGGTCGCAGTTGTAAATGAGAACTTGTTCTCAACTTGCCTACCTGGTTAAATAAAGGTAGAATAAAATAAATATATAAAAATTGAATTTACCACAGGTGGACTCTAATCAAGTTATAGAAACATCTCAAGGATGATCAATAGAAACAGGATGCACTTGAGCTCAATTTCAAGTCTAATAGCAAATACTTATGTAAATAAGGTATTTCTGTTTTTTATATTTTATAAATATGTTCAAATTTATAAAAACCTGTTTTCGCTTTGTCATTATGGGGTATTGTGTGTAGATTGGTGAGGAAAAAAATGTATTTAATCGATTCTAGAATAAGGCTGTACGTAAAACAATGTTTAAAAAAAGTCAAGGGGCCTGAATACTTTCCGAATGCACTGGTACAGAGAATCAAGTCAAAACCACAAGTCCAAATCCCCATCAATGGCTTAGGAAAGGGCTGATTTAGCAAATCAAATCAAAGTGTATTTGTCACGTGCGCAGAATACAACAGGTGTAGACCTTACAGTGAAATGCTTACTTACAGACTTTAACCAATAGTGCAAAAAAGGTATTAGGTGAACAATAGGTAGGTAAAGAAATAAAACAACAGTAAAAAGACAGGCTATATACAGTAGCGAGGCTATAGAAGTAGCAAGGCTACATACAGACACCGGTTAGTCAGTGTGATTGGGGTGTATGTACATGTAGATATGGTTAAAGTGACTATGCATATATGATGAACAGAGAGTAGCAGTAACGTAAAAGAGGGGTTGGCAGATAGTGGGTGGGACACAATGCAGATAGCCCGGTTAGCCAACTGGTTGGTCGGCCCAATTGAGTTAGTATGTACATGAATGTATAGTTAAAGTGACTATGCATATATGATAAACAGAGAGTAGCAGCAGCATAAAATGAGGGGCTGGGGGGGCACACAGTGAAATAGTAGCCATTTGATTACCTGTTCAGGAGTCTTATGGCTTGGGGGTAAAAACTGTTGAGAAGCCTTTTTGTCCTAGACTTGGCACTCCGGTACCGCTTGCCATGCGGTAGTAGAGAGAACAGTCTATGACTGGGGTGGCTCGGGTCTTTGACAATTTTTAGGGCCTTCCTCTGACACCGCCTGGTGTAGAGGTCCTGGATGGCTGACAGCTTAGCCCGAGTGATGTACTGGGCCGTACGCACTACCCTCTGTAGTGCCTTGCGGTCAGAGGCCGAGCAATTGCCGTACAGTGATGCAACCTGTCAGGACGCTCTCGATGTAGCAGCTGTAAAACCTTTTGAGGATCTCAGGACCCATGCCAAATCTTTTTAGTTTCCTGAGGGGGAATAGGCTTTGTCGAGCCCTCTTCACGACTGTCTTGGTGTGTTTGGACCATTCTAGTTTGTTGTTGATATGGACACCAAGGAACAGCCCCGTCAATGAGAATGGGGGCTCGGTCCTCCTTTTCCTGTAGTCCACAATAATCTCCTTAGTCTTGGTTACGTTGAGGAATAGGTTGTTATACTGGTACCACCCAGCCAGGTCTCTGACTTCCTCCCTATAGGCTGTCTCGTCATTGATCAGGCCTACCACTGTTGTGTCATCTGCAAACTTAATGATGGTGTTGGAGTCATGCCTGGCCATGCAGTGGTGGGTGAACAGGGAGTACAGGAGGAGACTGAGCACGCACCCCTGGGGAGCTCCAGTGTTGAGGATCAACGTGGCAGATGTGCTGCTACCTACCCTCACCGCCTGGGGGCGGCCCATCAGGAAGTCCAGGATCCAGTTGAAGAGGGAGGTGTTTAGTCCCAGGATCCTTAGCTTAGTGATGAGCTTTGAGGGTACTATGGTGTTGAACGCTGAGCTGTAGTCAATGAATAGCATTCTCGCATAAGTGTTCCTTTTGTCCAGGTGGGAAAGGGCAGTGTGGAGTGCAATAGAGATTGCATCATCTGTGGATCTGTTTGGGTGGTAGGCAAATTGGAATGGGTCTAGGGTTTCTGGGATAATGGTGTTGATGTGAGCCATTACCAACCTTTCAAAGCACTTCATGGCTACGGACGTGAGTGCTACGGGTCTGTAGTCATTTAGGCAGGTTGCCTTTGTGTTATTGGGCACAGGGATTATGGTGGTCTGCTTGAAACATGTTGGTATTACAGACTCAATCAGGGACATGTTGAAAATGTCAGTGAAGACACCTGCCAGTTGGTCAGCACATGCACGATCACACGTCCTAGTAATCCGCCTGGCCCCGCAGCCTTGTGTATGTTGACCTGTTTAAAGGTCTTACTCACGTCGGCTACGGAGAGCGTGATCCCACAGTCGTCCGGAACAGCTGATGCTCTCATGCATGCGTCAGTGTTGCTTGCCTCGAAGCGAGCATAGAAGCGATTATGCTCGTCTGGTAGGTTCGTGTCACTTGGCAGCTCGCAGCTGTGCTTCCATCTGTAGTCTGTAATAGTATGCTAGCCCTGCCACATAAGACGAGCGTCGGAGCCGGTGTAGTATGATTCAATCTTAGCCCTGTATTGACGCTTTGCCTGTTTGATGGTTCGTCGCAGGGCATAGCAGGATTTCTTGTAAGCTTCCGGGTTAGAGTCCCGCACCTTGAAAGCAGCAGCTCTACCCTTTAGCTCATTGTGAATGTTGCCTGTAATCCATGGCTTCTGGTTGGGGTATGTACGTACAGTCACTGTGGGGACGACATCCTCGATGCACTTATTGACAAAGCCAGTGACTGATGTGGTGTACTCTTCAATGCCATCGGAAGAATCCCAGAACATGTTCCAGTCTGTGATAGCAAAACAGTCCTGTAGTTTAGCATCTGCTTCATCTGACCATTTTTTATAGACCTAGTCACTGGTGCTTCCAGCTTTAATTGTTGCCTGTAAGCAGGAATCTGGAGGATAGAGTTATGGATAAATTTACCAAATGGAGGGCGAGGGAGAGCTTTGTACGCGTCTCTGTGTGTGGAGTACAGGTGATCTAGAATTGTTTTCCCTCTGGTTGCACATTTAACATGTTGATGGAAATTTGGTAGAACTGATTTAAGTTTCCCTGCATTAAAGTCTCCGGCCACTAGGAGCGCCGCCTCTGGGTGAGTGGTTTCCTGTATGCTTATTTCCTTATACAGCTGGCTGAGTGCGGTCTTAGTGCCAGCATCTGTCTGTGGTGGTAAATAAACAGCCACAAAAAGTATAGCTGAAAACTCTAGGCAAGTAGTGTGGCCTGCAATTCATCACAATATAGAGACTTCCTAGAGACTTCCTTCGATTTCGTGCACCAGCTGTTGTTTACAAATATGCACAGACCGTCCCCCCTCGTCTTACCGGGGTGTGCTGTTCTATCTTGTCGGTGCAGCGTGTATCCCGCTAATTGAATTGCCATGTCGTCATTCAGCCACGATTCCGTGAAACATAGGATATTACAGTTTTTGATGTCCCGTTGGTAGGATATTCGTGATCGTACCTCGTCTAGTTTATTGTCCAATGATTGCACGTTGGCGAGTAATATTGACGAGTATTGACGGGTGAGTAGCTAGCAAGCTAGCTACTCATCAACTCAAGCAGACCAGAAACAGACAACGTTTTTCTGAAGCCAGGACAACCCACAGTTGAGCTCAGCTCACTGCTGATTGGCTATTTATTTTTATAAAGGGAGACCAAATGCTTGCTTGCATCAATCAAATACTACAATGGAGACATGTTATACTCTTTTGGTCCAGACGGCATCAGTCACATGGGCTGCACATACTGAGACACGGGGGCGTTGTTTCCCTCGCTCAGAGGATTTCTCCATTGAGATTCAGCCACCTGCGAATTGACGGAAAACTACGGAAGCACAGAGAGCACTGAGAAATTATTTCACAATTTAGTGGGTCAAATATTTGGGGAAGCCTTGCTTCCCTTGGCATCCATGAATACACATCAATGTTCATCACTCTCTGCCTCCCCCTCTCATTGTTCCACTCTTTCACCTCTCTCTCTCTCTGCATCAATGTTGTCACAGCATTTCTCTATCTCTCTCCCTCTCTCTCTCTCCCACCCTCCCTCTCTCCACCTTTCCCTCTCTCTCCCCCTCTGATTCGGGGTGATTTAGTAGATGGACAGAGCACCCGGAGGATGACAGCAGTGCTGAACTCCCACACAGTGGTATGGTGCCAGCTTCATTTATGGGATGAGTTATAGATTTCCTTCCCTATGCGTGGATGGGAAAAGTTAAAAAGTGCTAACGACATGACTGAGTTTGGATTTCATTACAACACGGTGCCACCGGCAGCCTTGGCTCTGTCTCCTAATGGAAGCTGGGTTTGTCAACTACACGTTCTTGGTATTTGGAGATGGATTTTAGAGTTGATTGACTCTGGACTAGGGATTGCATGGAAGCTGAAATGTGTTTGATTTGATTGTTCATAGGTTGATGGTCTTTCAGTCCATGCTGTTTGATGGGATGAGACCTTAATAAATAGTGTTTTAATGGAACACGTCAATGTTATGCAGGGCAACGACACAGTGCTATACAAACTCATGCTCTGAGTCATTTTTTGTTATTGGAGCCAGGCATAATTCATAAAAGTGCATATACACTGAGTGTACAAAACATTATGAACACGTGCTCTTCCATGACATACACTCTTAGAAGAAAAGGTGCTATCTAGAACAACCTTCGGCTGTTCCCATAGAACCCTTTGAAGAAACCTTTTTGGTTCCAGGTAGAACCCTTTTGAGTTCCATTTAGAACCTTTTCCAGAGGGTTCTACATGGATCCCAAAAGAGTTCTACCTGGAACCAATTTGGAACCCTTTTTTCTAAGAGTGTAGAATAACCAGGTGAATCCAGGTCAAAGCTATGATCCCTTATTGATGTCACTTGTTAAATCCACTTCATTCAGTGTAGATGAAGGGGAGGAGACAGGTTAGATAAGGATTTTTAAACCTTGATACAATTGAGACATGGATTGTTTATGTGTGCCACTCATAGGGTGAATGGGCAAGACAAAATATTTAAGTGCCTTTGAACAGGGTATGGTAGTAGAAGCTAGGCTCACTGGTTTGCGTGTGTCAAGAACTGCAACGCTGCTGGCTTTTTCACACAACAGTTTCTTGTGTGTATCAAGAGCAGTTCACCATCCTAAGGACATACAGCCAACTTGACACAACTCTGGGAGGCATTGGAGTCAACATGGGCCAGCATCCCTGTAGAACACTTTTGACACATTGTAGAGTCCATGCCCCGTTGAATTGAGGGTTTTCTGAGGGCAAAAGGGGGTGCAACTCAATATTAGGAAGGTGTTCTTAATGTCTTTTTGACATTTCTGAGAGGCGTATGTATAGCTCTCATTCTTTCTAGTGTATAAGCTCACATCAACGTTGACAAATTACCTGCTTAGGCACTCTGTATCTACACGTCTACACTCTTAGAATTAGTGGTGACTCGAGGAACCCTGGAGATCCTCAAGGAACCATTGCTAGTCAATGTTTCATATTTGCATTTTTGGTTACTTGAGCGGTTCTTGGTGTGTTGAGTCGATAGAGATGACGATCGCGGCTCCAAGTGGCATTTCTCAGCCATTAACCTCTTATCCTACTTATCCCCTCAGATATCCTGCTCCTCTGTTTTTCAACTAAGTCGTTTTTCTTCCCTTGCTATGTTTTTTCATTTAGTTTTTCATGTTATTTTCAACTATTCTTTTAACAGGAGAATTTAAGGACATTTTTGTCTCTTACCCCATGCCGTGCATCCCCCTGGCAAATGAAAGTCACAAATTAAAACCAAATAAAAATTATATTTTTAGAGTCGCCCACTTCAAAAGTCACCCCGTAGTCTGCCTGGAGGAACAACTGTCGGCACAGCAACATCTAAAGGCATCACAGCAGGGGGCACGCCAGTTGAAAGAGGCCTCTTCCAAAAATGTGTCCGCAGGGTGCAGGATATATGCAGTACCACAGACCTCCCTCGCCCAGGCACAACTGAGATAGCATCAACCTCAGACATTACTTGATTAAAACCTGTGGGCTTACCAGCTCCTCCTCCTTCTCCCCTGCCATCCTTTCTCTTTCCAATAGGAATCTCTCTCTCTCTCTCTCTCTCTCTCTCTCTCTCTCTCTCTCTCCTCTCGCCCCCTCTCCCTCCAGTGTGGCATAATGCTGTCTACTGACACTTACCCCAGCCCACCCACCCATGTCTGATGTTGGTTTGCCCTCCCAACCGGCCCCAGCATCACTGGAAAGCAGCAGAGGGCTCCACGGGGTCAGAATCGTTCTCTCTCTCTCTCTCCCTCCCAATCTGTGTGAGAGTGTTTACAGGGGACTAATTGAGCTGTTGGCCTTGTTAATCTCACTAATTATACACTTCATACAAGAGGGGGCAGCACCCCATGGGGTTTCTCTGGGGTTAAGAGCCCCATTGTTGACAACACAGCCAGATGGACAGACACAATGAAGAGAGGAAGGAGAGAGTTAAGGAGAGAGAGAAAGGAAGAGAGATAGAGATAGTAAAATCAATGTTATGCACAATAACATTCTCTACAACTGCTAAGAGAAAGACAGACAAAGGGACAGACAGACAGACAGACAGACAGACAGACAGACAGACAGACAGACAGACAGACAGACAGACAGACAGACAGACAGACAGACAGACAGACAGACAGACAGACAGACAGACAGACAGACAGACAGACAGACAGACAGACAGACAGACAGACAGACAGACAGACAGACAGACAGACAGACAGACAGACAGACAGACAGACAGACAGACAGACAGACATGCACACTAATAATTTGATATTCAACTGATTATGGCAGTAGGCCAAGTATGGCATTAGTCATATAAACACCTTACTCTGCTTATCTTAATCAGCCAAAGGTCATCATTTAAGTAAGCATACGCCGAATAAAACACCTGGTTTTCTGAGCAATCTTTTGAATTATTAGGACATGTAAACACCTTTATCTGAGTTCCAACAGTGATCTGCGCATGTGAACGTTCCGTATTTATGAAAGTCCCATCAGGTAGCCTGAATTCAGATGTGTAAACAAGACTATTAGGGAAATTGTTCTCCTTGCAAAGCATGTTAACGTTTTAATCAAACTGTTATATTCATCTGAGTATTCACAATAATCGTATTAGAGAGAGAGATAGTGAAGCTATCTAAGGGAGTGAGAACAGCACTGTTCAAGCCAGCCTTTTCTATTAATGAGGTGATTGTTGTATGAAACTGTCCAAAACTTAAACTTCAAACTTCTGAGAGGAGGAGAGGAGAGGTTGTGTCCTCGACCAGGAGTCTGCTGTTCTTTAGTTTGATCTGTGTGTAATTAGCTACTTTACACTGCAGTAAGCAGTAGATTAACGAGGTGGATTTCTTCCTGCTAAAGCTTTGATCCGGCAAATCTTTATTCTATTAGTCAACGTATTTGAAGTGTTTTATTCGCATAATAATCTGCTAATACACAATTCAAATGCATAATGCAGTTTCTGCCACTGATATATTTGCTTCTGTGTTTTTGCATGATCATTTTGTTGTGAGATGTACCGGTAGGTAGTTAGCAAACACACATACTTAGCGGAGTGTGATGATGATATTGTTGATGTCAATTTGTTCACCTACACACTGACTAATGTGTGAAAGTTGTGCATAAGTGAAATCAAGTGAACAAGAGCCTTAACTTTTCATACAGTAGTCTATAACCCTGTCATGGAACCTAGCCTCTGTGATGTTGTGACTCTCAACACTGTGATATCGACACAGATAACTCTGAGGTATTTTGTTGCCCTGGTTGGTTAGCCTCAGCATAGGGTCACTGAAGGTTGGACTCCTGCCAAAGGCCAGACAGACTCATACTTGGTCTTATGTCGTCAGAGAGGTAGGAGAGGTCTAATCTCATTAGAGAGAGATATTAGGTAGTTTCAAACAATATTGAATAAATAACGCCAATCTTAGATTTTGTATGTGTGGGTTGCTGCTGTATTTCGATGGACTGCTGAATGGTCACCTAAATAATGCAAATAATGAGGGGGGTAAACTAGGCAAATGGAATATTAACACATAAAACAGAAGTGACGGGAAAGGACAAAGCAAGTCAAGCATGTCGTGACCTGTCTAATACATAATGTACATATCATGTGCATCTTATAGAAAATGATTAATCTGACAAGTAAAGGATGCTTAATTTGAAAAGCAACCATGCAAACCTCTTCATTACAGGGTTGTAGAAACATGCTTTATGCATTAGTGCAGCTAACTGGAACTGATTATGACATGTTCAAGTATGGTTTCCTTAAATGAGCTGTTGCCACCCCCACCATTCACACACACATTGTTTTTATCTATGATATACAACACTTCAAAGTAGATCTACATACAGTTGAAGTCAGACGTTTACATACGCCTTAGCCAAATACATTTAAAATCCGTTTTTCACAATTGCTAACATTTAATCCCAGTTAAAATTCCCTGTTTTAGTTCAGTTAGGATCACCATCTTTCATCACATTCCCAGTGGGTCAGAAGTTTACATACACTCAATTAGTATTTGGTAGCATTGCCTTTAAATTGTTTAACTTGTGTCAAATGTTTTGGGTAGCCTTCCACAAGCTTCCCACAATAAGTTGAGTGAATTTTGGCCCATTTCTCTGGACAGAGCTGGTGTAACTGAGTCATGTTTGTAGGCCTCCTTGCTCGCACACACTTTTTCAGTTCTGCCCACACAAGTATGCTTGTGGTCATTGTCCATTTGGAAGACCCATTTGCAACCAAGCTTTAACTTCCTGACTGATGTCTTGAGAAGTTGCTTCAATATATCCATATAAATTACCTTCCTCATGATGCCATCTATTTTGTGAAGTGCACCAGTCCCTCCTGCAGCAAAGCACCCCACAACATGATGCTGCCACCCAAATGCTTCACGGTTGGGATGGTGTTCTTCGGCTTGCAAGCATCCCCCTTTTTCCTCCAAAGATAATGATGGTCATCATGGCCAAACAGTTCTATTTTTGTTTCATCAGACCAGAGGACATTTCTGCAAAAAGTACAATCTTTGTCCCCATGTGCAGTTGCAAACCGCAGTCTGACTTTTTTATAGTGGTTTTGGAGCAGTGGCTTCTTCCTTGCTGAGCAGCCTTTCAGGTTACGTCGATATAAGACTCGTTTTACTGTGGATATAGATACTTTTGTGCCCGTTTCCTCCAGCATCTTCACGAGGTCCTTTGCTGTTGTTCTGGGATTGATTTGCACTTTTCGCATCAAAGTACGTTCATCTCTAGGAGACAGAACACGTCTCCTCCCTGAGCGGTATGATGGCTGCGTGGTCCCATGGTGTTTATACTTGCAAACTATTGTTTGTACAGATGAACGTGATACCTTCAGAAGTTTGGAAATTGCTCCCAAGGACGAACCAGACTTGTGGAGGTCTATAATTTTTTTCTGAGGTCTTGGCTGATTTCTTTTGATTTTCCAATGATGTCAAGAAAAGAGGCACTGAGTTTGAAGGTAGGCCTTGAAATACATCCACAGGTACACCTCCAGTTGACTCAAATTATGTCAATTAGCCTATCAGAAGCTTCTAAAGCCATGACCTAATTTTCTGGAATTTTCCACGCTGTTTAAAAGGCACAGTCAACTTAGGGTATGTAAACTTCTGACCTTCTGTAATTGTGATACCGTGAATTATAAGTGAAATAATCTGTCTGTTAACAATTGTTGGAAAAATTACTTGTGTCATGCACAAAGTAGATGTCCTAACCGACTTGCCAAAACTATAGTTTGTTAACAAGAAATTTGTGGAGTGGTTGAAAAACAAGTTTTAATGACTCCAAGCTAAGTTTATGTAAACTTCCGACTTCCACTGTATCTAGGCTGAGTGTACAAAACATTAGGAATGTCTGCTCTTTCCATGTCGTAGACAGACCAGGTGAATGCAGGTGAAAGCTATGATCCCTAATTGATGTCACTTGTTAAATCCACTTAAATCGGTGTAAATGAAGGAGACAGTTTCAATAAGCCTTGAGACAATTGAGACATGGATTGTGTATGTGTGCCATTCAGATGGTGAATGGGCAAGTGCCTTTGAACAGGTTATGGAAGTAGGTGCCAGGTCCGCCGCTTTGAGTGTGTCAAGAACTGCAACGCTGCTGGGTTATTCACGCTCAACAGTTTCCCCGTGTGTATCAAGAATGGTCCACCACCCAAAGGACAACCAGCCAACTTGACACAACTGTGGGAAGCATTGGAGTCAACATGTGCCAGCATCCCTGTGGAACACTTTCAACACCTTTTAGAGTCCATGCCCGATGAATTGAGGCTGTTCTGAGAGAAAAAGGGGGGTGCCACTCAATATTAGAAAGGTGTCCTTAATGTTTTGTACACGCTGTGTACTTTTACCACTGTACAGAGTTTACTGTGTTTATGAATAACTTTTATTGTGTATCGTTAAATATACTTTTTCCATTTATTTCCTGTGTTATTTCCCAGTATATGGGAGACAGACACAAGGAGAGAAGTCATAAACTGGAAAAATAGCATTTGGAAGAGAGAAAGAAAGACAAACAGCTAGTTAACAGGGAAAGGAGGAGGAGAAAGAGATGACAAGGAAGGAGATAGAGCAGCTTCTACAAAAGAAAGCCAGCATCCTGTCTTTTGTGTCTTGGAGCACTTCATGCTTCTGCTTCCATTAACCTCCAGCATGACAGGAGGAAAACAAACAGATAGTTCCCCCTCTTTCTTCCACAGTGTGTCAAACTGAAATGGGCCACGTGTATCAGAGGTGCGAGATGAATCACAGGCGACACAGATTAGGAGTCAACAGGGTTCCCTTCCTCTGACGGGGCCCTGCTGGAGGGACCATTAGAGAATCAGAGCATGTGCAAGGAAGGGGAGGCCCAACACTATCAAAGCATCTCAAACAGAATTCCTCTCAGGCAACTCTGCAGACAGCTGTGAAATCGATCAGGCCCTCAAAGTGTGTGAGAGTGATGTGTGAGGGAAGGGAAATTAGCATAACTGCCATTCCCACAAAGAACTTTCAAGAGTTTTCAGACAGCTACCAAAGAGTTCCAAAGAATTTAAAGTGCTTGACCTAATGCCCGGTCTCATGTACTCACTTGATTTATATTCTAAATTGATGTACCTTTGATAAGTTAACTGATACGATCAGAGGCCAGAGCAACCATCCACAGGTACACAGCCCACACCCAGCCTTCCACCAACGGAGAAGTATTTTCCATGAGAGAAAACAGAGAATGTTTCCATTGCCCTTAGTCACCTGTGTTCTATATTCAACATGTGTCTCTCTCGGTGATGTCACACAGAGAGCAGATAGGATCTTCCTTTCGAGACTGATGGAGCGATAGGCATCTCTCCGGAATTTAGCATTTGGGGGAATGGATTGCCTGACAGGTCAGAAAAGCTCTCAGCCTCCTCAAAGCGAGCCCCCGGCTAATCGTCCAAATTGAAAAAGTATTTACAGGCAATCTGCCATGCCTATCTGGAATGGCCTAATCGGATCTGAGGGCTAGCTAGTTTGGTCCTGGTTGGATTGTTTGGAGTTGGAGACCAGAGTGTGTACTCTTTTTCCCTCTGATTTTTCCTCTCTACTCGCTTACCTACTTTTGGGATAAGACTTTAACTTTGTCTCACCTGCCAGTCACATAGCTCAAATAGCAGGTGAGTAGAGGTGACTTTTCCTTTGTCAAACACACTTCTCGACTAAAGAGACATGGCAGGTAAGACACATTGCAGGGCTAAGTGCAGCTTTGTTGTTCCCTAATCCAGACCAAATCTGGATGCTACACAATTGCCATTTTATGGCTCTACAACTTTAGAGGAAGCACACCAAAGACAAATACCATAGAAACTCTTGACAGTCAGGAGATGAGTCACTAAATGCCGTATTCTTTCACGTCAGACCCTGCTTTGATGTTAGAACTACACACTGCAATCGCACACAAGAGATAAGAGATGAATGCAGACATATGTAACTTGTGCAGTCATAAACTGTCAACAATTCATGTAAAACCACAGGGAGAAGCTGACTTGCATAAAAGCTGTTGTATAGCAAAATGCAGGAACTCAGTTGGGGTCTCAATGTACTGTTTTCATCTCGTTTAAAGCCCCCAAAAGGCTAAATGCCCTAGCAAAATGCCGTAGTGACTGGGTGTAGTGTATGATATAGGGATGAAGCTGATAATACACAGGATGAAGCTTATATACTCAACATACTGGAAACACTTGATAAACTCAGTGCCCTTTCCCTCCACAAGGGCCATGGACGTGCGTGCCACGAGGGTGGGAATTGAGAAGGACCCATTGAGGATGAATGCTTGAAAAGGGTCGTTTTGGATGGAGTGTGAGGTTCTATGCCAGAGTGAATTTGCATGTGAATGTAGCTGAACGTGTCTGGGTTCGAGTTGGCTGGGCAATGGCCCTGAAAATCTTTTGAGTCTCAGTAAAGCCAAAGCTCCTCTTACTCGTCATTTACATAACCCAATAAAAGGATAATGAGCAGTCACTGAGCTGTCAATTAAAGGCCCAGTTACCTTCTCTATAGCCGGTTTGTTGTGTAGCTCGACACACCAGGTTGTTTCAGGTCTCCTTGAAGGTGGTGGTCCTCCAGAGGATTCTAGGATGTACTGAGGCCTGCTAGGCTGCTAAGAATAGAAAACCATGTTACCAACCTAATCAACACCCCCTTCTCTCGCCACCCACAGCTTGTCTGTGTCAGCGTGCCTGTGTGTTTATAAGTGCATGTGTGTGCATTTATACAGATTCCTAATTACACTTAATTGTATGTGATGTAAGTATGGGATAATTACTCTTATAGCGGAGAGATAATTTGCAGACTTGTTTACGCTGCTGTGCGTTTTTGTTGCCGATCTTACTTTGATACCTGACGGTTTTTTACTTTTTCATTACCGTATATTTTTACTTTTTCCCTCACTCAACTTTTTTCCTCACTCAACTTTTTTCATTCATCCCCGGAGGTTTTATCTGGACATGGTTCGTCAGGACTTCAAACAGCCGAAGCTAAGTAACATTAACATGATGCCTTCTAATTGCAGTCGTTGTATTTATAATATACAGGAGAACGATCGCCTTACGGCAAGGATAGCTGTGCTGCAAGCCCAGCTTCAGACGCGATCGTTAGGCAAGGGTAATTTCAGTGTAGGAAAGGATGAAACAGCGTCTGTGCCACCAGTAAGTACAGATAGTAACGTTAGTATAAACCCCCTCGCACGGTCCCCGCAGCCGGACATCTTTCTCATGGCTTCTGGAGGGAAACGCTGTAGGAATGCTCAACCGGTGTCGCTTATTCAGCCGACAGAAACTTTCAACCGGTTCTCCCCATTAAGCGAGTCGGAGTCGGAGGCCGAGACTTCTCTGGTCTCTACTCCTCCCGTTGTGGGGTCTGAGACGCCGACGGCTCCCACCATTAGCTCTGACAAATTGAAAACCCTAGTCATTGGCGACTCCATTACCCGCAGTATTAGACTTAAAACTAATCATCCAGCGATCATACACTGTTTACCAGGGGGCAGGGCTACCGACGTTAAGGCTAATCTAAAGACGGTGCTGGCTAAAGCTAAAACTGGCGAGTGTAGAGAGTATAGAGATATTGTTATCCACGTCGGCACCAACGATGTTAGGATGAAACAGTCAGAGGTCACCAAGCGCAACATAGCTTCAGCGTGTAAATCAGCTAGAAAGATGTGTCGGCATCGATTAATTGTCTCTGGCCCCCTCCCAGTTAGGGGGAGTGATGAGCTCTACAGCAGAGTCTCACAACTCAATCGCTGGTTGAAAACTGTTTTCTGCCCCTCCCAAAAGATAGAATTTGTAGATAATTGGCCCTCTTTCTGGGACTCACCCACAAACAGGACCAAGCCTGGCCTGTTGAGGAGTGACGGACTCCATCCTAGCTGGAGGGGTGCTCTCATCTTATCTACGAACATAGACAGGGCTCTAACTCCTCTAGCTCCACAATGAAATAGGGTGCAGGCCAGGCAGCAGGCTGTTAGCCAGCCTGCCAGCTTAGTGGAGTCTGCCACTAGCACAGTCAGTGTAGTCAGCTCAGCTTCCCCCATTGAGACCGTGTCTGTGCCTCGATCTAGGTTGGGCAAAATTAAAAATGGCGGTGTTCGCTTTAGCAATCTCACTAGTATAAAGACCTCCTCCATTCCTGCCATTATTGAAAGAGATTGTGATACCTCACATCTCAAAATTGGGTTACTTAATGTTAGATCCCTCACTTCCAAGGCAGTTATAGTCAATGAACTAATCACTGATAATAATCTTGATGTGATTGGCCTGACTGAAACATGGCTTAAGCCTGATGAATTTACTGTGTTAAATGAGGCCTCACCCCCAGGTTACATTAGTGACCATACCCCCCGTGCATCCGGCAAAGGCGGAGGTGTTGCTAACATTTACGATAGCAAATTTCAATTTACAAAAAAAAAAACAACAATGACGTTTTCGTCTTTTGAGCTTCTAGTCATGAAATCTATGCAGCCTACTCACTCACTTTTTATAGCTACTGTTTATAGGCCTCCTGGGCCATATGCAGTGTTCCTCACTGAGTTCCCTGAATTCCTATCGGATCTTGTAGTCATAGCAGATAATATTCTAATTTTTGGTGACTTTAACATTCACATGGAAAAGTCCACAGACCCACTCCAAAAGGCTTTCGGAGCCATCATCGACTCAGTGGGTTTTGTCCAACATGTCTCTGGACCTACTCACTGCCACAGTCATACTCTGGACCTAGTTTTGTCCCATGGAATAAATGTTGTGGATCTAAATGTTTTTCCTCATAATCCTGGACTATCGGACCACCATTTTATTACGTTTGCAATTGCAACAAATAATCTGCTCAGACCCCAACCAAGGAGCATTAAAAGTCGTGCTATAAATTCTCAGACAACCCAAAGATTCCTTGATGCCCTTCCAGACTGCCTCTGCCTACCCAAGGACGTCAGAGGACAAAAATCAGTTAACCACCTAACCGAGGAACTCAATTTAACCTTGCGCAATACCCTAGATGCAGTTGCACCCCTAAAAACTAAAAACATCTGTCATAAGAAACTAGCTCCCTGGTATACAGAAAATACACGAGCTCTGAAGCAAGCTTCCAGAAAATTGGAACGGAAATGGCGCCACACCAAACTGGAAGTCTTCCGACTAGCTTGGAAAGACAGTACCGTGCAGTATCGAAGAGCCCTTACTGCTGCTCGATCATCCTATTTTTCCAACTTAATTGAGGAAAATAAGAACAATCCGAAATTTCTTTTTGATACTGTCGCAAAGCTAACTAAAAAGCAGCCTTCGCAAATGGAGGATGGCTTTCACTTCAGCAGTAATAAATTTATGAACTTCTTTGAGGAAAAGATCATGATCATTAGAAAGCAAATTACAGACTCCTCTTTAAATCTGGGTATTCCTCCAAAGCTCCATTGTCCTGAGTCTGCACAACTCTGCCAGGACCTAGGATCAAGGGAGATACTAAAGTGTTTTAGTACTATATCTCTTGACGCAATGATGAAAATAATCATGGCCTCCAAACCCTCAAGCTGCATACTGGACCCTATTCCAACTAAACTACTGAAAGAGCTGCTTCCTGTGCTTGGCCCTCCTATGTTGAACATAATAAACGGCTCTCTATCCACCGGATGTGTACCAAGCTCACTAAAAGTGGCAGTAATAAAGCCTCTCTTGAAAAAGCCGAATCTTGATCCAGAAATTATAAAAAACTATCGGCCTATATCGAATCTTCCATTCCTCTCCAAAATTTTAGAAAAAGCTGTTGCACAGCAACTGACTGCCTTCCTGAAGACAAACAATGTATACGAAACGCTTCAGTCTGGTTTTAGACCCCATCATAGCACTGAGACTGCACTTGTGAAGGTGGTAAATGACCTTTTAATGACGTCAGACCGAGGCTCTGCATCTGTCCTCGTGCTCCTAGATCTTAGTGCCGCTTTTGATACCATCGATCACCACATTCTTTTGGAGAGATTGGAAACCCAAATTGGTCTACATGGACAAGTTCTGGCCTGGTTTAGATCTTATCTGTCGGAAAGATATCAGTTTGTCTCTGTGAATGGTTTGTCCTCTGACAAATCAATTGTAAATTTCGGTGTTCCTCAAGGTTCCGTTTTAGGACCACTATTGTTTTCACTATATATTTTACCTCTTGGGGATGTCATTCGAAAACATAATGTTAAATTTCACTGCTATGCAGACGACACACAGCTGTACATTTCAATGAAACATGGTGAAGCCCCAAAATTGCCCTCGCTAGAAGCCTGTGTTTCAGACATAAAGAAGTGGATGGCTGCAAACTTTCTACTTTTAAACTCGGACAAAACAGAGATGCTTGTTCTAGGTCCCAAGAAACAAAGAGATCTTCTGTTGAATCTGACAATTAATCTGGATGGTTGTACAGTCGTCTCAAATAAAACTGTGAAGGACCTCGGCGTTACTCTGGACCCTGATCTCTCTTTTGAAGAACATATCAAGACTGTTTCAAGGACAGCTTTTTTCCATCTACGTAACATTGCAAAAATCAGAAATTTTCTGTCCAAAAATGACGCAGAAAAATTAATCCATGCTTTTGTTACTTCTAGGCTGGACTACTGCAATGCTCTACTTTCCGGCTACCCGGATAAAGCACTAAATAAACTTCAGTTAGTGCTAAATACGGCTGCTAGAATCCTGACTAGAACCAAAAAATTTGATCATATTACTCCAGTGTTAGCCTCCCTACACTGGCTTCCTGTTAAGGCAAGGGCTGATTTCAAGGTTTTACTGCTAACCTACAAAGCATTACATGGGCTTGCTCCTACCTATCTTTCCGATTTGGTCCTGCCGTACATACCTACACGTACGCTACGGTCACAAGACGCAGGCCTCCTAATTGTCCCTAGAATTTCTAAGCAAACGGCTGGAGGTAGGGCTTTCTCCTATAGAGCTCCATTTTTATGGAATGGTCTGCCTACCAATGTGAGAGACGCAGACTCAGTCTCAACCTTTAAGTCTTTACTGAAGACTTATCTCTTCAGTAGGTCCTATGATTAAGTATAGTCTGGCCCAGGAGTGTGAAGGTGAACGGAAAGGCTGGAGCAACGAACCGCCCTTGCTGTCTCTGCCTTGCCGGTTCCCCTCTTTCCACTGGGATTCTCTGCCTCTAACCCTTTTACAGAGGCTGAGTCACTGGCCTACTGGTGTTCTTCCATGCCGTCCATGGGAGGGGTGCGTCACTTGAGTGGGTTGAGTCACTGACGTGGTCTTCCTGTCTGGGTTGGCGCCCCCCCCCCCCCCCCCCCCTTGGGTTGTGCCATGGCGGAGATCGTTGTGGGCTATACTCGGCCTTGTCTTAGGACGGTAAGTTGGTGGTTGGAGACATCCCTCTAGTGGTGTGGGGGCTGTGCTTTGGCAAAGTGGGTGGGGTTATATCCTGCCTGTTTGGCCCTGTCCGGGGGTATCATCGGATGGGGCCACAGTGTCTTCTGATCCCTCCTGTCTCAGCCTCCAGTATTTATGCTGCAGTAGTTTATGTGTCGGGGGGCTAGGGTCAGTCTGTTACATCTGGAGTATTTCTCTTGTCTTATCCGGTGTCCTGTGTGTATTTAAATATGCTCTCTCTAATTCTCTCTTTCTCTCTTTCTGTCTTTCTCTCGGAGGACCTGAGCCCTAGGACCATGCCTCAGGACTACCTGGTATGATGACTCCTTGCTGTCCCCAGTCCACCTGGCCGTGCTGCTGCTCCAGTTTCAACTGTTCTGCCTGCGGCTATGGAACCCTGACCTGTTCACCGGACGTGCTTGTTGCACCCTCGACAACTACTATGATTATTATTATTTGACCATGCTGGTCATTTATGAACATTTTAACATTTTAACATTTTGACCATGTTCTGTTTTAATATCCACCCTGCACAGCCAGAAGAGGACTGGCCACCCCTCATAGCCTGGTTCCTCTCTAGGTTTCTTCCTAGGTTTTTGGCCTTTCTAGGGAGTTTTTCCTAGGGAGTTTTTCCTAGCCACCGTGCTTCTTTCACATGCTTTGCTTGCTGTTTGGGGTTTTAGGCTGGGTTTCTGTACAGCACTTTGAGAATATCAGCTGATGTACGAAGGGCTATATAAAAATAAATTTGATTTGATTTGATTTGATTATAGGTGTCTGAATTATTATGATGTTCTTACAGTGACTGTATGGAATATTCCTCTCTTAGCACTAGTTGAAGGTCACTAGAGTGGTAGTTTATGTTGCCATGACAATTAGTTGCTGGGAAAAACAAGAAAAAAAGAATAAGTAAAAGAGTCCAGAATCTGTGGACTTCTTCCCACTACCACACGTTCTTTACTCTGTCCCAGAGCTACTTTCTCGATTACACATCGCTCCCTTCCAGTGAACCCTGGCGAATGACAGTCAGCCTTTTGAGTGGGGCTGAATTAAGCAAGCAGAAGCTCATTAGGTAAGCAGGCTGAAGTAATTGAAAGCTAGGAAGGAGTTGGAAGGTGTCAGGAAACTTGGATCCATATTCATCCGTACACTTTGCAATGTGTTCTTACTTCTGTGTTCACATTCATCTGACCCCCGACTGAAGGGGCGGGCTTAAACCATCTAAACACATGTACAGTTATATCAGTCTGCCTTTAGACAGTCAGACCAATTCAGATTTCCCCCCCCCCCCCGACTAATTGGTCTTTTGAGAGCTGATCTGATTGGTCAAATGACCAATTAGTGAAAAAAATATCAGAATTTTGCTGCCTGTCTAAATGCAACCATAGTGAACAGGCTGAAACCAATGAACTGGAGAAGTGGAAGAGATTGTATATAGGGCATTGTCAATTAGGATAATGGTCTGACTCAACATTTTGTGTTTGCTTTGTGAACCATTCCAAAACAGTGTGATGTTTAGAATAATCATCTACATGTGTATGTTTCCATCCCATGGCTCATGCTATGTTGTTGTGCTCTGTACCTCTATGCTCTGCTACATCACACTCTGCCGTGCTGCAGAGGCCCAGGCAGCAGACTCCGCTATGTGTGGTGATTAATCTCCATGTGACCTTGTGTCTTGGGGGCCTGTCAAACACACAGGCCACATGGGGTCTAGAGATGTCTGGGGACAACTGGGATGACCGTGGCCATACGTCTCCCGGGGACAGTGGCCAGACAGTCCACCTCATGACCATGTTTCATGACGCCCAGAGTCTTTGTCCCCAGCAGACCATTCACGGACGATAGATGCCCACATGAATTACATAAACAATAATAGTGGTCCAACTGTGAAAGAATCCTCCAGAGGTGGGGGTTACGTCTTTATAGAGCACATCAACAATAACAGATTCAGCTGGTAGTATGCCTCTGGATAACAACACATAACACATAAAGCACAGCAACAACCTGCTGGTAAAGGCTAGGGATTACAATAACACTTAAAGAGGAGGCGCTGTGAAGTAGACTGATGTTGAAGTGTATATCTCAAAGTAATGCTTAAAGGAGCACATCAGTGGCCTGATACTGAGAAAATGTGGTGCTTGAAGAGTCAACAAAAGCTAGGGAGAAAACAGAGTGGTGTCAGAGACTCCTTTCTCCTTGCAGGGTTGTAGAGTCAGATCAGTGGCGCTGCTAGAAATAACTTCACACAGACTAACAATGCCGCTTCCAAGGAGTTCAACCAGGGGCGGACTAGCCATCTGGTTTTTCAGGCAAATGCCAGATGGGCTGGTACATTTTTAGCCCAGCGGGCCTGTCCAACTTTTTTTCTTCGCACAAAATTATAATTATCTTGTAAAAAAAATGGGGGCTTCAACAAAAAAAACGGTCTGGTTCGTTAGAAATGCCTGGGTCGATTTTTGGTCACAGTCCACCCCTGAGTTCAACTAGAGCTGCGTAATTTCCTCTAACCAACCACTATGTGCTCTGATGAACAACACTTCTTCCATCATCAGGTCATCCATGTCTATAGCAACTCTTAAACGTGCATCAAACACAAAAATCCAGTAACACAGAATAAAGGTTTTAGCACTGTTTTTACTAATGTTACTGCAACATAGGGTTATGTTTAATACCCATAAAGGAGATCATGCTCAATATAAGAATATGCAAAAAACTTTTACAGATTACAATTACTGCCTAAAGGTTACTATCTATCTATCCATCCATCCATTTATACATCCATCCATCCGCCCATTTACCGTTGAAGTCGGAAATTTACATACACCTTAGCCAAATACATTTAAACTCAGTTTTTCATAATTCCTGACATTTAATCCTAGTAAAAATTCCCTCTCTTGCGTCAGTTAGGATCACCACTTTATTTTAAGAATGTGAAATGTCAGAATAATAGTAGAGAGAATTATTTATTTCAGCTTTTATTGCTTTCATCACATTCCCAGTGGGTCAGAAGTTTACATACACTCAATTAGTATTTGGTAGCATTGCCTTTAAATTGTTTAACTTGGGTCAAACATTTTGGGTAGCCTTCCACAAGCTTCCCACAATAAGTTGGGTACATTTTGGCCCATTCCTCCTGACAGAGCTGGTGTAACTGAGTCAGTTTTGTAGGCCTCCTTGGTCGCACACGCTTTTTCAGTTCTGCCCACAAATTTTCTACGGGATTGAAGTCAGGGCTTTGTGGTGGCAACTCCAATACCTTGACTTTGTTGTCCTTAAGCCATTTTTCCACAACTTTGGAAGTATGCTTGGGGTCATTGTCCATTTGGAAGACCCATTTGCGACCAAGCTTTAACTTCCTGACTGATGTCTTGAGATGTTGCTTCAATACAGCCACATTATTTTCCTCCCTCATGATGCCATCTATTTTGTGAAATACACCAGTCCCTCCTGCAGCAAAGCACCCCCACAATATGATGCTGCCACCCAAATGCTTCACGGTTGGGATGGTGTTCTTCGGCTTGCAAGCCTCCCCCTTTTCCCTTCAAACATAACGATGGTCATCATGGCCAAACAGTTCTATTTTAATTTCATCAGACGAGAGGACATTTCTGCAAAAAGTACGATCTTCGTCCCCATGTGCAGTTGCAAACCGTAGTCTGGCTTTTTCTATGGCGGTTTTGGAGCAGTGGCTTCTGCCTTGCTGAGCGGCCTTTCAGGTTATGTCAATATAAGACTCGTTTTACTGTGGATATAGATACTTTTGTGCCCGTTTCCTCCAGCATCTTCACAAGGTGCTTTTCTACTGTTCTGGGATTGATTTGCACTTTTCGCACAAAAGTACGTTCATCTCTAGGAGACAGAACACGTCTCCTTCCTGAGCGATATGACGGCTGCGTGGTCCCATGGTGTTTATACTTGCAAACTATTGTTTGTACAGATGAACGTGGTGCCTTCAGGTATTTGGAAATTGCTCCCAAGGATGAACCAGACTTGTGGAGGTCTACAATTTTTTTCTGAGGTCTTGGCTGATTTCTTTTGATTTTCCCATGATATCAAGCAACGAGGCACTGAGTTTGAAGGTAGGCCTTGAAATACATCCACAGGTACACCTCCAATTGACTCAAATGATGTCAATTAGCCTATCAGAAGCCTCTAAATCCATGACATCCTTTTATGGAATTTTCCAAGCTGTTTAAAGGCACAGTAAACTTAGTGTATATAAACTTCTGACCCACTGGAATTGTGATACAGTGAACTATAAGCAAAATAATTGTCACGATTCCCACCGACGGTGGCGCCCCCTCCTGCTCGGGTGGCGCTCGGCGGTCGTCGTCACCGGCCTATTAGCTGCCACCGATTCCCTTTGCTTTTCCCTTTTTTTATTTTTTAAGACACCTGTGGTCAATTAGCCATTAGAGGGGCTATTTAGGTTAGCTGGCCCGCTCCTTTTCGTGCGGGATTAATTGTTGTTTCCGACTGTCTTGTTCATGTTCGGCTTGGCATTGTCACATCTTATTTATTCCCGTGTTTGGGAACTTTGTTTTTTGTTTCTCAAAGTGTTATTAAAAAACAACACTCCCTGTGCTCGTTGCTTCCTGTGCCTCATTCCTAAACCACGACTACCAACGCTGTTACAGAATCCCGCACCACCATAAAGGTATGGAATCAGCGGAAGCAGCGGGCACTCCTCTGCCCTCGATGGAGGAACGCGTGCTCCACCACACGACGGTCCTACATCGCATTGGATCGGCAATGGACCAGATGATGGGGAGGATGGACCGATGGGAGAGAAGTGGTATCCTCTCTCCACCTCCACCTCCCCCGATACAGCCATCTTCGCCTCCCATGACGTCTGGCTCTGGCGTGCTTCGTTTGGCGCTCCCGAGGGAGTATGATGGGGCGGCGGCTGGGTGCCAGGGGTTTTTGCTCCAGCTTGAGCTGTACCTGGCCACCGTCAGACCTGCTCCCACGGGGGAGGAGAGCGTGAGTGCCCTCGTTTCCTGCCTGACGGGCCGAGCTCTGGAGTGGGCTAATGCGGTCTGGAACGGTCCAGACTCGGCGAGGGACCACTACCCAGAGTTCACCCGCCGCTTTCGGGCCGTGTTCGACCACCCTCCGGAAGGAAGAGCGGCGGGTGAACGGCTGTTCCACCTCAGGCAGGAGACGAGGAGTGCTCAGGACTTCGCGCTGGTGTTCAGGACCTTGGTTGCTGGGGCGGGGTGGAACGACAGGGCCCTCATAGACCACTACCGCTGCAGTCTCCTGGCGGACGTCCGCAGGGAGCTGGCCTGTCGGGACACAGCTCTGTTCCTGGATGAGCTGATTGATATGTCCATATGTCTGGACAATTTGCTGGCTGCCCGCGGGCGTTCGGAGAGGGTCCTGCCCGTTCCACCCCCGTGCACCCCTGCCCCTACCCCTATGGAGGTGGGTGGGGCCGTGCCAAGGGGCACCGGAGGAGGTGGCTCCTCCTGCACCAGCTGTGGTCGGAGAGGACACACGGCCGACCGGTGCTGGAGGAGCCATTCTGGGAGTTGAGATGACAGGCAGAACACTTCTCGGTCACCTCAGGTGAGTCAGCACCAGATTCACCCAGAACCCCCTGTTGGTTACGTGTTTTTACCAGTTTTTTTTACTACATTTTTCCCCTCTTCCCAGCATAGGGCGCTAGTCGATTCAGGCGCAGCTGGGAATTTTATGGACCGTGGACTTGCCATTAAGCTGGGCATTCCGCGGGTGCCGATAGATTCCCCTTTCCCCGTGCACTCCCTAGATAGCTGACCATTAGGGTCAGGGCTAGTCAGGGAGTCTACGGTGCCATTGGACATGGTAACGCAGGGGAATCATATGGAACGCATTAGTTTTTTCCTTATTGATTCGCCTGCATTTCCGGTGGTGCTGGGGGTCCCCTGGCTGGCTGGTCACAATCCCCATATTTCGTGGAAACAGGGGGTTCTCCAGGGGTGGTCAGAGGAGTGTTCAGGGAGGTGTCTAGGAGTTTCCATAGGTGCCACGTCGGTGGAGAGTCCAGACCAGGTGTCCACCGTGCGCATTCCCCCTGAATACGCCGATTTGGCGATCGCCTTTTGTAAAAAGAGGGCGACTAAATTACCACCTCATCGACAGGGGGATTGTGCGATAGATCTCCAGGTAAACGCTGCGCTTCCCAGGAGTCACGTGTACCCCTTGTCACAGGAGGAGACGGCGGCTATGGAGACATATGTCACGGAATCCCTGGGACAGGGGTACATTCGGTCCTCCATCTCACCCGCTTCCTCGAGTTTCTTTTTTGTGAAGAAAAAGGAGGGAGATCTGTGTCCGTGCATTGATTACCGAGGTCTAAACGCTATCACGGTGGGATTTAGTTACCCACTACCTCTCATCGCTATGGCGGTGGAATCATTTCACGGAGCACAGTTCTTCACAAAATTGGATCTCAGGAGCGCGTATAATCTGGTGCGTATCAAGAAGGGAGACGAGTGGAAAACCGCCTTTAGTACCACATCAGGCCATTATGAGTACCTCGTCATGCCGTATGGGTTGAAAAATTCTCCAGCCGTCTTTCAATCCTTTGTTGACGAAATTCTCAGGGACCTGCACGGGCAGGGCGTGATTGTCTATATCGATGACATTCTGATATATTCCGCCACCCGCTCCGCGCATGTGTCCCTGGTGCGCAAGGTGCTTGGTAGGCTGCTGGAGCATGACCTATACGTTAAGGCTGAGAAGTGTGAGTTTTCCAAATGAGCCGTCTCCTTTCTGGGTTATGGCATTTCCACCACGGGGGTGGTGATAGAGTGTGACCGCGTTAAGGCCGTGCGTAATTGGCCGACTCCAACCACGGTGAAGGAGGTGCAGCGGTTCTTAGGCTTTGCCAATTACTACCGGAGGTTTATCCGGGGTTTTGGCCAGGTAGCGGCTCCCATTACCTCACTGCTGAAGGGGGGGCCGGTGCGTTTGCGATGGTCGACGGAGGCGGACGGAGCCTTCAAGAAGTTGAAGACGCTGTTCACCGACGCACCCGTGTTGGCGCACCCGGACCCGTCTTTAGCGTTCGTAGTGGAGGTGGACGCATCTGAGGCTGGGGTGGGTGCCGTGCTATCACAGCGCTCGGGTACGCCATCGAAACTCCGCCCCTGTGCTTTCTTTTCGAAGAAGCTCAGTTCGGCGGAGCGTAACTACGATGTGGGGGACAGGGAGTTGCTAGCGGTGGTCAAAGCTCTGAGGGTGTGGCGGCACTGGCTTGAGGGGGCTAAACACTTTCTCATCTGGACCGACCACCGAAACCTGGAGTACATCCGGGCAGCGAGGAGACTGAATCCACGTCAGGCGAGGTGGGCAATGTTCTTCGCCCGGTTTAGGTTTACCATCTCCTATAGACCGGGTTCCCTGAATACTAAGGCCGACGCGCTGTCCCGTCTCTATGACACGGAGGACCGGCCCATCGATCCAACTCCCATCATTCCAGCATCTAGGCTGGTGGCACCAGTGGTATGGGAGGTGGACGCGGACATCGAGCGGGCATTGGTGTTGGAACCTGCGCCTGCGCAGGTGCCCGTGGGGTGCATGTATGTGCCGCTCGGTGTTCGTGATCGTTTGATTCGGTGGGCGCACACGCTACCTACTGCGGGTCATCCTGGTGAGGCGAGGACAGTGCGGAGTCTAAGGGGGAAGTACTGGTGGCCCACCTTGGCTAAGGACGTGAAGTCCTATGTCTCTTCCTGTTCGGTGTGTGCCCAGAGTAAGGCTCCTAGGCATCTACCGAGAGGGAAGTTACAGCCCCTCCCCGTTCCACAACGACCATGGTCGCACCTGTCCATCGACTTCTTAACAGATCTTGCCCCCTCTCAGGGGAACACGGCGATTCTGGTGGTTGTGGATCGGTTCTCTAAGTCCTGCCGTCTCCTCCCATTGCCCCGGTCTCCCTACGGCCCTGCAGACTGCGGAGGCCCTATTTACCCACGTCTACCGGCACTACGGGGTGCCGGAGGACATTGTCTCTGATCGAGGTTCTCAGTTCACATCCAGGGTCTGGAAAGCGTTTATGGAGCGGCTGGGGGTCTCGGTCAGTTTGACCTCCGGTTATCACCCCGAGAGCAATGGGCAGGCGGAGAGGGTGAACCAGGAGGTGGGCAGGTTCCTGAGGTCGTATTGCCAGGACCGGCCAGGGGAGTAGGCGAGGTATATTCCCTGGGCTGAATTAGCCCAGAACTCACTTCGCCACTCCTCGACTAACATATCACCCTTTCAGTGTGTGTTAGGTTACCAGCCGGTCCTGGCACCATGGCACCGGAGCCAGACCGAGGCTCCTGCGGTGGAGGACTGTGTTCAGCACTCCAAGGAGACCTGGAGAGCCGTTCAGGACTCACTAAAGGAGGCCAGTGCGCGGCAGAAGAGGAGTGCTGACCGCCACCGCAGTGAGGCGCCCGTGTTCGCACCGGGAGACAGGGTCTGGCTCTCGACCCGGAACCTGCCCCTCCGCGTGCCCTGCCGGAAGCTGGGGCCGCAGTGTGTGGGGCCCTTCAAAGTCCTGAGGAGGATAAACGAGGTGGGTTATCGGTTGCAACTCCCTTCCTATTACCGTATTAACCCCTTGTTTCATGTGTCTCTCCTCAGGCCGGTGGTAGCTGGTCCCCTTCACGAAGATGAGGTGCCGGAGGTCCCTCCGCCCCCTCTGGACATCGGGGGGTCCCCGGTGTACAGCATACGGGCCATTCTGGACTCGAGACACCGGGCAAGGGGCCTGCAGTACCTCGTGGACTGGGAGGGGTACGGCCCGGAGGAGAGGTGCTGGGTGCCGGCGGAGGACGTCCTGGACCCATCTATGTTGAGGGATTTCCACCACCTCCGTCCGGATCGCCCTGCGCCTCACCCTCCGGGTCGACCTCGAGGCCGGTGTCGGTGCGCTGCAGGAGCCGCGCGTCAGGAGGGGGGTACTGTCACGATTCCCACCGACGGTGGCGCCCCCTCCTGCTCGGGTGGCGCTCAGCGGTCGTCGTCACCAGTCTATTAGCTGCCACCGATTCCCTTTGCTTTTCCCCTTTTTTTATTTTTTAAGACACCTGTGGTCAATTAGCCATTAGAGGGGCTATTTAGGTTAGCTGGCCCGCTCCTTTTCGTGCGGGATTAATTGTTGTTTCCGACTGTCTTGTTCATGTTCGGCTTGGCATTGTCACACCTTATTTATTCCCCTGTGTTTGGGAACTTTGTTTTTTGTTTCTCAAAGTGTTATTAAAAAACAACATTCCCTGTGCTCGTTGCTTCCTGCGCCTCATTCCTAAACCACGACTACCAACGCCGTTACAATAATCTGTCTGTAAACAATTGTTGGAAAAAAGTACTTGTGTCATGTACAAAGTAGATGTCCTAACCGACTTGCCAAAACTATAGTTTGTTAACAAGAAATTTGTAGAGTGGTTGAAAAAGTTTTAATGACTCCAACCTAAGTGTATGTAAACTTCCGACTTCAACTGTATCTATCTATCTATCTATCTATCGATCTATCTAGATATGCCTTGTAAATGCTTTACCTACTATTCATAGATTATTTTTATGATAAGATATTGTCATCACAATGTTCCTTCGGTACAAAAGTATACCAGTGATTCACAGTCAATGAATTCAATAGATTTTAATGAGCTTCAATGCATAAGACCTTGCTCAAGCATAAGACCTTGCTCATTATACAGCCATCCCTGTGCTTATTCAAGGGACTGTAAAGCAGAGAAGCATGTGCTGTGCTCTCTTGGGTCTGGTCCCTGGTCTGTGACGGTATGATGAATGATGGCCGAGGGGGGAGGAGACAGTGCCAGGGCAGGTCTGACAGACGTTCCGTGTGCCACGTGTGTGGCTTTGTCTCAGAGAGCATGCTCATCTTTGTCCTGCTGTCCCAGCGGCTGCCGGTGGCATCAACGCAGGGCCTGTCGGGAGCCGAAATGGTGGATTTAAAGAGCCTCCCGCCTGTGTGACGTTTGGCAGGTGGTGGCTTCAGAAAGCATTGTTTTCTCAGAGGGAGGGATTTCTGCAGTAAAACCCTGCCATGCTTACTGTTGTTGGACTGCCTGGGCATGCACACTGGGGCTATGGAGACTTTAATACCTGTGACAGGACTAGAGGGGGACTCCAGGCAAACTGTACTGGAATTCATACTGTTTTAGAGTTATTTTGTTATGAATATCAATATTTCTCAGGGTCAATCTGTAAATCATTGTCACTCCCGCATACAGTACACTCACAGAGATTGAGCAACTACATGCGCTGTCCTTGGTGCTGAAAATGGTATGCGTATTCAAGGACAAGATGGTCGCTGTCCAGTGCTGAATTTTATGTTAATTCTTGACAATTGAATGCTATAGGTTTATCTGCTATACAAGTGTTGATCCCCAAGGCTGCAGTATTCTACACTGAATTCATTCTATACTGGTATCAGTATGGAGACTAAGTGCCCTTATTACTTTTATCTCTGTGTGCTTATGGAAATGTACTTTGTTCAAAACTGTGTGTACACACACACCAACCCCCATCACACGCAACCCAACTGAGTTTGTTTGCTTCATTTGGCAGTGCCTCTGTCACGTTGAGAGACCTCTCATCTCCAGGCGCCAGTGGAGTGAATGGCCTTTCATTAATCTGCCTGTCCACACTGGAGACCTCCCCTAATTAAAGGAATTGTTTACCTTTGAGCTGGCACGACCGCTGAATTATTGATGATTAGCCTGCCCTGGTCACTCCACTGGGTCTGCCACTGCGAACACACCGGCCAGTGGATGGATACATGCCAACACATACCCTAAGTCTGTTGTCTACACTGTTAGAAAAAAAGGGTTCCAAAAGGGTTCTTCGGCTGTCCCCATAGGAGAACCCTTTTTCGTTCCAGTTAGAACCATTTTGGGTCCCATATAGAACCCTCTGTAGACAGGGTTCTACCTGTAACCAAAAGTGTGCTTCCTGCAACCAAAAAGGGTTCTTCAATGGGTTCTCGTATGGGGACAGCCGAGGAACCCTTTAAGGTAGATAGCACATTTTTTTCTGAGAGTGTAGGCCAGGGGTATGGTCTCAGGGTAGTAAGTTAGGGGCCTGTTGATATCCCTTTAGTGGTGTGGGGGCTGTGCTTTGCCAAAGTGGGTGGGTCATACCCTGCCTGGTTGTCCCTGTCTGGGGGTAACTTTTGGGGTGTTCCCCGACCCACTATCTCAGTCTCCTGTATCTATGCTGCAATAGTCTATGTGCCGGGGGGCTTTTGTCAGTCTGTTATATCTGGTGTAATTCTCCTGTCTTATCTGGTGTCCTGTGTGAGCTTAGGTATGCTCCCTCTAAATGATCCCATCTCTCTCTCTCCCCTCCTGGAGGACTTGAGCCCTAGGACCATGCCTTTAGACTATCTGGCCTGACAACTCCTGGCTGCCCTTGTCCCCAGTCCACCTGGTCATGCTGCTGACTCAGTTGCCTGCGGCAATGGAACCCTGACCTGTTCACTGGACGTGCTACCTTGTTGTGCTACTGACCCAGTTTCTGTTGTTCTGCCTGCACTATGGAACCCTGACCTGTTCACTGGTCGTGCCTCCTTGTCCCGAACCTGCCGTCCCCCCTCGCACATGCTGTCTCGACCTCTGAGTGCTCAGCTATGAAAAGCCAACTGACATTAACTCCCGAGATGCTGACCTCTTGCACCCTCTACAACCATTGTGATTATTATTTGACCCTACTGGTCTTCTATGAACGTTTGAACATCTTGAAGAATGATCTGGCCTTAATGGTCATGTACTCGTATAATCTCCACCCGGCACAGCCAGAAGAGGACTGGCCACCCCTCAGAGCTTGCTTCCTCTCTAGGTTTCTTTCTAGGTTCCTGCCTTTCTAGGGAGTTTTTCCTAGCCACCGTGCTTCTACATCTGCATTGCTTGCTCTCTGGGGTTTTAGGCTCATTTTAGGTATTAGCACTTTGTGACAACTGCTGTTGTAAAAAGGGCTCTATAAATTAAATTGATTGATTCACAGACTGTAAATGTAGCGTGATATGTTCTCCTATTTAAACTAAGATTCTATAAACTAGAACAAAATGATGTAGGTAGCAAGGCCATGGTTACTGTATGTGTCTTGTTATGTGAGCATGCATTGTTATAGGTTTTAGGATGAGAATGATTCTGAAAGCTGGCTCCAGATGCAGTAATGTACTGTTGTATGGCACTAATGTAATATGTCCTTGATAATCTAATTGCTGTAAAACTTGACCTCTAATACCCAAAACTATGAACTCTGTCAATGTCAATACATCTGGTACATTATAGAAAAGGCTGCTGAAAGCTGATCCCATACTGAATGACTACTGAAAACAATGGTCCTTGGGCATACATTTAAACCTAATTAATTAATTGAAACCTTATCTTTAGTAACCAATGATATTAATTGTATTTAGCTTTAATGTGAAAGGAGACAACTTTAATAGCATATACAGAATAAATCCCTGTATCTTTCCTGTGGATAAAAAAGCAACTCAGATGAAACCAAATCCATGAATGATTACCCCCAACAATAAGTAAATCCGCAGAACTAAAATTCAATTTTCAGAAACCCCAAAGCGAGACGCCATTCAAAGCTCATGAGGATTTGGACTTAAGACGACTTAGAGGTGATTTATGCAGTAAGCCAAATGGCTATGCTGGGAGGAGAGGGAGAACGAGGCCCCAGCAGCCTTAAAGAGGGAGCCTGTCTCTGTGTCATGACTCACTGAAGCAATGTGCTGTATGACAAGCAAAGATGCCGGTGAGCATCAGATTGCCACAGGATGTGTTCCAGTGGGCGATTCCAGTGTCTATTCCCCTCTAAATCAGCTCTTACCTCCTACCCTTTGTCACCAGAGGCCAGCCTGTGAAAGAATAATGGTGTAGGCTAAAGTGTCAAACTGCTTATCCATGCCCACTGGGTATGACCATTCCAAATATATCTGACAAAAACATTTACATTCATGTTTGAGTTTATTCGCAACTGTGAACAAAATAGTATTTTATAGATAGCATTTGTCAGTAAACAAACAAAAAACTTGGGCTCCCAAGTGGAGCAGTGGTCCAAGGCACTGCATCGCAGTGCTAGAGGCGTCACTACAGACACCCTGGTTGGGAGTCCCATAGGGCTGCACACAATTGGCCCTGTCCGGGTTTGGCCGGTGTAGGCCGTCATTGTAAATAAGAATTTGTTCTTAACTGACTTGCCTAGTTAAATTAAAACAAAAAGTTACACATGTTTATCCAGGAAGGACACTCCAATCAGCATGAAATGTTACATTTGTAATGGTATGGTATGTATTCATTTGTGGATGTCCATCATCTGTTTTGTATGATATGTTCCGAATTACAATTTGTACAATATTTTACGAATTGGAATTCGTACAATATGTTACCAATTTTCAAAACGTATGATATGTTACGAATTCCAATTTGATGTGGCTAACATTAGCTAGGCTAGGAGTTAGGTTCAGGGGTTAAGGTTAGGGATAGGATTAAGGGTTATAGAAGAAGGGTTAGCTAACATGCTAAGTAGTTGCAAAGTAGCTAAAAAGTAGTAAGTATTTTCAAAGTTGCGAATTATCTAAAATGCGAAAGTTGTCTGTGATGAGATTCAAACACACAACTATTGGGTTAATAGGCGTTTGTGTTATACGCCTTCCCATCCACCCCGACCAACCACCCTACTTTCGTTTTTGTCTTAAGTAACCTTCAGTCTTATGCAATCATACCAAACATATCATACTGATTTGAGTGTCCAGGATTTACATTTACTTTGTTACATCTAGTCTTGAGACCAGGCTGAGATATACAACCTGCTGCTCATAGAGACCTTGCTCTTCACAATATAAAAAGACCAATAAGAGATTGTACTGCTGAGACCTACATGAAGGTTTTGTGAAGAACATTTATTGATCATTGAAAACATCCTGTGGCGTTCTGCATTAACATCGAAAAGCCCCCGAGATATGCAACTTTTCAGGGAAGTTAGTAACAAATATACACAGGCAGTTAGAAAAGCTAAGGCTAGCTTTTTCAAACAGAAATGTGCATCCTGTAGTACTAACTCAAAAAAGTTCTGGGACACTGTAAAGTCCATGGAGAATAAGAGCACCTCCTCCCAGCTGCCCACGGCTCTGAGGCTAGGAAACACTGTTACCACCGATAAATCCACTATAATTGAGAATTTCAATAAGCATTTCTCTACAGCTGGCCATGCTTTCCACCTGGCTACCCCTACCCCAGTCAACTGCCCGGCACCCTCCACAGCAACCCGCCAAAGCCGCCACCATTTCTCCTTCACCCAAATCCAGATGGCTGATGTTCTGAAAGAGCTGCAAAATCTGGACCCATACATATCAGCCGGGCTAGACAATCTGGACCCTTTCTTTCTAAACTTATCTGCCAAAATTGTTGCAACCCCTATTACTAGCCTGTTCAACCTCTCTTTAGTATCGTCTGAGATTCCCAAAGATTGGAAAGCTGCCGCGGTCATCCCCCTCTTCAAAGGGGGTGACACTCTAGACCCAAACTGCTACAGACCTATATCATCCTGCCCTGCCTTTCTAAGGTCTTCGAAAGCCAAGTTAACAAACAGATTACCGACCATTTCGAATCCCACCGTACCTTCTCCGCTATGCAATCTGGTTTCAGAGCTGGTCATGGGTGCACCTCAGCCATGCTCAAGGTCCTAAACGACATCATAACCGCCATCGATAAGAGACATTACTGTGCAGCCGTATTCATCGACCTGGCCAAGGCTTTCGACTCTGTCAATCACCACATTCTTATTGGCAGACTCGACAGCCTTGGTTTCTCAAATGATTGCCTCGCCTGCTTCACCAACTACTTCTCTGATAGAGTTCAGTGTGTCAAATTGCAGGGCCTGTTGTCCAGACCTCTGGCAGTCTCTATGGGGGTGCCACAGGGTTCAATTCTCGGGCCGACTCTCTTCTCTGTATACATCAATGATGTTGCTCTTGCTGCTGGTGATTCTCTGATCCACCTCTACGCAGACGACACCATTCTGTATACTTCTGGCCCCTCTTTGGACACTGTGTTAACTAACCTCCAGACGAGCTTCAATGCCATACAACTCACCTTCCGTGGCCTCCAACTGCTCTTAAACGCAAGTAAAACTAAATGCATGCTATTCAATCGATCACTGCCCGCACCTGCTCGTCCGTCCAGCATCACTACTCTGGATGGCTCTGACTTAGAATACGTGGACAACTACAAATACCTGGGTGTCTGGTTAGACTGTAAACTCTCCTTCCAGACTCACATTAAGCATCTCCAATCCAAAATTAAATCTAGAATCGGCTTCCTATATTGCAACAAAGCATCCTTCACTCTACTCAACAAACTGGATGCAGTCTATCAAAGTGCCATCCGTTTTGTCACCAAAGTCCCATACACTACCCACCATTGCGACCTGTACGCTCTCGTAGGCTGGCCCTCGCTTCATACTCGTCGCCAAACCCACTGGCTACAGGTTATCTACAAGTCTCTGCTAGGTAAAGACCCTCCTTATCTCAGCTCACTGGTCACCATAGCAGCACCCACTCGTAGCACGCGCTCCAGCAGGTATATCTTACTGGTCACCCCCAAAGCCAATTCCTCCTTTGGTCGTCTTTCCTTTCAGTTCTCTGCTGCCAATGACTGGAACGAATTGCAAAAATCTCTGAAGCTGGAGACTCATATCTCCCTCACTAGCTTTAAGCACCAGCTGTCAGAGCAGCTCACAGATCACTGCACCTGTACATAGCCCATCTGTAAACAGCCCATCTATCTACCTACCTCATCCCCATACTGTATTTATTTATTTATTTATCTTGCTCCTTTGCACCCCAGTATCTCTACTTGCACATTCATCTTCTGCACATCTACCATTCCAGTTTTTAATTGCTATATTGTAATTACTTCACCACCATGGCCTATTTATTGCCTTAACTTACCTCATTTGCACTCACTGTATATAGAATTTTTGTTTTCTTTTGTTCTACTGTATTATTGACTGTATGTTTTGTTTATTTAATGTGTAACTCTGTGTTGTTGTATGTGTCGAATTGCTATGCTTTATCTTGGCCAGGTCGCAGTTGCAAATGAGAACTTGTTCTCAACTAGCCTACCTGGTTAAATAAAGTTGAAATTTAAAAAATGTAAAATATAAAATTGACTGCGTTGCTGGTTGTAATAAAATAAGCTGCCTGGGGATAATGGAGAGCATGCAGGTGCATAGGTTGTTAGATATGGTGCATATGCAGAAGGATATGACAGAGTGAGAGTATGTACAGTATAGGAGAGATGGCTGCATATATGCTTGCTGAAAGGATAGCAATAATTGCCCACTATAAATAGTCTTGAAGTAGAGCCGGATGGGAAGAGAGATGGGACGGGTCCTTTCACCATTTCTCTCCACCCTGTGGAGTGCTCCTGCTGAGAGGAGGGAGGGGAAATGAAAGATGAAGGAGGGAGGGGAAATGAGAGATAAAGGAGAGAGACCCCATATGGGTTCTCTTAACCAGCCGTGCTATTAGCAGCCAGCATGATCAGACTCCCACATCCGCCAGGGTAGACAGTGGGTGGGGTCAGAGCCTGGTGCAGGAAGTCTTTCTAGCAGCCGCTGCTGCAGTATGGGCAGAGTGGGCGAATAACAACCAGGGTTCTGGAGAGGCTGTACTCAAGTGCCTGCTAAACTACGTCATTCACATTTACAATGCAAATCATTATAAGGGGATTTGTTAAAAGCATCTGGTGGAAAGTTACTGCATCACGGGCTTTGGTTTCTTGATTGTACCGTAGCACTTTGTTCATTCAATGTTTTAAACATTTTGGTTGGACAATGTTATGCTATGATGGAGATCAGTTGACTGGTGAAACAGGACAATATCAACCATACGTACAAAACACTCCGTATTGATATGTTATTTAACAAAATATTGACCATATTTTGGTTCATAGCCTGCCATAATCAAGTGGAATTCAAAGTCTTAAAGAGAGACTGAAACCACCGATTCACCAATTCTGCATGTGTTTTCCTGTTGCTCAAGGCCGCAGCCATGGAGTTAACATTGGGGGGACCAAATCTGCCGGGGGGTCTGCCCCCACACCTAATTTTCCTGCCATTTAAAATATTTCAAAAATTCCCTAACACATGGGATTTTTTAAAAATAATGTCTTATAGTGTATTGTATTTTTTTTAACCTTTTCTTGTTTCATTGTCTGTAATGGCAGAGATTAGGGATTAATAAAGTACAACCATAACCATATAAACAGAAATCTATGCATTTTTAAATAAAGACAAGTCCAGATATTGTGGCCAAGGTTTAGCAAATTGTTGTTTTTATTTACAAGTAAACTTGGGTGGGCAGCAGGGGCATTTGCTCTGCTCTCTCTCCTCTTGTCCTATCATGTCTCCAGCCCTCTCTCCTCCGGTCCTATATTCTCCTCTCCTCTCCAGTCACCTCTTCTTCTCTCCTCTCCTCTCCTCTCCCCTGCTCTCCAGTCATCTCTTCTCCTTTCCTCTGCTCTCCTCTTCTCTCCAGGCAATGACATGTGTTTTGACTTTACATTCTTCAAGCAAAGGATCCAAAGGCCTTTTTGCGCTTATCGTTGACACCGATAAAAGACTGGCATATTCCTTCAAGGTCCAGTCTGTCCAGTTACTCCTGGTGCACATGACACATGGCCACATTATTCAGCCTTGTTTGACTCATCGATGATCTAAGCCATGTCTTAAGCCTCCTCAGGGCACTAAAACTCCTCTCAGCCTCTACAGAGGAGGCAGGGACGACCAGCAGAAGCCTTACTAAAGCTTCCACCTGACTGAAGAGACTTCTCACCTCTGGCACCATTTCCCAAATAATGCTAGCAACATCTGAGCTCGTTTGATATGTGTTATTAGTCCCAAACATGGCCAACTGTGCACCTGCAGTAGTCTTGAATTCAATTCAGGATACTCGTCTACCACCTTGTCCATGTTTCCGCGTACTGTAGCAGCACATTTTCAAGCTGCTACACATTTTCAAGCTGCTGCTTGTGTAATCCAGCTTGATCAAACCTCTGTATGAATTGAGTATTCACTGTGTCCAAGGCGTTGTAGAATTGGGCTCTGTTCAAAGACTGGGCATCCGGATGGATATGGGCTGCAGCCTGACCGGTGTAATGCTTTGTAGGTTTGCGGATATGAGGCATCTGAATAGGTTGTAGGTCCAACTTTGTTGCCATAGCACTTGCTTTTGCGAACAAGACATCAAAGTGCTCCTCCGTTCACTTGTCCTGCATGCTTGTTTTGACATGGTCCACAGCCTCCAACATGCCTGAAACAATCGGTTTCCTAAGCTGCAGGGAGGTGTTCAGGCACTCAAGCCATTACAAGGCCGAGCACAGTGTTCCCTTTTAGAAATGTTCCATGAAGACCATTAGCCTTAGTTGAAGTGTCAGATGAGCTGCATGATTTCATTTCTTCAAGGGCTGTCAGCATTGACTCATACTGGCTGAGAACTGAGTGGGTGGCAGGGGTGCGAACAGTCCACCTGGTCGGACAGAGAGGTTTCAACTAGAGATTGACCGATTAATCGGAATTGCCGATTAATTAGGGCCGATTTCAAGTTTTCATAACAATCGGTAATCGGCATTTTTGGACACCGATTATGGCCGATTACATTGCACTCCACGAGGAGACTGCGTGGGAGGCTGACTACCTGTTATGCGAGTGCAGCAAGGAGCCAAGGTAAGGTGCTAGCTAGCATTAAACTTATCTTACAAAAAACAATCAATCTTAACATAATCACTAGTTAACTACACATGGTTGATGATATTACTAGTTTATCTAGCTTGTCCTGTGTTGCAAATAATCAATGCGGTGCCTGTTAATTTATCATTGAATCACAGCCTACTTCGCCAAACGGGTGATTTAGCAAGCGCATTCACGAAAAAAGCACTGTCGTTGCACCAATGTGTACCTAACCATAAACATCAATGCCTTTCTTAAAATCAATACACAAGTATATATTTTTAAACCTGCATATTTAGTTAATATTGCCTGCTAACATGAATTTCTTTTAACTAGGGAAATTATGTCACTTCTCTTGCGTTCTGTGCAAGCAGAGTCAGGTATATGCAGCCATTTGGGCCTCCTGGCTCGTTGCGAACTGTGTGAAGACCATTTCTTCCTAACAAAGACCGTAATTAATTTGCCAGAATTGTACATAATTATGACATAGCATTGAAGGTTGTGCAATGTAACAGCAATATTTAGACTTAGGGATGCCACCCGTTAGATAAAATACGGGAACGGTTCCGTATTTCACTGAAAGAATAAACGTTTTGTTTTCTAAATGATCGTTTCCAGATTTGACCATATTAATGACCTAAGGCTCGTATTTCTGTGTGTTATTATATTATAATTAAGTCTATGACTTGATAGAGCAGTCTGACTGAGCAGTGGTAGGCAGCAGCAGGCTCGTAAGCATTCATTCAAACAGCACTTTCCTGCATTTGCCAGCAGCTCTTCGCTGTGCTTCAAGCATTGCGCTGTTTATGACTTCAAGCCTATCAACTCCCGAGATTAGGCTGGCAATACTAAAGTACCTATTAGAACATCCAATAGTGAAAGGAATATGAAATAATAACTACAACCTAAAACTTCTTACCTGGGAATATTGAAGACTCATGTTAAAAGGAACCACCAGCTTTCATATGTTCTGAGCAAGGAACTTAAACGTTAGCTTTTTACATGGCACATATTGCACTTTTACTTTCTTCTCCAACACTTTGTTTTTGTATTATTTAAACCAAATTGAACATGTTTCATTACTTATTTGAGACTAAATAGATTTTATTGGTGTATTATATTAAGTTAAAATAAGTGTTCATTCAGTATTGTTGTAATTATCATTATTTCAAATATATATATAAAATCGGCCGATTAATCGGTATCGGCTTTTTTGGTCCTGCAATAATCGGTACCGGTGTTGAAAAATCATAATTGGTCTCCCTCTAGTTTCAACAAGGTGAAACCATGCTTGATTTTGCGATTTCCTGGAAAATTACCTTGAACTTGCCAGATCGATTAAAGAAGCCCCCCAATTCATGCACCAGACCCATTGAATCTCTTACTAGTGGAGAGGCTACACAGGAAGCCTGTGTAACTAAGTTCACGCAGTGTGGACCACAGTGACAATACACAACCAGCAGTTGTTCTTTCCTTAAAATGGCTTGCACCCCCTGCAATCATCCAGCCATGTGTGCGGCACCATCATAGGTTTGTTCTCGAAGTTGGGACAAAGAAAGGCCTAAACGCATCATCACATCACATGCCATCTTGGCTATATTTTGCCCTGTCGTTGATGACACTTCATAGAGTCCCAGGAATTCTTCCTTTGGTTGTAGATATGCATCTACAAAGCGCAAACATATTGACTCCTACTCAACTCCTGATATATCCTGGGTGCCATCAATGATAAGTGCGAACTGGACCACTGGCATTGATGTTATTTCCGACACAATTTCTTTGACGATTGTATTGCCCACTAATTTTTTTATTTTTTTTTGCATTTGGGGACTGCTGAAATCAAAGTGACATTTCAGCCAGGTGGTCAGCTCTGCATCGCCCTCTGCCGTGTACTTTAGAAGTTGGCTAAAATTCCCACTCTCCTTATCAAAGCCTCAAAAAGCCTGACCTTGCCGCGCCAATTACTTCACACCCCTAACAATCTTCATAAGATTTCTCCTCGCTTGTTGCTGCTGTCTTTCAAGCTCATGTGAAAGTTGCATATTAACAGGCTTTGGCTCCTGAATCCGAGTCATCACAGCTCATTTGTGACACTGGCTGTCTTTATGCGCACTAAATTTCTCCGGTGCCTTCTTCCAATTTTGAATGCCATTCTTGAATCTGCATCTGCTTTTAACGCAAGCTTAGACTTTTGTGTTGCAAAGTATTTAGCACAATAGAAACAGAGGACCCCCTTTAAGGAGGGGCTGTAATGGAGCCAAGTATAATCTTTAAACCATTTCTCCTGAAAGTAGAGTATTTGATAGGGTTTGACTAGGTATGACATTCACATTTGGCTGATTTGGGCGAGGTCCAAGCTCCCCTCCCTCCCTCTCCTGCACCTTCGTCTTCACCTGCCTGCCTGTCTGCTCTCTCTCTCTCTCTGTCTGTCATTGTCTCAAACTCACTCTCCCTGCTTGATTATATTATCTGATATACACATGAGAAGCCATACTTAGAGGAATATCTCAGCTTAAATGAACATTAGGACTAGACTGTTGTGATGTCATTTTTTGGTCTTAACCCTCAATATTTGCTCCTTTTCTCACTCACCTCCATGTCACCTGCTCTCCCTGTCCTGTTGGCATCCTTGTGCAATCTCTCTCCCTCTTTACTCTGAACGCACCAGAGTGGTCCCTGTGCCTAAACTCAAATCAAATCAAATCTATTTATATAGCCCTTCTTACATCAGCTGATATCTCAAAGTGCTGTACAGAAACCCAGCCTAAAACCCCAAACAGCAAGCAATGCAGGTGTAGAAGCACCTAACCTCAGTGGGCCCTGTGCCTAAACCTAACCTCAGTGGGCCCTGTGCCTAAACCTAACCTCAGTGGGCCCTGTGCCTAAACCTATCCTCAGTGGGCCCTGTGCCTAAACCTCAGTGGGCCCTGTGCCTAAACCTAACCTCAGTGGGCCCTGTGCCTAAACTTAACCTCAGTGGGCCCTGTGCCTAAACTTAACCTCAGTGGGCCCTGTGCCTAAACCTAACCTCAGTGGGCCCTGTGCCTAAACCTAACCTCAGTGGGCCCTGTGCCTAAACCTAACTCAGTGGGCCCTGTGCCTAAACCTAACCTCTGTTGTGCCAACATTAATTGTGTCGTAGGAACAACACCAACACGGCGATATCAGATCAGTCATCAATATGTGCTCCTTTTTTCACTCACCTCCACATCACCTGCTCTCCCTGCCCTGTTGGCATCCTCATGCTCTCTCTCTCCCTCTTTACTCTGAACGCACCAGAGTGAACATGAAATAAATATTATCAGTAAACAAGTGGTGTTTCTTGCCATGATGTTCAGGAATGGATAACTAACCATTTCTGATCTGAATGGCAATAATTATTATATCAAGAAACATTGACTCATCTGTTGTACTACTGTGTACTTCAATCATCTGACTGGTACTCATTTTCTCACTGCTCTCAACTTACTTTTCTTCTTTTCTGATGCCCAAAAAACTGACGACTGTCACTGCTACCCATCCTCTTTTTCATGATGACACTCACTGTGAATGAAAGCTGACTGTAATAAAACTGCTTGCACTTTAATCAAACAAACACTAATAATGCTATTTATCATAAGCAAGTACAGCTATAAAGTATACTATACGAATATGCAATAAAAGAAAGCTACTACTGTCTACATAAATTACACATGCAGCGCAACATAAATTATTGACACTTTACTCAGACTTCACGTGGGCTTTCTGACAAATATAACTTAATAAAGACATTAACGTTAGTTGAATACGCCCGTGAACACCATTGTTGGTCCCTGGGTGAATGTGTGGCAAATGAACTTTCCAGGTAATTTTCACTAAAACGTTTGTTTCCACTCCATGCAATTACTGTCACTTTTAAGCAAAATATTATTTATTTCCACAATTACTGTTACAGCGCAAAATGACGTTTTGACGTTGATGTAGCCTACATAACACTCATATTACATTTGAAAGTAATGAAAAGGACAGACAGTACAGTGCTTGACATTGATTGTACCTACCGACAGCAGTCGGGGCAAAGGCTTCTGCTGGGGTACGGCAACACCACTTGGACAAACCACACGCAGAACTGCAGTACATCGTAAAACGAGAACCGGTAGTAATACTAATGGCAATTTGTTTGTTTAGTTTAGTTATGATTATGATTACATTTGCTAATAATTATTTCAAATGGCGGTGCGTGGTTGCCTCTCTTAGCATAGTAATTATTTTTTGTAACTTTTTTTTATATCAATATATTGGGGGGGAACATTTTGAGCATATATATATTATAATATATATTATAATTACGGCCTTGCTGTTGCTCAATAAGAAAAAAAAATGTTCAGTCTTGGAGGGTGTGGTTCGATGTGGCAGTTACTGATGTTTGTCCCCCATGAGACACCATATGACTGAAGGCAGTATCACTTCCTCAAAATAGTCAGAATGAATCTAAGATAACTCAAATCTGTTATGAATTTTGACGTTTTTTGCCGAGGAGGTTTTAGTCATGCAATTTTACAACTAACTAAGGTTTCTGGTGCAGTATTTCTCAAGTTACAAGATGCGCAACATTTTGTCTTATGTAAACAAATTCCGAGCTGCTGCTCACTGCTGGAAAGGTCTCAGTCTGTGCCATTGGATAGAGTGCAATTTACGCAGTTGTTCATCCCGTGTCAATGGGCAAATGGACATTGTGAAAATCAAAACCCAACCCAACCCTCAAGTAGGTCATGACAAACTCAGTTTTGGACGATACTGATTTTATGACCAAAGTTAAGCTAGGAACTTGCACTTAAGTAAATTCTAGCAATGGAATAAATGTTTCTGACTAATACCGTTTTCAACAAGAGAAGTTGGTTCTTGAGTTCAGCTCGCCTTTAAGGCTGTTAATTCTGGCTCCAAGCATGCATCAGCCGCCTCCAGTCGCTCCCTTGGCATGGAGATACACAAGACGAGTCTGTGGTAATTGAATACAGCCAGCCCAGCCGCCCAGGCCCCTGCATGATCCTGCGGGAGTGCCGGTGCACCTGTAAGTGAGGCTGAACACTTTATCCCGTGGCATTAGGCCTCCATGTTTGAGTTAATACCCCAGAGTAGAGCCTCTATCCACTGGCATTAGCATCTGACACTCCACCGCAGAGCAGGGAGCTCACACTTTTACTCACAGCATCAAAATCTCGACTGGGTTTCCTCACTGTATATATACACAGTGATTATTATATATTATTTTACTTTGGAACAGATACGGTATGTATTGAGTTGTAGTTATTGGATGTCAGATATTGGTTGACTTCAAATCCATGCACCAAAGACAAATATTTACTTGGTCACTGTCCCCTGAGGGTTTTGGGTTGATCCCTGTGGTCACACAAGTGTCCATAATCACTATACTTAACATGGGTGCTATTTTATCCTCTTCTTTCAGACGAATCAGCCTTCCGAAGTGGACCCCCTCTGATCTGTGGTTTCCTTGGGATGCAATGTGATGTACTGGCCTGTGTCCTCTGTGCTGGAAGAGCAATGCCATCCCTGAATTAGAACTGACAGGGTTATTTCATTTGTGCTCAGTGGGTGGACCAATAAAGAGAGCAGGATCAAATTAATAGAGGAGATTCTTTTTCCGTGACATGTCCAGGGGAATTTCCATTAGCAGAGGGGAGGATGAACAAAACCACCTGAAATCAAGAAGGGATGTATGTGTGTGTGTGTGTGTATGTGTGTGTGCACATTCGTCATCTGGTTGTTCTCTCTCCAAATGCCATCCATGGAGTGTTCTTATTTTTCCATTCATTTCCACAATGTCAAGCAAAAGTCTACCTCAGTCCTCCTCCAATTACTGACATTCTTTACCCTTTGCTGCCAAAATGCCACGATATATTCCAGTAGAAGTGTTGCTCAGATTCCGTAAGATATTCTCTACTCTTTTCATATTGTCGGGATACTTGTATACATCTCCTCGACAACTACTTAAGCTGTTGTTTTAGCTTTAGTCTGTAAGGTCCTAAATCAAATGAAATACTCAGTGTGTGTAATGGGTGTGTAGGTGGGCGTTATGGGGGTGGGATTCGCAAGATGTATCACTGTTGGAAAATCAACATCAACCGGCAGTAAGCTTGTACATTCAATACGTAATTCATCTGTAGTTCCAAGCTAATGGCCTTCTAAATGAGTCCTGTTGAGATCTCCTAGATCGATCATTAGGTCATTTCGCTTGAAGTAAACATGCGTTATTTAAAGAGGACCACGGTCCACAGAGAATACTATGAGCTTTGAATATAAACACTTTAAGGGTCAACTGCCACTATCACTTTTTACTTGTCCTTCATTTGTTTTCCTGTCCATGTCTTCCCCCACTTTCTCCCTCCTTTAGCCTCAGTGTCTGTCTGCACCATAGATCTAATGTCTGGACAGGTGCTTTTCAACGTGGTCTCAAAGCATTTGGTATTATTCTGTGAGTAAACCTGTGACACTCCATTTAGTATGATATGTTACATTTTGTATGGTATGTATTCATTTGTGGATGCCAATCATCCATTCCGTATGATATTTTACGAATACAATTACTATGATATGTTACTAATTGCAATTCATATGATATCTTACGAATTGCAATCGTATGTGGCTAACGTTAGCAAGGTGGCTAGGTGCCTAACGCTAACATTAGCTAGGCTAAGGGTTAGGGGTTAAGGTTAGGATTAGGAGTTAGTCTTATTTATTCCATTTTATTTAACCTTTATTTAAGGTTAGGGTTAAGGTTAAAGGGTTAGCTAACATGCTAAGTAGTTGGAAAGTAGTAAGTTGTTGCAAAGTTGCTAATTAGCTAATGTTGTCCTTGATGAGACTTGAACACACAACCTTTGGGTTGCTAGACGCTCGCCCACCCATCCACTCTGACTAACCACCTTAATTTTGCTTTTGCATAAAGTAACGTTCTGTCTTAATTTAGCATACCAATCCGTAACATACACTACATGGGCAAAAGTATGTGGACACCTGCTCATCGATCATCTCATTCCAAAAATCATGGCCATTAATATGGAGTTGGTCCCCTCCTTTGCTGCTATAACAGCCTCCATTCATCTGGGAAGGCTTTCCGCTAGATGTTGGAACATTGCTGCGGGGACTTGCTTTCATTCAGCCACAAGAGCATTAGCGAGGTCGGGCACTGATTTTGGGCAATTAGGCCAGGCTTGCAGTCGGAGATCCAATTCACCCCAAAGGTGTGCAATAGGGTTGAAGTTCTTCCACACTGATGTCAACGAACCATTTCTGTATCGACCTTGCTTTTTGCACGGAGGCATTGTCATGCTGAAACAGGAAAGGGCCTTCCCCAAACTGCTGACACAAAGTTGGAAGCACAGAATCGTCTAAAATGTAATTGTATGCTGTAGCTTTAAGATTTCAATTCACTGGAACTAAGGGGCCTAGCCCAATCCATGAAAAACCGCCCAAGACCATTATTCCTCCTCCACCAAACTTTATAGTTGGCACTATGCATTCGGGCAGGTAGCGTTCTCCTGGCATCTGCCAAACCCAGATTTGTCCGTCGGACTGCCAGATGGTGAAGCATGATTCATTGCTCCAGAGAATGCGTTTCCACGGCTCCAGAGTCCAATGACGGCAAGCTTTACACCACTCCAGCCGATGATTATCATTGTGCATGGTGATCTTAGGCTTATATGCGGCTGCTCGGCCATGGAAACCCATTTCATGAAGCTCCCGACAAACAGTTATTGTGCTGGCGTTGCTTACAGAGGCAGTTTGGAACTCGGTAGTGAGTGTTGCAACCGAGGACAGACGATTTTTACACACTACACACTTCAGCACTCGGCGTCCCCTTCTATGAGCTTGTGTGACCTACCACTTCGTGGCTCAGCCATTGTTGCTCAGCCGTTTCCACTTCACAATAACAACACTTGCAGTGTTGGGGCAGCTCTAGCAGGGCATAAATTTGACAAACTGACTTGTTGGAAAGGTGGTATCCTATGACGGTGCCATGTTGAAAGTCACTGAGCTCTTCAGTACGGGACATTCTACTGCCAATGTTTGTCTATGAGAGCATGGCTGTGTACTCAATTTTATACACGTGTCAGCAACGGGTGTGGCTGAACTAGCCAAATCCACAAATTCTAAGGGGTGTCCACATACTTTTGGCCTGTAGTGTATCTTACTTATTGAACGTCCCGGGCTTATGTTTGATATGTTACGTGTAGTCTATGAGACCAGTCTGTGCTTTTTGACCTGTCTGTACTTTGCTACCGGCCAAGAGGTTCCTGTCTGTTTGTCTGAGCTAAATGGCAAAGCAAAACGAGACACAACCTTCCCTCTTCAGCTCAGCAAAGTGGTCAAGATTTATGGCCAAATACCTAGACCACTGACCTCCAGCTTTTACGCATCATCTGATGTCTTCTACCACAGAATGATCAGCTCTTGAGCTACAATGAAGATAGATACAGAGAGAGGGATACAGAGAGGGAAACTATTCCAAAACAAATATATAACAGGTGTTATTTTTTTTACTTTTTAGGTTGACAGGTATGACTATGGTGGTAGCTTGGATGCTGTGATCTACTGCAACAACAGACTGAATAGTAACACACACACACGGTTGGCAAGGACGCTACATTAAGGTATTCCACAGGCGTTTCTCTCCCACTCGTCAGTGCATGGTGTTTCTCTGACCTGTCTCCTGTCACAGCACTTATATTTACAGGGTGGAAATCTGAGCTGAAGGGCTTTCAAACCAAAAACAATCACTGTCCAGGTCAGGATGGACAGAGAGAAGAGAAGGGAGGGGGAGAGAGGAAAATGAAGAAATAGAGAGAACAGGGGAATCAGAATAGAACAATAATGAGAGGAAAGGGGAAGATAGAGCAGGCAGTGTGTAGCTGGGAGACCCACAAGGGATGGGTGAACTCAGTGCATCCCAATTTCCATTTGTTGCTGCACAACCCCAGATGATTATAGTGTAATGATGGTTATTTTAACTGGGCCTTTTTCATATTGCTTATTGCTTTAACCCTTGGGAACCGCCACACACATGCATGCATGCATGCACACACACACAGGCACACACACACACACACACACACACACACACAGCTCAATAAGCATTCACACAGACAAGTCAAACCCTCACAAGCCTCTATTGAAATACTTGTTCAAGGTCATGCATGTGTCTAGTGTTTGACTCGCAAACACTTATGAGAGAGTGAGCCTTTATGTACTGCTTTGTTTAGCGAGTTTTCCTCTTGAGATGGCCTAGCATCCAATCATCCATTTTGAATCAGATCGGAGACGATAAGTGGATGGCTGCTGTTATCCAATCAGCACTTACCTCAAGATCAAAACAAAAGCCTGGCTGTCTTTCTTTACTCCATCTCTCTGATATATGGCTATATATGCACAGGGCCTGTTTAATAAAGGGGCTTAGGGGGCCCTCGAGGCAGAGAAAAATGGAAATATGTATTTAGAAATATATATTTCACTGCAACAAACAACCACAGGCCTTGGGGGCTGAAGAACCAGAGAAAAATTGAAAAATATACATTTTTACAGTTAAATTACATATTTACTAATAGGCACATACATTTTTTAATTTTTTAAATGTCTAATTCTCTCTCAGTATGAAGTGAGGGTGAGGGGGAGCCAGGCATGCAGCGTAAATACTTATTCAGATGTTGTTTGTTGAAAGCTAGTGAATCCCTCTCTTCCAATCATCGGGGCATGGTGTCATGTGCATGCATCCAGTAGGTAATGTAATGGACACCAGCTTCTATACCGCAACTCATTCAAGCATTTCAGGTCTGCTCTCCTGGGACCTCGTTATATGCAGAGCACTCTGTAGAGTACCCACAGCTACTGTACAGGGCTGACTGAACAGGATATGAGGTGCTTCTTATGTAGGCCATTCCTCCGTTTCAATGCAATTTGTTCCTATGAGAAGATCTCACATTGTTTTCACCAGCAGCTGTTTTTTTCAAGGTTCAGTGCCTATTTGATGGTTAAGCGTAAAACCCATCACCCATGATGAGTTGGAGCGAGGGTATCTGTGAGTGTTGTGTTCTGAGCTGTGCTATGCTACAGTATGCTGTGCTGTGGGGCAGGCCTGTGCTGAGAGGGAGGTCATGTCTGTGATGTCTTCTGAAGCCTCCCGGTCTTTTATCATCCAAAAGGGAGCAGACCCGGCGGGCTGTTGGGAAAGGAAGGCTATCATCAGAGGACACGTTTAATTTCCATAAAGAGGACTTTGTTTCCTAATTAATCTCCTGGCTCCGGCGCCCTGCTCCACTCCTGTCACTTCCTCGGAATGAAACACGGCCGGCAATTTGTTAAATCAATTATTCCGGAGAGGAAGCAGCCTTTTGGCGAGCACGCACACAAACATAGGCTAAGCCGCACACACATGCATGAGATAGTTAGACGGTAGATGAGATGGGCTGCTGTGGAGAGGCAGGATGGCCTTCAGGAGGATGGTGGAGTGTGTTGTTGGAATAAGGGGCTCAGCATTAAGAGCGCAAGAGAGAAAAGGAGTTTGTCCTTGTTGACATGGCAGAGAGATTTGTAAACATGAGTCTGATAAGGACTCACCTTGGCCTTTCGTCCTGAGCTCCAACAAAACAGCACAGCGGCTTCTCAAGAGACACGATCCACACAAAGAGGGATGAGGAGAGGGGACATAGAGAGGTAAAGAGCCGGGGCAAGAGAGAAAGGTAGATGCTGAGAAGGAGAGGAGGCAGAGCGAAGCAGAAGAAGGGGTTAGAGAGAAAAAAAATTGGAATTCTCTCAGTCTCTTTCTCTCTTTTTTAGGGGGTGGATCAGCTTTAATATTGCAAATAGATTGTGGCTTCTATGAATGTAATTTTCTGCATAATTTCCAATCCCCCATTAAAAAAAATAATAATAATATTTTTTTTCTGTTTTTATGTACAGTATATATTTTCCTTTATTATTTTCCCCTAACCCTATCACCCCTCGCCTAATTGGAGTAAACTAATGGACAACAACACTTAGGCCTCTACTTTCAGCTTATACATACTATATACAGTTGAAGTCGGAAGTTTACATACACCTTAACCAAATACATTTAAACTCAGTTTTTCACAATTCCTGACATTTAATCCCAGTAAAAAGTCCCTGTCTTAGGTCAGTTAGGATCACCACTTTATTTTAAGAATGTGAAATAGTAGAGAAAAATAGTAGAGAGAATGATGTATTTCAGCTTTTATTTCTTTCATCACATTCCCAGTGGGTCAGAAGTTTACATACACTCAATTAGTATTTGGTAGCATTGCCTTAAAATTGTTTAACTTGGGTCAAATGTTTCGGGTAGCTTTCCACAAGCTTCCCACAATAAATTGGGTGAATTTTAGCCCATTCCTCCTGACAGAGCTGGTGTAACTGAGTCAGGTTTGTAGGCCTTCTTGCTCGCACACACTTTTTCAGTTCTGCCCACAAATATTCTATAGGATTGAGGTCAGGACTTTGTGGTGGCCACTCCAATACCTTGACTTTGTTGTCCTTAAGCCATTTTGCCACAACTTTGGAAGTATGCTTGGGGTCATTGTCCATTTGGAAGACCCATTTGCAACCAAGCTTTAACTTCCTGACTGATGTCTTGAGATATTGCTTCAACATATCCACATAATTTTCCTCCCTCATGATGCCTTCTATTTTGTGAAGTGCACCAGTCCCTCCTGCAGCAAAGCACCCCCACAATATGATGCTGCCACCCCCGTGCTCCACGGTTGGGATGGTGTTCTTAGGCTTGCAAGCCTACCCATTTTTCCTCCAAACATAAGGATGGTCATTATGGCAAAACAGTTCTATTTTTGTTTCATCAGACCAGAGGACATTTCTCCAAAATTACGATCTTTGTCCCCATGTGCAGTTGCAAACCGTAGTCTGGCTTTTTTTATGGCGGTTTTGGAGCAGTGGCTTCTTCCTTGCTGAGCGGCCTTTCAGGTTATGTCGATATAGGACTCGTTTTACTGTGGATATAGATACTTTTGTAACCGTTTCCTCCAGCATCTTCACAAGGTCCTTTGCTGTTGTTCTGGGACTGATTTGCACTTTTCGCACCAAAGTACATTCATCTCTAGGAGACAGAACGCATCTCCTTCCTGAGCGGTATGACGGCTGTGTGGTCCCATGGTGTTTATACTTGCGTACTATTGTTTGTACAGATGAACATGGTACCTTCATGCGTTTGGAAATTGCTCCCCAGGATGAACCAGACTTGTGGAGGTCTACAATTTTTTTATGAGGTCTTGGCTGATTTCTTTTGATTTTCCCATCATGTCAAGCAACGAGGCACTGAGTTTGAAGTTAGGCCTTGAAATGCTTCCAAAGGCACACCTCCAATTGACTCAAAAGATGGCAATTAGCCTATCAGAAGCTTCTAAAGCCATGACATCATTTTCTGGAATTTTCCAAGCTGTTTAAAGGCACAGTCAACTTAGTAAACCTCTGACCCACTGGAATGGTGATACAGTGAATTATAAGTGAAATAATCTGTCTGTAAACAATTGTTGGAAAAATGACTTGTGTCATGCACAAAGTAGATATCCTAACCGACTTGCCAAAACTATAGTTTGTTAACAACAAATTTGTGAAGTGGTTGAAAAACAAGTTTTAATGTCTCCAACCTAAGTGTATGTAAACTTCCGACTTCAACTGTACATCTTACGGACACAATCTATTTTACTTTAATTATCTTTTGTTTGTTTTTAGTCCGTTCATTCAGCTACCCTCAACCCCTCCCATCTATCTCTGAACACCATCCAGTTTTGATGGTGTTCATTTGCCATATATCTTTCAAATTGGTGATGTTTCACAAAAGTTCTGAACCTTTCTATTTTCATAGTTATTACAGATTGTAAATTAAAGATAAACATTTTTGCTAAGAGTATTATTATATTATTGATCGATTGACTATGCCTTTTCAGATCACCCAGTAGTGCTATCTGCAGAGTTAGCTCCAGGTAAATGTTGCAATTCTTCAGCCATTCCTGAACCTGCGACCAAAAATAAGCTACATATGGACAGTACAAAATCTGCAGCGCTGGGATGGTTGTGTTCCCATATATATATAACATTCTGTTGGTTGCAAGAATTTTCTATAATAATTTAAATTGAAAAACTGTTGTCTCTTTCTCTCTTTGTCCCTCAATGTCTTCCACAAAGTTTTGAATGAGCAGTTTCACCTTGAATCATTTATATGGTGAAGGTGCTATTTTCTAAAAAGTTTCCGAACACCTACTCATTCAAAGGTTTTTCTTTATTTTTACTATTTTCTACATTGTAGAATAATAGTGAAGACATCAAAACTATGAAATAACACATATCGAGTCATGTAGTAACCAAAAAAGTGTTAAATAAATCAAAATATATTTTATATTTGAGATTCTTCAAATAGCCACCCTTCGCCTTGATGACAGCTTTGCACACTCTTGGCATTCTCTCAACCAGCTTCATGAGGTAGTCACCTGGAATGCATTTCAATTAACAGGTGTGCCTTAAAAGTTAATTTGTAGAATTTCTTTCTTTCTTAATGCATTGTGTTGTGACAAGGAAGGGGGGTGTACAGAAGATAGCCCTATTTGGTAAAACACCAAGTCCATATTATGGCAAGAACAGCTCAAATAAGCAAAGAGAAACGACAGTCCATCATTACTTTAATACATGAAGGTCAGTCAATGCGGAAGTTTTCTTCAAGTGCAGTCGCAAAAACCATCAAGCGCTATGATGAAACTTAAAAATATATATATATATATATTTAACCTTTATTCAACCAGGAAGGGCTCACTGAGATTTGAAATCTCTTTTTCAAGAGCATCCTGGCCAAGATAGACAGCACTAAGTCATTACACAATTACAGACATACAACATGAACAACTACAGGTAATCTAGTAAAAAACATAGAATTCACAAGAGTCTAACAAACTCATAAAACAGCAAATTAAAAACATTGACAGGTCATGGAATGCGCCTCAAAATCCTTCATCATTGATTTAAAAACACCAATCGAGACAAGCTCTTCCAGTTTAAAAGTATTTTGTAAGGCGTTCCAAGCCGATGGCGCAGAGTACATAAAAACCCTTTTACCAAATTCAGTTCGGACATTTGGAACAGTTAGCAGGATAAAGTCATGTGAACGAAGAACGTACCCACCACATTTCTGAACAATAAAAATGCCCAAATAAAATGGTAGTAAACCCAAAATGGCTTTGTAAATAAAAGTATACCAGTGACTGAGCCTATGATTGACTAGAGAAGGCCAGCCAACCCTTGTATATAAAGTGCAGTGGTGCGTGAAAGTTTTGCAGTTTAAAATAAATCTCAATGCTCCATGGTAAAGGGTGTCAATTGATCTCAAACACTGAACGGAAGCATTCATATATGAAATATCCACATCATCTAGTAAAGGCATAAATGTAGCTGATACTAGCCTACCTCTGGCTTAAAAAAAAACAGGCCTTATTCCAAAAATAAAATCCTAACTTCAGCTTTAATTTAAATTTCTTTGTAAGTTGTTGAATATGCAATTTAAAAGAGAGGCCGTCATCAATTAAAATTCCAAGATATTTATATGAGGTTACAGTCTCAATCTCATTGCCCTGACAGAAAAGTTCACAGGTCTATTTCTTGCTTTAGAAAACACCATTAGTTTAGTTTTGTCAGTATTGAGGATGAGCTTCAACTGTTGAACAGTATAAAAAGCAGTTTGCAAGTTCTGGAAAGCTTTTGTGAGAGACGAGGCACAACAATAAATAACAGTATCATCAGCATAAAAGTGAAGTTGCGCATTTTGCACATTTTTGTCTAAATCATTTATATAAATATTGAATAAGAGGGGACCAGGTAGAGAGCCCTGGTGCACACCATTACAGACAGACAATTTAACATACATGAGCCCATCAAATTCAGTGCACTGAGCAACTGCATGCTCCGAAAGACCTACACTCGACAATCTCTGCCTCAGTATACCATGATCAACTGTATCAAAAGCCTTAGAGAGATCAATAAAAAGTGAGACACAGTGTTGTTTTTTGTCAAGGGCTTCAGTGATATCATTTAAAACCTTCATGGCTGCTGTAATTGTGCTATGCTTCTTCCCGAAGTCCAATTGGTACATTGATAAAATAGACTTAGTATATAAAAACTCTTTCAGCTGTTCAATAACAAGTGTTTGAAGTATTTTCGCCAGAGGTGATAGCTTTGAGATTGGCCTATAATTATTTAAAAGAGTTGGATCTCCCCCTTTTAAAAGTGTTAGGACAAATGCTGATTTCCAGATCTTTGGAATTTCATTACATTCCAGGGTTAGATTGAACAGATATGTAAGTGGTTCAGCTATGACATCAGCTGCCAGTTTTAAAAAGCAGGGATCAAGAAGATCAGGACCTGCAGGCTTTCTCTGATCTAAGGATTTCAGGGCTTTATGTACCTCCTGCACCGAGAATGACAAAAAGCTAAAAGTTTGACCAGCTCTCACTGGTTCATCCACACAGGGATGTACAGAGAAAGAGGATACTGAATCAAACAGCCTACCAGATGATACAAAGTGCTCATTGAAACAATTCAGCATTTCAGTTTTGTCATATACAGCAACAGAGTCCTTCAATACACATGACGGTAATTCATTAACACTTCTTTCACCTAATAGCCTCCCAAAACTTTCTACGGTCATTCAGGTTATTAGTGGTAACATACATAAAATATTCAGACTTGGCCTTCCTGAGAAGAAAAGAACACTTCGCAGCTGCCTAAAAATAAGCCAATCAGCATCAGAACATGATTTCCTTGCTTTAGCCCAGGCTAGATTACATTTGTGAATAATACAAGACAGCTCAGAAGAAAACCATGGATTATCCCGCCCTTTAACCCTGAACCTGGGAATGGGGCATGTTTGTTTATTATTTGGAAAAAAAACATCTCGAAAGAACTTCCAGGCAGTTTCCACATCAGGAATAAGCTCCATCTTGCTCCAGTCAAAATAAAACAAATCATGAAAGAAAGCCTGCTCATTTAAACTCTTAAAATTTCTCTTACGAATAAAGCATGGGTTTATCTTAGGAACCTTAGTATTTCTAACAGCAACAACAGCACAATGGTCAGTTAAATCATTACAAAAACACCAACTGCAGAATATTATTTTGAAAATGTGTCAATATTAAATCAATCAGGGTAGATTTCTCTGGACATTTGAGATTTTGGTGGGTGGGTGTGTTAATCAACTGGGTAAGATTCATAGGATAAAAAAAAATTAAATCATCAGACACCGGCTTTAACCAGCACCAGTTGAGATCACCAATCAAGATAATTTCACTGTAAAGAAGTTGAGACATAACGTGCATCAGAGAAGAAAATGCATCACCGAGAGCAGAGGGGGGTCTATAACAACCAATCACAGTTATAGAGAGACTGGCTCTCATGAGGAGCGCCATAGGAATGGAAGACCCAAGAAACACGAGCAATGGGCATTAGATCGTTGGAAATTTGTCCTTTGGTCTGATGAGTCCAAATTGGAGATTTTTGGTTCCAACCGCCGTGTCATTGTGAGACGCGGTGTGGGTGAACGGATGATCTCTGCATGTGTATTTCCCACTGTAAAGCATGCAGGAGGAGGTGTTATGGTGTGGGGGTGCTTTTCTGGTGACACAGTCTGTGATTTATTTAGAATTCAAGGCATACTTAACCAGCATGGCTACCACAGCATTCTGCAGTGATATGCCATCCCATCTGGTTTGGGCTTAGTGGGACTATCATTTGTTTTTCAACAGGACAATGACCCAACACACCTCCAGACTGTGTGAGGGCTATTTGACCAAGAATGAGAGTGATGGAGTGCTGCATCAGATGACCTGGCCTCCACAATCCCCCGACCTAAACCAAATTGAGATGGTTTGGGATGAGTCGGACCACAGAGTGAAGGAAAAGCAGCCAACAAGTGCTCAGCATATGTGGGAACTCCTTCAAGACTGTTGGAGCATTCCAGGTGTAGCTGTTTGAGAGAATGCCAAGAGTGTGCAAAGGCAAAGAGAGGCTATTTGTAGAATCTCAAATTTAAAATATATTTTGATTCTATTTTGATTTGGTTAATACATGATTCCATATGTGTTATTTCATAGTTTTGATGTCTTCACTAGTAAAAATGAAGAAAAACCATTGAATGAGTAGGTGTTCGAAAACTTTTGACCAGTAGTGTACATCCATGTGAATGTGTGGAGGGGACCTAGCAATCTATCTTCTGTCTGCTAGTGTAGAGGTAGTTCTTCACAGAAACTGCTTAACAAGGACACTTGTGAATTCAAGCTCTTTCTCTCTCTCTTACTGTATGCTTTGAAAGTGTCTAAATACACTAGCTCTGTCTGTAATAGAATGGCTATAGAAATAAGAGGAGGGACAGGCCTGAACACAAAACATATCTGTAGATTCTGTCTGACTCATTCTTGATCTTAAGACACAAAGAACGGACCACTATTCATTTTAGAGATGAGAGATATTTGAGGGGTGCAAAATGAAAAAACTGATTCTCAAATTGAAAGATAAACAGTAGAGAAAGTGATGCTGATGGCTATTCTTCCGGGCTGTATTAGAGGAAAGAGGAATAGGCATCGCAGGATGTGTTTGAATAATGCATTCCATCTTGTTGTGGGACACATTTCATTAAGCCTAGCAGATGGGGCCGACGCTCCATGCGTCCACTCATCTATCATAGGAAATTCATCAGGCCTATCCTCTTCCTGCTCAGACAGCATGTATGTGATAGGACCCTGTCCATCTGATCAGATAACTGACTGCCCACACTTATTCATTTCTCTTTCCATCTTCCTTTACTTTCTCTCCTCCCCAATCCCTGTCCTCCTCCCTCCATTGCTCTTTCCTCCCCACGCCTTCTCTGACTGACCCTAATGACCGCTGCATATAATCCTGATTCCCGACCCTGCTGCCTGCTCTCTCTCTCTCTCGCTCTCTCTCTCTCTCTCTCTCTCTCTCTCTCTCTCTCTCTCTCTCTGTGTGGAGGGCACATTCACTCTGCAACTTGCTAACACTACTGTAATTGGTATGGGAATGACTTCTGAGGGAGGAAAGCAGCCAATTAAAGCCTTTAACATGAGCGTTGGGGTCATGGGCAACAGTGTAGACAGGGGCCATGCTGATTTGAGAAGAGGTCAAGATGGATAAAGAACATCTGTATGTCTGACATTGTGTTAAAGCTCTCCCACAGCTAGCCTTGGGTTGATGTGTGTGGGCTTCACTGGGTATGATGGCTAGGGCATCGGGTAATTGGTATTTGGAAAGTGGAGGTCAAAGCATTAAATGCTTGACCTATGGAGTGCTTGTTGATGCATAGTTGATAATCAACCCTCAGTATCGAAGCTCATCATATACAATAATGAATGGAGGTTGAGATTACCAGATAATGACTTGATCTATTTATAATCTATTTATTTGTGGTTTTCAACATGAACATGTTCAGAGTTGGATGCACTCACTGAACAATCATTTTGCTTATGAGTGATTCCTCACAAAACCCAGACAATTTCGAAATGTAATCATAGAGTAGTCCTTTGGAGGAAGGATTGTTGACATATATATCTAAAAGCATAATTGAGAAATAATTTAACAAAGTTGGAATATAAATGACATTTTATCCAGGCCTAGTTTATGACTTTAGTGTTTTAATCTGTATGTGCTACAAAGCAAATATTGCTTGCTCTGTAATATGAGTAGCATTTTGTTTTCAATGACTTTGTTTTACCTTAATTTGTGAATAATGAAAAATCAAAACATGTTCCAGAGTGGATTCGCTGCTACTTTTAGAGTTATGAACCAATTTGTAAGCATTACCAACAGAGTGAATGTGAAAATGGATTCAAAATGGTGCCCTCGGCTGGTGATTTGCAGGGTGTGCAATGATACAAGTAAAAGGAGAGCTGTGATTGGTTACGTAGCTGTCTATGCCAATTTCTCTGTATAAAATAATGTTCAACAATATATTTAAAAAAATGTGCAAAAAAAACGTTATATTTTAACATGCATGTTTATATTTTTCAATATTAAATTAATTAAAATGTAAAAAAAGATTGAAATCAAAATACTACTCATATTACAGAGCAAGTGGTAAAGCTTCATATGACACCAATGTTTGCTTTGCAGCACCTACAGACAAAACACTAGAGTCTTAAAGGAGGCCTGATACAAATGTCAAATATATGTTAAGAATCCTTCCTCCAAAGGATTATTCTATGTAATACATCTTGTGAAAATCCCTGAAATCATGGTATTTTTATGTCTGGGTTTCGTGAGGAATCACTCTGATTTTGTCCATTTATTGTGTCCTTGTTGTTGATCAGGGGAAAACCTCTCCAAGGTATTGAAGCCAAAGTGATCCATCCGAAGGGGATTTTCAAAGAGCTCGCTACATATCCCAATCCTAAAAGGAAACAATGGCTCTGACGGCTATTCACAAACTGAAAAGAGCAGAGTCCTACGGGAGCTAACGGCAGGTCATCCCACCCTCTCCACAGGCACTCGATGCAGACAGATCTACAGTAAGTAAAGAAAGAAGCTGGGTGGATGAGAGTTAAATCAACAAAAGGTAGGGGTAAAAACACAAGAATGAAAAATATACTATATTTCAAAGAAATGAAAAGGGTTTGGAGGGAACCGGGAGAGGTGAGGAGAGATGACATATAAGGGGAAAATAAAATTGGAAAATTGCAAGTAAATCCCTGGCTCAGCTTCAGAGAGGGGTGAAGGTTGAGGTGTGTGTGACAACTGGTGTATACAGTACATATACGTGTGTGTGTGTGTGTGTGTGTGTGTGTGTGTGTGTGTGTGTGTGTGTGTGTGTGTGGAGAAATCAGAGGATCGTCTCTGTAATGGTTGGAATGGAATGAATGGAAAAGTATCAAACACATCAACCAAATGTAAACAACACAATGTTGCTTTCATTCCATTCCAGCCATAACAATGATCCCCCCCCCCTCCGGTTTAAAGTGACGCCAGACTCCACTGATGTGCACGTGCATAAACGTGCAAATGTGAAGCAAGCTGGTCAAAATGTTCCAACGAACACCCTGCTGTATTAATCAGTTCAGGGCAAGGAAATTGAGTCATAACTCTCAATTCCAATGAGGCGTGGCTGGATCATGATGTACACAGTGTCTACCCTCACCGCATTCCCAAGGCTTCTTATCACTCCATGACCTGACCTGGCTTTCTGGCCTCACACCTCCAGGTCAACAAAAATCACTGCTGTGTTTGAGCAGGATAACCTTGTCCCTCTTTATCAGTGTGTAATCTCTCACCGTCTGTTCTTTTATATTCCTCGTGAGTGGCAGATGTGAGCTCATCTCAGACAGGGCTGATACAGTCTCTGATTCCATCTGGCTCAAAAACCTCTCTCTCTCCTCGTGAGCTGCTGCTGCTGTTTCATAAGCATCAAAAGTGCTAGAAGGGGTATTAGTGGGAGCAATATGTGTGAGAGTCGTACCAGTAAATACTAATGGTAGTATTTATTTACAGATGAGTTTAGCTATGATGGTCCAGATGTTGATAATACAACTCACTCCTATCTGTCTTGCACGGCTCTCTATCTATCACTCCCGCCTCTTCCTCTATATCTATAATTTACTTTCTCTCTCTCTATCTATATATATATCTCTCTATTCCTCCTTCCATCATATGGTTGAGGGGGTGCAGCTTTCTAAGACAGTAGTGCTCTTGGAGAGAGGATAACCAAATCCCCGCCAACTAAATGACAAGGGGAAGGGTACATGGTGTACTTTAGACGCTGCAGCGATACCAGGGACACGTGGGTATCCTTGTATGCTAAATCCCCCCTTTACCCCTGTCTGGGTGTTAACGCTCTGCGCCATATCGCTCCCAATCTGTAGTCCTGGCTCTCCTGAAAACCCCATTATGGGAGCTAATCCCCAGCAGTGCTCCCTCCATGCTCGCTGCTACTCCCCGCTCAGGGAGACCCAGGCTGGGCTAAATAATTCAGGCACCGCTGGGCCCGTGCTACAGCCTGCCCAAAGCTAGGACCCTGCATCAAAATTAATTGGTGTGTTTTTTCTCTATCTCCTCTTATCCTCCTGCCTTTATCCTATGCGGTAAAGTATGGCTTACGCCATTGTCAGGCTTTTGAATTGTTTTTGCAGTGGAGAAGCAGCAGGGAGCCACATATGACACCACAAGCTAAGCATATGTGTCGACGTGGAGAACAAGAGAGAACACTTCAGATATGTTTGATTCTGAAGACTACACTGAATGAGTAGCTTTACTACTACCAGTAATGATTTTTTGTTGGGCTCTCATAAAAGTGCTGTACTTTTCTACAAAGTGAGAGAAAACACGGAAAGGAGAGAGAGAGAAAGGAGAGAGTGCTGGTCCCTTTGGGGGCCGTCCCAGACTGACTCATTTCTGCCAGATCTATCTAAATGGATCTGGTCTCTGTGAAAAAGCCTCGGTCTGATGAGAGATGGGAGGCACAAAGAGGATAAGAAAGAAACCATAAATACAGAGAATAGTTATTGAGGCTGCTGAAAACTAGGCTGGCTGAGAGGATCTGACCCGACTGACCCGACTGAAATGCAAAGGTGTCGTCAGAGTCAGTGCTGCGGCAGATGAGAACATAATTACTGGTACTGACACAAACTGCTGGACTCGGCTTTAACTAGGCCTATCTGTCAACATGGCTTATTGTAGATACTGTAGCTATCCTGTTTAGCAACATGGGTGCTATATCACAGTTGGTACAGTATGTGAGCTCAGGTATAATTGCCTTGCTGTTAGAGATAATATTACGACCTAAGAAACCATCTACAATAGCAGGTACACTTCTCTGGCAACATGCTGTATTGAGAATCATTTTAAGCTAGTATTTCTCTATTTCTTTGTTCTTTAAAATAGCACTATGATTAAAGGGAAAAGTTATTCAGGTCTGAGTGCAAAGTTATGAGGTCACGTCTCGGCCACTCATCACACACATAGAACCAGAGAAGAGTACAGGTACACAACAATAATGTCTCATTAAAGAAATGGCTCATAATGGCTTATTAGAAACATAGTTAGTGGTTGACCCAGTGTGGAGAGTGCAATGTGAAGAAGAAAACGAGGGATATAAAATACCTGATCTGTTTCTCTGATGTAAAGAGAAACAGAAACTCATTCTTAATAACAAATATTTAGAGTAAATATTGAGTTTCTGAAGTAGTCATCAAATATTGATATATGCAAATACCAGCAGAGGAATACAGGGGGGTATGGACCGCTTCTGGCAAGGTTATTGCTAAGGGAATGAGTCATTCTGAGAACATGAATGGTCTGAAAAAGCTCTCTAACCACCAGAACCATGGTATGTACTGTGAATGAGACCGACTGATGCACATTCCCACCAAAGCCGTTAGAGGCTGGCCACCCTGTGTAAACATGAATGTAGGACTTCTCCTCACCTATTACTAATTATATTCTCTCTCCTCTAGGATTTCCACCAGGCACCTATTGAGCTGTCTGACAGATCTGCTCAGGCCTGGCCTCCAAGGCTGTGGAGATCAGATGCTGTACAATGCTCCCATAGCATCTGCTTTGAAAACAACACATTATTGCAAAGCCTCATAAATTATGTTGTTTGCTAGCGTAAGTCCAAGCCAGAAGCAACTACTAGCATCTTCTCTGGCTTACATAGAGCTGTATTGACGAGAGAGAGCTAGTGACTCAATTGCCTCAGAGCTATGGTTCCAACAAGTGAGGACCACTAGAATTGGATAGGGACCGATCTCAAACCGTCTCCAGATCCATAAATGAATGATGAATGGCATACAAGTATCAATACCAGTTTTTTTTACTAGATTAGGGCCACACAGAATGAGAGGTTGGAGTGAGTAGCAGATGTGGCAAGGTCTTTGGGCATTGTGAGTATTGTCTCCTCTTAGACCCCCCTTTAAAGCCTCCTCAGGGGGCCCTTAATGGAACAACAGCTGTGCCGGCGCTATTTCTCATTTAGTTCACTTAGAGGCTGCCTCCTTATCAGCGGCTCAGAACAACAACACAAGGTTGCCCTTCCTGCGCTCCTCTCTTTCTCTAAAGCTCCTCTAACGTGATTGTAAACTTTTTAAATTACATTGTGCTTCTGGAGAGTTGCAACATTGAATTTGATAAAACCCTCTAGAAACCAAATGCAGCGTTTTCTCTGAGGCAGCTCCCTGATCACCCCAAACCAACAGCACACACGCACACACACACACACACACACCACACAAAGGAATGCATGCGCACACAGCAGCACACACACAAATGTACAGAATGGTTAGCTGGAGGAGAATGGGGGAGGGTCATGCTTTTTCAATTTCAGACAAGGGGAAGGTTTAGTATTTTTTGTATCTAGTCCAGGGGAAGGTCATGTAATTTGTAATTGATGAAATTTCAATATTTCTCAGTTTTAGAATTGGTAACTTATTATGCTATGCATCGATGTGTGCCCAATGCTGCCCCTTGTCTCTGATTCTCCTCTGGGCCTGCAATATCAAGTGCACCTATAGGCTATTTATTGTGGTCTCAATCAAATTATCCATAGCCTATAAGCTATAGGCTATGAAGTGCATGATCAGAAAACCACAGAGCAAAGTTATATTTCTAAGATAGCTGCTGGAATGGTGTAAATATAACTAGTCTGCATTATTCCAACCCTGAGCCCCAGCCTGCTCTGCTCTTACTGATCAACAACCTTTGTGTGCTGCCTATCCAATGCTGTGCTGTGTAGGCCTACAATGACAGTTCAAGAGGAGAGACAGTACGGAATAAAAAAAAATTATGAAATGTATGCAATGTAAGTCGCTCTGGATAAGAGCGTCTGCTAAATGACTAAAAATGTTTAAAAAAAATGTAAATAATTAATTTGTTTTTAGGCCTATTCCCAAAAATGAAATAGCTTGTGCGCGGACTAGCCTATAGCCTATGTTCTGTTACATTTTAAAAGGAGAGCGCGAAGTTGAGAAGGAAGGACCAGAGGTCAAATTTGATAGCTTGTGAATACTACAATGGATTTTATTAAAAACAATGTGCTTTTTACCCATGATGTATTTATCAGAGTTATTGACCTCACAACACACCAGATTCGAGTAACTCACAATGTGGTGCTGAAACTTGAAGCAGCAGCCGTGGCACCATCTGTAACGGCAGTCATATAGAGGGGACCAAGGCACGGCGTGTTGAGTACTCATGATTATTATTTAATGAGAAAATGAAACACTTTACAAAGGAACAAAAACGACAGCAAACAGTTCCGTCAGGCAACAACCACAAAACACCTACCCACAAAACACCATAGAAAACCCCCAACTTAAATATGATCTCCAATTAGAGACAACACGAACCAGCTGCCTCTAATTGGAGATCATCCCAAAACTCAACATAGAAATAGAAAAACAAGAACTAAACATAGAAACAACAAACATAGACTGCCCACCCATATCACACCCTGACCTAACTACACAGAGAAAAAACAGCTCTCATAGATCAGAGCGTGACAGTACCCCCCCAGGGGGTGCTACGCCCCAAAGGTGTGGACTCCCGGCCGCAAACCTGAGGGAGGGTCCGGGTGGGCATCTGTACTTGGCGGCGGCTCTGGTTCGGGGCGTAGCACCCCCACCGCCCGCTGATCCCACCGCTTCTGTATGTCCGGAGGAACCAGACCGTGGATCATCGCCGGAAGCTTTGTACCGCCAACCGCCGCTGAAGACTCCGGGATGCAGACCGCCTGAGGCTCCGGACTGGGAAGCGTCATTATAGGTTCTGGACTAGGGACCGTTGCTGCAGGCTCCATGCCATGGATCATCTCTACAGGTTCCGCACCATGGATCATCACTGGAGGCTTCGTACCATGGATCATCTCTACAGGCACCAGGCCATGGATCATTCCTACAGGCTTCTTGCCATTGATTATCCCTACAGGCTCCGGACCATGGATAATCCCTACAGGCTTCTTGCCATGGATTATCTCTACAGGCTCTGGGCCATGGATCATCTCTACAGGCTTCGGACCATATATTATCACTGGAGGCTTTTCTCGTGGAGCTGGAACAGGTCTCACCGGACTGGAGAGACGCACTGAGGACCGGGTGCACAGAGCAGAGCAGGCACCGGACGTACTGGGCTATGGAAATAAGAGCAGGCACCGGACGTACTGGAAATAAGATAAAATGAACACGTAGGCTAATACGATGCAAATACAATGATATTCATGCAATGCCTTTACTATAAATGAAATCTTTCCACCCCTACTCTTGTTCACGGTGGTCTGTGAACTCACAACCTTCTGGCCCGCAGTCATGTGCCTATCAAATTCCTGTGTTGCCATGCAATGCATACATGACAAAGAACAGTTTCCAAAACTCTGGTCTGTCCAAGAAGCGAGGGTAAATGGTAGGCATGTTCTCTGCTATCTACTTTATGTTTTAATTATTATTTTGGTTATAGGAGAGGGTCGCTTTTTTCAAGGGTTCAGGGAGTGTTTAGGTAAAATATATTTTGCTGAAGGGAGGTCCATCCATTTTCATTTAAGAGGTCAGATTTTCTCCATGTAACCCTTAATATAAATCCACTATTCCCCGGTAAGACGTCATTGTAAATACAAATTTGTTCTTAACTGACTTGCCTAGTTAAATAAAGGTTAAATTGAAGAAATGTAAAAAAAAATAACATTCACTCCCTAAGCATACCCACACAAACCCAAGAGGACACTCTAATACAATTAGCTGCAAAGCAATTATTCAAGCACTGAGTTTAGGTTTGATGATGTGTCAAAATGCTTGTCAATGCTTTTTCCCCTCTCTCATTCCCCAGGTTGCAGCAGTGATCATCCAGCATTCTGTTCATCGACATCAAGGGGGATTTCAGTAAACATCACACATTGCAGACCTCCTAGTCTCCTAAATCCTTATACTTTTAGCTGCAGCAGATGGTCCGGTGGAGAAGAGGTCAAAAATGTCCTCAGTGAATATGATGACACAGCAGATTTATTACAGGAAGCATTCTAACAACTATATTGGCTATGAAGTGTTCCATTCACAATTAGGATGCAAGTCTGCATGACTAAGAGGTGGATAGAAGAGAAGACGAGAAATATACTGAACAAAAATATAAACGCAGCATGCAAGAATGTCTGAGATTTTACTGAGTTACAGTTCATATATGTGTTACGTTCGTCAATGGAAGGATCGGACCAAAGTGCAGCGTGGTAGGCGAACATTTTACTTTTATTTAAAAATGAACACCGACAAAACAACAAAATACAAAACGAACGTAAAGTTCTGCAGGCTACACAGCAACTATACAAAAACAAGATCCCACAAACTAAAGGTGGAAAAAAGGCTGCCAAAGTATGATCCCCAATCAGAGAGAACGATAGACAGCTGCCTCTGATTGGGAACCATACCCGACCAACAAAGAAATAGAAAACATAGATTGTCGACCCTAGGCACACCCTGACCTAACCAAATAGAGAATAAAAGGGATCTCTAAGGTCAGGGCGTGACAATAAGGAAATCAGTCAATTGAAATAAATTAATTAGACCCTAATCGATGGATTTCACATGACTGGGTAGGGGTGTACCCATAGGCCCACACACTTGGCAGCCAGGCCCACCCACAGGCGAGCCAGGCCCAGCCATTCAGAATTAGTTTTTCCCCACAAAATGGCTTTATTACAGACAGAAATACTCCTCAGTACCCTCCCCCCACCCCTCCTCAGATGATCCCGCAGGTGAAGAAGCCGGATGTGGATGTCCTGAGCTGGCGTGGTTACACGTGATCTGCGGCTGTGAGGCCAGTTGGACATACTGCCAGATTCTCTAAAATTACTTTGGAGGCAGCTTATTGTAGAGAAATTAACATTAAATTCTCTGGCAACAGCTCTGGTGGACATTACTGCAGTCAGTATGCCAATTGTACGGTCCCTCAACACTTGAGACATCTGTGGCGTTGTGTGACAAAAATGCACATTTTAAAGTGTAATGTTCCTGCTGTTTAAACTGCTTTTTGACTTGTCAGGTGGATGGATTATCTTGGCAAAGGAGAAATGCTCACTAAAAGTGATGTAAACAAATGTGTAAACAAACATTTGAGAGAAATAAGCTTGGAAAACATATTGGATTTTTTATTTCAGCTCATGAAACATGGGACCAACACTTTACATGTTGCGTTTATATTTTTGTTCAGTGTAGATAGTGCCATTTGAAACCAGGACAGTGTAGATAGTGGTGCATGAAACGAGGACAGTGTAGATAGTGGAATTTGAAACCAGGACAGTGTAGATAGTGGAGTTTGAAACCAGGACAGTGTAGATATTGGAGTTTGAAACCAGGACAGTGCAGATCAGGACTGGGAATATATATTTGCCATCACGGGCCAGAATCATATTACAGGATTATACATCATGTGTATGATTGTGTTGACAGATATATCTACTGTAATTCATGTCCAGAAATGCTAATTATTTTATTTTTTAACATGCACAGAAATAAACCACATCCATGTTCTCCTTTTGGTAGTTATTTTCATTATTAAACATGCAATGAACTACACAGAGAGAAAAAATACTGTGCAATCAGCAACACAGACAGAACTCTTGTCAACGGGTATGCACAAAAACACAACAAAGAGAGAGAGCTCAACATTACATGACTAGAGCAGCGAAGTCAGGTTTTGTTTCTGACGTCGCTATGCGCAGGATTGCTGAGAGGTGAGAGTTAGTAAGAAATTATATGTGCCTTGACTTGTTATATTTCATCAATGAACATGTCTGTTCACATACATAGGTTGGCCCAAACAGTACAAACATCTTCTGAGCATGACTTCTAATCTTTCAAAAGTTTTGTTAATTGAGAGATGCATAGAACCTCGTCCGTGACATTGTTTTAAATAGTTATCCAATCACTGCATCAGACTGAAGATCGATATGCTCATGTTGCAGGTCAGTGGGAGCGTTATCCACATTGAAGGAGAGGAAACTATAGTTTTAGCAAGTCTACTTTGTGCATGACACAAGTCATTTTTCCAACAACTGTTTACAGACAGATTATTTCACTTATAATTCACTGTATCACAATTCCAGTGGGTCAGAAGTTTACATACACTAAGTTGACTGTGCCTTTAAACAGCTTGGAAAATTCCCCAAAACTATGTCATGGCTTTAGAAACTTCCGAAAGGCTAAATTACATCATTTGAGTCAATTGGAGGTGTACCTGTGGATGTATTTCAATGCCTACCTTCAAACTCAGTGCCTCTTTGCTTGACATAATTGGAAATTGAAAAGAAATCAGCCACAGAAAAAAAAGACTAAAAAGAAAAAAAGACCTCAGAAAAAAACAAATTGTAGACCTCCTCAAGTCTGGTTCATTCTTGGGAGCAATTTCCAAATGCCTGAAGGTACCACGTTCATCTGTACAAACAATAGTACGCAAGTATAAACACCATGGGACCACGCAGCCGTCATACCCCTCAGGAAGGAGACGCGTTCTGTCTCCTAGAGATTAACGTACTTTGGTACGTTAAAGTGCAAATCAATCCCAGAACAACAGCAAAAGACCTTGTGAAAATGCTGGAGGAAACACATACACAATTATCTATATCCACAGTAAAACGAGTCCTATATCGACATAACCTGAAAGGCCGCTCAGCAAGGAAGAAGCCACTGCTCCAAAACCGCCATCAAAAAGCCAGACTACAGTTTGCAACTGCACATGGGGACAAAGATCGTACTTTTTTGGAGAAATATCCTCTGGTCTGATGAAACAAAAATAGAACTGTTTGGCCATAATGACCATTGTTATGTTTGGAGGAAAAAGGGGGAGGCTTGCAAGCTGAAAAACACCATCCCCACCGTGAAGGACGGGGGTGGCAGCATCATGTTGTGGGGGTGCTTTGCTGCAGGAGGGACTGGGGCACTTCACAAGAATGATGGCATCATGAGGAAGTAAAATTATGTGGAATTATTGAAGCAACATCTCAAGACATCAGTCAGGAAGTTAAAGCTTGGTTGCAAATGGGTCTTCAAAATGGACAATGACCCCAAGCATACAGTGAGGGAAAAAAGTATTTGATCCCCTGCTGATTTTGTATGTTTGCCCACTGACAAAGACAAAATGATCAGTCTATAATTTTAATGGTAGGTTTATTTGAACAGTGAGAGACAGAATAACAACAAGAAAAATCCAGAAAAACACATGTCAAACATGTTATAAATTGATTGGCATTTTATTGAGGGAAATAAGTATTTGACCCCCTCTCAATCAGAAAGATTTCTGGCTCCCAGGTGTCTTTTATACAGGTAACGAGCTGAGATTAGGAGCACACTCTTAAAGGGAGGGCTCCTAATCTCAGTTTGTTACCTGTATAAAAGACACCTGTCCACAGAAGCAATCAATCAATCAGATTCCAAACTCTCCACCATGGCCAAGACCAAAGAACTCTCCAAGGATGTCAGGGACAAGATTGTAGACCTACACAAGGCTGGAATGGGCTACATGACCATCGCCATGCAGCTTGGTGAGAAGGTGACAACAGTTGGTGTGATTATTCGCAAATTGAAGAAACACAAAATAACTGTCAATCTCCCTCGGCCTGGGGCTCCATGCAAGATCTCACCTCGTGGAGTTGCAATGATCATGAGAATGGTGAGGAATCAGCCCAGAACTACACGGGAGGATCTTGTCAATGATCTCAAGGCAGCTGGGACCATAGTCACCAAGAAAACAATTGGTAACACACTACGCCGTGAAGGACTGAAATCCTGCAGTGCCCGCAAGTTCCCCCTGCTCAAGAAAGCACATATACATGCCCGTCTGAAGTTTGCCAATGAACATCTGAATGATTCAGAGGACAACTGGGTGAAAGTGTTGTGGTCAGATGAGACCAAAATAGAGCTCTTTGGCATCAACTCAACTCGCCGTGTTTGGAGAAGGAGGAATGCTGCCTATGAACCCAAGAACACCATCCCCACCGTCAAGCATGGAGGTGAAAACATTATGCTTTGAGGGTGTTTTTCTGCTAAAGGGACAGGACAACTTCACAGCATCAAAGGGACGATGGACGGGGCCATGTACCGTCAAATCTTGGGCATTGAATATGGTTCGTGGATGGGTATTCCAGCATGACAATGACCCAAAACACACGGCCAAGGCAACAAAGGAGTGGCTCAAGAAGAAGCACATTAAGGTCCTGGAGTGGCCTAGCCAGTCTCTAGACCTTAATCCCATAGAAAATCTGTGGAGGGAGCTGAAGGTTCGAGTTGCCAAACATCAGCCTCGAAACCTTAATGACTTGGAGAAGATCTGCAAAGAGGAGTGGGACAAAATCCCTCCTGAGATGTGTGCAAACCTGGTGGCCAACTACAAGAAACGTCTGACCTCTGTGATTGCCAACAAGGGTTTTGCCACCAAGTACTAAGTCATGTTTTGCAGAGGGGTCAAATACTTATTTCCCTCATTAAAATGCAAATCAATTTATAACATTTTTGACATGCGTTTTTCTGGAAAAAAAAAATTCTGTCTCTCACTGTTCAAATAAACCTACCATTAAAATTATAGACTGATAATTTCTTTGTCAGTGGGCAAACGTATAAAATCAGCAGGGGATCAAATACTTTTTTCCCTCACTGTACTTCCAAAGTGGTGGCAAAATGGCTTTAAGGACAACAAAGTCAAGGTATTGGAGTGGCCATCACAAAGCCCTGACCTCAATCCTATAGAAAATGTGTGGGCAGAACTGAAAAAGCGTGTGCGAGCAAGGAGGCCTACAAACATGACTCAGTTACACCAGCTATGTCAGGAGGAATGGGCCAAAATTCACCCAACTTATTGTGGGAAGCTTGTGGAAGGCTACCCGAAACGTTTGACCCAAGTTAAACAATTTAAAGGCAGTGCTACCAAATACTAATTGAGTGTATGTAAACTTCTGACCCACTGGGAATATGATGAAAGAAAGAAAAGCTGAAATAAATCATTCTCTCTACTATTATTCTGACATTTCACATTCTTAAAATAAAGTGGTGATCCTAACTGACCTAAGACAGGGAATTTTTACTAGGATTAAATGTCAGGAATTGTGAAAAAATTAGTTTAAATTATTTGGCTAAGTTTTATGTAAACTTCCGACTTAAACTATATACGTACCTTCAACATAAATGTCCCACAAGCAGTGGGAGTGAAATCAATACACAAAGGCAAGTATTCATTGGCTTTTAATTTGAATAACAAATACATTTTTCAAAACTTTACTTACGCAAATTCTTTATGTGATCTGAGCATGATTCCATGGGCCATGCATATGGCCCCCGGGCTAGCCTTTGACCAGGCCTGGTGTAGATAGTGGAGTTTGAAACCAGGACAGCTATTTTGGAAACAGAAATAGAAAGACGGAGGAACGTGGGTGGGAAAGTATAGATAAGGAGGATATTATCTGAATAGGGAGACAGAGATATAAAATGGGGGGAAGACTGAATAGAGATTTAATTTGATTTATTAGGATCCCCATTAGCCAACGCCAATGGCGACAGCTAGTCCTACTGGGGTCCTACAAAGAGACAGCGAGAGACTGAGGAAGCAGGTTGAATGGTAGACTACAGTACATGACTAGAGTTTAAACCTCCCACACATGGCATTTCTCTCTGACTGTGGAGCATCTCAGTCCTGCCCCGAGAGCAGGTTATCCAAATTTCAGAGACCATTCCCCTGACTACATGACCGTTGCCAAGTCTTTATTGCAGGAAAGTGCGCTTTTGGATGGAAAGTCTTTCATGATTTTATCCAGCTCCCCCTGAGTACAGCCCTCAATGACCAGTCGAGTTCTGGTCACCCAGGAGATAAGCAGGAACTGCCATTAAAAATTACTTTTCCCTTCTTCTTAGACAGTCACTACCCACTGCATTTTTTTATTTATTTCTTTCTCTCTTTCTTTCCTTTTCTTTCTTTCTTTCATTCATTTTTCAGGCTGAAAGTTTTACTACCTTCTCTGAACATTTTAAATAAGCATTGACTTGACACTTGAGGTGCACATCAACATTTATACTCATTAGTAGGATAAAAAGTTCTGAAAGAGGTTAGTAGCTTGAAAGCATGAAAGTGAAATTACAGCGAAAAATTAAACATGGAAAGTAGCCTCAATGTATTATTCGTGGTTAATTACATTTCCCTCCAAAGGGGACAACCAAAAAGCTATATGTTCAGATTGCCATATTAGCTACCTTCAGCAAGTCAAAACATAAACGGCAGATACTTTGCAGCAGGTGGATGTCAGCACCCAACCACTCACCTAACTAACCCTGAAGAGACAGCAGGCCAGCAAAGATTACAGCAGCAGAATAGCACTGGGCTCTCCTATCAGTGACCACAGAGAGACTGGGGCTCTGGTGCTTGATTGGCATGTCTGCAGTCCTATCTCTCCGTCTGTCCCACCCCCTCCCCATCTTTTCACCCTTCGCCCCTCTCCCCATTTCTCATCCCATTAATGCCTGAATTATTCAAAGCAGAATAAATTGATTTCTTGATAGCTGATAGTCTCAAATCAAAACCATATCTCAGGCCCGTCCATTTGTTAGGCAATTTTTGACAATCAAATATTCATAGAGGAATAAACGTTAGGAGATCATTTGGCTTCTGGAGAGATAAAGTAGACACATTGGAATTTCAAATGAGGAAAATCAAGAAATACACAATTAACTATGACAATATGCAGGTCCAGAGTAATGAAAAACTGAAAAGTTACTTTACATTTCATACTATTCATGATCCCTTTTATCTTCAGTTTTATGAATCACAAAAACACCAGACATTATGCTTTAAAGGGGCAATCTGCAGTTGCTACATCTATTTTTGGACTTCTAAATGTATGATATGTAGGAACCCAAAATGTTTGTAAACAAAGTAAATGTAAACAAACACTGTATAACCTCAAGACATGGTTAATAAGAGAAAATGAGCACGAGCAGGAGGGAGAGAAAGAAAGAGGAACGGAGCGTGAGATCAAACGGCAGCCAACCCCATCACAGGGAATGAAGGAGTAAGAATTAGTCAAGAGACTGTGGTTTTGATTTCCCAGAGTGTACTGCTAATGTACTAATGAACTCTCCCGGTCTTCAATGAGAGGCCAACGCTGATTGATTCACCCAGGATATAGAGGGAAAAACACCAGAGATATTAATCATGCTGATAACATCAGTACTCAAATCAAGAGAACCTTTGTGCAATTATATGAAATTGCTGTTTGCGTTTCACATCTTTCCCTCCTCGCTGTGCATGACGTCGAAACATTGTGTCTGAAATTAGAGCAGTATTCCAGTCATGCTCAATTCAAAGACCTACTGTAAACCAGTGGTGTAAAGTACTTAAGTAGTAACACTTTTCCAAGTAGTACTACTTAAGTCGTTTTTTGGGGTATTTGTACTTTACTATTGATATTTTCGACTACTTTTACTTTTACTTCACTACATTCCTAATGAAAATAATGTACTTTTTACTCCATCCATTTATTGTGACACCCAAAAGTACTCGTTACATTGTGAATGCTTAGCAGGACAGGAAAATGGTGCAATTCACGCACTTATCAAGAGAACATCCCTGGTCACCCCTACTGCCTCTGATCTAGTGGACTCATTAAAGACAAATGCATTGTTTGTAAATTATGTCTGAGTGTTGGAGAGTGCCCCAGGCTATCTGAATTATTTAAAAAAAATTCGTTGTGCTGTTTAGTTTGCTTAATATAAGCAATTTGAAATTTTTTATACTTTACTTTTGATAAAATTGTGCCGTTTGGTTTGCTTAATATAAGCAATTTGAAATTATTTACACTTTTACTTGTACTACTTAAGTATATTTAAAATGAAATACTTTTTGACTTTTACTCAAGTAGTATTTTACCGGGTGACTTTCACTTTTACTTGAGTCACTTTCTATTAAGGTATCTTTACTTTTACTCAAGTATGGTACTTTTTCCACCACTGGACCTAACTGGATGGCATTTAATTAACAGAGTCTTCTCTCCTGGGAACTGAATCCATGACATAAGGCCTTTAATAATGCAAAATCCATGAGATGGGACACTCCTGTAGGCTGTGCTCAGAGTTGTGAGACTAGAGTATGCAATAGCTATGGGTTCATAAGATGCATTAGAGGAAAAAGGTTACAGTGAGCAATAGTATTTTGGACTGTGATTTCACATGGTAACAAAGAGGATTCATCATATTGTAGCAACAGTTTCATACCGTATAGCTTGGGGGACTGTGTTTCATAACATGAAACCATTTTACCCCACCATATACTGTTCTATTAATGCACTGTAAAAACAGAATATGGGCTTTATATGATATGAATGCACAATACGTTGCAGATTGCATTTAGTGTTTCATTGCTGTGCTTTGTACCCAACTTTATGAAAGGAGCTGCATCATTCCCAGGATATAACTGCGTCATACCACAGTACAAATAACTGTTTCACTAAACAACACAAGAGCAATTGTTATTACTGTCTCGCAATTGTTTGGTTGGCATGGTATTGTAGCAAACGGGGAGCAGGGACGCGAACCCGAGTCCAAGGCCAGCGCTATGGTGTGGCAAAGCCGGGCAAGGCCACCCCAGATAGAATTTGTGCCACCCCAATCATAATATTACAATTTTTAAAAAAGGATCTGTCGCTGTGCACTTGAGCAAGCAACGTAACACTAATTGCTCCAGGGGCGCTTTACAATGGCAACCCTGGCCGTGACCCCACTCCTTGCAGGTGTCTCAGGGTGAGTTGGGATATGCAACAACAAAAACACTTTTCCAGGACAAATATAAGCACCCCCCCAAATAATAATAATATGAATAATTATTATTATTATTATTTAATGACCATGTAGCGCCAATGTAGCGCCTCCAGGCCTGCCAGTAGTGCAGACCAGGACCAAGGCTATATGCTGGTGTGCACTCATGATCTGAAGAGGCGGGGGAGGGTGAAATAATGTAATATTTAGTAGTTCAAATCCAAAAATGCATTCTGATTGGGCACCTAGCCATGCAATGTCATAAGGTACCATCTTCATTACCTTGTTTAGGAAGCTCATTGTGTCCTAGGGTGAGGTAAAATGTACAGTTTATTTTCTCACAGAGAGGGAAAAGGTTGTTCATTTTTGCAGACGACTACAGCTAGCTTCGTTAAGTTTTGGTAGTGGCGAACAGAGTAATTATAGCTAGTTGGCTAAGCTTTGATCAGCATGGATATCCGAAAATGGCTGGGCACTGACAAAAGCAAAACAACTGAGGACCACCATGTCGAAACTGATGCCTGGCACACGAGCAGCCTGCTAGCCTGATAACCAAGGTTCATATGCCTAGCAGCAAATGCAATGCCAGCCAATCCCCCACACCGCCTGCTGACATACAAGAGCACGAGGGTAACATCACAACTGCCAGGCTCCCGAGTGGCGCAGCATCTCAGTGCTAGAAATGTCACTACAGACCCTGGTTCAATTCCAGGCTGTATCACAACTGGCCGTGATTGGGAGTCCCATAGGGTGGTACACAATTGGCCCAGCGTTGTTAGGGTTTGGCCGGTGTAGGCCGTCATTGTAAATAAGAATTTGTTCTTAACTGACTTACCTAGTTAAATAAACCTGCACATCTGTTGCCACTAGCACCTGACGATGATAATGAGCCAACGCAGGTTTGTCTTGACACTTACCCAAGCTGCATTTTCAGTGGAAGAAAGCGGATCTTTTGTAGCGCCTGGTTCAGCGACAGAGAGTGGCTTGAATATTCCTGCAAGTCAGATGCAGCCTTCTGTCATCGTTTTAGCATCGTCTCCAATGCTAATTTAGACAGAGCTTTCACTCAAAATGGCTACTGAAATTGGAAACATGTCATTGACAACACTCAGGGCTGGGGAAGCAAGCCTCTTGTATAGAGCATTTGAAATGCATGATTTTATGGAAGACAAACACGAAGCACAATGGGAAAATAAATGTCTCACTCTTGTGAATACTGAGCAGCTAGGAAGATATCATCTTTATCTGTGGACATTTCTTGCAGTAAATGAGCTTACTTTGCGAGGGAGTTTGAATGCGATTGACTCGATGGAAGAAGGAAGCAGTGGACTTTTTCTGTCAATGTTGGAATACATGCTGAGAAAAGACAACGAACTTGCAAAAGCATTTAGCACAATTCCACGTAATGCCACACATACATCCCATGACATTCAGAACGAAGTCATAGATCTTATGGGTAAGATTTTCACAGAGGAAATTGTGAAGGAAAGTGGTATACACTGAAAGTAGATGGAACCAAAGACCCAACTGGATGAGAGAACATTTATATTGTCATTCTTTATCACTAACTAACCTTGTTATCGCTAACTAACAAACCACTATCGCTAACCAACCTTGTTATCTCAGCACTAACAAATGTTGGCCTCAGCACTGAAAATATTCCAAGTCAATGCTACGAGTGGGCTAGTGTTTCCCTGTGTCCAGGAAACACAGGGGTGTGCAGAAAATATTTCAAGATAACTTTAATTGCAAAGTGCCATTACCGACTGCATTTGGCTGTGGTGCACGCTATGTTGTATGAGGAGGCGGCATAGGACTTTTACAATATGTGTAACTCCCTGTACAATTTCTTTAGGAAACCCACGGTGGCTGCACAGTACACTGGGGAAAGACTTAAAAGACTTATTGATCAGAGATGGACTGGCCACCTCGCCATGGTGTCAGTTATTTTGAAATCAAGTGACCACATCACAGAGATGATCTGTGAAATCATATATACTTGCGCATATGGCACAGAAGTGAGACTTATGGTGAAGTGGCCAGACGGAAGCCACTCCTCAGAAAAAGGCACATGACAGCCCACTTGGAGTTTTCCAAAAGGCACCCAAAGGACTCTCAGATCATGAGAAACAAAATTCTCTGGTCTGATGAAACCAAGATTGAACTCTTTGGCCTGAATGCCAAGCGTCACATCTGGAGGAAACCTGGCACCATCCCTATGGTGAAACATGGTGGTGGCAGCATCATGCTGTGGGGATGTTTTCCAGCGGCAGGTACTGGAAGACTGGTCAGGATCGAGGGAAAGATGAACAGAGCAAAATACAGAGAGATCCTTGATGAAAACCTGCTCCAGAGTGCTCAGGACCTCAGACTGGGGCGAAGGTTCACTTTCCAACAGGACACCAACCCTAAGCACACAGCCAAGACATCGCAGGAGTGGCTTCAGGAAAGTATCTGAATGTCCTTGAGTGGTCCAGCCAGAGCCCAGACTTGAACCCGATCTAACATCTCTGGAGAGACCTGAAAATAGCTGTTCAGTGGCGCTCCCCATCCAACCTGACAGAGCTTGAGAGGATCTACAGAGAAGAATGGGAGAAAGTCCCCAAATAAAGGTGTGCCAAGCTTGTAGCATCATACCCAAGAAGACTCGAGACTGGTGGGGTCTGAATACTTATGTAAATGTTATATTTAAGTTTTTATTTTTAATACATTTGCAAAAAATTATAAAAACCTGTTTTTGCTTTGTCATTATGGGGTATTGTGTGTAGATTGATGAGGGGGAAAATCTATTTCATCACTTTTAGAATAAGGTTGTAATGTAACAAAATGTGGAAAAAGTGAAGGGGTCTGAATACTTTCTGAATGCACTGTAAGACCACAGGCTTATTGAAAGCTACGCCAGAGCCGAGCTTTAAGTTTATTGCTGACATGAATCAAGATCCTGGGGCTCCTCGACCCTCCTAACAAGTTATGTCAGTCAGAAGCTACTGATTTGCACACTGGTGTCAAACTTGCCCGCTGTATGTATGGGTGCTTGAAAACTGTGATATGTGACGAGAGGGAGTGTAAACAACAGTTTTTCAGCACTTTGGATGCCGTGCTGGGGGAAATGTCATCACAATTTAGCAAAGGAAATATTAAACTGGTGTTAGCTCGTACTGCCATGGATCGGAAGCGGAGTTTATTGTGGCTTGCACATTCTTGCAAAGTGAAATCGCAACCACAGCCAGCGACAACAAATGGAGCCCAGTCAGTGTTCTTCAAAGATATGGCAGGCCTTTGTCAGCAGTGCCAACTGTACTGTTGGCACTGAAGCATGAATTAACATTTGGGGCATCTACAGCAATGTGCAAAAATTCCTTTTCCACCCTGAAGAACGTATTCAGTGAACACAGAGAATCCTTGTACCATCTAAACCGCTGTGAAATATATTTTCTTTAACCAAAATATTGAATTTTCAGTTGTTTGAAGCTGGTGTACAAAACCGAAAGTAAAAGACTCAAAAACAAAACTTAACGAGAAGCCTAGAACAGATCTACTGCTTCTTAGACATGCTTTCTATGAGAATGAGATCTATAACATACATTTCTATGTGAATTTAGTCTATTTGCACAAAAAGTGACAAATTGCAGCTTTCATTTATTGGTTTTCCCTCATGTAAGACTGGTTGTTTGGCAGATTTTTTTATGTAATGTATAGTTACTAAAGGCCTTTCCTTTTTACTTCAATGCATGTTATATTTATCTGTGATTCTTAATGTCATTGCTTGTTTTTGCGGGTCGAATTTCTATTTATAGATATACTGCTTTGCGCTATTTTATGGATATAGGGATAATGACCAATGTAGCCTATTGGTTGTGCTCTAAGGTGAGGCCTGGCGCGGTGCTCCTATTGCCCTGGCTGTCCATTTTGGTGGTGCTGAAATTGGCAGCGCATCCTTTCATCACGCTGACTGGCAGTGCCTTCTGTCCATGGTCCTGAATCAAAATCAAATCAAATCAAATTGTATTTGTCACATGCGCCGAATACAGCAGGTGTAGGCCTTACAGTGAAATGCTTACTTACAAGCCCTTAACCAACAATGCAGTTTTAAGAAAAATACCCCCCAAAAAGTAACAAATAAAAGTAACAAATAATTAAAGAGCAGCAGTAAAATAACAATAGCGAGGCTATATAGAGGGGGGTACTGGTACAGAGTCAATGTGCGGGGGCACCAGTTAGTCAAGGTATTGAGGTAATATGTACATGTAGGTAAAGTTATTAAAGTGACTATGCATAGATAATAACAGAGTGTAGCAGCAGCATAAAAGAAAAGGGGGGGGGGGGGTCAATGCAAATAGTCTGTAGACATTTGATTAGATGTTCAGGAGTCTTATGGCTTGGGGGTAGAAGCTGTTTAGAAGCCTCTTGGACCTAGACTTGGCGCTCCGGTACCGCTTGCTGTGCGGTAGCTGAGAGAACAGTCTATGACTAGGGTGGCTGGAGTCTTTGACAATTTTTGGGCCTTCCTCTGACACCGGCTGGTATAGAGGTCCTGGATGGCAGGAAGCTTGGCCCCGGTGATGTACTGGCCCGTATGTACTACCCTCTGTAGTGCCTTGCGGTCGCAGGCACTACAGGGTGAGCAGTTGCCATATCAGGCAGTGATGCAACCCGTAAGGATGCTCTTGATGGTGCAGCTGTAGAACCTTTTGAGGATCTGATGACCCATGCCAAATCATTTCAGTCTCCTGAGTAAGAATAGGTTTTGTCGTGCCCTCTTCACGACTGTCTTGGTGTGCTTGGACCATGTTAGCTTGTTGGTGATGTGAATGCCAAGGAACTTGTAGCTCTCAACCTGCTCCACTACAGCCCCGTCGATGAGAATAGGGGCGTGCTCAGTCCTCCTTTTCCTGTAGTCCAGCGGTCCCCAAGCACCGGGCACATTTGCTACCGGGCGTCATGGAAAGGATGAATCATTTAAAAATAATAATTTTAATCAGTAAAATAAATGAATAATTATATATAACTATAGGCTATTTGTGCAGTAATTACATTGAAATTGGTGCAGTCTGTTCTGTTGGTCCTTTTCTCACCACTCTTTAGTAATGCGAGCGCCGCGAATTCATCACGGTCTGCGTGAGTTGTGTTGCCCGCCAACTTTGTACTAGCTAGCTATGTTAGCTGACATGAATGAAAACAAACAAACGTCGCTGGAGAGCTTCTTCAGAAGGGGTAAGGGAGATAAAAGGCCCAACAACGATGTCGATAATGCAGAGACAGCAGAGCCAGAGACTGCAAAGAAAAGAAAGCCTCATTCAATAGAAAATATTATGAATCCTACCTAAAATATGGCTTTACTCGCATGTTCCAAGCCCCCTGTGCGTAGTATGTGGAGATAGGCTATCTAACGAGGTAATGAAGCCCTCAAAACTGCTTCGGCACGTCAAATCCAAGCAACCTGCATTTAAAGACAAACATGTTGAATTCTTTGAGCGAAGAAAACCTGAACAAGAAGGACAGAAGCAAGTCTTGAAAGCCACCGCATTAACAAATGTGGTTGCACTGAGAGCGTCATACTTAGTGGCTAGCCATATTGCTAAGGCCAAGAAGCCTTTCACTATTGGCGAGGAGTTGATTCTACCTGCTACTAAGGACATTTGCCGTGAACTCTTAGGAGAGGCTGCAGCTAAAAAGATAGCACAGGTTCGTCTTTCAGCTACCACCGTCACTAGGCAAATTGATGAAATAGCGGAGGACATTGAGGCACAATTGTTAGAGGCTTAACAAGTCACCATGGTACGCAATCCAGAATGACGAATCTACTGATGTCGACAACAAGGAAATACTGCTTGTTTATGTGCAATATATATTTCAAGATGATGTGCAAGAGGATATGTTGTGTGCGCTGTCCCTGCCGACTAACACAACAGAACTATTCAAGTCTTTAGATGATTACATGTCAGGAAAATTGGATTGGTCATTCTGTGTTGACGTATGCACAGATGGGGCTGCTGCCATGACTGGATGGCTGTCTGGTTTCACTACCCGGGTTAAATAGGTTGCGCCTGAATGTGAGTCTATGCACTGTGTCATTCACAGAGAAATGCTGGCTAGCCGAAAAATGTCATCTGAATTTAACGTCGTATTAAATTATGTTATTAAAGTATTCAATCACATCAAAGCACACACCCTTAACTCGCGTATGTTTGGCAGCTTTGTGAGGAAATGGACGCAGAGCACAAACACCTCTTATACACAGAAGTCAGATGGCTATCCAGGGGGAGATCGCTTGCTAGAGTGTTTGAGTTACGAAAGCCGCTGCAGAGATTTCTTTCAGAAAAAATGTCACCACTGGCAGCACATTTCAATGACGAGGAATGGGTCGCAAAACTCGCTTACCTGTGTGATATATTCAACCTGCTCAACGAACCCAATCTGTCACTTCAGGGGAGAATGACAACTGTCTTTAAGTTGGCAGATAAAGTGACTGCATTCAAAGCCAAACTGGAACTGTGGGGATGACGAATGGACAAGGGCATACTTGACATGTTCTAAACATTAGCGGGGATTTTGTGAGAGCCTGGGCCGTCTTTCTCCCAGCTGGTGCGCAATCAACTAGCTTTGCTGTCAACGGACTTCGAGCGTTACTTCCGAGCCGCCAAAGACCCACAAAGGGCGAAGGAATAGATCCGCGACCCATTTGTGAATGTCCCAGGTGAAATGTCCATGTTTGTGCAGGAAGAAGATCAACTCCTTGAGGTTGCAAATGATGGTGGCCTTAAAAGTATGTTTGAGATAACTTCATGTCTGCCGAACGTTTGGATTAAAATCAAGGCTGAATATCCTGAGATAGCCATAAAAGCACTGAAAACCTTGCTTCCATTTCCAACATCCTATATCTGCGAAGCGGGGTTTTCCGCAATGACGGCAACAAAAATGAAATTACGGAGTAGACTGGACATAAGGAACACCCTTCATGTCACCCATCACCCCTAGATGGGGCCGTCTTGTTGCCGGGAAACAAGCTCAGCGACATGGTGAGTTGCAATGTTTTTGTTATATGGTCTTTAGAGAAAAATAAAAAATAAACTTTTTTTATAATATCATCAAGTTAGACCTACTTAAACTAAAATGTTATGAAAAAAGCGTCTATACTAAACTTATAGGCCTTATCAATATTCCGGTCATGTTTGAGGGCACTATGGTGTTGAACGCTGAGCTGTAGTCTATGAATAGCATTCTTACATTGGTGTTCCTTTTGTTCAGGTGTGAAAGGGCAGTGTGGAGTGCAATAGTGTGGATCTGTTGGGGTGGTATGCAAATTGGAGTGGGTCTAGGGTTTCTGGGATAAGGTGTTGATGTGACCCATGACCAGCCTTTCAAAGCACTTCATGGCTAGAGACGTGAGTGCTACGGGTCGGTAGTCATTTAGGCAGGTTACCTTAGTGTTCTTGGGCACAGGGACTATGTTGGTCTGCTTGAAACATGTTGATATTACAGACAGACAGGGAGAGGTTAAAAATGTCAGTAAAGACACTTACCAGTTGGTCAGCGCATGCTCGGAGTGCACATCCTGGTAAACCATCTGGCCGTGTGGCCTTGTGAATGTTGACCTGTTTAAAGGCCTTACTGAATCAATGGTTACATTGTCTGCTGTTTTAATGAGCGCATCATAGGCTATCAGTCTTCGTGTGGCTTCTCTTTAACATTGCTTGCTTTCTTGTGTGCAAAATGACAGATGTGAGAGCTTTCAAGGAGCAGGACATTAATCCGGACACTTACAATAAATCTTGCTACGCCCTCCGACAAACCATCAAACAGGCAAAGCTTCAATACATGACTAAAATCAAATTGTACACCAGCTCTGACGCTCGTGTGGCAGGGCTTGCAAACTATCACAGATTACAAAGGAAAACCCAGCTGAGAGCTGCCCAGTGTTGCGAGCCTACCAGAAGAGCTAAATGCCTTCTATGCTCACTTCTAGGCAAGCAACACTGAACCTTGGGTGAGAGCACAAGCTGTTCCGAACGACTGTATGATCACACTCTCCATAGCGATGTGAGTAAGACTTTTAAACGGGTTAACATTCAGATTTATTACCAGGACGCGTACTCAAAGCATTCACTGACATTTTCAACCTCTCTTTGACCCAGTCCGTAATACCTACATGTTTCAAGCAAACATAACCTGTCTAAATTACTACCGCCCCGTAGAACTCACATCTGTAGCCATCAGTTGTGTGTATTCATGAATGCCAAGGTAAGCCAGGCTTCCACAAATATTTGACCAATATTATTTTGTAATTATAAAATAATTCATCTTTTGTCTCTGTGTTTTCACAGTTTTTCCGTCAATTCATCAAAACAGCCCCACTGTCTCAGTATGTGTAGCGCATGTATCTGATGCTGTCTGGAACAAACGAGTATGACATGTTGCCGCCGTAGCATTTGATTGATTGATGCCCGCAAGCATTTGGTCTCCCTTGATTTAAAACCTCTTGCGGCTTGGTGTAGCGTTCCACTACGTCAACATCCGGTGAAATTGCAGAGTGCGAAATGCAAAATACAAAAATTGTAATATTAAACATTCATGAAAATACAAGTGTCTTACATTATTTAAAAGTTTAACTTCTTGTTAATCCAACCGCGTTGTCAGATTTCAAAAAGGCTTTACGGCGAAAGCATACCATGCGATTATCTGAGGACAGAGCCCCACATCAAAATACTTTTTTAAACCAGCACAGGCGTCACAGAATCACAAATAACGATAAAATAAGTCACTTAGCTTTTGAAGATCATCCTTTGTTTGCAATCCCAAGGGTCCCAGCTACACAATGAATGGTTGTTTTGTTTGATAAAGTCCTTCTTTATATCCAAAAAAGTCTGTTAAGTTGGCGCCATTGATTTCAGTAATCCACTCGTTCAACATGCATAAAAACGAATCCAAAAAGTTACCAGTAAAGTTCGTCCAAACAAGTCAAATGATGTTTCAAATTAATCGTCAGGTACTCTAATATCTAAATAAATGCTAATATTTAAGACAGAGAATAGTATGTTCAATAGGGAAGATAAATAACGAAGAGCGCGCACCTCATTCACGCGCGCAACAAGACTACTTTGCTAATGAGGGACACCTTGGATAAACTACAACTACTTGTTCATTTTTCAAGAAACAAGCCTGAAACCCTGTCTAAAGACTGTTGACATCTAGTGGAAGCCATAGGAACTGCAATCTGGGTCCTATTTATTTGTATATCCCATAGGCTAGCATTGAAATTGCCTGTGACCTCAAAAATACATTTTCCGGATGGATTATCCTCGGGTTTTCACCTGCCATATCAGTTCTGTTAAACTCACAGACATTATTTTAACAATTTTAGAAACGTCAGAGTGTTTTCTATCCAATGCTACCAATTATATGCATATCCTAGCTTCTGGGCCTGAGTAACAGGCCGTTTTCATTGACTACAGCTCAGCGTTCAACACCATAGCGCCTTCCAAGTTCATTACTAAGCTAAGGACCCTGGGACTGAACAGCTCCCTCTGCAACTGGATCCTTTACATCCTGACGGGCCGCCCCCAAGTGATGAGGGTAGGCAACAACACATACTCCACGCTGACCCTCAACACAGGGGCCCCTCAGGCTTGCATGATCTGTCCCCTCCTGTACTCCCTGTTCACCCATGACTGCATGGCCACACACGACTCCAACAGGCTCAACATTAAGTTTGCCGACAACATAATGGTGGTAGGCCTGATCACCCCCGACAATGAGACAGCCTATAGGGAGGAGGTCAGACCTGGCAGTGTGGTGCCAGGACAACAACCTCTCCCTCAACGTGGTCAAGACAAAGGAGCTTATCTTGGACAACAGGAAATGGAGGGCCGAACACACCCCCATTCACATCGACAGGACTGTTGTGAAGAGGGCATGACAATGCCTCTTCCCCTTCAGGAGGCTAAAAAGATTTTGAGAGCATTGAGAGCATCTTGACTGGCTGCATCACCTCTTGGTATGGCAACTGTGCGGCATCCGACCACAAGGTGCTACAGAGGGTAGTGCGTACAGCCCAGTACATCACTCGGGCCAAGCTCCTTGCCATCCAGGACCTCTATACCAGGCGGTGTCAGAGGAAGGCCCTAAAAATTGTCAAAGACTCCAGCCACCCAACTCATAGACTGTTCTCTCTGCTACCGCGGTACGAGAGTGCCAAGTCTGTGACCAAAAGGCACCTGAAACAGCTTCTAACTCCAAGCCATAAGACTGCTGAACAGTTAATCAAATGGCTACCCGGACAATTTACATATGACCCCCTTTATTATTAATGTATTTATCTTCATTGTTATGCACTGACTCCCTTGCACTGGCTCAATGCACACTCACTTGACTCTACCCACACACTCACTACACTGACAGTCCGACATACACGCACACTAACTCACACACAAAACACACACACATGCATATTAACAAACACACACACACACACACACACACACACACACACACACTGCTGCTACTCTGTTTATTATATATCCTGATTGCCTAGTGACTTTTACCCCTACCTATTACCTCGACTACTGCTTTGTTATTGTTTTGATTGTGTTACTATCTATCAGGTTTCAGGTAAGACCCAAATACAGACTGTGTTGAAGTAACATTGTTTATTACAGCAACAGGTTAGGCAAACGACAGGTCAAGGCAGGCAGGGGTTGAAAATCCAGAGTAGTGGCAACAGTACAGGACGGCAAGCAGGCTCAGGGGCAGGCAGACAGGTCAGGCAGGCGGGCTCAGAGTCAGGACAGGCAAGGGTCAAAACCAGGAGGGCAAGAAACAGAGAGACTGAGGAAAAACAGGAGCTGAGACCAAACGCTGGTTGACTTGACAAACAAGACGTACTGACACCAGACAAACAGCGGACACAGGTACAGTATTAGTACCCAGGGGGAAATGGGGAAGATGGGCGACACCTGGAGGAGGGTGTAGACAAGCACAAGGACAGGTGAAACAGATCAGGGCGTGACACTATCTCCTTTTTTATTTAGCAAATATTTGTTTTACTTTTAAAGTCTGCACTATTGGGAATGGGCTCGTAAGTAAGCATTTCATTGTAAAGTCTACACCTGTTATATTTGGAGCATATATAATTTTATTTTATTTTATTAGAACATTTTATTATTATTATTTATTATTATGCGATAGGCTACTGTAAAAGTGACGTCAATACTATAAAAACGACACAGCTTACTTTTCACCCCCACCCTGCTCTCGTGCTATGGGCATTTACTTTTATTTGCGGCAGATTCAAATTGGCTACTGTCATATAGGACATTTCACATTAGCTATGAACATAGAATATGCACTTAGTTTGATTTAGTTTGCTTTTCTGAAACTCTCTTACAGAAAATATTTGGCACCTGGAGAAGTGGCAGCTTGGCTCACTGTAGGTTACACTCATTGCGTAGTGTAACAAATTCAACAGAAATGTTGACTATAGCTCTAATTATTGAAGTTCAAGCTATGAAGCCTGTAAGAAACTTTGATAGCCCAGTGGGGCATATCCTGTCCAGCTGATCTGTGCAAGTTGGTAGGCAAAAATTATGTGTAGATCTACGCAGCTACCGCTGCATTTCGGATACACTTGTATGTCATAGTGAGACACATATCTTTGTGTTATTATGCTGAACAAAAATATAAACACAACATGCAACAATTTCAACAATTTTACTAAGTTACAGTTCATATAAGAAAATTGAAATGAATTCATTAGGCCTGAATCTATGGACCTCACATGACTGGGCAGGGGCACAGCCATGGATAGGCCTGAGAAGGTATAGGCCCACCCACTGGGGAGCCAGTCCCAGCCAATCAGAATTAGTTTTTCCCCCACAAAAGGGCTTTATTACAGACAGAAATACTGATCAGTTTCATCAGCTGTCCGGGTGGATGGTCACAGACGATCCTGCAGGTGAAAAAGCCCGATGTGGAGGTACTGTGCTGGCGTGGATACACTTGGCCTGCGGTTGTGAGGCCGGTTAGACGTACTGCCAAATTCTCTAAAATGACGTTGGATGTGGCTTATGTTAGAGAAATTCATATTCAATTATCTGGCAACAGCTCTGATGGACATACCTGCAGTCAGCATGCCAATTGCACTTTCCCTCAAAACTTGGCGTTTGCATTGGCATCGAATAGCCCCCACGATATGCAACTTTCAGGAACCAATATCCTCAGTCAGTTAGGAAAGCTAAGGTTTGCTTTTTCAAACAGAAATTTGCTTCCAATAGCACTAATTCCAAAATGTTTTGGGACACTGTAAAGTCCATGGAGAATAAGAGCACCTCCTCCCAGCTGCCCACTGCACTGAGGATAGGAAACACTGTCACCACAGATAAACCTACGATATTCGATAATTTCAATAAGCGTTTTTCCACGGCTGGCCATGCTTTCCACCTGGCTACCCCTACCCTGGTCAACAGCTCAACACCCCCTGCAGTAACCTGCCCAACCCCCCCCCCCCCCCCCGCCCCCCCCCGCTTCTCCTTCACCCAAATCCAGAAATTGTTGCAACCCCTATTCAAACTCACTTTCGTATCGTCTGAGATCCTCAAAGATTGGAAAGCTGCCACGGTCAGCCCCCTCTTCAAAGGGGGAGACACTCTAGACCAAAACTGTTATAGACCTATATCCATCCTGCCCTGCCTTTCTAAAATCTTCGAAAGCCAAGTTAATAAACAGATCACTGACCATTTCGAATCCCACCATACCTTCTCCTCTATGCAATCTGGTTTCCGAGCTGGTCATGGGTGCACCTCAGCCACGCTCAAGGTCCTAAACGATATCATAACCGCCATCGATAAAAGACAGTACTGTTCAGCCGTCTTCATTGACCTGGCCAAGGCTTTCGACTCTGTCAATCACTGCATTCTTATTGGCAGACTCAATAGCCTTGGCTTCTCAAATGACTGCCTCGCCTGGTTCACCAACGACTTCTCAGATAGAGTTCAGTGTGTCAAATCGGGGGGCCTGTTGTCCGGACCTCTGGCAGTCTCTATGGGGGTGACACAGGGTTCAATTCTCGGGCCGACTCTTTTCTCTGTATGTATCAATGATGTCGCTCTTGCTGCTGATGATTCTCTGATCCACCTCTACGCAGATGACACCATTCTGTATACATTTGGCCCTTCTTTGGACACTGTGCTAACAAAACCAAACGAGCTTCAACGCCATACAACTCTCCTTCCATGGCCTCCAACTGCTTTTAAATGCTAGTAAAACTAAGTGCATGCTCTTCAACCGATTGCTGCCCGCACACTCCCGCCCGACTAGCATCACTGCTCTGGACAGTTCTGATCTAGAATATGTGGACAACTACAAATACCTAGGTGTCTGGTTAAACTGTAAACTCTCCTTCTATACTCACATTAAGCATCTCCAATCCAAAATTAAATCTCGAATCTGCTTCCTATTTCGCAACAAAGCATTCTTCACTCATGCCGCCAAACTTACTCTCGTAAAGCTGACTATCCTACCGATCCTTGACTTCGGCGATGTAATTTACAAAATAGCCCCCAACACTCTACTCAGCAAACTGGATGTAGTCTATCACAGTGCCATCCGTTTTCTTACCAAAGCCCCATATACTACCCACCACTGCAACCTGTACGCTCTCGTTGGCTGGCCCTCATTACATATCTGTCTCCAAACCCACTGGCTCCAGGTCATCTATAAGTCTTTGCTAGGTAAAGCCCCACCTTATCTCAGCTCACTGGTCACCATAGCAACACCCACCCGTAGCACGCGCTACAGCAGGTACAGTTGAAGTCGGAAGTTTACATACACCTTAGCCAAATACATTTAACCTCAGTTTTTTACAATTCCTGACATTTAATCCTAGTAAAAATGTCCTGTCTTAGGTCAGTTAGGATCACCACTTTATTTTAAGAATGTGAAATGTCAGAATAATAGCATAAAGAATTATTTATTTCAGCTTTTATTTCTTTCATCATATTCCCAGTGGCTCAGAAGTTTACATACACTCAATTAGTATTTGGTAGCATTGCCTTTAAATTGTTTAACTTGGGTCAAACGTTTCGGGTAGCCTTCCACAAGCTTCCCACAATAAGTTGGGTGAATTTTGGCCCATTCATCCTGACAGAGCTGGTGTAACTGAGTCAGGATTGTAGGCCTCCTTGCTCGCACACACTTTTTCAGTTCTGCCAACAAATTTTCTATAGGATTGAGGTCAGGGCTTTGTGATGGCCACTCCAATACATTGACTTTGTTGTCCTTAAGCCATTTTGCCACATCTTTGGAAGTATGCTTGGGGTCATTGTCCATTTGGAAGACCCATTTGTGACCAAGCTTTAACTTCCTGACTGATGTCTTGAGATGTTGCTTCAATAATTCCACATAATTTTCCTCCCCTCATGATGCCATCTATTTTGTGAAGTGCCCCAGTCCCTCCTGCAGCAAAGCACCCCCACAACATGATGCTGCCACCCCCGTGCTTCACGGTTGGGATGGTGTTCTTCAGCTTGCAAGCCTCCCACTTTTTCCTCCAAACATAATGATGGTCATTATGGCAAAACAGTTTCATCAGTTTCATTTTGTTTCATCAGACCAGAGGACATTTCTCCAAAAAGTATGATCTTTGTCCCCATGTGCAATTGCAAACCGTAGTCTGGCTTTTTTATGGCGGTTTTGGAGCAGTGGCTTCTTCCTTGCTGAGCTGCCTTTCAGGTTTTGTCGATATAGGACTCGTTTTACTGTGGATATAGATACTTTTGTACCTGTTTCCTCCAGCATCTTCACAAGGTCCTTTGGTGTTGTTCTGGGATTGATGTGCACTTTTCACACCAAAGTAAGTTCATCTCTAGGAGACAGAACGCGTCTCCTTCCTGAGCGGTATGAAGGCTGCGTTGTCCCATGGTGTTTATACTTGCGTACTATTGTTTGTACAGATGAACGTGGTACCTTCAGGCGTTTGGAAATTGCTCCCAAGGATGAACCAGACTTGTGGAGGTCTACAATTTTTTTCTGAGATCTTAGCTAATTTCTTTTGATTTTCCCATGATGTCAAGCAAAGAGGCACTGAGTTTGAAGGTAGGCCTTGAAATACATCCACAGGTACACCTCCAATTGACTCAAATGATGTCAATTAGCCTATCAGAAGCTTCTAAAGCCATGACATAATTTTATGGAATTTTCCAAGCTGTTTAAAGGCACAGTCAACTTAGTGTATGTAAACTTCTGACCCACTGGAATTGTGATACAGTGAACTATAAGCAAAATAATCTGTCTGTAAACAATTGTTGGAAAGATTACTTGTGTCATGCACACAGTAGATGTCCCAAATGATTTGCCAAAACTATAGTTTGTTAACAAGAAATTTGTGGAGTGGTTGAAAAACGAGTTCTAATGACTCCAACCTAAGTGTATGTAAACTTCCGACTTCAACTGTATATTGCACTGGTCATCCCCAAAGTCAACACTACTTTGGCCACCTTTCCTTCCAGTTGTCTGCTGCCAAATACTGGAACGAATTGCAAAAATCTCTGAAGTTGGAGTCTTATATCTAACTTATCTCTAACTTTAAGCATCAGCTGTCAGAGCAGCTTACCGATCACTGTACCTGTACATAGCCTATCTGTAAATAGCACACCTCATCCCCATATTATTACTTACCCTCTTGCTCTTTTGCACCCCAGTTTCTCTACTTGCACATCATCATCTGCTCGTCTATCACTCCAGTATTAATGCTAAATTGTAATTATTTTTGCCTCTAGGGCCTATTTATTTCCTACCTCCCTACTCTTCTACATTTGCACACACTACATAGATTTTTCCATTTTTCTTTTCTTTTGTGTTATTGACTGTACGTTTGTTTATGTGTAACTCTTGTTGTTTTTGTCACACTGCTTTGCTTTATCTTGGCCCGGTCGCAGTTGTAAATGAGAACTTTTTCTCAACTGGCCTACCTGGTTAAATAAAGATAAAATAAACAAAATAAAAACATTTGTGGCATTGCACATTTTAAAGTGGCCTTTTATTGTTCCCAGCACAAGGTGCACCTGTGTAATGATCATGCTGTTTAATCAGCTTCTTGATATGCCACACCTGTAAGGTGGATGGATTATCTTGGCAAAGGAGAAATGCTCACTAACAGGGATGTAAACAAATCTGTTCACATAATTTGAGAGAAATAAGCTTTTTGTGTGTATGGAAACTTTCTTGGATCGTTTATTTAAGCTCAAAAGACATTGGACCAACACTTTACATTTTGCGTTTATATTTTTGTTCAGTATATATATATAAAAAAAAACATAAGTTATACCACTCTTACAGCCTACATTTCAGATCCATTTTCTTCACATTTGAACAGCAGTAGGACCAATCTACCTTATTTTATTAGGGCTCTAAAGCAATACTAGTTGTGCCTCCCCATGGATTTAAAATGCATCCTCTGGCGTGTCATCCTGGAGCCGGGCCTTCCTGGCGTTAATAGCAAACACCCTACGCATTGCGCCAATAGGGTTAACCCACTTGGTGGGAATTATAGCATGGCATACAGCAAGGATTGCTACAGTATAATACTCATACTATTTGAATCCAATGTCTCATTTCAGTCAAGTACAGTAGTACACTACCAGCAGCCTATGTAGGCCTACAACATGACAGCATTACACAGTTAAACCCTCAAATTACTGTTCGATTTTAGCAGGGCGCACCTCCCTCACCTGCTTCGCCTGGTCATGTGACAGGCAATAGTCCTGTTCAACACGGGCCAACTTAATCAAATCCCCTCTTTGTTCCAGTATACACTGTTGCCCTCGGGCTGGGATTTCAATAGAGATAGTTGGAGGACTCTTGTGCCCAAAATACAATTTTAGTATGGGCAGCGCCATTAAGGACCTACACCATTTTGGGTGGGACTTCCTATGGGTCGAGGAAGGATGTCATAATTCCATCCAGGTCATCAGGAGGGATCAGTTAACCTTGGCTTTATACCTGTACAAACAACACACTCCAGGTGGGAGTATGCACCCTTTTAGTTTGTTTACCAACTCATAGAAGTAGAAGAAGAAGAAAATGTACTACTTCAAAATGGGGATGGCCTCAGTGGCGCTGCCAATGCGCTCACAGATGACACAATGGGACAGATATAATGACGCATCCTCTAATTATTTCTATGGGGATTTCTGAAATATCAGCTGGTGGACATATTGGATTTTGCCGGAAGTCGTATTTCATAATAATAATAATGATGATAATAATAATAATACATGTTATTAATGCCTTTCAAGATACCCAATAAAATAGCAAAAATAAACATGACAATAATAAAAGTAAAGTGCATTACAACTAGAGTGGAAAAGCTTAAACATTAGAAGTAATAATTACTTTTCATTGACTTTGAATTCAACTTACTAAAGTATTTGGGGTTTTCAGTCAGCATAATGCATCGTTCAGAAACATACATCTCTTTTCCATAAAATATATGTTCTAATTTTCAAACAAGGTTTAATTGGGAATGTCGATAAAGCATTTTTATCAAAAGCAATCACTTTTGTATGTGAAAACACAGAATCCTACTCAATTCATGGGGGAGGCCACCCGGTTCGTAGCCCGGTTCCAGAACAAATGCCATCACTTTGCACCCAGTGCAAAGTCCTCTCACCCAGGCGCCCAAGCCAGCTTAATCGAATCCCCTCAATGGTATTGTGGGAAGAAACCAGTCACAGGAGGTTGGTGGCAACTTAAATGGGGAGGACGGTATTTTATTTCCTCATTGTGTCGTAGCCAAGCGGAACCTGATGTCAACGATTCCCAGGCAAGGTCATTTGACATGGAGCCCAGTCTACTGTCTCTGTTCCAGCATCTTTTCATGGTGTTTATTAGGCTTGGTTTTAACAGGATGAAGGTGCTGCTAACTGTGAGTCATTCCAGAAACTGTATCATTCATTTTTGAGACGGAGGCAACCAGTGGATCTTGGCACTGAGTTTTGGATGAGAGTGCCAGTAAGTAAACAACATATTGCCTAGATGATTTCTGAGAGAATGAATGTGTGCATATAGCTACAGGAAATGTGAAGGCTATGGTCAGTGAGTGAGGAGAGTGAGTGACACTGACAGACAGATGCACTTGGTTGCTGTGTCAATCCACACACTGAGCAGTGACTCCAGTGCTTGGCAACATGGTCCTATGCTGGTTTTCTTTCAGGGCAGGGTAAAAGGGTGCATTTTTACTGCAAATATTTTAAGGGCTTCTATCTTTCTGTCTGGTCTGATGCCAGATGGAACATGATACAGACATGGGCAGTGGTCCAGTGAATTAAGCTCTCCTTTTTTGAAAGGTAACATTTGTTATATGCTTTTTCTTGTGGGTACACTGCATCACGGAACCAACTCCACTGCGTGACAGTTTACAAGATGTCCCATTTGCTATCAGGATATTCAAAGCTGATGCTTCAGCGTCATCAAGTGGAGCTACATTAAATTACACCTAAACAAAAAAAAATAATCATTGCGATTTCTGTAAATCCTCTTAAGTGTAGACCCCATTCTGTACATAATATCCCCCATAATACAACTTGCTGAGAGCCGTACTGCAAAATCACATAATTTTGTAACAGGAAATGAAAAGCATAATGGATATACATTAAAAAAACTACAACAGCAAAGAAACAGCATCCATGGACCTTGAATGAGATGATGAATGTTCTATTTAAAACTGCAGATAGAATCCCTACACACACACACACACACACACACACACACACCCACGCACATTTACACACTATCAATAAGTGGTAATTTAGTATATGGACTCACAGAAATCAATGATTTTCAAATATAAAACTGCCTTGTAATCAATTGCATTTGCCGGTTAAAGTGAATCAATGGGGATTACTTGACCAAATTTGGAACATCACTTTGGCTCAAGAGACACAGTCCATTCTGTTATCTGAGAATTCTAATTTACTGAAAGAACCATGTGGGCTCCTCAGGGCCAATGTCACATTCCCTTTATTCATGTCCTCCTAATTTCTCTTTTGATCACTGACTGCAATTATTGTACCTGCTCTTCTGTTTTGATCAAGTCATATTCATTTTGCTGTGGTTACTATTGGTACCTTTTTTTCACTTCTCTTTAATAACAAACCTAGGTTTTATTTTATGCGGTGGTGTTTAAAACCACCCCCTAACAATGTGATCAATCACATTTGCAAAAATCTACATCCTATTTATTGTGAATTTGTTTGTATTGCTAATAATAATCTTTCCCTTATCTCTGATTTACAGCTAATTGAAACCTGAACATCAGTTCCAGACTTTCAGGAATGGTTGTTTAAGGACATGTATTTTCTTTGTTATTATGAACTGTGTGATGAATCTGGCACCTCTAGTGTCACATCTGGTATCACATCTGGTATCACATCTGGTATCACCTCTGGTATCACCTGCCACTGTCCATATTGATACACTATTCCACTTCTCTATTGAAGGTTGGGATATCAGAGATTAGATACTCTATCAGCCTTTAGTAAGATTATTTAGGCCCCCAGTTTAACTTTGTGTGACTCGTTTGATTCAGGTTGAAGGTGAAAGTTTCAGCTGTCTCCTCTACTGTCTGTGTCTATTGAATAAAATGACCCAGCAATGCTTTGTTCTGGGAACAGTCTCTTTGATCCCAGTGCAATTTACAGTTAATTTATACATGTAAAACACTAAAATCAATGACCAGTTCTGATATTCAGAGACGGAGTCAACTATCTAGGGATATACTAGGGATACGCCTACTTTCCTCATATTCTTGCCAGCTATCCGTCATCTTTGAACCACACACTGTATTGGGAGAGAAAAAAAAGAAAAAAAAAGGTTTTAGCCTGGAACAATAACCAGTTTTCCTCTGGACAAATGAGGCTCAGAGGCTGGCATGCAGGCAGACAAGTAGGAGGATCGGCAGACAGATGAATAAACATACAAATTATAGACAGATTGACAGACTAACCTTAGTCATTGACTACTGTGTGAGTTTACCAGTGAAAGCGGCCATGCAGTAGACGTGCATTGCATAAGCCAATGATGTCACTTCACCAAGACCTTTAGTACAGCTGTGCTTGTATGTCTGGGGATGATAGGTCAGCTGAGGTAAGGCCCTGTTGAAAGACTCCTATGGCTGTGGGGAGAAAATAAAGGTTGAAATAAAATATCCCATTTAATCTGATTGCAAAAAAATCTATGCAACAGACCTTTCCTAGACACGCCCAACAGCCCTGTGAAAAACCTTTATGCTTTTAATTAGCAACATAACTCGTTTTTAACTGTCATAAATAACTTCATCTGTATCATAGGAGACACCCTGAAAGTATAATTGTCTTAATTGGCATCATTCACACAAACATTCATTTTTATTGTATCATGTTTAAATGGCAATGCCATTTTTAATAACACCTGCCCTAGACTGCTTGATTCGTTTTTTTAAAAGACAACACAAAACAGACAGCAAAAAAGCTGATGCATCCTTGTCTGAACCTGAATGCAGGGTTTGAGTTCACTCTGACAATACATTCCTAATGACAATGTGCCGGTTCAATAATATTGTGGTTTTGTTTCTATGCCTATTTTATAATCCTGTGTTGTGTAAGACAGTTCAGCCTGGGTCATTTCTGTAGGGCTTACCCATGTAGGCAACCCTATAACCAGAGCCATGCAGTCACATGACCAAGACTGATCTCCTGGTAGACTGGGTCAATAGATGGGTCTGTCCCTCTACCTCTGTCTTGAGGATGTGCTTGCAAGTGGCAACATGGGCGTGGGCAACAGAAACAATGTAGTAGTTTGTAAACAAACACACTGTAAACATTGCTATGGCTGATTCAATTGAATTCCAGCCATTCCAAGTGAGAGGATTAGACAAATCCTTTTTATTTATGTGTACGCTGTGTACAGGATTACCTTATAATGTATCTGTAATGCACAGTACCAGTCAAAAGTTTGGACACCAACTCATTCAAGGGGTTTTCTTTCTTTTTTACTATTTTCTACATTGTAGACTTCAAAACTAGGAAATAACACATATGAAATCATGTAGTAAGCAAAAAATTATTAAACAAATCAAAATGTATTTTATTTTTTATATTCTTCAAAGAAGCCACCCTTTGACTTGTTGGCTGCTTTTCCTTCACTCTGCGGTCCAACTCATCCCAAATCACCTCAAATGGGTTGAGGTCAGGTGATTGTGGAGGCCAGGTCATCTGATGCAGCACCCCATCGCTCTCCTTCTTGGTCAAATAGCCCTTAGACAGCTTGGAGGTGTGTTAGGTCATTGTCCTGTTGAAAAACAAATGATACGCCATCCCATCTGGTTTGCGCTTAGTTGGACTATCACTGCAGAATGCTGTGGTATCCATGTTGGTTAAGTGTGCCTTGAACTCTAAATAAATCACAGACAGTGTCACCAGCAAAGCACCCCCAGCCCATCACACCCCCTCCTCCATGTTACACGGTGGGAACCACACACAGGGAGATCATCCGTTCAACTACTCTACGTCTCACAACGACACAGCGGTTTGAACCAAAAATCTCAACCAAATCTCAGACCAACGGAAAGAATGTCTATTGCTCGTGTTTCTTGACCCAAGCAAGTCTCTTCTTCTTATTGGTGTCCTTTAGTAGTGGTTTCTTTGCAGAAATTGGACCATGAAGGCCTGTTTCACACAGTCTCCTCTGAACAGTTGATGTTGAGATGTGTCTGTTACTTGAACTCTGTGAAGCATTTACAGTGCCTTGCGAAAGTATTCGGCCCCCTTGAACTTTTCGACCTTTTGCCACATTTCAGGCTTCAAACATAAAGATATAAAACTGTAATTTTTTGTGAAGAATCAAGAACAAGTGGGACACAATTATGAAGTGGAACAAAATTTATTGGATATTTCAAACTTTTTTAACAAATAAAAAACTGAACAATTGGCCGTGCTAAATTATTCAGCCCCTTTACTTTCAGTGCAGCAAACTCTCTCCAGAAGTTCAGTGAGGATCTCTGAATGATCCAATGTTGACCTAAATGACTAATGATGATAAATAGAATCCACCTGTGTGTAATCAAGTCTCCGTATAAATGCACCTGCTCTGTGATAGTCTCAGAGGTCCGTTTAAAGCGCAGAGAGCATCATGAAGAACAAGGAACACACCAGGCAGGTCCGAGATACTGTTGTGGAGAAGTTTAAAGCCGGATTTGGATACAAAAAGATTTCCCAAGCTTTAAACATCCCAAGGAGCACTGTGCAAGCGATAATATTGAAATGGAAGGAGTATCAGACCACTGCAAATCTACGAAGACCCGGCCGTCCCTCTAAACTTTCAGCTCATACAAGGAGAAGACTGATCAGAGATGCAGCCAAAAGGCCCATGATCACTCTGGATGAACTGCAGAGATCTACAGCTGAGGTGGGAGACTCTGTCCATAGGACAACAATCAGTCGTATACTGCACAAATCTGGCCTTTATGGAAGAGTGGCAAGAAGAAAGCCATTTCTTAAAGATATCCATAAAAAGTGTCGTTTAAAGTTTGCCACTAGCCACCTGGGAGACACACCAAACATGTGGAAGAAGGTGCTCTGGTCAGATGAAACCAAAATCGAACTTTTTGGCAACAATGCAAAACGTTATGCTTGGCGTAAAAGCAACACAGCTCATCACCCTGAACACACCATCCCCACTGTCAAACATGGTGGTGGCAGCATCATGGTTTGGGCCTGCTTTTCTTCAGCAGGGGCAGGGAAGATGGTTAAAATTGATGGGAAGATGGATGGAGCCAAATACAGGACCATTCTGGAAGAAAACCTGATGGAGTCTGCAAAAGACCTGAGACTGGGACGGAGATTTGTCTTCCAACAAGACAATGATCCAAAACATAAAGCAAAATCTACAATGGAATGGTTCACAAATAAACATATCCAGGTGTTAGAATGGCCAAGTCAAAGTCCAGACCTGAATCCAATCGAGAATCTGTGGAAAGAACTGAAAACTGCTGTTCACAAACGCTCTCCATCCAACCTCACTGAGCTCGAGCTGTTTTGCAAGGAGGAATGGGCAAAAATGTCAGTCTCTCGATGTGCAAAACTGATAGAGACATACCCCAAGCGACTTACAGCTGTAATCGCAGCAAAAGGTGGCGCTACAAAGTATTAACTTAACCTGTTGGGGCTACAGGTTAGCAATGAACCCCGAGTCGGGATTGCTAACAAGGCTGGAAATTCAAAACATCAAAAATCTAATAATTTCAATTTCTCAAACAATCAACTATTTTACACAATTTAAAAGATAAACATCTCCTTAATCTAACCACATTGTTCGATTTTCAAAGAGGCTTTACGGCAAAAGCATAAAGTTAGATTATGTTAGGACAGTACATAGCCACAAAAGTACAAACATCCATTTTCAATTCAAGGTCAGGCGTCACCAAAAGCAGAAACCAGCTAGAATTATGCACTAACCTTTGTCAATCTCCATCAGATGACACTCCTAGGACATTATGTTATACAATACATGCATTTTTTGTTCCATAAAGTTCATATTTATATCCAAAAACAGCATTTTACAGTAGCGTGAAATTCAGATTTTTTTCTTCTCTGAAATGCTTCCGGTGAACATAACAAAATTACTATTCGAAAACATTGGTAAATTATAATATTGTCATTCAAAGAATAATATATTATCATCTCGTAATTGCTACCGAATGGCCAGATCTCAAAATAACTTTACTGGGAAATCACATTTTGCAATAAACGGGGTGCTATGCTAAGAACAATAAGCTATGCTATACAGTTAGCATCATCTAATATCGATAATAACATTGTAAATATCCCCTTACCTTTGATTATCTCCATCAGAAGGCACTGCCAGGAATCCCAGGTCCGGAACAAATGTGGTTTCTTTTGACAAAGTTCATAATTTATGTCCAAATAACACCAAGTAGTTAGCGTTCATTATGCTCCCACAAAACGTGGTGGTGGGGGTGTAAAATCACGCCGAAAAGCTAAAAAAAAACTAGTAAATAATCTATTTACGTTCGTTCAAACATGTCAAACGTTGTTTAGCATTAATCTTTTGGTCCATTTTTAACGTTAAACATCAGTAATATTTTCACACAACCTATCCTATGTCTAGATAAACAATAATGACAACCTCACGCTTCTCAGATTTATGCGCAGGCGCAAAAAAATGAAGTGATGACATGTCAACTTCCTTGCATTCTAATTTGCTCTCTGTTGATCATAGACGCTTCAAACAACTTTTATAAAGATCGTTGACATCTAGTGGAAGCCGTAGGTGTTGCGAAATTAATCCTTTCTCACTATGGTATCTATAAAACAATGACACTAAATAGTACAGTCACAAAATTCACTTTTTTTTTAAATCTATTTTTCACAGGTTTTTGCCTGCAATATGAGTTTTGTTATACTTACAGACACCATTCAAACTGTTTTAGAAAATTCAGAGTGTTTTCTATCCGAATGTGTTAATAATATGCATATCCTAGCTTCTGAGTTGGTGTAGGAGGCAGTTAAAAATGGGCACATATTTTTTTCAAAATGTCTCAATACTGCCCCCGAGCCCCAACAGGTTTTAAGGGGGCTGAATAATTTTGCACGCCCAATTTTTCAGTTTTTTATTTGTTAAAAAAGTTTGAAATATCCAATAAATTTCGTTCCACTTCATGATTGTGTCCCACTTGTTGTTGATTCTTCACAAAAAAATACAGTTTTATATCTTTATGTTTGAAGCCTGAAATGTGGCAAAAGGTCGAAAAGTTCAAGGGGGCCGAATACTTTCGCAAGGCACTGTATTTGGGCTGCAATTTCTGAGGCTGGTAACTCTAATGAACTTATCCTATGCAGCAGAGGTAACTCTAAGTCTTCCTTTCCCGTGGCGGTCATCATGAGAGCCAGTTTCATCATCATGCTTGATGGTTTTTGCGACTGCACTTGAAGAAACTTTAAAAGTTCTTGAAATGTTCTGCATTGACTGACCTTCATGTTTTAAAGTAAGGATGGACTGTCGTTTCTCTTTGGTTATTTTAGCTGTTCTTGCCATAATATGGACTTGGTCTTTTACCAAATAGGGCTATCTTCTGTATATCACCCGTACCTTGTCACAACACAACCGATTGACTCAAACGCATTAATGAACTTTTAACAAGGCACACCTGTTAATTGAAATGCATTCCAGGTGACTACCTCATGATGCTGTTTGAGAGAATGCCAAGAGTGTGCAAAGCTGTAATCAAGGCAAAGGGTGGCTACTTTGAAGAATCTCAAATTAAACATATATTTTGATTTAACACTTTTTTGGTTACTCTTTGATTCCATATGTGTTATTTCATAGTTTTGATGTCTTCACTATTATTCTACAATGTAGAAAATAGTAAAAATAAAGAGAAATCCTTGAATGAGTAGGTGTGTCCCAACTTTTGACTGGTACATTACGTCTGACTGTAAGCACTGCAGCCCATTTCACGGGCGTAGGAGGGAACAAAGTGATTCATAGCTACATCATGATTAGGGAATGCAGTTTTTGCTGGCTAGACAACATAAATCTAATTTGTGTCTATAGCACTTCCAATTATTTTTATAGAAACAAAGAAGTTGTGTTTATAATGTCTTCCCTAATGCTGCTTTTTTTAAATAAAATAATTGGCTCACAACAGAGGGTGTGTGGTAATAGTATTGATTAATGACTTGAAATGTTTCACCTAGTTGCTCTGATTGGCCAGGGTGGAGACTGGAAACATCTGATTGGTTATGCGACACGGATCACATGAAGAATCAAAAGCTAGGGGTACGAGTAGCATCTCATTAAAATAGAGCTTAAATGTCTTGTGAAAGAGATCATTCACATTGAGTGTCGAAAGGTGTGATCGATACCGTAACAATATTTCGAATGGAAAGAACTGGGAGGTGATTTTCACATGCAGACACACACTCATGACTCACACATGCACACGAACACACAGACATTTACACTCTGTCGATAAGTGGTAATTTAGTCCAATCTAGTACAGGTTTAACTGAATGGACAGCAGAGACAGAATGCAATATGACATTTTATTAAATAGTTCAGGCAATGGCCTCGTCTCCGAGGGAAGATCCTCGGAGCCAGATGATATGATGGCAGGTAGCCCTATGCGGGGCTGCTGGCATCAACACCCTGCTGGGAGAAAGGACTTCCAATGACGGGCCTTATAAGGTTATTATAGCTGGTGGTGGGGAGGTGGAGGGTTGTATAGGCTCACAGAAATCAATAATTTTCAAGTGTAAAACTGCCTTGTAATCAATTGCATTTGCCGGTTAAAGCGAATCAATGGGGATAACTTGACCAAATGTGGAACATCGATTTGGCTCAAGAGACACAGTCCATTCTGTTATCTGAGAATTCTAATTTACTGAAAGAACCATGTGGGCTCATCAGGGCCTATGTCACATTCCGGTGGAAAGTCCAGACCAGGTCTCCGCCGTGCGCATCCCCTCAGAATATGTCGATTTGGCTCTCGCCTTCTGTAAGAAGAGGGCGACTAATTCACCACTTCATCGACGGGGTGTACTGTGCGATAAATCTCCTGGTAGACGCAGCACTTCCCAGGAGTCACGTGTATCCTCTGTCACAGGAGGAGACGGTGGCTATGGAAACATATGTCTCCGAATCCCTGGGGCAGGGATACATTCGGCCCTCCACTTCACCTGCCTCCTCGAGTTTATTTTTTGTGAAGAAGAAGGATGGGGGTCTGCGCCCATGTATTGACTATCGAGGTATCAATCAGATCACTGTGAGGTACAGCTACCTGCTGCCTCTCATCGCCAGTGCGATCGAGTCAATGCACGGGGCGCGCTTCTTCACAAAATTGGATCTCAGGAGCGCTTACAACCTGGTGCGTATCCGGGAGGGGGACGAGTGGAAGACGGCATTTAGTACCACCTCAGGGCATTATGAGTACCTCGTCATGCCGTACGGGTTGATGAATGCTCCATCAGTCTTCCAGGCCTTTGTTGACGAGATTTTCCGGGACCTGCACGGGCAGGGTATAGTGGTGTATATCGACGACATTCTGATATACTCCGCTACACGCGCCGAGCATGTGTCCCTGGTGCACAGGGTGCTTGGTCGACTGTTGGAGCATGACCTGTACGTCAAGGCTGAGAAATGTCTGTTCTTCCAACAGTCTGTCTCCTTCCTAGGGTACCGCATTTCCACATCAGGGGTGGAGATGGAGAGTGACCGCATTTCAGCCGTGCGTAATTGGCCGACTCCCACCATGGTAAAGGAAGTGCAGTGGTTTCTAGGGTTTGCCAACTACTACCGGAGGTTTATCTGGGGTTTTGGTCAGGTAGCAGCTCCCATTACCTCACTGCTGAAGGGGGGACCGGTGCGACTGCAGTGGTCGGCTGAGGCGGACAGGGCTTTTGGTCACATGAAGGCTCTGTTTACCTCGGCTCCCGTGCTGGCTCATCGGATCCCTCTTTGGCGTTCATAGTGGAGGTGGATGCGTCCGAGGCTGGGATAGGAGCTGTGCTCTCTCAGTGCTCGGGCACACCACCAAAGCTCCGCCCCTGTGCTTTTTTTTCGAAGAAACTCAGCCCGGCGGAGCGAAACTGTGATGTGGGGGACCGGGAGCTGTTGGCTGTTGTCAAGGCTCTGAAGGCGTGGAGACATTGGCTTGAGGGGGCTAAACACCCTTTTCTCATCTGGACTGACCACCGCAATCTGGAGTACATCCGGGCGGCGAGGAGACTGAACCCTTGCCAGTCAAGGTGGGCTATGTTCTTTACCTGTTCTGTTTTCACTCTATCTTACAGACCAGGTTCCCAGAACGCTAAGGCAGACGCACTGTCCCGGATGTATGACACAGAGGAGCAGTCCATGGATCACACTCCCATACTTCCGGCCTCTTGCCTGGTGGCACCGGTGGTGTGGGAGCTGGACGCGGACATCGAGCAGGTGTTACGCACAGAGCCCACTCCCCCCCAGTGTCCAGCTGGGTGCCTGTACGTTCCGTCTGCTGTCTGCGACCGTTTGATCCATTGGGTCCATACTTCACCCTCCTCTGGTCATCCTGGCATCTGTCGGATGGTGTGATGCCTTAGTGGGAAGTACTGGTGGCCCACCTTGGCCAAGGACGTGAGGGTTTATGTTTCCTCCTGCTCGGTGTGCGCCCAGTGCAAGGCTCCCAGGCACCTGTCCAGAGGGAAATTACAACCCCTACCCATTCCACAACGGCCGTGGTCGCACCTATCGGTGGACTTCCTGATGGATCTTCCTCCCTCACAGAGCAACACCACGATCCTGGTCGTTGTGGATCGGTTTTCTAAGTCCTGCCATCTCCTCCCTTTACCCGGTCTCCCTACGGCCCTACAGACTGCGGAGGCCCAGTTCACACACGTCTTCCGGCACTGAGGACATAGTTTCTGATCGGGGTCCCCAGTTCACGTCTAGGGTCTGGAGAGCATTCATGGAACGTCTGGGGGTTTCGGTCAGCCTCACCTCAGGTTTTCACCCCGAGAGTAACGGGCAGGTGGAGGGAGTAAACCAGGATGTGGGTACGTTTCCGTGGTCATATTGCCAGGACCGGCCGGGGGAGTGGGCGGCATTCATCCCCTGGGCAGAGATGGCCCAAAACTCACTCCACCACTCCTCCACTAACCTCTCTTCTTTCCAGTGCGTACTGGGGTATCAGCCGGTTCTGGCACCTTGGCATCAGAGCCAGATCGAAGCTCCTGCGGTGGACGAATGGTTTAAGCGCTCGGAGGAGACCTGGGACACCGCCCATGTGCACCTACAACGGGCCGTGAGGGGGCAAAAAGCGAGCGCCGACCGCCACCTCAGCGAAGCCCCGGTGTTCGCACTGGGGGGCCGGGTCTGACTCTCAACCCGAAACCTGCCCCTCCGCCTGCCCTGCCGGAAGCTGGGTCCGCGGTTTGTGGGGCCATTTAAAGTCCTGAGGAGACTGAACGAGGTAAGCTACAGGTTACAGCTTCCCCCAGATTATCATATTAATCCCTCGTTCCATGTGTCTCTCCTCAGGCCGGTGGTGCCTGGTCCACTCCAGGAAGCTGAATTGCGGGAGGTTCCTCCGCCCCCTCTGGACATCGAGGGGGCCCCAGCGTATGCTGTTCGAGCCATCCTGGACTCGAGGCGTCGGGCAAGGGGCCTTCAGTACCTCGTGGAGTGGGATTTCTAGCCACCGCCGATCCACTTTTCATTTTCCATTTGTTCTGTCTTTGTCTTACACACCTGGCTTCACTCAACCAATTACTTGTTTATTATTTAACCCTCTGTTCCCCATGTTGTGTTTGTGAGTGATTGTTTATTGTAATTCGGTCCGTCTTTGTGGGCTCGGGATGTTACTTTGTAAATTTGTCTTTTTGGGTAAAGTACGTTGATTACTCATATCTGCTGTCCTGCGCCTGACTCTCTTCACCAGCTACACACAGGACCCTTACATGGTGAGAAGACCAATTTTTGGGATGTCTCAGGGTCTGAAAAACACAGCTGTAGCTCGGCCACCTTCCACCGCAGATGCAGAAGTCCGCCATAGGCAGTTGCGATAGATTGAGACGCAGCCGATGAAAACAAAAGGTCTAGCTTAATTTGATGGATTTCGATGGGGATTTTTTAAATTATGTTACTTAGATTGATGCACCGGTGTGTCAATAGACTCATGTTTAATTAGGCCTACAGTTGCATAGGGCAGGACTACACGATGTAAAACTGCATAAAGCAAGCTCAGCCTTGTGAGTTGTATGTCCAATCATGTTGCTTTCTCTGTGTAAAGGAAACCCACCTAGTCCCCTTCTTTAAAATATAATTCATAAGAACAAGTACAAGTTTGCTGCAGATTTACAGGGTTTTCATCCTCCTCAAGGCCGGGAGTTTTTTTAACAATGTGACCTGATTAGAAAAACTCTGGTCACATCATAGCCCATATTCAAACTTTTTACAACAGATTTATCATGTCATACAGTATGATACAGTATAAGGTCCAAGGTTTTACCTGGTTAGGTTACCAGATCAGGAAAAACAACAGCCCCAGAATTGTTTTCTTTGCCACACTGCTCTGGGACCTATGGTGCCATCTCTGTTAGCAAGCATCTACATCCTGTAAATAGTGAACTTGTTTGTATTGCTCAATAATCTTCCCCTTATCCATGATTTGCAGTAAATCCCCAGTGCCCAGCTAATTGACCATGAACATCCGTTCCAGACTTTCAGATATGGTCGCTTAAGAACATGTCTTTTCTTTGTCTTTATACATCTGGCACTTCTAGTATCACATCTGGTATCACCTCTGGTATCACCTCTGGTATCACCTGCCACTGTCCATATTGATACACTATTCCACTTCTCTATTGAACGTTGAGATATCAGAGAGCAGATACTCTATCAGCCTTTAGTGAGATTATTTATGCCCCCAGTTTAATTTTGTATCGCTTGTTTGATTCAGGTTGAAGGTGAAAGTTTCAGCTGTCTCCTCTACTGTCTGTGTCTATTGAATAAAATGACCCAGCAATGCTTTGTTCTGGGAACAGTCTCTTTGATCCCAGTGCAATTTACAGTTAATTTATACATGTAAAAAACTAAAATCAATGACCAGTTCTGATATTCAGAGACGGAGTAAACTATCTAGGGATATACGTGGGATAAGACTACTTTTCTCCTATTCTTCCCAGCTATTCGTCATCATTGAAACATACTGCATTGGGAGAGAAACATTTTTCTTAGCCTAGAACAATAACCATTTTTCCCAAGGCATATTAGGCTCAGAGGCTGGCATGCAGGCAGACAAGTAGGAGGATCGGCAGACAGATGGATAAACATAAATAATATAGACAGATTAACAGACTAACCTTACTCATAGACTAGTTGTGAGCTCACCAGTGAAAGTGTCCATGCAGTAGACATGCATGCATCAGCCAGTCACTTCGTCGAGACCTTCAGTGCAGCTGTGCTTCTATGTCTGGGGGTGAGAGGTCAGCTGAGGTAAGGTTGAAATAAAAGGTCCAGTTTAATCTGAATGCAACCAATCAACTCCCTCAAAGATATTGCCCAGACACACCCAAAAGCCCTGTTAGAAACGTTAAGCTCTTAATAAGCATCAGGTTTTATATGACTAGTTTTTAACTGTCATAAATAACTTCATCTCTATCCTAGTAGTCACCCTGGATGAACAGTGCCTTCGGAAAGTATTCATACCCATTCACCTTTTCCACATTATGTTATATTACAGCCTTATTCTATAATGGATTTAAAAAAACCTAAAACATCCTCAGCAATCTACACACAATACTCCATAATGATGAAGGGAAAACAGGTTTTTAGAAATGTTTGCCAATGTATTACATACAAAAAACAGAAATACCTCATAAGTATTGAGACTCTTTGCTACGAGACTCAAAATTAAGCTCAGGTGCATCCTATTTCCATTTATCATCCTTGAGATGTTTCTACAACTTGATTGAAGTCCACCTGTGGTAAATTAAATTGATTGGACATGATTTGGAAAGGCACACACCTGTCTAAATAAGGTTTCACAGTTGACAGTGCATGTCAGAGTAAATACCAAGCCATGAGGTTGAAGGAATTGTCCGTAGAGCTCAAAGACAGGATTGTGTCGAGGCACAGATCTGGGGAAGGGTACCATAAAATGTCTGCAGCATTGAAGGTCCCCAAGAACACAATGGCCTCAATCATTCTTAAACAGAAGACGTTAGGAACCACCGATACTTCCTAGAGCTGGCCGCCCGGCCAAACTGAGCAAATGGGGGAGAAGGGCCTTGGGAGAAGGGAGGTGACCAAGAACCCGAGGTCACTCTAACAGAGCTCTGGAGTTCCTCTGTGGAGATGGGAGAACCTTCCAGAGGACAACCATCTCGTTAGCAGTCCACCAATCAGGCCTTTATGGTAGAGTGGCCAGACAGTGGAAGTGACTGGGAGACTAGTCAGGATCGAGGGAAAGATGAACGGAGCAAAGTACAGAGAGATCTGTTGAAAACCTGCTCAGGACCTCAGACTGGGGTAGAAGGTTCACCTTCCAACAGGACAACGATCCTAAGCACACAGCCAAGACAATGCAGGAGTGGCTTCTGGACAAGTCTTTGAATGTTCTTGAGTGGCCCAGCCAGAGCCCAGACTTGAACCTGATCAAACATCTCTGGAGAGACCTGAAAATAGCTGTGCAGCAACGCTCTCCATCTAACCTGCCAGTAGCTTGTAGCATCATACCCAAGAAGACTCAAGGCTGTAATCGCTGCCAAAGGTGCTTCAAAAAACTACTGGGTAAAGGGTCTGAATACTTATGTAAATGTGATATTTGTTCTTATTTTTAATAATTAGCAAACATTTCTACAAACCTATTTTTGTATTGTCATGATGGGGTATTGTGTGTAGATTGATGATGGGGGGAAAAAAACTATTAAATCAATTTTAAAATAAGGCTGTAACTAGGGCTGCCAGGAACATGTGATACAGCTGCCTGGTGAAGCAAGTGCAACTGCTGCCCATTGGGAAGCAATAGTGGAAAGCACTTTGATACAACACCGTTGCACTGGTCATTCACACAAGCTTGTCGTTATGTTAGCTACAGTAATTGGAATTTCAATCAAATTAATTTATAAAGCCCTTTTTACATCACCATTTTACATCAACCAATGTCACAAAGTGCTGTACAGAAACATCTCAATCTAAAATCATGGGATTAATATGGAGTTGGTCCCCCCCCCCCCCTTTGTTATAACAGCCTCCACTCTTCTAGGACGGCTTTCCACTAGATGTTGGAACATTGCTGCGGGGACTTGCTTCCATTCAACTACAAGAGCATTAGTGAAGTCGGGCACTGATGTGGGACGATTAGATATTGCTAGCTGTTGTACATATGTATATTATGGGGTTTTATATAATCTATTTTACAAGTGTACTGAGAAGTGACTGATTCCAGCTGCATCAGAAACCAATGAAGTGTTGACTTCAACTTCTGGATCATGTCATTGTGAAATGTATTTGGATAAACTAGCTTCAATCTTACTTCTAAAACAAATCATGCAGGGAGCTGGTGTATCATTTAAACTTTAATTTGTTGGCAAGTAAACATGTTTTAATAAAACAGATTAGTCTGTCAATATAGCATATAAGTAGACATGGCTTGTATTCAAGACGGTTTATTTGCTCTGGAAATCTATGCGAGTTTACACAGCAGTATGCAGGATCAGTAATGTATGACATATATACAGTAGAAGAAAAATATACTACTAACATTTATAATAAATTATAAAAATATTAGCTATAGTGGAATAGTTATGTCTGAAACACCCTCTCATCAATCAGAATTATGTAGGGAGAAACACCCCAAATAGTGTCCAGCGGTGAAGTATCCTTTTAATTAACCAGCGCCATGCTGCTGTTGTTGCCAACTAGCCAGCATAAACTAGCTAGCTGGGAAGAGCATGGCTTATCAGGACAACTGACTGAACCGAATCCATTCAACTCCACTCGAGTCTCAGCTGCGCAACATACGTCATCAATTTGGGAACCAGGCGTGTCCATATAGCTGCTCCCATGTTCCCTGAAAACTGGAACATCCGGTTGTTGGGTATTTGGAACATACTAGACAAAGATGGATATACTGACAAGATACACTACATGACCAAATGTATTTGGACACCTGCTCGTCGAACATCAATCAAATTTCAATCAAATGTATTTATAAATCCATTTTTACATCACCCTTTTTACATAAGCCAATATCACAAAGTGCTCTACAGAAACATCTCATTCCAAAATCATGGGCATTAATATGGAGTTGCTCCCCCCCTTTGCTGCTATAACAGCCTCCACTCTTCTGGGAAGACTTTCCGCTAGATGTTGGAACATTGCTGTGGGAACTTGCTTCCATTCAGCTACAAGAGCATTAGTGAAGTCGGGCACTGATGTTGGGCGATTAGGCCTGGCTCGCTGTCGCATTCGAATTCATCCCAACGGTGTTCGATGGGGTTGAGGTCGGGGTGCTGTGCTGTGCAGGCCAGTAATGTTCTTCCACCCCGATCTCGACAAACCATTTCTGTCTGGATCTTGCTTTGTACGCAGGGGCATTGTCATGCTGGAGCAGGGAAGGGCCTTCCCCAAACTGTTGCCATGAGGTTGGAGGCACAGAATCGTCTTGAATGTCATTGTATGTTGTAGCGTTAAGATTTCTCTTCACTGGAACTAAAAGGCCTAGTCCAAACCATGAAAAACAGCCCCAGACCATTGTTCCTCCCCCACCAAACTTTACAGTTGGCACTATGTTTTCGGGTAGGTAGCATTCTTCTGGCATCCGGTGAAGTGTTATTCATCACTCCAGAGAATACATTTCTACTGCTCCAGAGTTCAATGGCAGCGAGCGTTACACCACCCCAGCAGAAGATTGGCATTGCGCATGATAATCCTAGGCTTGTGTGCGGCTGCTCGGCCATGGAAAACCCTTTCATGAAGTTCCCGACAAACAGTTATTGTGCTGATGTTGCTTCCAGAAGCAGTTTGGAACTCGATAGTGGGTGTTACAACCGAGGACAGGCTATTTTACACGCTACGCGCTTCAGCACTCGGCAGTCCTGTTCTAGGAGCTTGTGTGGCCTACCACTTTATGGCTGAACCGTTGTTGCTGCTAGATGTTTCCACTTCACAAGAACAGCACTTACAGTTCACCGGGACACTTCTAGCAAGGCAGAAATTTGACTAACTTACTTGTTGGAAAGGAGGCATCCTATGATGGTGCCACGTTGAAAGTCTCTGAGCTCTCCAGTGAGGCCATTCTACTGCCAATGTTTGTCAATGGAGATTGCATGGCTTCGTGCTCGATTTTATACACCTGTCAGCAAAGGGTGTGGCTGAAATAGCCAAATCCACTAATTTGAAGGGGTTTCCATATACTTTTGTATATATAGTGTACATGTCTCTACGCCCCAAACAATGGGAGCCATTGTTCACAAAGCAGCACGGCAGGCTCTCTAGCTCCCGACTATCCTTTATTTGGATTGGTGGATACATCTAATCATTGTAATCCTTTTTTAATATTCGATGAGTATTGTTGACATCAACTGCCTGTATTCAATGGAGAGAGATGCTATGCTACTAGCCTCATACCATGAATATGCATAGCCTTCTCGAAACAAAAGTGTTTTTTCTCAAAGTTGCCGAGATATCACGTGTCCTACTTTTATCAGTAAACACGTAACAATTTAAGCATTATGAAACGTCTAATAGATCAAGTAAACATCACATAGCAAATAAGTCATACATTTTTTTGCTGACCAAATTTGACACTTTCTCATTGACCTCCAAAAAAAATCCTTTCTTGGTGGGCGAAATGTTGGGGTGCCCTTGTTGCTGGGGATTGGAAGTGTCCAGTGTAAGAGAGGCAGGTTGAAGTGGCCAGAGTCAGAGTATTGCAGAAGGTGAAGTATGCTGAGGCAGTGATGAAAGTAGAGGAGGATGGGTCAAGGGTGAGGGATCCAGAGAGGATCCCTGTGACTAGCAGATCTGTGCCAGCACAGAGGGCTAGGCCAACGAGTGATATATGCTTCAGTAAGGTTGGCTTCTTAGCGTTCATAGCAATGGTTATAAACTGTGCCGCAGAAATGGAACTTAATCATAAAAAATAGATGTAGGCAGCTGCAGAGAAGTATTTGGGTATACGAGGTTTGACTTCAGAAGAGTTACAGGGTGTGTTGAGTGTTGGTGTCCGGTCCTCTCAAGCCATTGGCATGGTGCAGGAGCAGATAGGTTCAAAGTAGTGGAATGGGGTAGTGGATTTTTAATGAGTGTAGGGTTAGTTGGAACTGTGTTTTTTTTGTATCATTAATAAATAAATAAAAATGTGTGTGACTTTTTTCCATTTTGTATCACAAAGTATAATGGGTTTATATTATAGTCCAGTTGGGGGTGGTAATGCAACATATTGGATGCCAACTGCCATTAAACCCCAAAGAAGAAGAATGCCCCAGTATGTAGGGGATCTACTTTCAGGCATTTATTTTTGCCTGCTAGCTGCAACATGGACTCATGGATAGACATTACATAGTAAATGTACATTTGTCATACTTCAATTGGTATGTATATATTTGTTGATGTTCATCATCCATTTCATATAATATGTTACAAATTACAATTTGTTGTGACTAAAGTTAACTAGGTGTCTAACGTTAGGGTTAATGTTAAGGGAAGGGTTAGCTAACACACTAAGTAGTAAAAAGTAGTAAGTAGTTGCAAAATGTCTAATTAGCTCATGCTGCAGTTGTCCTTCATTAGATTCAATATGCTTGTTACACGTAATGAACGTTCACGTTATGTAACCATACCTAACATAACATATCAAATTGAATTTGATTGTCTCGGATTTACATTTAACCTACTATGTTACGTCTAGCCTACTATGTCTATTAGACCAGTCTGCAACATTAGATTAATTTGATCATGCCACACTTCATTCATACAGGAGGCTCCGTTTGACGAAGGTGGAGACAGGAGACATTTGATTGGTTAAACCACACGGTTCACGTGAAGACACAACTGCTGGGGGCACGACTCACGAGTTGTAACTCATTAAATAGCACTTGGCTGTCTTGAGAGAACATTCACATGAGCCGTCGAAAGAGGTGATACTGTAACAACGTTTAGAATGGAAACAACTGGGAGGTGATTTTTCCGAAGCTATTCAACGTGTTTATTCTGTTCTTCAAGCTAATTACAGATAGACTTTATCAGAGTGGTTTTGGAGTGAATATTCCGTAAGTAGCCTACGCTTATTCTTATTTTTTGGCCATCTTTTCACAAATTAGGGCTACTTCGTATGAAATGTGTGTGTGTGTCCATGTGTTTAGTTTTTATAGCTCGTTAACTGGGTCGTTTTACGAAACGGTGGCTTTCCTGTCCCACAAGAAGTGTCTGACTGACAATGTTTTTTTCTTTAAATTGAAGTGTTTTAAGTTAAATTGCATTTTTTTTTTAACGTTGAACAGGATCAGTAGCATTAAATTGGCTAATCTCTGGGGTCATGAGTTCAAGAGACATATATATTTAGTGTTAAAAATAGTTGTCTCACTTTAACTGTCGTAATACAGAAGCAATAATTGGCTTTATTTAGTTGTTTACTTAAAACCATTACTAATGTAAAAAATAATTTCAGGGAATAGCTGCCTCAAATCCATATCACTGGTGTTAGCATACGCTTTCATAGAAAAATAAAATAAAAATACCACTTTGAACAAATTCAACATCCCTGACTTTTTCCTGGGTCAAATGTTCATTGGAGGCAGGGCCATTTTTTTTCAATTGCATGGTGGGTGTGCATTCTAGCAATTTGGTCATTTCATGCAAGGTCTTAAGATGTGTCAGTGGTTTTATAGTAAGGGGAAAGGACATTTTAATTATAATGTATCAAATCATATGATTAAGTGATTTTTTTTTTTTATGGGTGCCATTTTAGCTAGGCATCTTGTCTGTAGATTTGTCACTGGTGTTTAGTGTTACCTTCACTGATTTTACACATTTCTGTTTTTAAAGTAAATTATTACTAATGAAAACATTTTCTTAAATGTACATCTTGTCTTTGGTTTATGTATGCAACATCCTGAACTTCCATAGTGTAGTTTGGGTTTGAATCATCTCAAATGTAAAATTGTATAATTGTCAGATGCTCATTCCAGTTATTTCTGTCTGTCCATGACATTAGGGTTTTAACAGTATCATTATAGATTGAGTATTACATTTTGTGTTTTTCTTGTTCACAGATATCATTCTGGTCTTTGCTAGAACAACTTTTAGCTCCACTCCATACAACGTCCATTCTGAGAATGAACTGTACACAGTAAGTGTTCACTAAACCTTTGGATCTCACCTAAAACATTTGTTGATGTTAGATATGTTTTGGGGGGGGGGATGCATCCCCATTTCTAACCAGAATTTTCTCCTTCCATCCTCAGAGTGCTTCATGTGTTTGGAGGCCACTCCATACCCCAGCAGTCTGCCATGCCAGTGGACCTTGCCATGCGACTGCGACTGTGCCTGAGCCAGAGCCTGCCCCTCTGTCACCTACAAGGTGTGTCCCCTCTGAAGGTCCTGAGACCTCACCTTCACACCAGAGACTACCGGTCTCCCAGCCTTCACACTGCGGCGCTGCACTCCTCATCTTCATCCTCCTCCTCCTCCTCCTCCTCCCCAGAGCGATCAAAGACCAAGAGCTGTGTGCGCAGGAGCAGTGCCAGCCCTAAGAAGAAGCGTGTAGTGTTTGCTGATACTAAGGGGTTGTCTCTCACTGAAGTGCGACTGTATATTCCAGACAACTTCTTTTCCACGGCCCAGAGGGCTGACTCCTCTACCTCCTCCTCCCCTGTCAGACCGCAGGGCCTGTTGCCGGGTCCTGCCGGTGGGAAGCAGCAGCTCTGGAGATTAAGTCTGGCCTTCCCCCAACCCATGGCAGACTTCAAGACCTTCCAAGCCCGCCTGCAGGAGGTCCTGGTGCAGCTGGAGAGCTGCAGTGTGACTGAGCGATCACTGAGTGGCACCGTGCGTGTCTGCAATGTCAGCTTTGAGAAGGCTGTGTACGTGCGAGTAACCTTTGACTCGTGGCGAAGCTACCAGGACATCCCCTGTTCCTACCTGCAACAGCGCTACGGGGGTGCTGAGACTGACGGGTTTGCCTTTGATGTCCCCCTCCCCCAAAACCTGGATCCCAGCGAGCGTCTGGAGTTCTGTGTGTTGTTCCGGCCAGGCAGCGGGACCATACTGCGTTGGGACAACAACGGGGGACAGAACTACTGTGTGTGTGTGGAGCCCGAGGGGGCTGGCTATAGTAAAGCCCCGGTACAGCGCCGCATCACCACTCCCCGCTCCCTCCAACGTCCCCCCTCATGGCCAAGGAGTGGAAGAACCAGTCTGAAGAGCCCCCCTTTACCCTGGACTCTCCCACTCCTCAGAAGCCTTCATCAGCCAGAGTTCGGGGTGACTGGATAACTGTCACTTTCTGGTAGAGTGAACTCTCCCTAGTTTGGTCAGGAGCGAGCCAGCTTTGCCTTTTCTGATTCAGGTGTGGATCTAAGTAGCTGTCTCAACTTGCCAGCTGGACAATCTGTTGCTAAGAAAATGTGCAATGTTAAACCTGATTTTAATCTTGATTGAGGAAGTGACTCATTGAATTGACTGTTTAAAATTGACTTGACCCCATCTGATGGTCGACGTTAGGACTACAATGTGTTCCTTTGTAGTGGCCCTTACGTCCACGGCTCATCTGGGCCCCAACTAATGTGAAATTGATTTGCACCTTTGTATTTCTTACAGAATATTGTCCTGTGTTACTGTTATTACATTTTTTTTTTAAATCAATTTCAGTGGTTAAGTTTCCCAGCGCCAAGATCATAATATCTTATTATTTTAGTGTACCTAGGCTTCTGGGAAATGTCCAGATGTTTTTAGGTGTATATGGGGCACTAATTGTACAAACCCAATGCCCTCCCACTGAGGCTGGATGTTCTTTATAACTGCCATGCAGACACCAACTTCAGCCACCTTAACTGGCCTTTGAACAAATGTAATGTGCTTTGTGTTTTTATTAAACATTTGAAAATAACATTAAGTTCTCATTCTACTACTTGCACATAGCAATTGACACAAATGATACATTGTAATTACTTCAACACTATGGCCTATTTATTGCCTTACCTCCTTTGCACACACTGTATACAGGTTTTTTGTTTGTGTAATTGTTTTTGTCGCTTTGCTTTATCTTGGCCAGGTCAGTTGTAAATGAGATCTTGTTCTCAACTGGCCTACCTGGTTAAATAAAGGTGAAGTAAATACATTCTGAAACTTCATGGATAGTTAAACAGACACAACATACCACCCTCCAGTTTCCTATACTAGTTATCAGAAGACATCTAAGCTAACCCCTACTATAAGCATGTATACCAAAATGAGCAACTCAAATGAGCTTACTTTGACAAATGTGGATGGAATCTTGCACATTCTTTCTGTTGTCTCATGAATGGAATGCAGTAGGAACAGGTTTTTGTCCAAAGCCGATGAACAGCAGCGATTAAAACTAATCAAGTTTTATTTATTACAAAAAACACGGGGTAAAATTAAAGTATTAGAACATGAAGGACAAACAATACAGCATCAAGACACCATCAAACATGTATCAGTCTTTCTGCAACAGAGTCTTATGTGTGAGGGTGCATGTGCATGATAGTGATATAAAATATATGTCATAGTTTCCTTTTTCATGATCACAATCTTGTGAAACCTGAACCCTCCAAGATACCCCCCCCCCCCCCCCAGTTCCCCAATAGCTGTCCCTCAACCATTCGAGACCCCGCCCACAGTTTCCCCCCCCCCCCCCACCCCCCCCCCCCCGGAAGAAAAATAAATAAATACAATTAATTCCATTCCCCACCGCCAAATGGACCAACAACCAAGAGAATGAACTAAAGAGAAAAAAGGAAAAGAAAACAGCAAACAATGCAAAAAATATAAAATAAAAAAAAATATTTTTTTTAAACAAAGGACATCAAGGACAACTGAAATAACAGCAATGCCAACTGTATATGTTTGTGTGCATGTCTGGCACTATTACATGTATGTGTGTGTTCTTGTATGTGTTTATTTGAATGAGAGTGTGTGTATATGCATGTGTACAAACACTTGCACGGCATCAGCCTCAGGCAAACCGGCATTAGTTGTAAAAACACTGCCACTTAGTGTCATTCAAATGCACTTTTGTTTTATTGAGACTTTTTTTTCCCCCTTTATCTTTTGACCATCATTCTCTCTCTCACACAGCAACTCCACTCCCACTTGTCTCCAATTCCACATACCAACCCTCGCTTCCCTCAGCCCATCCCATCTATCTCTGCTGGCCACCCACTTCGGGTTTCTACGCAACACATATCTTTCAACTATGCTGTGATGTTTAATGTACAATTTCAATCTATCTAATCGAATAGAATCTACAGATTGCGTGTTGAAGATAAATACTTTTACTAAGAGTATTAGTAATTGACTGACCCGTTCTCTCCAGATCTCTAACAGTACAATTTCTCAGGTCAATTTTAGATCAATGCTATGCATTTTCAGCCATTCCTGAACCTGAGACCAGAAACAGGCTACCTGAGGGCAATACCAAAATAAATAGTCTATTGATTCTGTATCCTCACAACTAAATCTGCAGAGCTTCGATGATTTTATGCCCCAAATATTTAAGATTTTGTTGGTGGGAAGAATTCTATATAATTTTAGCTGAAAAGCACGAAGTCTTGAATCTTGCGTTGTTTATATATCAACTCATACACCCTGTACCATGGAATCGGTACATCAGAAATCTCTTCCCAACTATTTTGCAATCTGTATGGCACAGTTGTCAACATCCTAACTTATCAAGCTTTTGAGTTGTGTCCATATTAGTATATAAGTCAGGTGTGCAGTTTGCTCATGCTTCCACTACCGAACACTATCTAAAGGCTTGTTATTGTGCTCTACATCAATAAGGCTCAGATTTCCCTGGGTGTCTTCCTATCTGCCACATCATGCATTCCAAACAGCCTAGCCTATGTCAATGGATGTTCTGGGTGGAGGAGTGATACAATGGCATGCCTCCACATGAGCCACCCTGACTGGCACGCCCAACTATCTGCAGTACTGTTGGGTAATGCTGTAGAGCCTCCGGCAACGTGAACATCAGCTCACTTGGGCGGTAGAAACAGCAAGTGGTTTGTTACCATGGCAGCATTGGAGCCTGTGTTTACATGCTAGGGTGGAGTCACCATGTGTTCGGAATAGGGAGTGATGGGAGTCTGCTTTCACTTGTTCTCTCTTCCCCCCCTCTAGGACTATAATGTCCTTGGACTAAAGATGTTGTGAATAGTTCCAGGTAGTTAGGTCAGCCTGAAACTAGTGTGTGCGTGTGAACACGGATCTCACATTGTATGGTCATCATGAAAGGTGATGCCATGTGTCATGACCCCTCCCCACAAAACATAAACATGATAGTTCTCTATTTCCAAATACAACTCAAAAGCCAGCATGGCATGGGTCCACTATTGTATGTTTTGACCAACATGGACTTGGAGCATTTCATATTATTCTGTATGTAAATCCGAGACACTCTATTTAGTATGAAATATGTTTCGTATTGTATGTATTCATTTGTGGATATCCATCAGCCATTTCGTATGATATGTTACAATTTTGCAAAACGTACAATACGTTATGACTTGGCGAAACGTACTATATGTTATGAATTTGCAAAATGTATGATATGTTACCAATTCTAGCTATCTGGCTAATGTTAACTTGGCTAGGGGTTAAGTTGAGGAGTTAGGTTAAATGGTTAGGGGAAGGGTTAGCTAAATGCAAAGTAACTAAAAGTATTAAGTAGTTGAAAAGTTGCTAAAATGGTAAAGTTGTCCGTTGGCCTCCCGAGTGACACAGCGGACTAAGGCACTGCATCGCAGGTTTGATCCCGGGCTGTGTCTGAGAGAACCATGAGGGGGTACACAATTGGCCCAGTTGTCCGTGATGAGATTCGAACTTGTGTTATATTTGCCTGCCCATCCACCTCGACCAATCACCCCACTTTAGATTTTGCCTTAAGGTAACCGTCGGTCTTATGTAACCAAACATAACATACAGGTATCAAACTAATTTGAGAGTCCTGGATTTACATTTACTGTGTTACGTCTGACGTCTGAGACCAGGCTGTTCTGGCAGGCTGGTACAGGTAGGCCTACATGTTGTGGAATGTTCCAAGTTCCAACCCCACAACGAAACGGCACATGCTGTTCCAAAGAACAGAAACACTACATATTACCCAATAATTAAGCCAAGTTAAAATGTCTGGACATGTGTAAAACTCTCCCAATGAAATGTCAGTCGGTGGTCTTTTTCTAAGATGCAGGCCAGTAATTTGCCGCCAACCAGTCTGCTTCTCAGTGCCATTCTGAAAGCTCCCCTGTTGAGTCTAGTGTTGTCCCACCTGAATGCTACTAACATTTATGAACCACTCGCTAAACATAGGGTTTATGTTGCTGTGTGAAGTTTTTTTGTCGCTTATTGCTGCCGCTCTTCACCATGACAAGAGGAAGAGGGGGAACGCTCTTTTGTCTGTGAGCTCTTTTGTCAGCAGCACACCTGAGATGGGCCTGAGCAGACAAACAGAGAACTGGTCACATTGCGTTCCACAGTTTGGCAGGTGTTCAAATATGTTGTGCATATTCCTCTCAAAGTGCATGACTTGTCACTAGTAGGACATATGAAAACATTGGTTCCCTCTACTGGGGGTTTGAATGTTGGCCTGCAGAGTACAATATTTGGGCCCTGTTTGAATTATAATCTCTTTGCCTCCCTCTTTCTTTACTTCCATAGTGGACAGTTATCCAAATAGAGAAACAGTGACACTAGTGTGAGTTTCTCAATCTTTATTAAGTTTAATCTGTTACTTAGTTTATCATCCACACAATCTCAAATATAAATAAATCCAGAGTACAGTAGAACGAAGTGTGTTACTGGCTGGTAGGTCGTGAGTTACTGGCTGGTAGGAGCGAGTTACTGGCTGGTAGGTCGTGAGTTACTGGCTGGTGGTCGTGAGTTACTGGCTGGTAGGAGCGAGTTACTGGCTGGTAGGTCACAACCAGATATAGGACACAACAGGCAACATCAATAGCTGACAACCAAATAGATTCAACTCAAAAGTCATGACTTGAAAAGATAAGGTGGTTTTAGCAGGGGAAAGCAATTGAACAAGGAGCTACCTGGAGCACTGAAGGAGCAATGGTGGAAAAAGTGCTAAATTGTCATACTTGAGTAAAAGTAAAGATACCAGAAAATGACTCTAGTGAAAGTCACCCAGTAAAATACTACTTGAGTAAAAGTCTAAAAGTATTTGGTTTTAAATATACTTAAGTATCAAAAGTAAATGGAATTGCTAAAATGTACTTACTGTAGGTATCAAAAGTAAAAGTAAACCATTTCAAATTCCTTATATTAAGCAAACCTGTATTTAATTTTTTTTTTTTTTTAGGATAGTCAGGGGCACACTACAACACTCAGACATAATTTACAAATTAAGCATTTGTGTTTAGTGAGTCTGCCAGATCAGAGGCAGTAGGGATGATCAGGGATGTTCTCTTGATAAGTGTTTGAATTGGACTATTTTCCTGTCAAAATGTAACGAGTACTTTTGGGTCTCAGGGAAAATGTATGGAGTAAAAAGTCCATCATTTTTTTAGGAATGTAGTGAAGTAAAAATTGGCAAAAATATAAATAGTAAAGTATAGATACCCCAAAAAACGACTTTAGTATTACTTGAAAGTATTTTCACTTAAGTAATTTACACCACTGTGAAGGAGCTATCTGAACCATGTTGTGTGATGGCTGCAGGTCTATCCAGCAGGAGCAGGGTCCTCTGGGGCCTTATTTCCTGTCACACTCACAGATGAACTTCTCACCACCATCATTGTTGCCTGAGGATGTGAGAGAAAGGACAATAAGGAGGGTAGAGAAAGAGAGTGACATGGAAAGAGCAAGGTAAAGAGTGTGATGAATACCATGAACAGTACTATAAATAATGCAGTACATCGCTAATCATTGTTGTGTATGAGGTGAGAGGGAAGGGGACTCTTTGGAGCAACAACTGACCTTTCTGAGGCTCTGGTCACAGTCATGGGCATAGGACTCGGTGTAAGGATTGTCAACGATGGCCCAACATTCATTGTGCTGCATGGTATCATTGTACTGTAGCACTTGCCATGGATGATACCATAGAACACACTAACTCTGAGACAATATCAGAATAACACACACGGGCAAAACTTTGGTCAGTACTTTGGTGGCAGCGATAAGTAACAAAGAAACAACACTTTAAAGCAAAACCTTCATTAATGTCAAGTCAACATAGATTCATTAGTGGTTGGGATAGAATGTGTGTGGACTGGAATGGTTTTAACCCTATTGCCATATTCCCAACCCTTGTCCCTTGACCCTTAACCCCTGACCTGTCCAGATCGTCCACAGGGGACCAGAGCCTCACTTGTCACAGTAGCATCCGTAGTCAGTGTAGTCCAAGATGGGCCAACTATCAGGCATGGTGCAGGGGATCATGTCTCTGAACTGCCACAGGGCCCTGTCGTTAAGGTTGGTTCCCTGGGCTGTAAGAAAGATGATAAAGGATGTGTCAGATCAGATTAATATAAATATTAAGATTTGACCCCTTTACTTGTTTTCTTCATCCATTGAATACATTTGACATATTCACAAATATTGGATAATGCTAACGAGGATGATGATAATGATCGAGACTTACGCATGACAAAATTCAATTGAAACTGTTGCAGGTAAACTTGCCCGATTATAATTAGATCGTATGAAGCTGCTAGTCAACAACAGAGAAGCCCAAAGCCACAAGGAAAACTGCTTGGAGGGTGTTCATGTTGTCAGCCAATGAGAAGTGAAGTTCTGGACCTACAGTAAATCTCTGAAATAGGGTCTACTTATATTACTTGTAACTCAGCGACCTTGAGGCGCTTTCCAAGACAAACCAGTAGTAAACATTGTGGCAGATACTGTTTACAGGAGAACATGCAGCCCCTCTTTCCAGACACATATGGTCATGTCTGAGATTGAGATTTTAGTCATTTAGCAGACGCTCTTATGCAGAGCGATTGGGGTTAAGTGCCTTGCTTCAAGCCACACCAGAGATCACAGGAGAACATACAGTCCAGTCCAGACAGACACAACTGAGCTTGTCTTGTCTCAAATAAGATAAAATAAATGACAGTCCATCATTACTTTAAGATATGAAGGTCAGTCAATCCGGAAAATTTCAAGAACTTTGAAAGTTTCTTCAAGTGCAGTCACAAAAACCATCAAGCGCTATGATGAAATTGGCTCTCATGAGGACCGCCACAGGAAAGGAAGACCCAGAGTTACCTCTGCTGTAGAGGATAAGTTAATTAGAGTTAACTGCACCTCAGATTGCAGCCCAAATAAATTATTCACAGAGTTCAAGTAACAGACACATCTCAACATCAACTGTTTAGAGGAGACTGTGTGAATCAGCCCTCCATGGTCAAATTGCTGCAAAGAAACCACTACTGAAGGACACAAATAAGAAGAAGAGACTTTCTTGGGCCAAGAAACACAAGCAATGGACATTAGACTGATGGAAATCTGCAAAACACCAGTTTTAATGTCAACAGTGAAGAGTTCCTCTGTCCAGTGTCTGTGTTCTTTTGCCTATCTTAATCTTTTCTTTTTGTTGGCCAGTCTGAGATATGGCTTTTTCTTTGCAACTCTGCCTAGAAGGCCAGCATCCCAGAGTCGCCTCTTCACTGTTGACGTAGACACTGATGTTTTGCGGGATCTATTTAATGAAGCTGCCAGTTGAGGACTTGTAAGCCATCTGTTTCTCAAACTAGACACTCTAATGTACTTGTCCTCCTGCTCAGTTGTGCACCGGGGCCTCCCACTCCTCTTTCTATTCTGGTTAGAGCCAGTTTGCGCTGTTCTGTGAAGGGAGTAGTACACAGCGTTGTACGAGATCTTCAGTTTCTTGGCAATTTCTCGCATGGAATAGCCTTCATTTCACAGAACAAGAATAGACTGACAAGTTTCAGAAGAAAGTTCTTTGTTTCTGGCCATTTTGAGCCTGTAATCGAACCCAAAAATGCTGATGCTCCAGATACTCAACTAGTCTAAAGAAGGCCAGTTTTATTGCTTCTTTAATCAGTACAACAGCTTTCAGCTGTGCTAACATATTTGCAAAAGGGTTTTCTAATGATCAGTTACCCTTTTAAAATTATAAACTTGGATTAGCTAACACAACGTGCCATTGGAACACAGGTGTAATGGTTGCTGATAATGGGCCTCTTTACTCCTATGTAGATATCCATGAAAAATCATCCGTTTCCAGCTATAACAGTCATTTACAACATTAACAATGTCTACACTGTATTTCTGATCAATTTGATGTTATTTTAATGGACAAAAAATGTCCATTAAAAAAAAAGTCTACAAAAAAAAAAGGAAATTTCTAAGTGACCCCAAACTTTTGAATGGTAGGTTGTATATAATGTTGAAGTCGGAAGTTTACATAAACTTAGCCAAATATATTTAAACTCAGTTTTTCACAATTACTGACATTTAATCCTAGCAAAAATCCCCTGGTCTTAGGACAGTTAGGATCACCACTTTAAGAATTTAAGAATGTGAAATGTCAGAATAATAGTAGAGAGAATGATTTATTTCAGCTTTTATTTCTATTCTTTTCTTTCTTTATTTTTATTACATACACTCAATTAGTATTTGGTAGCATTGCCTTTAAATTGTTGAACTTGGGTCAAATGTTTCGGGTAGCCTTCCACAAGCTTCCCACAATAAGTTTGGTGACTTTTGGCCCATTCCTCCTGACAGAGCTGGAGTCAGGTTGTAGGCCTCCTTGCTCGCACACGCTTTTTCAGTTCTGCCCACAGATTTTCTACAGGGTTGAGGTCAGGGCTTTGTGATGGCCACTCCAAAACCTTGACTTTGTTGTCCTTAAGCCATTTTGCCACAACTTTGGAAGTATGTTTGGGGTCATTGTCCATTTGGAAGACCCATTTGTGACCAAGCTTTAACTTCCTGACTGATGTCTTGAGATATTTGTTCAATATATCCACATAATTTTCCTCCCCTCATGATGCCATCTATTTTCTGAAGTGCACCACCCCCGTGCTTCATGGTTAGGGTGGTGTTCTTCGGCTTGCAAGCCTCACACTTTTTCCTCCAAACATAACAATGGTCATTATGGCCAAACAGTTCTATTTTTGTTTCATCAGATCAGAGGATATTTCTCCAAAAAGTACGATCTTTGTCCCCATGTGCAGTTGCAAACCATAGTCTGGCTTTTTGATGGCTGTTTTGGAGGAGTGGCTTCTTTCAGGTTTTGTCAATATAGGACTCGTTTTACTGTGGATATAGATACTTTTGTACCTGTTTCCTCCAGCATCTTCACAAGGTCCTTCGCTGTTGCTCTGGGATTGATTTGCACTTTTCGCACCAAAGTACGTTCATCTCTAGGAGACAGAACTCGTCTCCTTCCTGAGCGGTATGACGGCTGCATGGTCCCATGGTGTTTATAATTGCATAATATTGTTTGTACAGATGAACGCGGTACCTTCAGGCGTTTGGAAATTGCTCCCAAGGATGAACCAGACTTGTGGAGGTCTACAATTGTTTTTCTGAGGTCTTGGCTGATTTCTTTTGATTTTCCCATGATGTCAAGTAAAGAGGCACTGAGTTTGAAGGTAGGCCTTGAAATACATCCACAGGTATACCTCCAATTGACTCAAATTATGCCAACTAGTCTATCAGAAACTTCTAAAGCCATGACATCATTTTCTGGAATTTTCCACGTTGTTTAAAGGCACAGTCAACTTAGTGTATGTAAACTTCTGACCCACTGGAATTGTGATACAGTGAATTATAAGTGAAATAATCTGTCTGTAAACAATTGTTGGAAGAATTACTTGTGTCATGCACAAAGTATATGTCCTAACCGACTTGCCAAAACTATAGTTTGTTAACAAGAATTTTGTGGAGTGGTTGAAAAACAAGTTTTAATGACTCCAACCTGTGCATGTAAACTTCTGACCTCAACTGTATATATATCAATATATATATACATACACACACACACACACACACACACACACACAAACACACTGGACTCCGACATTGCTCATCCTAATATTTCTTAATTCCATTATTTAACTTTTTAGATTACTGTGTATTGTTAGATTTTTCTGCACAGTTGGAGCTAGGAACACAAGTATTTCGCTACACCCGCAATAACATCTGCTAAATATGTGTATGCGACCAATCAAATTTGATTGGATTGATATACATTTATTTGAAAAGTACTGTACGAGATGAAGTACAGTAGTTTTAGTGAATTTATAGTGTCCCAGACACTCTGACTCAGGCAGATGTGTTCCCAGAATAGCTTTGAGATAACATGGCATGACACAACAGACACACTACTAGATAAGAAGACGAGGTAACATTGTTGAATTTCCACCAATTGGGTGAGTGGTTGGAAACATATCACAACTTTCATTGCAATTGAGCTCAGGGCAAACCAAAGAGTCACATTACTAGTTGACCAAATGCTTTTTTTTGTTTTTTTTTTTAAGTTGATGCGACAATACATCAAAATCACACACATTTATACTCATGTAGATTAAACATATATGTTGTGGTTGTATGGGGAAAGACATGGTGAGAAATATGTGTCTGAAAATTGGGACTGTGTGTACTCCTGCAATCACTCTCTTCAAGGTCTCTATCCTTTTCACCCCAAAACATGTCCAGGAAAGAAATGTCCATATTGCATTGGGGAAGATTTTTTTGTTCCTGACATATTGCTGTCTTCACACTTTTAGAATACCATCTGGCTCCTCCCCCTAGGATTAATAGGGCCATGCCTCAACAAAATGTTACCTATTACTTGAACATGAAAGAATACTAATATAACACTTCAATAGATTCACAATATTCGGTTCAACGAATACTGTGGAAATCAAATCGAACAAAGGGGTGGATACATTTTGATTAGATCTTCCATATGTGACACTCAAATTGATAGTCAAGGGGCTATGCCCATCTACAAGAGTTGTATTCCTATCCATACTGGTAAACCCTTTATTTCAGAGATACCACACAATAAGAATGCTATAAAATCAATTATCTTTATTGGGATAGAAATCTGGAAACAAAGAAGAAAAATGTACACAACATGGTCCAAGAGGGTTACATTAACAAGGATGTCGAAGGAGCTTCAGCCTCATTAATTCATCTCCATCTCTGCTCGTCTGTCACCCCACTGAGTTGGTCCCTTGGATTCACATGTAGGGGAGGTGTTTTGACCATATATAGTCATTTAGAAAATATACACAGCACTATCTAATAATTACTTAACTTACTACTATTTAAATAAAACATGTGCACTGATACGCAAACGGATATAGCTGGTGAAGCATAATGATACAAAGGCCAGGCACACTGGCCAAATGGCAAGTAACAGAGGCTGAAGAGAAAATCCCAATAAAAAGGCAGGAAAAAAAATCTATGATTATTACTACTGTACAGCAACACTGGGGCATCCATCCAAAATCAAACACTATATGGTTTTCCATGATATTGTATCTTACCTACTACTTCCTGTTCTACTATTTCCTGTTCTTGTCTGATGAAGGGACCTCCTGTCATCAAGCACAGGCCACAACACAACCCTTATGTATTATCAGTCAGAATTCACCACCACCCCCAAAATGTCTCTATCCTTCCTATGCGTAACTAATCTGCTACCTAGTACTCCTCTATGTCTATAACAAAGCAAGGTTGGCGATCAGCAAATGGGATGGCAGTCATTGAACAAGAGGAAAGGCAGACTGAGGAAGATTGGGGTGATAGAAATAATTCAAAACTGAGATATGTACAGGTGTAATGCTGGAGGCTGTGCTGTGAGAAGCTGTGGTGTCTGCGGTGCAAAGGCAGAGAAGCCATAGACCTCTGGTCAGATCGGCTTATACAGCAGGGTGGTGACATACTTCTTCTTGTAGCGATGAGTCGCACTAAGCACCATCACACCATCCTGAGAGGAGAGAGAAATATACTCCATTAGCACATACTTGACATTTCCCTTCACCTCTCCAAAAGCAACTCTCCTGGGAGTCCTTCTGTTACCTCTTGCAGACGTTGAATCAATCTACTAAGGCTCCATGGCTTTGATTTAATCTTTCTGATCTCCCTGTGGTCTTACCTTGATGGACAAGGCGTAGAGGTGATTGAGCATGACATGATTGGGTTCTGGGAGCAATGCAGGGTCACACTGAAGAGGAAAAGAGAATACATCTTACTCCAGTGCATGCACATTACTGTCAATTACATGAATAGCTCTCATGTCTTCATCATTGATATTCCCATGAGGGTTTGGATTCAGTTGTTAGAGTCTTCTACTCACAGAGATTCCTGTGTCCTTGTTAAGGATGACCTGTAGCAAGTGAGGTGGGAGAATGGGCGGAGACTTGAACTTTTCTTCCTGCTTGGGTATGTAAGGGTCCTGATGGTACGGTCCGGGAGGGGAGCTGGACAGGTCTAACTCACAAACAGATGGGAGGAGGGGCAAGTTAATAAATACAATGGGAGAGCGAACACCAAGATTTGTCTAGTTCATATTTTGCTATTGCAAGTTGAAATCTAACTTTATAACACCATGGAGACATTTTCCAATACAGTAGCATAACTTGAATGGATGAACACATTATGGATACTGACCTTGACACTGACCTGACATATCAGAGCATTTCTGTGAGTCCACCATAAGTGCATCAAACACCTCAAAGTCAGTCTTCTTCACTTGGATGACATTGTTGACTGTGCCTAGCTGGTTGGTTACAACAGGCTGGCGGGCCACAAAACCAGCAATCAAACAGAGAACTCATAAACATTAAATCTGTTACAGTCATTCACTCCCATATGCCTGTGTAAATAGCTAAGTAGACAGTTGTTCCTATAAAGCCATTACAACACGTAAAACAGAGGTCGTTCTGGTCCCAAAAACACGCTGCTCACCTCAGCTGGATCATGGGTCCACGTCCCGTCCACATAGAACTTATACTGATGCTCCCCTTCAGGCAGATCCACAATTGCCACAAAGTTGTTCTGACTGAAATAGAGAACAAACTAACATTAAGCGTTATGAATTCGGGGGCAGAAATGATTAAATATTAAAGCATTAGACCTCTCACTAAAGGACTTCATTCATACAAAAGCTATACTTAAATCCAAACTGGTTCTCTAGCAGATAGGTAAGAATGGCTCACCCAGTGTTCAAGAATTGCCTTTTTCCTTGATTCAGATTACAACCTCTCACTTATTTGAAAATGAAATAATTTCCAAAATATCACTATTTTTAGAACAAGCCATAGAAAGTTGGTTGCAATTTCAGTTTAATCCACCAGAAAAGACAGAACAAATGTTATAACAAATATTATAGTTAAACTCAAATATACTAATTGATTTTTAAAAAAAATATGGAAATGTCTGCTCTGTCCAAAATTACAACCAACTTATTGCAGCATTACCGCAAAAATGGAGGAGGAAAGTGAAAGGGGGAGAAAGTAAGTAACTTGTCTGTTGGCCCTAAATTAAAGACCATAATTGGTTAAAGAAAACTGTGATAAATAAAATGTATACCAGTTTGATTTAAGGACCAAAGAATTGACAGCTGTGTTGTATAGATTGCAAAATAGTTGGGAAGAGATTTCCAATGTACCAATTCCATGGCACATGGTTCATGAACTGATACACAAAAGGATGCCGGATTCAAAACCTAAGAGTTATTCATTTTAAATGATTTTACATTTTACATTTTAGTCATTTAGCAGACGCTCTTATCCAGAGCGACTTACAGTAGTGAATGCATACATTTCATACAATTTCATACATTTCATTAAAAAAAAATGTCTGTGCTGTTTACAAAACTCTTGCAACATATATAATGTTATATATATGAGGGATACAACCATCCGAGCTCTGCAGATTTTGCCACGAATAGACAGAATCATCAGATCATATGTTTGGTACTGTCCATATGTAGCTTGTTTTTGGTCACAGGTATGGCTGAAGAATTCAAATGAAATTGTATTTGACACATGCGCCGATTACAACAGGTGTAGACCTTCCCGTGAAATGCTTACTTACAAGCCCTTAACCAAAAATGCAGTTAAGAAAAAAAGTGTTAAAGTATTTACTAAAATAAACTGAAGTAAATGTATAAAATAAATAAGAAAAATAATTAAGGACCAACAATAAAATAACAGTAGCGAGGCTACATACAGGGGGTACCGGTACCGAGTCAATGTGCGGGGGCACCGGTTAGTCGAGGTAACTAAGGTAATATGTACATGTAGGTAGAGGTAAAGTGAATATGCATGGATAATAAACAGAGAGTAGCAGCAGCATAAAAATGGGGGTGTGGGTGGGGAGGGGGGGAGGACAAGGTAAATAGTCCAGATAGCCATTTCATTAGCTGTTCAGGAGTCATATGGCTTGGGGGTAGAAGCTGTTAAGAAGACTTTTGGACCAAGACTTGGCGCTCCGGTACCGCTTGCCGTGCGGTAGCAGAGAGAACAGTCTATGACTAGGATGGCTGGAGTCTTTGGCAATTTTTTGGGCCTTCCTCTGAAACCAATTCTTAAAAAGTAGCCACCCTTTGCCTTGATGACAGCTTTGCACACTCTTGGCATTCTCTCAACCAGCTTCATGAGGTAGTCACCTGAAATGCATTTCAATTAACATGTGTGCCTTGTTAAAGTTAATTTGTGAAATATTTTTCCTTCTTAATGTGTTTGAGCCAATCAGTTGTGTTGTGACAAGTTAGGGGTGGTATACAAAAACTGCAAGACAAACAAAGAAGATGGGCTTTTGAAAAAGTAACTATTTTTCATAAAATTGTACAGTTATCTTAGCTAGCTGAATTGTTTACCAGTTGCTAAGCAGTTGCTAAGGACTCTCCTGGAAGAAGCTAGCTAGTTAACAAAGAATAACAAAGAATATCTAGTTAACAGAAGAAAAGAAAGACAAAATAAGGACAGAATAAAAAGGACATCAAAGTGAAACAGTCCTCTAAAGACACAAGAGACAATAGTACAAGAAACAACGCTTCTATTGCATTTATATTCTATTTCAATAGCTTCTTCAAGGTTTCCAAGATGGCGTAGCAGTCAGACGTCCTTTGTCCTCGTCTTGTCCCGTGTGTATGTATTTTATGTATTTTTCTTCGCATATCTTTTTGTATATTTTTTCTAGAAACTCAACTTCAAAACACTCTCCTGCAACCCACCTCACCAAATGTGGTGCTGATCTGTTTTTTTTATTTATCCTTTTTTTTCTTTCTTTTTTTTCTTTCAAAAGTATTATTCACCTCGTAAAGCTATCGCCAGTTTTGTACAACGCGACTCAGACCAGAGCATACCGGACCTATTTTCTCTCCATATCCCCGAATTTCTACTGCAGCTCTGGACATTTACACCTGGATCTTGCAGCTAACTAGCTGCTATTCGAGTGACTATTGGCTAACATCGATTCCGGAGCAAACACCAATTATCCCGGAGCTAGCCAGCTGAAGAGTTCCATCAGCCACTCCTGGGCTACAATCACCTATCCGGACCCGTTTTACTGCCGATGCGGAGCCCCACTGGGCCTTCACGACTGGAATTCCGACGTTACCTGCCCGAGGGAGTTATTCAACTGGCCCCTCCACCGCAACAGTAACCTGAACGCCCATCTGCTAACTGCGGCCCGCTAATCGTTAGCTGTCTTGAGCATATCGGCTGCTATCTGAACAGGTCTATCAAACAATCTTCTTGGGCCACTATAACTGTAACTATTTTGTCAATTGGATTGGTCCCCTCTACCACACGGAAGCCACTAATCTACCGACGGAAACGCACGGAGTGGCTAAAAACAGACCTCCATCTTCTGCTAGCTTGCTACCCATGGCTCGGCTAGCTGTCTGAATCGCCGTGACCCCAACCAACCTCACTACTCACTGGACCCTTATGATCACTCGGCTAAGCATGCCTCTCCTTAATGTCAATATGCCTTGTCCATTGCTGTTCTGGTTAGTGTTTATTGGCTTATTTCACTGTAGAGCCTCTAGCCCTGCTCATTATACCTTATCCAACCCTTCAGTTCCACCACCCACACATGCAATGACATCACCTGGTTTCAATGATGTTTCTAGAGACAATATCTCTTTCATCATCACTCAATGCCTAGGTTTACCTCCACTGTATTCACATCCTACCATACCTCTTGTCTGTACACTATACCTTGAATCTATTTTTATCGCCCCCAGAAACCTGCTCCTTTTACTCTCTGTTCCGGACGTCCTAGACGTCCAATTCTCATGGCTTTTAGCCGTACCCTTATCCTACTCCTCCTCTGTTCCTCTGGCGATGTAGAGGTGAATCCAGGCCCTGCATTGCCTAGCTCCACTCCTATTCCCCAGGCGCTCTCTTTTGATGACTTCTGTAATCGTAAAAGCCTTGGTTTCATGCATGTTAACCTGTTAGGGCTAGGGGGCAGTATTGACACGGCTGGATAAAAAACATACCCGATTTAATCTGGTTACCACTCCTACCCAGTAACTAGAATATGCATATACTTATTACATATGGATAGAAAACACCCTAAATTTTCTAAAACTGTTTGAATGGTGTCTGTGAGTATAACAGAACTCAAATGGCAGGTCAAAACCTGAGAGATTCCTTTACAGGAAGTGGCCTGTCTGACCATTTCTTGAACTTCTTTTCCATCTCTATCATTTACTAAGGATCTCTGCTCTAACGTGACACTTCCCACGTCGTCCATAGGCGCTCAGAGCCCGGGAAAAAACAGAATGTCGTCATTCCAGCCCCAGGCTGAAACACATTATCGCCTTTCTCAAGTGGCCGATCAAGGGACACTGGGCTTATGCTCGTGACCCGACCGCCCCCGCCTTTGGGATTTTTTTCCTCTGTTTGCCGAAAAGGAGATTCCCTGTCGGAATATTATCGCTTTTCTACGAGAAAAATGTCGTAAAAATTGATTTTAAACAGCGGTTGACATGCTTCGAAGTACGGTAATGGAATATTTAGAATTTTATTGTCACGAATTGCGCCATGCGCGCGACACTTCTTTACTATTTCGGATAGTGTCTGGAACGCACGAACAAAACACCGCTATTCGGATATAACGATGGATTATTTTGGACCAAACCAACATTTGTTATTGAAGTAGCAGTCCTGGGTGTGCATTCTGACGAAGACAACAAAAGGTAATGAAACTTTTATAATAGTAAATATGATTATGGTGAGTGCTAAACTTGCCGGGTGTCTAAATAGCGAGCCCGTGATGCCTGGGCTATGTACTTAGAATATTGCAAAATGTGCTTTCACCAAAAAGCTATTTTAAAATCGGACATATCGAGTGCATAGAGGAGGTCTGTATCTATAATTCTTAAAATAATTGTTATGCTTTTTGTGAACGTTTATCGTGAGTAATTTAGTAAAATGTTAGCGAATTCCCCGGAAGTTTGCGGGGGCGTATGCTAGTTCTGAACGTCACATGCTAATGTAAAAAAGCTGGTTTTTGATATAAATATGAACTTGATTGAACAAAACATGCATGTATTGTATAACATAATGTCCTAGGGTTGTCATCTGATGAAGATCATCAAAGGTGAGTGCTGCATTTAGCTGTCTTCTGGGTTTTGGTGACATTATATGCTGGCTTGAAAAATGGGTGTCTGATTATTTCTGGCTTGGTACTCTGCTGACATAATCTAATGTTTTGCTTTCGTTGTAAAGCCTTTTTGAAATCGGACAGTGTGGTTAGATTAACGAGAGTCTTGTCTTTAAATGGCTGTAAGGGAGCCCGATAGAGGTTAACATTAGAAGCCTCCTCCCTAAGTTTGTTTTATTCACTGCTTTAGCACACTCTGCCAACCCAGATGTCTTAGCCGTGTCTGAATCCTGGCTTAGGAAGACCACCAATAACTCTGAAATCTCCATCCCTAACTACAACATTTTCAGACAAGATAGAACGGCCAAAGGGGGCGATGTTGCAATCAACTGCAGAGATAGCCTGCAGAGTTCTGTCCTACTATCCAGGTCTGCACCCAAACAATTTGAACTTCGACTTTTAAAAATCCACCACTCTAAAAACAAGTCTCTGACCGTTGCAGCCTGCTATAGACCACCCTCTGCCCCCAGCTGTGCTCTGGATACCATATGTGAACTGATTGCCCCCCATCTATCTTCAGAGCTCGTGCTGCTAGGTGACCTAAACTGTGACATACTTTACACCCCGGGCCATCCTACAATCTAAGCTTGATGCACTCAATCTCACACAAATTATCAATGAACCTACCAGGTACAACTCCAATGCCGTAAACACGGGCACCCTCATAGATATCATCCTAACCAACTTGCCCTCTAAATACACCTCTGCTGTTCTCAACCAAGATCTCAGCGATCACTGCCTCATTGCCTGCATCCGTAATGGGTCAGTGGTCAAACGACCTCCACTCATCACTATCAAACGCTCCCAGAAACACTTCAGCGAGCAGGCCTTTCTAATCGACCTAGCCCGGGTACCCTGGAAGGATATCGACCTCATCGATATCCTTCCAGGATGCCTGGTTATTTTTTTTAAATGCCTTCCTCACCATCTTAAATAAGCATGCCCCATTCAAGAAATTTAGAACCAGGAACAGATATAGCCCTTGGTTCTCTCCAGACCTGACTGCCCTTAACCAACACAAAAACATCCTGTGGCGTTCTGCATTAGCATCGAACAGCCCCCGTGAAATGCAGCTTTTTAGGGAAGTTAGAAACCAATATACACAGGCAGTTAGAAAAGCCAAGGCTAGCTTTTTCAAGCAGAAATTTGCTTCCTGCAGCACAAACTCAAAAGAATTCTGGGACATTGTAAAGTCCATGCAGAATAAGAGCACCTCCTCCCAGCTGCCCACTGCATTGAGGATAGGAAACTCTGTCACCACCGATAAATCCACTATAATTGAGTATTTCAATAAGCATTTTATTACGGCTGGCCATGCTTTCCACCTGGCCACCCCATCCCGGTCAACAGCACTGCACCCCCCACAGCAACTCGCCCAAGCCTTCCCCATTTCTCCTTCTCCCAAATCCAGTCAGCTGATGTTCTGAAAGAGCTGCAAAATCTGGACCCCCACAAATCAGCCGGGCTAGACAATCTGGACCCTTTCTTTCTAAAATTATCTGCCGAAATTGTTGCAACCCCTATTACTAGCCTGTTCAACCTCTCTTTCGTGTCATCTGAGATTCCCAAAGATTGGAAAGCAGCTGCGGTCATCCCCCTCTTCAAAGGGGGGAACACTCTTGACCCAAACTGCTACAGACCTATATCTATCCTACCCTGCCTTTCTAAGGTCTTCGAAAGCCAAGTTAACAAACAGATCACCGACCATTTCGAATCCCACCGTACCTTCTCCGCTATGTAATCTGGTTTCAGAGCTGGTCATGAGTGCACCTCAGCCACGCTCAAGGTCTTAAACGATATCTTAACCGCCATTGATAAGAAACAGTACTGTGCAGCCGTATTCATTGACCTGGCCAAGGCTTTCGACTCTGTCAATCACCACATCCTCATCGGCAGACTCAACAGCCTTGGTTTCTCAAATGATTGCCTCGACTGGTTCACCAACTATTTCTCCGACAGAGTTCGGTGTGTCAAATCTGTGGGCCTGTTGTCCGGGCCTCTGGCAGTCTCTATGGGGGTGCCACAGGGTTCAATTCTTGGGCCGACTCTCTTCTCTGTATATATCAATGATGTCGCTCTTGCTGCTGGTGAGTCTCTGATCCACCTCTACGCAGACGACACCATTCTGTATACTTCTGGGCCTTCTTTGGACACTGTGTTAACAACCCTCCAGACGAGCTTCAATGCCATACAACTCTCCTTCCGTGGCCTCCAACTGCTCTTAAATACAAGTAGAACTAAATGCATGCTCTTCAACCGATCGCTGCCTGCACCTGCCCGCCTGTTCAGCATCACTACTCTGGACGGTTCTGAATATGTGGACAACTACAAATACCTAGGTGTCTGGTTAGACTGTAAACTCTCCTTCCAGACTCACATAAAACATCTCCAATCCAAAATTAAATCTAGAATTGGCTTCCTATTTCGCAACAAAGCATCCTTCACTCATGCTGCCAAACATACCCTTGTAAAACTGACCATCTTACGGATCCACGACTTCAGCGATGTCATTTACAAAATAGCCTCCAACACCCTACTCAACAAATTGGATGCAGTCTATCACAGTGCCATCCGTTTTGTCACCAAAGCCCCATACACTACCCACCACTGCGACCTGTACGCTCTCGTTGGCTGGCCCTCGCTTCATACTCGTCGCCAAACCCACTGGCTCCAGGTCATCTACAAGACCCTGCTAGGTAAAGTCCCGCCTTATCTCTGCTCGCTGGTCCCCATAGCTGGACCCACCCGTAGCACACGTTCCAGCAGGTATATCTCACTTGTCACCCACAAAGCCAATTCCTCATTTGGCCGCCTCTCCTTCCAGTTCTCTGCTGCCAATGACTGGAACGAACTACAAAAATCTCTGAAACTGGAAACACTTATCTCCCTCACTAGCTTTAAGCACCAGCTGTCAGAGCATCTCACAGATCACTGCACGTGTACATAGCCCATCTATAAATAGCCCAAACAACTACCTCTTCCCCTACTGTATTTATTTATTTATTTTGCTCCTTTGCACCCCAGTATTTCTACTTTGCACACTCATCACCTGTCAAATCTACCATTCCAGTGTTTTAATTGCTATATTGTATTTACTTCGCCACCATGGCCTATTTATTGCCTTTACCTCCCTTATCTCACCTCATTTGCTCACATTGTATATAGACTTATTTTTCTACTGTATTATTGACTGTATGTTTGTTTTACTCCATGTGTAACTCTGTGTTGTTATATGTGTCGAACTGCTTTGCTTTATCTTGGCCAGGTCGCAGTTGTAAATGAGAACTTGTTCTCAACTTGCCTACCTGGTTAAATAAAGGTGAAATAAAAAATAAAACAATTAAAATACAGAAGATAGCCCTATTTGGTAAAATACCAAGTCCATATTATGGAAAGAACAGCTCAAATAAGCAAAGAGAAACGACAGTCCATCATTACTTTAAGACATGATAGTCAGTCAATCTGGAAAATTCAAAGAACTTTTAAAGTTTCTGCAAGTTCAGTCGCAAAAACCATCAAGCGCTATGATGAAACTGGCTCTCATGAGGACTGCCACAGGAAAGGAAGACACAGAGTTACCTCTGCTGCAGAGGTAATAAATGCATCACAGAGTTCAAGTAACAGACACATCTCAACATCAACTGTTCAGAGGAGACATCGTGAATCAGGCCTTCATGGTCTAATTGCTGCTAAGAAACCACTACTAAAGGACACCAATAAGAAGAGACTTTCTTGGGCCAAGAAACACGAGCAATGGACATTAGACCAGTGGAAATCTGTCCTTTGGTCTGATGAGTCCAAATTTGAGATTTCTGGTTCCAACCGCTGTCTTTGTGAGACGCAGAGTAGGTGAATGGATGATCTCTGCATGTGTGGTTCCCACCGTGAAGCATGGAGGAGGTGTGATGGTGTGGGGGTGCTTTTCTGGTGACACTGTCAGTGATTTATTTAGAATTCAAGGCACACTTAACCAGCATGGCTACCACAGAATTCTACAGCGATACACCATCCCATCTGGTAGTGGGACTATCATTTGTTTTTCAACAGGACAATATTCCAACACACCTCCAGGCTGTGTAAGGGATATTTGACCAAGAAGGACAGTGATGGAGTGCTGCATACAATGAACTGGCCTCCACAATCACCCGACCACAATCGATCTGTAATTTTAAAGCTGGTCTACCCCCTTAAATAAAAAAATAAAAAACAGTAAGGGCATACATACAGTATACACTGAGTGTATAAAACATTAGGAACACCTTCCTAATATTGAGTTGCACCCCCTTTTACAAGGTGCCGAAAGTGTTCCACAGGGATATTGGCCCATGTTGACTCCAATGCATCCCACAGTTCTGTCAAGTTGGCTGGATGTCCTTTGGGTGGTGGACCATTCTTGATAAACACAGGAAACTGTTGAGCGTGAAAAACCCAGCAGTATTTCAGTTCTTGACAGACTAAAACCAGTGCGCCTTGCACTTACTAACATACCGCGTTCAAAGACACTTAAATCTTTTGTCTTGCCCATTCACCCTCTGAATGGCACACATACACAATCCATGTCTCAATTGTCTCAAGCCTTAAAAATCCTTCTATAACCGGTCTTAATCTACACTGATTGAAGTGTATTTGACAGGTGACATCAATAAGGGATCATAGTTTTCACCTGGTCAGTCGATGTCATGGAAAGAGCAGGTGTTCCTAATGTTTTGTACATTAAGTGTATACTCACTCACAACACTGTGTGAATTGCACCAAAGGCAGGTCAACAATAATGTTATAAGTATGATGCCCTTCTCATAGCTGCTAACCCACCTCCTGGTTAGGGGGATCTTGTTGGCCCAGTTGTTGAAGGATCCGGACAGAAAGACCTCCTTTCCGCTTCCAGTCCAGCGGAACACAGTGGGGCGGTCCAGTGTGGGCCCTTTATCAGCCTCCAGGTCCTGCCGCCATGCAAGGTACTCCTCTTTCTCTAGTGGAGCCTAGGAGACGAGGGAAGAGGGAGAGATGAGTCTCTGTGTGTGTGAGAAATGGGAAGAGGGAGAGATGAGTCTCTCTGTGTGTGTTTTGACCAATGGGTAATATACTATGTTAATACTGTAGATAATCCTCTAAGAAAACCAATGGTCCAAACCTAATGTCTCCATCATAATCCATTCAAAAGTTATTGAAGTTTTTACCCTTGAAGTACAGACAGAATTAGTTTGTCATCCTACAGGGTGACTAAATGGAGGACAGAGAAAAAAAGTGGTAATAAATCTGGAAAAAATGGCATCAAGTCAGCTAGGCGGGATTCTGTGCAAGAATTAAGGCTACTGTCTACCTGACAATCCACAGGACATAAAACAATGGAGGTAAGATGGATAGGACACATGACATGTAGTATTTTATTTAAGATTCCCGTTCTTTTTCAAATATTTCTCACCAAAACAGGCGTATCTCTGTGAAATGTCAACAGAGCACTGAGCTTATACCCAGCTTTTTATTTTCAAAGCCTTTTACATTTCATTCAGCTCATGTCATGCTAAATTAGCTTTTTAAGACCCACTGAAATAACTTTGAAGACGACGACCACAAAATGTAAAATCCTCAACAAGAAGAAAGCGAGAAATCTGCACCACTATCAACAGAGCTCGGTGCTTATTATGGGATGTATTAGGTTACGAAATCTGTCTTTTTGGATAGAATGTTAATGATATGATAGAGAACGACCACACTTGAACGATTCAGAACATGAATAATCATATTTGTCTTGGTAAAATGTATTTTAGAAACATAAGGAAGATACATTTTATCACCAAAGTACGTTTTCTCTGGGGCAGAGTGGTTGGACACCCTACATAATTACAGAGGTTTACTCCTGTAAAACTGACCTTGATGTCCTCTCCATGGAACATATCAGCATCCTCTGGACTGTCTATGAGGATTTTAGGCCTGTCGCCCTCCTTGGTGCGGCTGTCCCGTCTGTGTCCCGTACCCATACCGGTGTTAGTGTTCCCCATGGTCCCCTCTGTGTCAATAAGCCAAAATCACTGTGGACAAAGGTTGGAAAATTGCTTAAACTAATGGGACAACAGTAAAAAAAAAACTAAAATCAATAAGGGACATCAGGAACAGAGAATGTGGGCACATCTAAATACTATGTGTAGGGTAAATGCATTTGAATTCAACCACTTTTTCACAGCATCCCCTTTAATTTAAATGGAAGAAGTGGTCAGAAAGATTGTTTTTGGACATGAATGCCAAAACATTCAGGAGATAAAGGTGCTCAAAGCGGACCCATTTTGCATACCCAACAACAACATGAGACATCCATGTCTTCAGCACTGGAAAAGATAAACGGTTGAGTTTTTATATAATTAAAACTCTCACAGTGTTGACAAACTATTCTGTTACTTCTTTGAAAATATATATATAATCTAAAATGAGTAAACTACAATTTTTTTCATATTCGCATATGTTGAAGCTTAGACCTTATTTCACATCATCGGAGGTTTTGGTGTGCCCACAATCGGTTAAGACACAACATGATCTTGAATGAGTGTCATTTAAATCATAGGCCCATTCTCTGAATTACATTTCTATCACTTTAGACCACTGCAATTTAGCTCGTACACATTGAAATGTTAATTGAATTTAAATTGTAACTTGTAATTACTACCACAAAGACGGCTGCCAGTTCACCCACCGGCGAATGTCAACTTAAATGGTCATGTCTATTCTATGATCTATATTTCTATGATTTCAATGTCAGAGTGACCATCGGGTTCTTGGTCACCTCCATGACCAAAGCCTTTCTCCCCCGATTGCTGTTTGGCCAAGCAGCCAGCTCTAGGAAGAGTACTGGTGGTTCCAAACTTCTTCCATTTAATAATGATGGAGGCCAATGTTCTTGGGGACCTTCAATGCTGCAAACATTTTTTGGTACCCTTCCCCAAATATGTGACTCGGCACAATCCTGTCTCGGAGCTCTATGGACAATTCCTTCGACCTCACGGCTTGGTTTTTGCTCTGACATGCACTAAAGTTGCAAACGTTTCTAAAAACCTGTTTTTGCTTTGCCATTATGGGCTATTGTGTGTAGATTGATGAGTATTTTTTAATTTTCTCTATCCATTTCAGAATAAGGCTGTAATGTAACAAAAGGTGGAAAAAGCCAAGGGGTCTGAATACTTTCCGAATGCACTGTGTATATACATATATATAGTACCAGTCAAAAGTTCAGACACACCTACTCATTCAAGGGAATTTCTTTAATTTTACTATTTTCTACATTGCAGAATAATAGTGAAGACATCAAAACTATGAAAATAACACATATGGAATCATGTAGTAGCCAAATAAGTGTAAAAAAAAATCAAAATAGATTTTAGATTCTTCAAAGTAGCCACCCTTTGCACACTCTTGGCATTCTCGCAAACCTTTTCACCTGGAATGCTTTTCCAACAGTCTTGAAGGAGTTCCCACATATGCTGAGAACTGTTGGCTGATTTTCCTTCACTCTGCAGTCCAACTCATCCCAAACCATCTCAATTGGGTTGAGGTCAGGGGATTGTGAGGCCAGGTCATCTGATGCAGCACTCCATCACTCTCCTTCTTGGTCAAATAGCCCTTACACAGCCTGGAGGTGTGTTGGGTCATTGTCCTGTTGAAAAACAAATTATAGTCCCACTAAGCGCAAACCAGACGGATGGCGTATCGCTGCAGAATGCTGTGGTAGCCATGCTGGTTAAGTGTGCCTTGAATTCTAAATAAATCACTGACAGTGTCACCAGCAAAGGACACCCTGACAATCACACCTCCTCCTCCATGCTTCAAGGTAAAAACTACCCATGAGAAGATCATCCGTTCACCTGTTGAAACCAAAAATCTCAAATTTGGACTCATCAGACTAAAGGACAGATTTATACAGGTCTAATGTCCATTGCTCCTGTTTCTTGGCCCAAGCAAGTCTCTTCTTCTTATTGGTGTCCTTAAGTAGTGGTTTCTTTGCAGCAACCTTCATGTCTTAAAGTAATGATGTAGTTTCTCTTTGCTTATTTGAGCTGTTCTTGCCATAATAAATATATTTTATTTAACTAGGCAAGTCAGTTAAGAACAAATTCTTATTTACAATGACGGCCTACACCAGCCAAACCCAGACGATGCTGGGCCAATTGTGTGCCGCCCTATGGGACTCCCAATAACGGACGGTTATGATACAGCCTGGATTTGAACCAGGGTGTCTGTAGTGCCTTAGACCGCTGCACCACTCAGGAGCCCAATATAGACTTGGTCTTTTACCAAATAGGGCTATCTTCTGTATGCCACCCCTACCTTGTCACAACACAACTGATTTGCTTAAACACTTTAAGAAGGAAAGAAATTCCACAAATTAAGTTTTACCAAGGCACACCTGTTCATTGAAATACATTCAGGTGACTACCTCATGAAGCTGGTTGAGAGAATGCCAAGAGTGGGCAAAGCTGTCATCAAGGCAAAGGGTGGCTACTTCGAAGAATCTCAAATATAAAATACATTATATAAACACTTATTTTTTGGTTACCACATGATTCCATATGTGTTATTTCATAGTTTTGATGTCTTCACTATTATTCTACAATGTAGAAAATAGTAAAAATAAAGAAAACCCTGGAATGAGTAGGTGTGTCCAAACTTTTGACTGGTACTATGTGTGTGTGTACATATATATAACACACACACACACACACACACACACACACACACACACACACACACACACACAAATAAATAGTTTGACAACCCCGTTTGTAAGCTTTTAAATTATATACATCTCAAATGTGATTTTTGCAGTGATTAAGACATGGTATGGTAGGGAATGCAAAATAGGTCAACTGAGCAGCTTTGTCTCTTGAATGTTTTGGCATTCAGGTCCCAAAAAAATCCCTTTCTGAGCATTTCTAAAATTGGAAAGGTTTCGTTCAAATAAAAAGGGGTGCTATCAAAAAGTGATTAAATTCAAATGGATTTACTCCATAATGTTAGCTAGCTACAGTGCCTTAAAAAAATATTCACACCCCTTGACTTTTTCCACATTTTGTAGTGTTACAAAGTTTTCACTGGACAGTCACTTTAAGCTGCAATATCTAACTTTTTAGTTACCCTACCAAATTTACATATAAAATGTGAGTTATAGGACTCTCATTCTCCTTGAAAGACAGTCTAAGAAGTGGTAGATCTGTCCTATGTGGAATATATCTATGCTTCACGTTGAAAATATATTTCACAGTGGTTTAGACGGTACAATGATTCTCTACGCTTGTTTTGTCACATACACCGAAATCAAACTATTAGAAATTTAGCAACCAGGAAATGGCAGAGCGATTTCTGCCCAAAAATGATGGATATAATGACAAGATACTTCTCTCCCCACCTAACAGCCTCATCCCATGAATATGCATAGCCTTGTCAGGACAACTCCGATATAAATAGCAAATAAGCCATTTGTTTTTTGTTGTTGATCAAATTCAACAATCTCATTGATCTCTATACAAAAACTCCTTGCTTGGTGGGCGAAAAAAACACCAACTGCTTGAGGGAGACAGATTTTCCATCAAGTGGAGGCTCTCTTTGCCGCTTCCTGTTTGTTTCTGCATAGTGCACCTTTAAAACAGGCTGACATCAATGGATCAACTACCAATTCCGGGAAACGCAGTAAACAATACGGGAATTACGCTTTTTATAACCCTTACTTGCAGGTGAATGGATAAATTGCTTTGGGATAATTTAAACACTATATTCTATTTTAAACAACGAAAATACATCCGCAACAGGGCCCGGATACGCTACATAATTGCAATTTGTTTTTTGGAAGGAAAACGATTTAACTCAGATTGTAATTAATTATAGGTCATATTTCATACTAGACATCTGGAAACACCGGACAGTTTAGTATCCCTGGTTAGGGTGTTGTGTTAACTTAGCTAGCTAAAAACATTAGCTAACGTTCGCTTTACGTTACCAAGCAATGTCTAGTAGCTATGTCAAATAATTTGTGTGTGCTTCCCTGGGGTCAAACTTTTCCACATGGTCGGATATTAAATGTTTTACCGGGAACAGATAATAGATGCGTGTTGTGTAGGCAATCGGGCAAGCTCTTTTCGAGCTGCTGCAACCGATGGATCATTGGATGCTATAGTTACTAACTAGCTAGCTAAAGTAAACAGCTAGCTCCCTCTGTGGCTATATCTGATTTAACGTTGACAAGAACCACAAACTGAGAAGGAAATATGAATATTGAAAACCATACCTTAGAATTGATGTCAGTTTACACCACTAAATTGCTCGTCTTTTATTTTACAATTTTCCCACGTTCTGTTGTTGACACCACAACCTTCCTCATCATTCCAGAGTGCCCCGCCTCCTTTCTTCCTTAACTGTCAGTGCATGCAGTTTCACTTTCTTACCACCAGGTGGAAGTGTCGACCTTTGATGGGCTATCAAGGCTCAGTCCAGCAGGGAAAATTTGATTTCTAGGACATAAAAGTTATAGACCATCCCAGCTAAACACTCATTATTTAAGCATTATTTAGACATTATTTCAAACATTTTCCTTGTGTATATCTATAGTCACATAACAATGTATAATCCCTGTGCTGAAAGTCAAACCAGTAGTCCTTGTGTTTTTCATGCAAGTCTTTCAAGTCAACTTTACAATCATGATGGCGGGCAGTCAAACAAACAAGAATGGTCACTTGCTTATAAACTTCTGATATGGTTTTTCCAACACCCTACAGTTCTTAGCAGCTTGTGAAATAGCCCTGAGTGGCTGGCTCTGGCTGCACTGTCTGGTGGCTCCCTATCTTTAGTCTGTCTGGGTGTGAGGAGAGCTACAGAGGAGACTGCAGATGATTCTGTCCCTGTTTCATCCTCACCTTCTGCATGTCCTTAATGCCAGTACCAATTACTCCTTTACCAGCCTCCCTCCATAATACACAAACAGAAGGCTAGTGAGGGGAGGATGGCTCATAATGATGCCTGAAATAGAGAGAATGGAATGGTATCAAACTCATGGAAACCATGTTTGATGCGTTTAATACCACTCCATATTATTCCGTTCCAGTCGTTACTATGAGCCCATCATCCCCAATTAAGGTGCCATCAGCCACCTGTGATACACACGCTCATCCACTCATAAACAGACACACTCATTATACATAGTTGCAAAAATCTCTGAAGCTGGAGTCTTATACCTCCCTCTCTAACTTTAAGCATCAGCTGTCTGAGCAGCTTACCAATCACTGTACCTGTGCATAGCCAATCTGTAAATAGCACACCCGACTACCTCATCCCCATATTATTACTTACCCTCTTGCTCTTTTGCACCCCAGTATCTCTACTTGCACATCATCATCTGCACATCTATCGCTCCAGTATTAATGCTAAATTGTATTTATTTTCACCACCAGGGCCTATTTATTACCTACCCCCTTACTCTTCTACATTTGCACACACTGTACATAGGTTTTTCTATTTTTCTTTTCTTTTGTGTTATTGACTGTACCTTTGTTTATGTGTAACTCTGTGTTGTTGTTTTTGTCCCACTGCTTTGCTTTATCTTGGCCAGGTCGCAGTTGTAAATGAGAACTTGTTCTCAACTGGCCTCAAACACACTTATCAAGACATAGACACGTACTCTCTCTCTCTCTCTCTCTCGCGCTCATGCATAGGTCAGGTACACATATACATAAGGCATCCTCACAAACATACGGATACCCTCCAGTTTTGCTTGCTACCGCACAGGGAGCCTGTGCCCTTTGCTGTGGCTCATAATGAGGTCTCGGATCAAAGTGCTGTTCAAAGGGATGCTGGGTTGTGAGGCTCACAGACAGTAGGAGGCTAATTGTTACCAAGCTATCTAAAAACATAATCATTATATTATAGTAACATGGCCCCATGTTTAAAATCCAATCTACCTTCACCCGAATGCCTTTTATTCAAATATTGAGCTTTACTTTCTAGCTGGGAGCAGGATGGTGCTGATAGTCCAGTATCCCTGTGGTGCCCTGTCTGTCAATCACACGGCACAGCATGCCCCTAGAGGCCAGGCCAGTCAGCAGTCCTTCCTTTGAGCTCAGTGGGACATTTGTTACCCTTTACATTGATTTACACTGACCTTCATTCAGTCACACAAGAGACTCCGTATAGACACACTCTAGCTTGAATGGGCCTTGACCCTGCTGTCACTGAGTGGATCATTGCTGTGGTAAAGAATAGCAGTGCTGTGAGCTATGTTTGAGACAAAGGCTAAATCAAATTCAACTTCAAATTAAATTGTATTTGTTACACTTTGTAAAAAACAGTTGAAATGCTTACTTACCAGCCTTTCCCAACAATGCCAAGATATTGTTTTTAGAAATAATAGAAAAATAATAACATGAGGATTGCATAATGGGTAACGATAACGTGGCTATATACACAGGGTACCAGTACCAAGTTGATGTGCAGAGGTATGAGGTAAATAAGGTAGATACAGTTGAAGTTGGAAGTTTACATACACCTTCACTAAATACATTTAAACTCCGTTTTTCACATTTCCTGACATTTAATCCTAGTAAAAATTCCCTGTCTTTTAGGTGAGTTAGGATCACCACTTTATTTTAAGAATGTGAAATGTCAGAATAATAGTAGAGAGAATTATTTATTTCAGCTTTTATTTCTTTCATCACATTCCCAGTGGCTCAGAAGTTTACATACATTCAATTAGTATTTGGTAGCATTGCCTTTAAATTGTTTGACCCAGGTTAAACATTTCAGGTAGCCTTCCACAAGCTTCCCAGAATAAGTTGGGTGAATTTTGGCCCATTCCTCCTGACAGAGCTGGTGTAACTGAGTCAGGTTTGTAGGCCTCCTTGCTCGCACACGCTTTTTCAGTTCTGCCCGCAAATTTTCTATAGGATTGAGGTCAGGGCTTGTGATGGCCACTCCAATACCTTGACTTTGTTGTCCTTAAGCCATTTTGCCACAACTTTGGAAGTATGCTTGGGGTCATTGTCCATTTGGAAGACCCATTTGCGACCAAGCTTTAACTTCCTGACTGATGTCTTGAGATGTTGCTTCAATATATCCACATAATTTTCCTACACATGATGCCATCTATTTTCTGAAGTGCACCAGTCCCTCCTGCAGCAAAGCACCGCCACAACATGATGCTGCCACCCCTGTGCTTCACGGTTGGGATGGTGTTCTTTGGCTTGCAAGCCTCCCCCTTTTTCCTCCAAACATAACAATGGTCATTATGGCCAAACAGTTCGATTTTTGTTTCATCAGACCAGAGGACATTTCTCCAAAAAGTATGATCTTTGTCCCCATGTGCAGTTGCAAACCGTAGTTTGGCTTTTTTTATTGCAGTTTTGGAGCAGTGGCTTCTTCCTTGCTGAGCTACCTTTCAGGTTTTGTCGATATAGGACTCGTTTTACTGTTGATATAGATACTTTTGTACCTGTTTCCACCAGCATCTTCACAAGGTCCTTTGCTGTTGTTCTGGGATTGATTTGCACTTTTCGCACCAAAGTACGTTCATCTCTAGGTCGACAGAACGCGTCTCCTTCCTGAGCAGTATGACGGCTGCATGGTCCCATGGTGTTTATACTTGCATACTATTGTTTGTACAGATGAACGTGGTACCTTCAGGCGTTTGGAAATTGCTCCCAAGGATGAACCAGACTTGTTGAAGTCTACAAATTTTTTTCTGAGGGTGTGTTGTGGGTGTGCTGATTTCTTTTGATTTTCCCATGATGTCAAGCAAAGAGGCACTGAGTTTGAAGGTAGGCCTTGAAATACATCCGCAGGTACACCTCCAATTGACTCAAATGATGTCAATTAGCCTAACAGAAGCTTCTAAAGCCATGACATCATTTTCTGGAATTTTCCATGCTGTTTAAAGGCACAGTCAACTTAGTGTATGTAAACTTCTGACCCACTGGAATTGTGATACAGTGAGTTATAAGTGAAATAATCTGTCTCTAAACAATTGTTGGAAAAATTACTTGTGTTATGCACAAAGTAGATGTCCTAACCGACTTGCCAAAACTATAGTTTGTTAACAATAAATTTTTGGAGTGGTTGAAAAACGAGTTTTAATGACTCCAACCTAAGTGTATGTAAACTTCGGACTACAACTGTATGTACATATAGGTAGGGATAAAGTGACTAACCAACAGGATAGATAAACAATAACAGCAGCGTGATGAGTAAAACGTTTGTGCAAAATAGTTACAGGGGCTAACTACACTGCTCAAAAAAATAAAGGGAACACTTAAACAACACATCCTAGATCTGAATGAAAGAAATAATCTTATTAAATACTTTTTTCTTTACATAGTTGAATGTGCTGACAACAAAATCACACAAAAATAATCAATGTAAATCCAATTTATCAACCCATGGAGGTCTGGATTTGGAGTCACACTCAAAATTAAAGTGGAAAATCACACTACAGGTTGATCCAACTTTGATGTAATATCCTTAAAACAAGTCAAAATGAGGCTCAGTAGTGTGTGTGGCCTCCACGTGCATCAATGCCTTCCTCTTGCAGGAACTGCTGACACACTCCAGCCACATGAGGTCTAGCATTGTCTTGCATTAGGAGGAACCCAGGGCCAACCGCACCAGCATATGGTCTCACAAGAGGTCTGAGGATCTCATCTCGGTACCTAATGGCAGTCAGGCTACCTCTGGCGAGCACATGGAGGACTGTGCGGCCCCCCAAAGAAATGCCACCCCACACCATGACTGACCCACCGCCAAACTGGTCATGCTGGAGGATGTTGCAGGCAGCAGAACGTTCTCCACGGCATCTCCAGACTCTGTCCGTCTGTCACGTGCTCAGTGTGAACCTGCTTTCATCTGTGAAGAGCACAGGGCGCCAGTGGCAAATTTGCCAATCTTGGTGTTCTCTGGCAAATGCCAAACGTCCTGCACGGTGTTGGGCTGTAAGCACAACCCCCACCTGTGGACGTCGGGCCCTCATACCACCCTCATGGAGTCTGTTTCTGACCGTTTGAGCAGACACATGCACATTTGTGGCCTGCTGGAGGTCATTTTGCAGGGCTCTGGCAGTGCTCCTCCTGCTCCTCCTTGCACGAAGGCGGAGGTAGCAGTCCTGCTGCTGGGTTGTTGCCCTCCTACGGCCTCCTCCACATCTCCTGATGTACTGGCCTGTCTCCTGGTAGCGCCTCCATGCTCTGGACACTACGCTGACAGACACAGCAAACCTTCTTGCCACAGCTCGCATTGATGTGCCATCATGGATGAGCTGCACTACCTGAGCCACTTGTGTGGGTTGTAGACTCCGTCTCATGCTACCACTAAAGTGAAAGCACCACCAGCATTCAAAAGTGACCAAAACATCAGCCAGGAAGCATAGGAACTGAGAAGTGGTCTGTGGTCTCCACCTGCACAACCACTCCTTTATTGGGGGTGTCTTGCTAATTGCCTATAATTTCCACCTGTTGTCTATTCCATTTGCACAACAGCATGTGAAATGTATTGTCAATCAGTGTTGCTTCCTAAGTGGACAGTTTGATTTCACAGAAGTGTGATTGACTTGGAGTTACATTGTGTTGTTTAAGTGTTCCCTTTATTTTTTTGAGCAGTATATTTAGCAGTCTTATGGCTTGGGGGTAGAAGCTGTTCAGGGTCCTGTTGGTTCCAGACTTGGTGCATCGGTACCGCTTGCCGTGTGGTAGCAGAGAGAACAGTATGATTTGGGTGGCTGGAGTCTGACAATTATTATGGCCTTGCTCTGACACCGCTTGGTATAGAGTTCCTGTCCTGGATGGCAGCGAGCTCGGCCCCAGTGATGCAAGTTGCCATACCAAGAGGTAATGTAGCCAGTCAAGATGCTCTCAATGGTGCAGCTTTACAACTTTTTGAGGATCTGAGGGCCCGTGCTTAATCTTTTCAGCCTCCTGAGGGGGAAGAGGCATTGTCATGCCCTCTTCACGACTGTTGGTCTGTATGGAGCATGATAATTCCTTAGTGATATGGACACAGATGAACTTGAATCTCTCAACCTGCTCCACTACAGCCCTGTCGATGTTGATGGGTCTCTGACCTTCTCCCTGTAGGTCTCATTGTCGTCAGTGGTCAGGCCTACTACCGTTGTGTTGTCGCCAAACTTAATGGTGTTGTTGGAATCATGCGCGGCCACACAGTCGTTGGTGAACAGGGGGTACAAGAGGGGACTAAGCATGCACCCCTGAGGGGCCCCAGTGTTGAGGGTCAGCGTGGTGGTTATGTTGTTGCCTACCCTTACCACTTGGGGGCGGTCCGCCAAGAAGTCCAGGATCCAGTTGCAGAGGGAGCCATTTAATCCAAGGGTCCTTAATTTAGTGATGAGCTTGGAGGGCACTATAGTGAGCTGTAGTCAATGAACAACATTCTCACATATATTAGTTGAGTTTCTTCAGAGCTGCCAATAAACAGAATATCATCACTTAATCTGTTATGAAAGCGTTATAAAACGCTCATCTAAGAAAATATCCCCAAGCTTAAAACTCCATTTAGAGATGGATCCAATCTTTTATTTTTCAGAAGAACAGTCTTGACAAACTCCTGAGGATAGTGTTCAGTGGTGTTGGTGGCAGTAGCCACTCACAGTAACCATTGTACTCCTACCACCGCAAGGTAGGGCTTCTTAGAAAACCACCCAGCCAGGGAGAATGTGGATCACTCTGTGCCTTTCACGCTTACTGGCGCCACATGAACACCTGAGGGGTTTCAATGAGCCACTCCACTCAACACTCTATGGGCAAACTCCTTTGTTTGTCCAGTGAGCTGCTTAGGATACAATGGTTAGTCACTATCGATATAGTGCTCTTGGCATTTATTTACAGATTTACCTTGATAGAGCAAATGTAATCTCGTAAAGACACTAACGTTTGTTCCCTGAGCATTGGACACTTAGCAAAGAAACACGTAGCACATAGAGTCCATTAGGAGGGTTAATGTCATGCATTTATTTCAGCACTGTCACATATTCCCCAGCCTTAACCATCTTAGCATTCAAGTACCAGACATTAGACCTTCATTACATGAGCATAAACATGATATACTGTAGCACCTGGGAAAATGTATCAACATGTTCCCCTAACTAACCCAAACTGTAATGTCACTCCATAAAGCCAATACATTTCACAGTTAAATGTACAAGTCGAGTCTGAAGCAATGCTACTGCAAGTATCATCAAGGCCGAATGTGTGGGCGCCAACATTACTCATCCTACGGAGATCCTTTTAAATGCATGATTTCAATTCCAAGAAATAACCCTCAAAGCTGTACAATTCTAAATTTCAGTGTTCAAATAAAATTAGAATGGCAGCAGCAGATTATTCCACTTTGTCATGTGCAGTGGTTGTACAGGAGCAAATATACTTATGGATGAATGAACAGGCCAGCTACTGGATTAGTGTCCAATACAACAAAATTCACAACCTTCCTCATAGTCTTTGCTTAAAGATAGCATAAATGGATCTTAAACAAGTGAGTGGAAAAATGGAGGGTAGAATAAATACAGCGTTTTAAATGCATAATAATATATGTCATTATACTTATATGGCATATGTCTTGATATATAATATTATGTATGCACATAGCTTTCATTCCTGTTTGGTACATGTGCTGATCAGGAGCAGTTGCACTGTCAGTCTTAACACAGAAGTCTATCCGTTCGTCAACCAAGATTTGAAGGGGCTTCAAAATCTCCCTCAATGACAGATACTATTTTACTTTCAACAATTATGATACAATACAGAAGATGATCCAAATATGATGCTTGAACCAAAACAGGTTATGTGATAGCCTATCAATCTGATTCTTATCGAATTCAAAATCAATCACACAAAGGGTGTCTTAGACTGTAACATGACAAATGGAATGTATAAAGTAATCATTTAGGGCAGCGTTTCCCCAATTCCGGTCCTCAAGTACACCAAAAGGTACATATGTGTTGTGGCCCCAGACAAACACACCTGATTTTACTTGTCAACTAATCATGAAGCCCTTGACAAAAACATCTGATTTAATTTGTCCGGGGCAACAACAAAAATGTGTGCCGTTGGGGGTAATCAAGAAGCACTGATTTAGGGGAAAGTGAGCCTCCCAGGATACCCCAAGCCTTCAAAGCACCACTGAATTGTTGGCTTGTGTGTGAAAATGGACTGTTGCCTTTTTATCCTTAGTGTTTCATGAGTGTCTATAACAAGTGGGTTGTCAGCTTGTGTTGTCATTTTACTGTCAGTAAGTACTTGTAGGTCATTGAATGTTGTTTTCAGTGGGCCGTTGATCTGTGGTGTCAGTGGACCGTTGATCTGTGGTGTCAGTGGGCCGTTGATCTGGGGTGTCAGTGGGCCGTTGATCTGGGGTGTCAGTGGGCCGTTGATCTGGGGTGTCAGTGGGCCGTTGATCTGGGGTGTCAGTGGGCCGTTGATCTGGGGTGTCAGTGGGCCGTTGATCTGGGGTGTCAGTGGGCCGTTGATCTGGGGTGTCAGTGGGCCGTTGATCTGGGGTGTCAGTGGGCCGTTGATCTGGGGTGTCAGTGGGCCGTTGATCTGGGGTGTCAGTGGGCCGTTGATCTGTGGTGTCAGTGGGCCGTTGATCTGTGGTGTGAAGCAGGAGATCTGTTGATGGCTTGTTCTGTCCAGTCCCTTAGTGGTGCAGGATTCCTCTATTGGGCTCAGGTTTGTCCCCTACAGTGCCATGGTATATGCTCTCCCAGGCAGGGTGAGGTCTCGTGGGCTATAGTGGTAGGCGGATGTGCATGGCCAAGCTGTTGGGCCGTGCAGCCAGGATGTAGATGGCACTCTCCCTCAGGAAGTCTTCCCAGCTCACTGGTCTGGTGATGGGAACAGAGAGGTTAGGGAGCCAACTCCTCTAAACCGAGGCCTGCTTACTGCAAACACACAATTATATTTAGTACATACCTGTTGTCATCTTTCTGACTGCTTCTCTCACTGCTGGAGCTGGCTGGACTGCTCTCAGATATGGGGCCAACGTGGCTAATACTGCCTCAGGAAACACACATGACAGAAATATTGTATCACTATACAGTACAATTGGCGGCATTGAGTTTCCAACATGTCTGCCAAGGACAAGACACCCTTTTCTTTCAAAAAGTGTTTTGTTTCAGCTGTGAAGAGGTCAGGTGCAAATATAGTGCAAAACCACATTCCCACTGAAAATGTCTCAGTGGGTTATTGAGACCAAATGGCTCTCTTCCAGGCCACAGCCAAACTCATGAATTATTAAAGATTGAGAAAGGTTCAAGGTCTGCTTTGTGAACCTCCTCTGTGAAAGATTAATACTTGAACACCTTCTGTTACATCCTCAATCTCCTCGCACTCTGGCTTAATATTATGTTTATATTATACATTCTCCAGCTTAAAATGATGTCTATATCATATACTATACGTAAGCTCTATGCAAAAGCTGAAAAAAAGAAGAAAAAACAGAAAACAGCAGCTTCTGACCTAAGAGATGAATTAGAATGCATTCTCAGTTCTGGGCGTAGACCCTCTCACGTCAACTTAGCCCCCTGTGTCCCCAAAGCTGATGAGTGAAGCCTTCTAGAGCTTCTCACAGAAAAACAAAAGCCTATCTTTTGAGCTTTCTAATGAGAGGACTGGATCAATCTTATCAAACCAACAGGGAATCATCACAGGAAGGACTCTTGGAGTATAGGCTAGACATCTCAATTGTTCTTTCAACTTTATAGCTACCACCTATAGTGTTTGATCTGTGATTTCATTATTCCTCAGGTGGACTTTATCCTGGCCTTGGTGGGTGGGGAAGTGAAATGATGGGTGGAATGTCAAAAGGGAATAGGTTGTGTGAGATTACTTGTGGATTCAGGGCTTGGATGTGCCGAAGAGAAGAAAAATACGTATAACCCATGCCGTGCTGTGTCACTTACCCACAATTCACAGGAGAACACAATCCAAAGAGTCTGTGAAGGATGGAATGGCATTACATGACATATAACAATGAAGGAGGGTAACACAGGGTAGTGCATGCACGCACACACTTATTGTGAATTAATTGGTATCAGAGAGAAGGTCTAGATCAATGTGAGACCAACACAGATGAAGAGAGGTGAGTTATAGAAATAAAAGCTAGCTTAAGTAAATTATTTCATACAGCTCAGAGCAACCCTGAACAGGGCCAGCTCTACGAGGTAGCAAAGCCGGGCATGGTTATGTCATAAGGTACCTCCATTACCTTGTTAAGGAAGCTCATCGGATCCCGGGTTGGGGTTTCTTTCCTCACAGGGGGGAAAAAAAGTTGTTCACTTTTGCAGACAGCTAATAATAACCTAGCTAGTAGATACTAGCTTTGTTACGTTTTGGTAGCGACAAGCTGAATAATTATAGTTGGTTGGCTAAGCGTGTATCAGCATGGACATCCAAAAATGGCTGGGCACTGCCAAGAGCACAAAAAAATAAAAATACATTTTAAAAAGAGGACCATGTCGAGTGCGATCCCAAGCTCACTGATGAGCCTGCAGCAGGCACGACCACTGAGATGGAGAAGAGCCAGGGCCTATCAGCAGCTGCACAAGGGTAACATCACAACAAGCACCTGTACCTCTGTTACCCCAGTCATAGCAACTGACAACCTGTTGTAGCTAACCAAAACTGAACCAGTGGAGTTTATTGTGGCTCGAACATTCTTGCAAAGTGAAATGGCAACCCCAGCCCCCAAAAAATAGAAATGGACCCCACTGAGTGTTCTTCAAAGACATGATGGGTATTTGTCAGCAATGCAGACTGTGCTGTTGGCACTGAAATATGATTAAATTCAGATGAAACCCCAGCAGTCAGCTTTAGTTCACAGCTCTCACAGGCACAGTCAATTTGCTGCATCTCACACCATAAAAAAACGAATATTAGTCATTTGTTTGTAGAGCAGGGTTCCCCAACTGGCGGCCTGCAATTTCATAGATATATTTTTTTATTATTGTTGGACAAAAAAGACTGAAAACACCAGTAAAATCAGCTCCAAGGGAGCTTTGGAAATCTGTTCCCAAGTATTCCCACGCATAATAGAGATATACTGTATGTGATCGTATACAAATTCAAGCAAGGTTTGAAATGATTATGTTTTAGTACAAAATTATATCCGTTTGGGCTTCTTGCAGTCAATTTGCAGTCTACAAAATATTTGTAATTATGAAAAATATCCTCCCGCAGCTGAATTTTAATTGATGTTCGCTGTTGTAGAGTATGAGGTGGATAGAAGAGCAGAAATGGGTCACATTGAGTAGGAGCGCTTGACTGCGAGTCTGTGACAGACATTAAATTAACTTTTCAACCTCATCTCCTGTAGATGGATGGTCATGGGCTCAGTCTCAGCAGTGTTACGCTCACCTCACGTTGCAGGACTGGGACTCCTTGCTGAACTTCTGAAACCAGGACTGCTGGGCCCAGCGGGTCTCTGCTCCCGTAACCACACCATCTTTATCCAGGTCCAAACCCACGAACACTAACCGCACGTGGTCCCTCTCCTTAGCGCTCAACAGACGCACCAATGAGTTCTGGGGACAAGGCAGTGTTAATTATGGCTCTCTTTTTTCAGATTTAGTCCAGTCTCATTTTGACTAAAATATCATTAAGTCTTAGTCACATTTTTGTCATTTGATTAATGATTTAGTTTAATTATTGTCAAAATGATGAAAACAGTGGGCCATTTGTCAAATAAATGCCCTTTCATTTTAGTCACATCACATTTTTATTGCCTCATTAACCTATATAGTTAACATAAATCAGTGACCATGTGCACAAACATACATAGCCTTGTCCTACCAACATATTGTAATACATAACATCCTATTCTTCCCAATAGCAGAAATATGACAAACAAACTCAGCAAAAAAATAAACGTCCTTTTTTCAGGACCCTGTCCAAATAACTTCACAGATCTTCATTGTAAAGGGTTTTAACACTGTTTCCCATGCTTGTTCAATGAACCATGAACAATTAATGAACATGCACCTGTGGAACGGTCATTAAGACACACAGCTTATAGACTGTAGGCAATTAAGGTCACAGTTTTGAAAACTTCAGACACTGAAGAGGCCTTTCTACCGACTCTGAAAAACACCAAAAGAAAGATGTCCAGGGTCCCTGCTCATCTGCGTGGAGGTGCCTTAGGCATGCTGCAAGGAGACATGAGGACTGCAGATGTGGCCAGGGCAATAAATTGCAATGTCTGTACCGTGAGATGCCTAGACAGAGCTATAGGGAGACAGGACGGACAGCTGATCATCCTCACAGTGGCAGACCATGTGTAACAACACCTGCACAGGATCGGTACATCCGAACATCACACTTGCGGGGACAGGTACAGGATGGCAACAACTGTCCGAGTTACACCAGGAACGCACAATCCCTCTATCAGTGCTGAGGGCTTGTAGGCCTCACCAGACATCACCGGCAACAACGTTGCCTATGAGCACAAACCCACCATCGCTGGTGATGTAGTTGAGTCACTAAACGTCATGTCCAAATCGGGAGTCCCAAGTCCCCTGTACTCGAGTCCCAGTCCAAGTCCGATTCCCCAATAGTCACAAGTCCCTATGGCTGAAGTCCGAGTCCCAGTGCTCAAGTCCTGGTCCAATTGCTCAAGTCTGAGTCACTGGGTCCACATTAACTCAAAATAACAATATTTACCAAGTCAGTGTAGTGGAAAAAGGAAATTGGTCAATAAATTGTTTGCTATCCCTTTTCCTTTTTTTCTGTGCCACCAAATATTTCTGGTAATGTTACCAGTTGCAAAACGTTGTTGAATGTTGCAGGTAGAAATTCCATGAATAGAGCCAACGTTGTTCCTTATGCAACACGTCAGCGAGGCATGTTTGTTTTACAGATCATATTTCTATATCTGAATGTTCCAAAATGTTCCGTCCTGCTGAACACACCCCATGTTAGCTATAGCTAGCTAATGAGGTAACATAACTGAACAAGATGTAGCCTAAAATGGTTAACGGTCCGGTTCACAAGTAGCCTAGTTTAGAATGGCCTGCTATGTGCTCTATGAATGTAAAATGCGGCCCACCAATGCACGGTATTATCGGTCAGATCTTTGAACGGTAAGGGCTAGATTCAAGCCTTTTTCTCTGACGAAAAGAGGGAGACTTGGCTACAGAACCTGGCTATGAAATGCAGTGGGGAATGTGGGAAGGTTGAATGAGACTATAACTTCAAAGACATTCTACTTTCCTACACTCAAGGGAGATAAAGGCATAGCTAGACTGTTGTTTTGCCATTAAACTCAATGCTGTTATTGTTTTTAATTTCGTAAAGCTGCTTGTGTTTCTTAACCAGGCAAAGGGTAGCTAACTAGAAGGCTGATGGTGACTGGTTAGCTACAAGGAAGCAAGAGAGTGCGGCGGAGCTGGAGCGGAGCCGGTCTGCCCACACTCCCCGGAGCCGAGCCGGTCTGCCCACACTCCCCGGAGCCGAGCCGGTCTGCCCACACTCCCCGGAGCCGAGCCGGAGCGGAGCCTGTATGCCCACACTCCCCGGATCGGAGCCAGAGCCTGTATGCCCACACTCCCCGGATCGGAGCCAGAGCCTGTATGCCCACACTCCCCGGATCGGAGCCAGAGCCTGTATGCCCACACTCCCCGGATCGGAGCCAGAGCCTGTATGCCCACACCGGTCGGCCGGCGGATCGGAGGGCCAGAGCCTGTATGCCCACACTCATCGCTTTCTCCCCTGCAGTTCACCAGCTGATGCAGGCTGTGCACCAGGTGTGGCATGTACATCCCATTGCTAAACAGAACTGTGCTTCTAATATTAATTGTGCTTATCACTGAAAAGCTCTCAATCTCTCCAAAAACTCTTGTCCAGTCCACTTAGTAGTCAGATTTAATTTTGTCTCGTTTTAAACACCTGAAATAAAAGAATGTTTGTTTAGTTATAGTTTCTGGGTCTATTTAGACAGTTATGGTCTCGTCAATTGCCACTGAGAAATAGGTGTTTGACTAATATTTGAGTCACTATTTTTGTTGACGAAATTGACACTGGAACAAGGGAATCTGGAGTATGTGAGGGTGTATGTGTGTGTTTGATGGGTTCTGGTACCTCTGTGCGGAACTTCCTGAGCACTCCCAGGGACTCATGGTATAGGAAGTCAGACCACTCAATCTGGCCCCTCTTCTCTGGGTCCAGGGCAGCGAACTGAGCCAGTACCTCCTCTTCCTGCTCATCAGACAGGTCCTTCTCAAACAGTTGCTTGGACACAAAGTGGCGGTACTGCAGCAGCTCATCCGACACCAGGCACGACTCTACACAGCAAGAGCAATTGAACCAAAATTAATCTCCACAAGCAGTGATCCAAAATACAATTAGTTTATGATTAATTTTACAAAGGTGAAATGCCTCTTGTTGATTTCCCTTCACACAGTAGGAAACAAGGCTGAAATAGTGTGCAGTTTTATAGCTACCTGTAAACAGACAATTGCTAACAAATACATACATTAACAGGTAGTTACCAATAATTCCTGTTTAGACCATTTTTTTTGTTATTATGAGCATGTGCGCGTTACAACAGAGAGCTTTTGGCACCTTTCTGTACTCAGTAATTCATAACGCGCTCAGAGGGTTGGTTCAGAGATGCTTGAAGAGCTGTATGAGAACAGCCCTGTATGCATGTACTGATCTATTCATCTGTCAACTGTGCTGTACCAAATAAAGCATACTTGTCCCGGCTTATGGAGATCTGTCAGCTATGAAATGTATTGTTCTCTAGAGCTTCAGCAGTATGACTGACCAGGGATGATCTTGCACTGCTTGAAGGTTTCCATTAGGCTGTACATCTCCTCTTCAGTCAGAAGCAGGTTCACATTGTCCTGTGGGAAGGAAAGGTCATGGTTAAATGGGGAGAGATCTGATACAAACTGGCATCTGAAGTAAAGTCAAGTAGAAGGTACTGGAAAGCAGCACAAAGTAGGCTTGGGCGGGATACCGTATACTGAGGTATTTGGAAATAGCCTCAGGATGTTTTTTTCAATACCTTTGAGACGTTTTCTTCGTTCAATAGATTTTTATATTTGTAGCTTCTTTAAGTAAATACTTGCAGTCAACTTGTGCAATACGATAGGAAATAAAGCAGATCACGGTCTTCATTTCACATTATAAAACTTACCGAAGTTCCAAAAAACAGCTGAGCCAGTCATATGTTTGTTAGAAAATAGCACAACAGGAGAAAGCGGGAGCAGGTGAGTCCAGCGGTGTATTGACAGGGGTTGCGTTTTATATTGAAAGGCTGTTGTTTTTGATTCAATAGAGTGATCAGTGGCGTGCAGCTACAGTTTTCCTTCACAGAAAATACATTAGTGCAACACATTCGGCAGAAAAATAGCTTAATTTATCAGCTGACAACAGAAGCGCAACGCTATGAAAAAGCAAAGTCTTTGTTGCAAAATCGACGCATGGCCATCATATTTCTAATGTTTATCATAGAAATAATGTAGCCAGCTACATTTCCTAATGTTTTGCTTAATTAAAGTTAATCTTGCATTTTACCAGAGAAAAGTAGGCTACACCACAAAAAGTAGGCAACTGAAGCACAAAATGTGTCTGATGCCTAGCAATTTTTTTTTAAAAAGAAGCATTTTAGATCTGTGTTTACAAAATGCAGCAAGATATCTTAGGGATTGAACGCTATTTATAATAAGGGTTACATGGAGAAAATTGGACATCTCTAAAATGAAAATGGCTCTCCCTTGACCAAAATATATATCACCTAAACCCTCCCTAAAAGTTTGAAAAAAAAAACAAAAAAACAAGTGACCCTCCCCTATACCCAAAATAGTAATTAAAACAAAGCTCATTCTAAAAATGTAATCAATCAATTACATGACCCTCCCATGGACTAGATTAAAAAAAAAGAAAAAAAAAAGTGTTATCTAATCCCTCCTCTTGACTGAAATTGAAAAAGCATGACCCTTCACCCTCCCCAATATTCCTCCAGGAACTAATTCTGTGAATTTCGATCCATTCCTTATGGGTTTTATATTTTTTCATTGTGAAAAACAAATATAATTTTGCGTTAACGCGTCCCCTAAGTTTAACTTGCTAGTTAACTAAGTGGCTGAATTAATAAGGAGATGGGGCATCATATAGTGTTCGCTTTGTGCTGTGTTTGAGAAGTCTGTACAGCTGCCACTGCTATGATTTTCTTGCGTTTTTTCTCCTCTCTGTTTTGTCCCTCTGCTCTTCCCCTCTCTTCTCTGAGCAGAGCAGGCAGAGCATGTACACATGCTGCTCCAGGGCCAGTACGGTTCTTCCTAAAAGACAAGCATGCATCAAAACTTTGTTCAATGCACAATAGAGCTTGTTCACATTAGCTTGTAAATGTCCAAACTCAAAATTCGGTAGTTCCTACCTATATGTATAAAACGTTGACCTTTGCAATTCACTTATTTACATTCCCGCTATGTTAGAATATTTAGCTAGCAGCCTCCATGGAAATTCACTATTACTTCTGCAAATTTGGTAATAGACACGCAATGGGATTTTGTGCCCCATTGTGTACTATGCCAGTAATACCATAAATCCCAGGATAAGAGAAGGACGGTATGACGAGATGAAAATCTGGATACCGCCCAGCCCTAGCACAAAGTGTGACCCACTGCATGCGGTATAATCACATGTACCATAATTATTTGAAGTGTTCTGTAGTAGATTATATATGGTGTGTGCCCTAATGGATAAATGTGCAGTGTGTCTGAACGCATGAAGTTCAGCATGCGTCATACATGTTCCAGAAAGCCTTGGCGTGCTTATTATGCAGTTTCTCTGAAGCTATTATTATCAAGTATGTCAAGTGTATTAGATGGTTTTATAGTATCGCTTCTTAGAAACTGTCCTGAAATAAACAACCACGGTAATAGGAAAATATAAGCCTAGCAGCCATTTTACTACACTCCAGAAAGGTGATGAGTCTGAATGTGCACCATATGTCTACCTGATTCTGTCTACCATGCTGTTCAAGCTAAAAACTTGGCAAGGGAGCAGCTCAGGTCGAACACATTAAAACTTAAATTAAGTTAATTATCTGCAGGTGTGTGGTGGATGCGGAGGCACTCAACCCTGATGAGCAGGTTGAGAGGAGGGAGTTGGAGGACAGAAGGTAATAATTGGGTTGGATAATTGTCCATGATGGGTGAAATCTCTGGGTCGCCCAGGGTTATGAGATCACATGAATATCAAACCATTTGATTTCCAGTAGCGTCACCCACCAAAATATGTTTAGATTATAGCTTTACGCACTAATATGGAGCTTGAAAACAGGATATGGAGTCCAGTGTTCTTTGGGCTTTCACTAGCCCCTTTAAGGAATCAAATAAACAGTAGCTTCGGGAAAGATAGGAGTATTCTTTAGAGCAGTGGTTCCCAAACTTTTTATAGTCCCGTACCCCTTCAAACATTCAACCTCCAGCTGCGTACCCCCGACAGCACCAGGGTCAGCTCGCTCTCAAATGTTTTTTTGCCATCATTGTAAGCCTGCCACACACACTATACATGTATTAAACATAAGAATGAGTGTCACTTCCCACGAGGCAGTTTGTGACAAAGAGCTCTTATAGGACCAGGGCACAAATAATAATAATTTTGCCCTTTATTTAACCATCTTACATATAAAACCTTTTTTGTTCATCAAACATTCTGAATAACAGGTTAATGAGAAGGGTGTGCTTGAAAGGATGGACATAACTGCAATGTTGGGTTGTATTAGAGAGAGTCTCAGTCTTAAATAATTTTCATGCTAGTGAGGGCCGAGAATCCACTCTTACATTAGGTACGTGGTTGCAAAGGGCATCAGTGTCTTAACAGCGCGATTTGCCAATGCAGAATCCTCTGAACGCAGCCAAATCCAGAAATTCAATTTTCACAGAACCGCTTGTTGCAATTTGATGAGGCTCTCTTGTTCAGATATCGGTAAGTGGACTGGTGGCAGGGCATGAAACGGATAACGAATCCAGTTGTTTGTGTCATCCGTTTCAGGAAAGTACCTGCGTAATTGCGCACCCAACTCACTCAGGTGCTTCGCTATTTCACATTTTATATTGTCCGTAAGCTTGAGTTCATTTGCACATAAAAAAATCATACAATGATGGAAAGACCTGTGTGTTGTCCTTGTTAATGCAGACAGAGAAGAGCTCCAACTTCTTAAATCATAGCCCCAATTCTGTCCCGCACATTGAATATAGTTGCGGAGAGTCCCTGTAATCCTAGATTCAGATCATGCAGCGAGAATGTTTTTTAAAATCACCCAGATAGGCCAGTCATGTGAGAAACTCATCATCATGCAAGTGGTCAGACAAGAGAAAATTATGGTCAGTAAATTCTTCTTTTTTTTTTTAAGTGTCAATACTTTGCCCCTTGATAACCAGCACACTTCTGTACGTTGTAAAAGCGTTACATGGTTGCTGCACATATCATTACATAGCGCAGAAAATACACAAGAATTCAGGGGCCTTGCTTGAACAAAGGGTTAGGTTAGGTGTCACAAAAGCTAATTAATTTGATGTCACAAAGCTGACCAGTACTTTAAAAATATCCTCTGCCGTTGTCCTGGTTTCAAGTGGTTTGCAGAAAAGGATGTCTTCCTTAATTGACCCCCCATAAACATAACGGACATATACCAGGAGCTGTGCCAGGCCCGCCACGTCTGTTGACTCATCCAGCTGTAACGCGTAGAATTCACTGGCTTGTATGCGAAGCAGTAATTGTTTCAAAACATCTCCTGTCATGTCACTGATGCGTCATGAACCAGTGTTTGATGAAGGCATTGGCCTTTTCCCCCCAGCCATATCCATGGCAGCAGGAAGCATTAAGTCCTCCACACTAGTATGGTGCTTGCCTGTCCTAGACACTCGGTAGCTCACCATATAAGATGCTTCTAGCCTCTTCTTACTAATGGTACATGTTGCTTTTATACATGTCTTACTACTCAAAAGTCGTCTTAATTCTCGCTCAAAAAACTAACGTGGCTTATTTTTCAAATTGGCATGTTTTGTTTCTAAATGTCTGCGCAAGAGTGAAGGTTTCATCGAGTTGTGAAATTGTACTTTTGCATATATAACACACTATGGCTGAGGAAAGGTACTACTCCCAATATAAGTGAACCCCAAATCAATGTAGTTCATCATATTTGTGCCTTTGATGGTCCAACGTCCCTGTCTGTTGTTCAGCGCTTTCCCCGGGCAACGGGGCAGTAGCTCGTCGGCTGCATCAGATTCACAACTGTCAGTGTCCATGCTAGCTGGGCTAACAACAAATGTAGAATTACTGATGCTAGCATTGAATGTGCTCGTGGAAGCAGAACAACTTGTGTCGTTGACAGGTGCAGGTGTAGCACTGCTGGTAGTAGCAGTACTACCAGTAGAGCTGGTCCATTTAGACACATATGTGGGCCTTATTTTATTTGAACCATTTATCAATTTGAGCAAACGGAATGAGCAGCAGCTACGTTTGGCTACATACGGACTGTTAGTGGAATTCCCACGAGAGTGTAACGGTTAATGTGATTGGATGTTAATTATTTGACTAGGCTACCTGTATTTGACATTGTGTTGTTATTTCGCTGAACACTAGATGGTTCAATTTTCTTTTTGGCAGTGAAACGAGGCTATTCAGTCGAGAAAAAAAAAAACTCACCCAAATGTACAGCCACGTTGGAAAATATACAAATTTACTGTTTGAAAATGTGAAAGGCCAATATTTTTTAATTTGGCGTACCCCCGACGGCATTGCGCGTACCCCAGTTTGGGATGACCTGCTTTAGAGAGTTTATTTATCACACATATGCTAAATAGTCCAAACTCTGCCTGCCAGACTATCGTAACAGGGGGTGTCCAAACAGGAGAACGTCAGAAGAGGAGGGGATGAAGAGGTGGTGAATCAAATCTGGGGGCTGCAAGAGACACACTGCATTCAATACGAGTCAACAAATAATACCATCATTGTGAGTGCATTGATTAGCCTGCATGGGGAGACAGTTTCCTGGGCCTGGCAGTGTACCATACTCACTCTCACTCAATATCCACCATGCTCAAATCACCTCAGCACCGGGAGACTGCTGACTTCATGTTTGAAAGAGCAAAATCAGTTCTGTATCTGTACATAGTGGGATGTGTTGAACTTGGTGTATAATTAAAACACCACAACCCACTTTCTTGGCTACTGTATGCATGTGTATTCTCTGGCAGGTTTGTTAAACTATTGCTCAAGATCAGTTCATGGTGAAAATAATCCCATTTGAAATCCTCAGGGAGCTATAGTAAACATACACTACATGAGAAAAAGTATGTGGACACCTGCTCATCGAACATCTTATTCCAAAATCATGGGCATTAATATGGAGTTAACCCCCCCTTTGCTGCTATAACAGCCTCCATTATTCTGGGAAGGATTTCCGTTAGATGTTTGAACATTGCTGTGGGGACTTGCTTCCATTCAGCCACAAGAGCATTAGTGAAGTCGGGCACTGATGTTGGGCGATTAGGCCTGGCTCGCAGTCAGCATTCCAATTAATCCCAAAGGTGTTCGATGGGGTTGAGGTCAGGGCTCTGTGCAGGCCAGTAATGTTCTTCCACACCGATCTCAACCCATTTCTGTATGGACCTTGCTTTGCACATGGGGGCATTATCATGCTGAAACAGGAATGGCCTTCCCGAAACTGTTGCCACAAAGTTGGAAGAACAGAAGAATTGTCTAGAATGTCATTGTATGCTGTAGCATTAAGATCTCCCTTCACTGGAACTAAGGGGTCTAGCCCGAACCATGAATAACAGCCCCAGACCATTATTCCTCCTCCACCAAATTTTACAGTTGGCACTATGCATTCGGGCAGGTAGCGTTCTCCTGGCATCCGCCAAACCCAGATTAGTCCGTCGGATTGCCAGATGGTGAAGCGTGATTCATCACTCCAGAACGTGGTTTCCACTGCTCCAGAGTCCAATGACCACTCCAGCCAACGCTTGGCATTGCTTATGGTGATCTTAGGCTTGTGTGCGGCTGCTCGGCCATGGAAACCCATGTTATGAAGCTCCCAACAAACAGTTCTTGTGCTGACGTTGATCCAGAGGCAGTTTGGAACTCAGTAGTGAGTGTTGCAACCGAGGACAGACGATTTTTAAACGCTTCAGCACTCAGCAGTCCCATTCTGTGAGATTGTGTGGCCTAACACTTCGTGGCTGAGCTGTTGTTGCTCCTAGATGTTTCCACTTCACAAGAACAGCACTTACTGTTGACCGGGGTAGCTCTAGCAGGAAGAAATTTGACAAACTTACTTTTTCGAAAGGTGACATCCGATGACTGTGCCACATTGAAATTCACAGAGCTCTTCAGTACGGCCATTCTACTGCCAATGTTTGTCTATGGAGATTGCATGGCTGTGTGCTCGATTGTATACACGTCATGAACGAGTGTGGCTGATATAGCCGAATCCACTAATTTGAAGGGGTGTCCACATACTTTTGCATATATAGTACAACAACAGTAATAAATTGGATGCCCTAGATATTTCTGATGATATTGTCATCTCCCGAGTAACGCCTGGAGTGTTTTTTTTGTATGTGTTAATCCACAATCCAAACAAGTTTAAATAGGTTACTCTATCGTGAGCACTTTGGGGATTTGTGCACCGAATCAAATTATAACATATTAAAAGTAATTCCTTTTATGTTACAAAGACCCTTAAGCAATAACAATAAAATTTAGGGACACTGTTGCTGTGACTTTCTGGTCCCCTTGACAGTGGAAAAGTCTAGTCAGAAGTGACAGCAGCACCAGCTCTAACCACTTCAGTCAAAGCCTGTGGATGAGAAGAGAGGTGATAATGGCACAACACCAAAGCTGTGAAATTAAAATGTCAAATGGGGACACAGCTAGACATTTTGGATGACTGTACTAGGCAATAAAATAAATAGTATTTGTTTCTGCAGCGTCAATGAAGGTTCTTTCGCTGTCCCCATTGGATAACCTTTTTTGGTTCCAGGTAGAACCTCAACCTCCTTTCTGTGGAAAGGGTTCTACCTGGAACCAAAAAGGGTTCTTCAAAGGGTTCTCCTATGAGGACAGCCGAAAACCACTTTTAGCTTCTAGATAGCACATTGATTGTAGAGCTGAACTCTTCTGAGATGAAAATGTGTCTTTTTCTCACTGTCATCCTCTTCTACTATCACTCTTCATCTCCTCCCTCTCACCCATACTAAATGCATGCTCTTCAACCGATCATTGCCCGCACCTGCCCGCATCACCACTCTAAACGGCTCTGACTTAGAATATGTGGATAACTATAAATACCTAGGTGTCTGGTTAGACTAAACTCTCCTTCCAGACTCACATTAAGCATCTCCAATCAAAAATTAAATCTAGAATCGGCTTCCTATTTCGCAACAAAGCATCCTTCACTCATGCTGCCAAACATACCCTCGTAAAACTGACCATCCTACCGATCCTCGACTTCAGCGATGTCATTTACAAAATAGCCTCCAACACTCTACTCAACAAATTGGATGCAGTCTATCACAGTGTCATCCATTTTGTCACCAAAGCCCCATATACTACCCACTACTGCGCCCTATACACTCTCGTTGGCTGGCCCTCGCTTCACTCTCATCGCCAAACCCACTGGCTCCAGATCATCTGCAAGTCTCTGCTAGGTAAAGCCCCACCTTATCTCAGCTCACTGGTCACCATAGCAGCCCCCACTCGCAGCACGCGCTCCAGCAGGTATATCTCACTGGTCACCCCCAAAGCCAATTCATCATTGGCCACCTTTCCTTCCAGTTCTCTGCTGCCAATGACTGGAACGAACTGCAAAAATCACTGAAGCTGGAGACTCATATCTCCCTCACTAGCTTTAAGCACCAGCTGTCAGAGCAGCTCACTGCACATAGCCAATCTGTAAACAGCCCATCTAACTACCTCATCCCCATACTGTATTATTATTATTTTTTTAATCTTGCACCCCAGTATCTCTACTTGCACATTCATCTTCTGCACATCTACCATTCCCGTGTTTAATTGCAATATTGTAATTATTTTGCCACCATGGACTATTTGTTGCATTAACTCCTTAATTTTACCTCATTTGCACTCACTGTATATAGACTTTGTTTTCTTTGTTTTGTACTGTATTATTAACTGTATGTTTTGTTTGTTCCATGTGTAACTCTGTGTTGTTGTATATGTCAAACTGCTGTGCTTTATCTTGGCCAGGTCGTAGTTGCAAATGAGAACTTGTTCTCAACTAGCCTACCTGGTTAAATAAAGGTGAAATAAATAAAAAAATACTGATCTTGGGCCAGATAGGAAAAAGTCAATTGTGTTGCATAGTATTTGGGGACATGGTGTGTTCAGGTTCATAAAGTGTGTGCTGTTAACAGTTAGTAGTCAGAGCGTTGGGCCAGTAACCGAAAGGTTGCTGGTTCAAATACCCGAGCCGACAAGGTGAAAAATATGTTTGTGCCCTTGAGCAAGGCACTTAACCTTAATTTGTATTACTATGGTTACCATGTAAAATAACATGTCACAGCACCAGTCCGGTGTATGTGACAATAAAACTATTTTTTTCTTATTTTTTAACAGTGGCAGGTATGACTCTAGGTAAAAAATAAAAAAAATAGATACAAAAAATGTAAAACAACTTTGTGGAGCGTGGTTGGTCCATGTGAATCGCCAATGGGAGGTTCAGATTGAGTGACTCACGCAGTAGTAGCAGCTCCAGCCTGTCGCAGTGTGGGCTGTCTCCCTCATCTCCTGCAGGAGTTCGGTGCGCAGGTAGCCCAACTCCCTCAGACAGCCGTCATGGAAGACTCGTGTGCAGGTCCTGCAGGGGAACAGGTCGTTGGCCGTCCACACCTCACACACCTCGCACATCTCATCATTGACCGGCTGGAGGAAAAGGCAATTAAGGTCACTAGGTTAAAGGGCATACTCAATTCATAAAACTCATTGGGGTTTGATGCCTACGTAGGAGGACTGCGAGTTGTATTTCAAATCAACTATGGTGAAAGATGCATCCGTATGTCTGTGAAATTGAAGTCACTCACACACAGACTCTCAGACAAAGCAGCTTTGAATGATGAAGGCAAGCGGTCCTCTCCTTGAAGTTAGTCTTGGCTGGGTATTGGCTTGATTAAACAGTGAATACAAATAATTATGCCATTGTCTGCTGATTATGCCATGTACTCAAATATTTTATTTAAGTTTGGATTCAAAGCTTAGACAGCAATGTTTTCTTTCGTAATAATTTAATAAGTATGGAGTGACATTTTAGCAGTATCAGTTTAGTCTTGGTCTTCTCCTCTGATTTCAGGTCTGTCCCTCAGAACTGGATTTACAGGAGGTACACACTTGACTGTCAACACAGTGAAAATGATTATAGTGGGAAGTTGACTATAGCACAGGCAGTTATTAGAATAATAATAAGTTAGATTCAATTCACTGTCTGGGTATTTACCTTTTTAACCTATCATGGTCATCTGGACTGACCTTGTCAAACCTGGTCCCTGACAGGTGACCATAGCCAGATGGAACCATACCTCCTCCATGCTCAATACTCAAACCTATGAATTATATCCCACAGACAGTGTGGTCTACACGCTCATCACATTATGAAACGGATGTAACGCTACAGTAGTTTCTAACTAGCTTGTCTTCTCATTATGTGGGAGGATTCTTATTATTCTGAAGAGGCTGATAGGAAAGGAGAAATGACTATTGGTTCTACCCAACCATGAAGGAGGCTGAAACTGCTTTTCAATATCACAATTATAGCAGATTTTTTGTAACTCCTTGATGACTAATTATGATTTTTTTTTATACTCTTATGTGAAGTATCCTACAGCTCCAAATATAACAGTTTAATTTAGGTCTGATTTGGAGTGCTATAATAATATATGCCATTCAGCGTTTTGTTGCTGCTATGGCCATCCGTTTCAGTCAAACGTTTATGTTTTATATTTTCCTCTCCAGTCTGACCCTGGAGCTCGTGTTATTGTAACATATCATTATTAATTACTGCAAGTAGTCCACTCTCTATTCAATTTGTTATATCTGAATAGCACCATTAGTGATAGCAAGCATAACAATCCTCTCTAAGAGTCCTTTTATAACAATGTGCTCTTCCTAATAGCCCCAACCAGCTGATTGGTCATCTGGTACACTGCTGAACCCCGCCCCCATCCCTGACCACCTCAGGATCCCAATTAGTTATGGTGGCCCTGGGTAGTGAGGCAGGGCCAAGGCCTCCTCTCTGAGACAGCCCGAGTACCCGCCCACACCACAGCACGCGCTCTATGAAGAGCACTTAGACAAAAATTTTACGGTGGAGTGGAAATAGCTGGTGTGTTTAATTAGTCATATGTACGGGATAGACATGGTCCAACGAAATGCTTCCTTGCTCATCTATAAATGCTTATTTCACCCATGGGAGAAAATGATAGACTCACCATACTTAACAGTTGTTTAGGTCTCTTTTCAGTCAGAACATCAACTCAACTGGAGTGCATGGGAGATAAGACTGTTGCATGGGAGTGCATGGGAGATAAGACTGTTGCCATGGTAATTCCTTTAAAATCTCACACGCATCTTTAAAATCCCAAGATTCGGGGATTTAAAGAACAAAAAGTGTGGATTTAGTCAAAGTAAACCCTTTATTGAACAATACCTTACCTGCTCTCTCTGTCCCAGTGCTATTTCTACAGGCTGGTCATCATTGGCATCTCTCTTGGGACGTACAAATGCAGGTGGGGTGAGCTGATGGCCAGTCTTGTCCAGTTCCTCAGGCTCCACCCCCTTCCCATCCCGTAACCTATTCCAGGCCTCCTGGTTGACCTTACACTCGTCCCTGGTGGGAGCCGGAGCTGGAGCAGCAGCTTGCTGGGAGGTCCCCGAGGGTCCCACTTTGCTGTCTGCCTCCCCATGCTCCCCCTCCTCCTTTGGATTTGGTGGTGGCAAGGATTCAGCCGGCCCCTCTCCTTCCTCTCCAGATCTTTCCCCCTGGTTTGTTGTGGATGGAGCGCGTTCCTTCACGCCCTGCTGAAAGGCAGAGACGACCGAGGTGCATTTCTGCACCTGCTGCTTCTTAGACATGAGCACTCCCATTACTATAGATAGAGAGGGGAATGAGAGAGAAAGAGATGGAGGGGGGGGGGGGGGGGCGAGAGAGGTCTTCATTACTGCGTGCGTGCATGGCATAAATATCGATTGAGCGATATGGTTCATTAGACTTGCCATTTTATCAAGAGTTACTATCAAACTGATATACTGAACAACTTTTTGTGGTGTTTGTGTGCTTGCATTACTTGCCTTGCTCTTAATGGTTCCATTCTCAGGCCTAGTGACATATGATCTATCACCAGATTGATGAGCAGAAGCGGCTGAGCTCAATCACATCCCACTGGGCACAGATGTCAATTCAACATCTATTCCACTTGGTTCAACATAATTTCATTGAAATAGAAACACGTAGAAACAACGTTGATTCAACCAGTGTGTGCCAAGGTGGATAAAATGGAGCAGTAAACATAAATCAACAAATGAAATGGATGGGAATCGTAGAATAAAACCCAGTAATCTCCAGACAACAAACAGAACATATGTAACTAACTACTTGTGCTCATAAGTGATCATGAATTCCATTATTGAAAATGGGGCAGTTGGATTCAAGTTGATTACACGGTACTTAGAGGACACATGTTGTGATCTGAAATCCAATCCCATTCATCAAGAGTACAACAGGAGTCCTTCCGTGACTCTGTCCTCTCCTGTCATTCTCCAGTTGAAGGGCTTTAGGCTTCAGTTCTTAGGGCTTTTGGTGTACTATTCCCCCCTGCTCAATGACAGGATTTGGAGGACATTCTCTCCTCACACCCATAGGCCTTTACTGATACAGCCTCCTGTGGACCTCCACTAACTAGCAGCTCAGACAGACAGAGACAGAATGTGAACACAAGCTCAAAGTCCTCTTAGTGACAGGAGGAGATAATTATGCTGGTGTAATTAACCTCACCCAGTGATGTGTCCTTCCTCCCTTAGCTCAGAGTGTTGAGGTGATGGGGGACGGGTGATACAGTGACACAGTGATGAGGCTTAGGAGCCAGGATGTGTCTGCGGAGTGGTCTGTCTGGGTACTGTCTCATATTAGATAGTATTGAAATCAGGAGTAGTGGCAAGGTCCAGGGTGGTCATCTTTGTTGAATCTACTCAAAATGTACTGAGGAAACATACGATTTGTCACGTGCACAGGATATAACAGGTGTAAAACAGTACAGCGAAAATGCTTACTTGCAAGCTCTTTCCCAACAATGCAGTATTAAATATCAATGGTAAGAGGAAATAATATAAAATGTTAGCTAGCGTAAAAGGTGTTTCCAGACACTAGAATTAAGTTAAATGAAAGTGAAGAGCTTGCACTGTGAATAAGGAAAGAGCATGCAGGGGATCATATAAAAACATGAGCAGGTTAAAAATAATAATCTCCTTTGCCCATGTCAGATATCTTCTATGATGGGAAGTCTGACTGTGTCTGGGAGTTGGAGCTCACATATTGCTGCAAGACTCATGGCACCAGGTTGTGGGAAGAGTCTATAGAGCTCACAGGGCATCTGAGGAAAACCACAGGGAGGCTACAGTCAGGCTCCACTGGAGGCCATCGCTGGCTGACCAGACCTGGCACACACACTACCATCCTGACTACAGGGCCTGGCACCCCCTGATAGATATAATAAATAATCCACCTCTCATTACTAAACATCTTCCCCTGGAGCTGGAACTGCTCGTAGAGACTGAGCAGCGTAGCAGTCCTCCCCGTTTTGAGGTTAAAGGGGCAGTGCAATTAAAACATGATTTTCAATTTTTTTTAAATGATATTTCCACACTATGTGGTCGAAATAACACTCTGAAATTGTGAAGATTACATATAAGCCATTTGGAGAAGAAAAAGAAAACAGAATTTCAGCCTTTTCAGATGGGATGGAATTTTTGGCCCATATCATGATGTCACAATGTGATCTGGTTATAATAGACCAATGACTGTTCACCTGGGTAAGGGAGTGGGCTCTAGACCATCCTATCAGCCAATCAAGGCTGTGTGTAACGTGTATGCTGGGAGTTGGGAAGCAAGTACAGGGAGTGAATTTAATAATAAATAGACGAACATGGCCAAAACAAGAAACATGAGCAGCATACAGACATGAACACAGAGTCAATAACACCTAGGGAAAGAACCAAAAGGAGTGGCAGTTATAGGGAAGGTAATCAGGCAGGTGATTGAGTCCAGGTGAGTGATGAGGCGCTTAATGATGGTGACAGGTGTGCATAATAATGAGCAGCCTGACGACTTTGAGCGCCAGAGAGGGAGTACACGAGAGTACCCTCTCCCTGACGCGCAGCTCCAGCTGCCAACCAGAGGTACGATCCCGGAGACCAGGAGCAGGTCGATAGCTTCTGCTGAGGCGCGGGGGGCCTGACAAGCCGGCTGAGGCATGGGGAGCCCAGCTGAGGCATGGGGAGCCTGTCGCGCCAGCTGAGGTATGGGGAGCCTGTCGCGCCAGCTGAGGCATGGTAGCCTGACAAGCTAGCTGAGGCGTCCTCGGTAGACACGGCAACGGACGCTTGACGGGGCAACCGGGTCTTGTAAACCTGACGAGCCGGCTGAGGCATAGAAGCCTGATGAGCCAGCTGAGGCACCCCCGGTTGCTCCGGTACCTGGACCCGACGTCACCTACACAAAAAAAAAAAAAACACAAAACACTCCCCGATGCTCCCCTTTGGTGAGGCGTTATTCTGTAACATGTACACTGGGAGTCGGGAAGCAAGTACAGAGTAAATATTTTAATAAATAAATAAACACTGGAACAAACCAAGAAACACGGGTAGCATACAGACATGAAACAATAATGCCTAAGGAAAGAACCAAAGGAAGTGACATAAAGGGAAGGTAATCAGGCAGGTGATTGAGTCCAGGTGAGTCTGATGAGGCGCAGGTGTGCATAACGATGGTGGCAGGTGTGCGTAATAATAAGTAAACTGGCAACAATGAGCGCCAGAGAGAGCGAGCAGGAGTAGACGTGACAATGTATGTAAATATCATCCCATTTGTTTCCTAATGCCTGCATGATCACTGAGCATTTCAAGGGCCAAAAGAGGCTCAGGGAAATAAATTATTAAACAGTGGTTTAGACATAGTGATTACTTAAATTAATAAAGACTGCATGGGGGCTTTAACTTATTTATTTTTCTTGTGGAGGCAAGTTGAAGCTGACAAGTTGGTCAGTGCTTTGTACCATAAAGGGAATTGAGAAATATGCCACTGGTTGTCTAGCAGGTCTGCTAACCCAAAGCTTTTGCCAAGTAACTGTCACAAAATAATATACTTCCCCTAACACTTGGCTGGTGTTTTGGTAAGAATGTTTTACACGAATCTTACCTCATGAGACACTCAGAATGTGTAGCCTATAATCCAGAATTTATAGTAGTGAAAACTGCATTTATTTACAAAAGGGGATAAAGACTCAATATGTCTAAGATGGCAACAACCTTTATCTTTTGGCCCACATACTACAACTCAGGCTAAATCCAGAGAAATGTGTAGGGGAGGAGTGCTGTGGTTCCGTCAGGCTGGCTTTTCGCTCGTTTCCTACAGGAGCAGCTGGGTCAGACCACTCTGAATGATTTAAATGCCCCTGGATCATTTGGGGAGGGGGGGGGGGGGGGGGGGGTGCATGGAGTGGAAAACATTGCCACTCCTTGGGGCCGGACCTGACATACATGCATGGCAGAGAGAGAATCCCAGTCTGAATGAGCTGCACTGCGACAGCCTGAATATTCTCCCACTTGGTCTTGAGATATGGGCATCATTCTTGGCCCTTTTATTGGCACTTGTCTCTTTCATATTTTTCCGTTTAACAAGACCCGTAATACCTATGGAGAACTGGGTATTACTGTAATAAAGCAAGAATAACGATTGTGCGGCGTTTTTCGTCAGAGCAGCAGCATAGTGAATTTGCTCAAGCTAAGAGGAGCACTTTCACATGCAGTGACCATTTCTGAATGTAATTTTTTTAATGAGTGGGCAACACACACTGTTAGATGTCTTACACAACTACTTACTCAATGTGTGGATCCAAGTGTAGATTGTTGCCTACAGAAACTTCTGAATCAGTCTGATTAGCTTGTTCATTTTAACTAAGACCTCAAACTGGGTTTGCGCTCTGTAGAAGCAAGGCACCCGATGGTGGTGAACAAGATGGATGACGCTCACTGCACCGTCTTGGTGTAGTTAAATATTGATCATGTTGGAGGAAGATAAGAGCACCATGGTGCTCTTTAAATCCCTCTGACCTAGCGCTCACTCCCAGCAATCCTGTTTGTAGACTGTCTACACTCCACTGGTCAGACATGATCTATCAGAACGAGACCATGTCTGGCACTGCTAGGCAGCTCTAATGGAAGTTCTTGGGTGTTATATAGAATCTCATTTTGTCCCGCAGAGATGATATTTTGGCAAAGGCAGAGCATATGCCAAACAGGAAATGAATCGTGGACTGGAATTAGAATGGGTTGGATCCTGTGAGCCGTGTATCAGGGGCAGATCAGGACGTCTTGGTTCTCCATTAGTATTCAGTCAGACACCTCCACTGCACAGGTCTCTAAAACACGTTTTATGCACGTAAAGTCATACCGTATAACAAAAATAAATCACGACAGCTGTGATGGAAACAGGAAGGGTCGGTACAGTTTTATAAATGTCGATAGACAATTTGTTTGTTTGACACAGTGGGATCTTTTTGTGCCTGTAAAATTATTTATGCAACAAATTGAAGTGGAAACAATTTCTTGCTCAATTGTTGATAGAATAAGCATCATGTAAAGGCAAATTTGCGGTCATCCCACTAGGCAGAGACATCAATTCAACATTTTCATTGAAATGACGTGGAAACAACGTTGATTCAACCAGTGTGTGTCCACTACATTTTGAAAAAGCATGCAGTTTATTATGCTACAGATGAAAGTTCGAATGAACTTCACAGGGTGGTGAAAGTGTATGGTGATGAGCTTGATGCTCATTACCAATAAATATCTAGGGTCATAATTTGTATGCAATGACATCATGTGTCTGTGTGTGTGTCCTCACAGTCCCTGCCATTCCATGAGATGTTGTTTAATCCATTATTTAATAAAGGTAAAGTTGGTGTTAGCTTGAGTAATTGGAGATGGGAGTGAACTTTTGCCTTGAGCGCATGCGCAAAAACCTGATTGGGTAAGTTTGCCATTTATTGCAATAGTTTGTGACAAAACCATCAATAGATTACATTTTCCAATGGAAACATTGAATTTGTGTTTTTATTTTGTACATGAGAACTTAAAGAGTGGTTTTTATGTGCACTGTTGTCACACACAGCCTTTTATTCGCAACAAGTCAGGTTGATGGAAACAAACCTCTGCTGGGAAAAATTTGATTTTTTTCCTCCCCATGCAGATTTTATATAATATTCGCATGAAAATCTATCGCAAATTGGATGGAAACCTAGCTACTGTGGAATGTCATCCAAGTTTAGCGCCTTCATGATTTATTTTCTTCCTGCATTATACAAACTGGTGGATTTAAAAGATTAGTTCAATGAATCCAGTTTCACAGTAAGGCCTGAGGTTCTAGGTCTGACTACAGAGTTGACTGTACATGTGACATGTTTTTCTTCACAGGTCCATTCTGGGTATGTGTTGATTAGAATCCCAACCAGTCCTCTTTTTCATGCTGGGATCATTTGGGGGGGGGGGGGGGGGGGGGGGGGCAAAGCGTTCATGGGAATGAATCCCATTTAGCCAAAGATCTCATCCACGGACCCACAGAGCAAAGACCTGGAACTAATTACACTAACAAGTTTGCCAATGAGCAGAATCGTTTATAAAACGTACACAGACACACACACAGACACACACACACACACACACACTGGTAAGCATACATAAAAATGGCAGAGACAACGGTTTCTTTTTAGAAATACAGCCCATCAGGCAGAGGCTGTATAATCACATCTGCGTGAGGAATACTGCCATAGTTCTCTGTGCATGTAGAGAATGACAGACAAAATCTCCATGCCCTGCTGGGATTCCTCATCTCTGGTACACCGAGAACACCTCTTCTCTGTCCCAGAACCCAACAAAGACACCCAGGGGGCTGACAACTGTCTGGTTAGTCCCAAAAACAACATATGGTGAGTTAAAATTCTGTTTGTGTGCCGTCTGTGGTGCACAGACAGAGGCGCTTGGAAGTAGAGGAATTTAAATCTAAATGCATCCTTAGAGAGCAGCTCCTATGTTGGCATTGACAGGCTGCCAGGCAAGCAGAAAGGCTGTGCCAGTCAATACACTGAGGCTGAGCGAAGCGGACAATGGCCACTGTGAGAACGGCAGAGGAACATGCACAAGCTGCAGGGATCTGTCGCAGGCTGTTGAGCAGGACTCAGTCCAGGGCTCCAGGACTCCCTAGGTACAGGACCCGTGTTGACCCCAGGATGGGACATACTACCCCAGGTAGTATTGAACTCTGTTGCTCTGTTCTGCTCTGTTGCAGGTAGCCTACTTAGTGGGACATGATTCAGCCTTTGGTCTTGAGGAATAGCAGGCTGTTATTTTCCCCCCCACCCACAAGACTAACTCCTTTTCCTGCCACCATTAACTGAAGTGAGCCATCCTACACTGCCCAAAGAGAGGTTATGATGCGCAAAATGATCAAACGTGGCTAGGATCTACCCCCCCCCCCTGCTGAGTGCTGACCTAAATCGGCTGCGAAACGCTCTGTATTCCAGCCAGTTTAAGTGGAACGATTCCAATCATTTTTCAAATGAACTGTCAGTATGCCAACATTCCATACAAACAATGCAGTCAATCAACAGCCATACAGTAGCTGAAATCAGTTGATGACTTAATGCAACAAGTACTGATATTTTATAAACACTCAGTTTTCCTAGAAAACAAACATTGAGACATTTATGGTCTGTTTACATATATTTTAAAGGCTATTTATATTGGTATAAAACTGGTGTAAATGTATTTATAATCATGACAATATTTTAGGTTGACAGTAATTATTACACAATCTCTGATATACATCAGATGCCTTACTTTCAATTTCCTGCATAAGAAAAAGAAAGAACTGCATCACCTATGCCACAACTACCATTCATTCAAATTAGACTGGTTTGGATTTCTCCCTGACCACAATGGCTGCCATTTCATATCATTTTGGAACTTGGGGCCATAGCCACTCTAGGAATTGAATAGGATATCTGTGGTTTCACCCCTATAGCACACACATAGCGTTGCGAAGGCCTTGCTGACACCAGGTCACTATATCCAGCCTATGAATGTTTAGTTTAAAAAAAACACAGCCATCAATCATTGGCAGATGAAGAAAAATGCTATAGCCTAGCTCCTGCAAATCACCCGAGATGCCTTTTCGTCATGCATTAATTACATGCAACTCTGAAATGTGTTATGCAACAATTTTGCTGTTGGTCTGTATGTCATATTGAAAATAAATGGAATTTACCTGAGATAAAAATCGGACAACTCTCCACCGCGATTTGGGACTTTTTTTCCTTGTGTCTCACGAACAGCTACCCAGCATTGCAAGGCTTCGATTGAATGAAAAGTACGCGTTTAGCCTACTCAAAATAGCCTGGATTTCACAAATATATACTGCAAATGTGACACGAATTACCTATCCGTGATAAGAGTGACAAGAGTCCGTCAAAACGCTGACGTGGACAGCTCCAGTGCTGAAATATTTTTCTTGCCACTTGCACGTGTGGAGAGCGACAGTACAGCTCCGCCAAGAGGAACGCGCCCTTGAAAATGCAGCCGTACGCACAGCACAGTCACAGCCAATATAAAGAACCATGGAGCAGGTGCTGTGCACTAATCACACCCACACTAACAACACGCCTTGCTAGTCAATCGAAAGCATCGAAGAGCTAGATAACTTGTAGGCCACTAAATCTACCTTCTTGATTGGCCGGGACCAGTTCTAAAAAAAAATGACGTTTGTGCCAGGATACACTTATAGCCAATAACCTCCCAGAAAGGTTGAGAACGTCATGTAAATGGAATGTGGAGGCTTTCACAGCCCTCACTCACTGCTCTCATGGATCAATATCATCAACTCAAAACAACATGATGCAATCTGTCTGGAGATCTAATGGAAGCCTATAGAACTATCTGTTGACACAGTTAGGATACTCATCGGTACAGCACAAGACATGCAACCAAAGGACTCTTTACAGTCCCAGAACAGAGGCTGGGAAACTTTACATGGAACTCTGCCACCCCTGGTAACTCAAGCTAGCAATAAAACCAGTTTCAAAAATCACTTTACTGCACAAAGGGGCCTGGAGAGAGACAGCCACATACATACAAATGTACAATGTATTAGACCTAGATATTGCGTGTATATGCTGACATGTAGGCTGTGTGATGTTTTAAAATGTATGTATGTATTTCACTCCTTGACTAATATGTTATGTACTATGTATCATGTCATGTGGACCTCAGGAAGAGTAGCTGGTGCTTTTGCAGCTGCCAATGGGGAATCCTAATAAATACCAAATAGTTCAAATTTAAGTTCACATCTTCCAAATGCATTGGAACTTATATTTTGACATATTCAATTGCAGTACTGCACATGTGAACAGAGAAGAAATTCAAATGAATATCATAAATTGTAGTCCTTGTGCCTGAACACTCAGCTTCTGACCACATGACTTCAAAAGCCCTCAGTTTCTGAGCACATTGCTTCACTAAGATTGCCCTTTCTACATACACTCCCCTCCATATGAATTTGGACAGTAAAGCAATTTTTTTTTAAATTTGGCTCTATATTCCAACATTTTAGATTTGAGATGCATTTTGTTGGATGCATTTGCGGTTTGTTTTGGACTATGTTTAGCCCAAAAGGAACTGAATGTTGAAAAATATTGTACCATTTTGGAGTCACTTTTGTCATAAGTAAGAATAGAAGATGATTCTGAGCACTCCTGCATTTATGTGGATGCTACCATGATTATGCATAATCATGAATAATGATGAGTGAATTTACAGAGGCACAAAGATCATACACACCACCCCCCCAAAAGAAAATGCTAAGCTCCCCTGTTATTGGAAAGAGGTTAGTTAGCATGTTTTGGTGTAGCCTCTAACCTTTATCATCATTATTCATGATTCATTTTAAATCATGGCATTATCAGGATTAATTTATAAATTGTTCGTAAATATCTTACCTACTCACTTCAAAATAAAATTCCTTAAGGTCGTTATTCAGTTACTATTGGGCAAAACATAACACAAAACAAACTGAAAATGCGTCCAATGAGTTTGTAGAGTCACAAGCTTGATGTAGTCATTGCGGGCAAGGATATGGGACCAAATACTAACCGCTTTTGACATTAATACCCTTTAAGTGACTAGTTTCCTTTACACACTGACCGGCTTGGATGGTGCAATGGAACAGATCATTAGCAGTTCATCCACAATGCAATAGCATTGCCATTAGCATTCATTTGGCTGGATTTAGGAGAATAGCCTTGGCTGCTTTTCATGCACCCTAATGAACAAATTCCCCAGCACCATACCAGAGACAGTGTGTCACAGTCTCCTATCCCCTTTCGTTCGCACCCGTACCCTCCATAGATATGGTAATTGTTGCATTGCCTTATGGTTGAGCCAAGATTGATGTGAGTGAGTGATATGCTTGCTTCCTTTGTCCTTTTCTTATACAGACCTTCAACTCAAGTATGAACCTTTACAAGGCCTTTCATTCTTCCGTCTGCGATCCTTGTGACTGTCCCACTGTAGATGGAATTTCCTAAATGGTTGACTGTTCAGGATTCAAACCAACATAATGAAAAGCACATCCACGCTCTCGCTCTGCTCAAAAGAAGATTCAGAAAATAAAAATGTAATTCAATGATCTGTTTTATCAAACAACCCCAAAACATTCATTCATCAAAGGGCAAGTCAAGGCTTTCATCTGTTGTATACCATGCAACAAAAAAAAAAAGATTTACAGAGCACAAAAGAGAGCTGGCTATTATCCAAGTTGTATCCATTCTCTCATTTCTAATCCATGTCAAATGTTTTAATTGGAGATTTTCAAAGGTTATAAAAATATTTCAGTGTCTCCAGATTGATCATCTTTCATTCCCTTTTTTTGTTCAAGCTGGACTGTTGCATTACAATTACTGATATGCCCACAGCCTCTCCTTCCAAGTGCAGTTATACTGTATCTGTATTTTGTCTAAGACAGCCGAGACAACGATACCTTTCACAGTGTACTCTTCATCAAATCAGCTCACACTGCCAAACAGTGTCTGTCAGAGACTTAAAAAGGAATGTTTAGAGGCCAAATGTGCTGCCGCAAGGAGATTGTTCCAGATCATTGTGAGTCATGATTTAAATATTAACCAAAACTTTGTTTTTCAGAGAATATGGGGATTTTCTTTTTTCTCTTCAGTTCAATTCAGTCCCCATCAGAGGACCATCAAAACTCAGTAACAGAGTGAGCAGACAGTATAGGAGGAAAAGTGAGTTTAGAACTGACGTGGTGCTGTCCAACCTATTTAGTCTAACATGATTCAATCATGTAACCGGAGGCTGTACAGTATAATACTTTAAGTGCAATGCTTCACTATAGAGAAACTCCCAACCTTGGCGGTTGGTCTTTCTTCCCTTTTCAAATAGCTACGATAAAATATTCTAGTAGTGCAGGGGTTTACACAAAGAGATAGAACCCTATGGGTTTACACCCTTCCAGAAATAATCAACGACCTACATATGACTGACCCTGGAGTGTGTCATTCTCTGAGATAACCCAGTTTAGCCTCCTTTCTAAACTGGGTTAAAACAGTCCTTCATGGTTTGATAGGATTTAAAATAGAAACTTAAGAAAACATCTGTGCATCCCTATGTTACTGTATTGTGTTAATATTTACTAAATAAACTATAGTTTAAAAAAAGTAACGTTTCTTAACTGCATTGTTGGTTAAGGGCTTGTAAGTTAACATTTCACTGTAAGGTCTATACCTGTTATAGTCAGCGAATGTGACAAATACAAATTTGATTTAAACATGAATAGGAGGGGGGGTGGGGGTTGTAAAAGTATAGTGATGCATGTTGATGTCAGGACTGTAGTCGAGCAACTAAAACATCTGATTTAGAACTACTCCAATTTGTGAATTGTTGCTCTTGCAAAGTGTCATGTCTCGATTGGCACTGTGCAACTGTCCTTATAGGCCCTTCCTTCATAAACCTGGGAGATAGAAACAGCTGGTTACACCACTGGTTACACCAGTGGTGTAACCACCTTACCAGACATAATAGAATGTAATGGTGACTAGATTAGGGTCCTAATGCTGAAACGCGATAGAGACTACTACAGTTAATAGTCTCCTTCATTCAGGTGTCAGAATCACATTTATTCACACTATAGGCACTGAAGCTAAAAACTACAGACTATATTTTAAACACTAAGCTACATTGTAACTAATATACAGTTGAAGTTGGAAGTTTACATACACTTAGGTTGGAGTCATTAAAACTTGTTTTTCAACCTCCACAAATTTCTTGTTAACAAACTATAGTTTTGGCAAGTCGGTTAGGACTGTGTGCATGACACAAGTCATTTTTCCAACAATTGTTTACAGACAGATTATTTCACTGTATCACAATTCCAGTGGGTCAGAAGTTTACATACACTGAGTTGACTGTGCCTTTAAACAGCTTGGACAATTCTAGAAAATTATGTCATGGCTTTAGAAGCTTCTGATAAGCTAATTGACATAATTTGAGTCAATTGGAGGTGTACCTGTGGAAGTATTTCAAGGCCTACCTTCAAACTCCATGCCTCTTTGCTTGATATCATGGGAAAATAAATCAGCCAAGACCTAAAAAAATAAAAATAAAATAAAAATTGTAGACCTCCACAAGTCTGGTTCATCATTGGGAGCCATTTCCAAACACCTGAAGGTACCACGTTCATCCGTACAAACAACAGTATGCAATTATAAACACCATGGGACCATGCAGCCGCCATACCGCTCAGGAAGGAGACGCGTTCTGTCTCCTAGAGATGAACGTACCTTGGTGCGAAAAGTGCAAATCAATCCCAGAACAACAGCAAAGGACCTTGTGAAGATGCTGGAGGAAACAGGTACAAAAGTATCTATATCCACAGTAAAACAAGTCCTATAAATCGACATAACCTGAAAGGCCGCTCAGCAAGGAAGAAGCCACTGCTCCAAAACAGCCATACAAAAAGCCAGACTACAGTTTGCAACTGCACATGGGGACAAAGATCGTACTTTTTGGAGAAATATCCTCTGGTCTGATGAACCAAAAATAGAACTGTTTGGCCATGATGACCATCATTATGTTTGGAGGAAAAAGGGGGATGCTTGAGAGCCAAAGAACACCATCCCAACTGTGAAGCACGGGGGTGGCAGCATCATGTTGTGGCGGTGCTTTGCTGCAGGAGGGACTGGTGCACTTCAGAAAATAGACGGCATCATGAGGGAGGAAAATTATGTGGATATATTGAAGCAACATCAAGATATCAGTCAGGAAGTTAAAGCTTGGTTGCAAATGGGTCTTCCAAATGGACAATGACCCCAAGCATACTTCCAAAGATGTGGCAAAACAGCTTAAGGACAACAAAGTCAAGGTATTGGAGTGGCCATCACAAAGCCCTGACCTCAATCCTATAGAAAATTTGTGGGCAGAACTGAAAAAGCGTGTGCGAGCAAGGAGGTCTACAACCTGACTCAGTTACACCAGCTCTGTCAGGAGGAATGGCCCAAAATTCACCCAACTTATTGTGGGAAGCTTGTGAAAGGCTACCCGAAACATTTGACCCAAGTTCAACTATTTAAAAGGCAGTGCTACCATATACTAATTGAGTGTATGTAAACTTCTGACCCACTGGGAATGTGATGAAAGAAATAAAATCTGAAATAAATCATTCTGTCTACTATTATTCTGACATTTCACATTCTTAAAATGAAGTGGTGATCCTAACTGACCAAAGACAGGGGATTTTTACTAGGATTAAATGTCAGGAATTGTGAAAAACTGAGTTTAAATGTATTTGCTAAGGTGTATGTAAACATCCGACTTCAACTGTATATAAAAACTAAGAAACAATTTAACAGGATGATGTGCAATGGGATATATATACACACATAAGGTGGCGGGAGGTTTTCGTTGTGATTGACCTGAAACGTTTGCCAGAGGGGAGTCTTCTGAAGCGGGAGGGCTCGGAGTGAACGAGGTCGGCGAGGATCTTTCCTGTAAGCTTCCTTTTCCTGAAGGGCAGGACCTCGATGGAGTGCAGGTGCAACCGATGACCCTCTCAGCAGACTGGACAATTCGTTGCAGTTTGCCCTTGGACCACGCATTCCCAAACATTGATCGAAGAGGTGAGAATGGACTCGAGGATGGCTTTGTAGAACCAGATCACTATCATCTGGGAGAGTCTGAATTTGTTCAGCTGTGCAAGAAGTACATCATCTGGTGTGCCTTTGTGACTGCTGTAATGTTGTCCTCCTACTTGAGGGAGATGATGGTCCCCAGGAATCTGAATGATTCAACCATACTTTCAGCTGAGCCATAGATTATTTTAATTTATTATTATTTAACCAGGGAAAAAAGGCATTGAGATCTAGGTCTCATTTGCAACATTGCAGAAAATAAAATTATACACAATTTAAAAACAAAATTAAATAGCAAATATTACATACACAATCAAACATGTATCAATATGCTTCCTGAAGACAATCACCATCTCCACGGTTTTGATAATGTTCAGCTCCAGGTTATTGAGCTGGTCCTCTGTAGCTCAGTTGGTAGAGCATGACACTTGCAATGCCAGGATAGTGGGTTTAATTCCTGGGACCAACCATACATAAAATGTATGCATGCCTGACTAAATTGCCTTGGATGAAAGCATATATTATACTACTGTGACTGCACTAGGAAACCATTCGGCCAACTTCTCTCCAGTACATAGACTCATCATCGTTGGAGATAAGGCAAATCAGGGTGGTGTCATCTGCAAATTTGAGTAGCTTGACAGACACGTAGAGTGAGTGGGGGGGGGGGGGGGGGGGCACGCAACCCTGTGGCCCCTATGCTGAGTGACAGAGACGTCGCTACATTGCTGGTAAATTAGTCTGTGGCTTAGCATTCACAATCAAGCAACATAACTTAACTAATATTAGGGATGATAAGAGATTTTGCTTCTTGTAGAGTGTATAGGGTAGATACCAACACTAATGTATTAAACAAATAATTGACTGGTTGAGTTTGCTAGATGAAATCTATCGATGGTGCCTCCTGCTGAGCAGTCGATTGCAATGCTTTATGGCCTCTGAAGGAACCAAGTCAATAATTCACATATGATGGAAGAAACCCTGCGGAATGGTGCTTGTCTCCTCTTGGGTAGGAACAGTTCAATCTTGAGGTTTGGATCCTTGCATTTTACAGCTTATACCTTAAAGGGCAACTCCGCCACTTTTCAACCTCATATTCATGATAACCAGTGTCTACATCTGAAAACTGCACATTTTTAAGTTTGGTATAAAACATTTAAAAAAGTTCTACCCAATGACATCAAAAGTTACATTTTAAAAACAGTGGTTTTCAAACACTGAGAATAACGGTGACATGGGGAGCAAGAAAATACCATCCCTCTGGCTATAAACTCATTGCAGGTTTTGAAAAATCACTGGTTTTTCTTACTTTTAATCCTAACGTGTGATGTCACAGACGCATTTTTCACAGATAGCGTCATTTTCACAGACACTGGTTTGGTGCTGGAGATAATGAATATGAGGTTGAAAAGTGTCGGAGTTGGCCTTTAAGGCTAGGTGACGGCGCATCAGTAGTCTAGTAAGCTGAGCCAACAGTGTGGACCTGCCAAACAGTCATTATGGACCACAAAACATCCATTAGGACCAGTGAGACGGCCAGGCAGAACCGCTGACAGCCTTGAGCAATGAATTTAATTAAATGTGTCACAGGTTTCTGCCTATTTATGGCACAGCTGGAGTACAGAGGACAGGCTGTAACGCTGGTGAGCACAGCAGGAGATTTATATCATATAATCTCCCCTGATAAAAAATAAAATAAAAATAGACCAAACACCATTTCAAAACCTGAACATTATGATGTGTAGCTTGCCAAGTGGAAAATAAAAAAAGTATCTTAAATGCAGATAAATGTGATATATACACCGACCTGTCATAAATATGTGCGGAAAAAGAGAAGAAAGCTAAATGCAATTGAACAGATCAGCTGGAGGGTCTAATTATCTCTTGGGGAATGCTGTGCTAAGGAGAGTCATGTTTGATGTTTTGTTTACGCAATCAATTACTTATTTTTCTATTTACACAGTATTTGGGTCATGACTCTTGGGTCCCGTGTGGCTCAGTTGGTAGAGCATGGTGCTTGCAACACCAGGGTTGTGGGTTCGATACGATTCCCACGGGGGACCAGTACAAAAAAAGTATGCACTCACTACTGTAAGTCACTCTGGATAGGAGTGTCTGCTAAATGACAAAATATAAATTACCAGCTGTGTGTACATCGCATAGCCCTACATTAAGTTGATGGATATCGATTATGCCGGAATGAGGACATTAACACAAATGAAACATAGGGTTTTCAGAAATGGGGCATCGGGGAGAGTATCTGCCACATCTCTACCTAAGATGGAGAGAGGATGATTTGGGTGGCGGGGGGGGGGTGTTTGTACAATGTAAATCAAGTTAATGCTTCCTCTCTAAAATGTACACTGTCAGACAGGAAGCATTAACTTGACTAGCAATGAACCATCTGAAGAAATGCAATTAGCAGCTTACAATAATAGATAAGATTATCAAACTGTACAGTAATGCTTCATCTAGAAATTTTTCATGATTATTCTACAAACCATCAATAGTGTTGAAGCATTTTTCATATTTATTTCTGTGTCTGGATGATGAGTGAAAGAAACTCTTCATCATTACAGTTGCAGACTGTTGCATGATACAATAAATCCATAGGCATTTGGTTAAAAAAAAATTGAAAGCAGAAAAATTATATTTTTTGTTGTTGAGTTTACAGACTTCAGACAAAAAGTTGACTGAAAACGTGCTACTTTCATAAGTATATAAAAAAAACCTGCTGAGATGAAATGCATAGCTGCAGAGGAACACATATCTAGTCTTGACAAATAGGATGAAATGCGACGCAATCATGCTATGAAAGTGTAATATTAATTAGAATGGATTCTAATTAAAATGATTTAATTAGGTTATTTTAAAGCAGGAATCCCTAATGGTGAAACTGCCATGTCCGTTTGCGATATTGCAACGACAGAGAAGTTACTTCAAACAACGAACACTGTTTTTTTTCCTTCTGACATCATTGCACACATTTACCACGATGTTGGATGCTCCTCAGTTCCATTAACAAAACAAAAACAAAAAGTGCTCGGGCGAACAGTGGCACTGTTTCCCTTTTGCCGATTTCAGCTTTAAGTATTCTGTTAATTTAATAGACCTGCTGCCTCAGTAATAAGTAAAACAGGATTACTAACAAAAATAGATACGTTTAAATACTATTTATACAGCCAGCTGAAAACTATGGCTGACAGCAGCCTGACAAAACCTCAACATGAGAGGACCTCTGCTGATTAAAGAGGAGAAAGAGATGAGCAGAGAATGGTCACCTCTGACTTCATTCCTCTTGATCAAATCTCTTATTTTCCAATAGGGTAGTTCATTGTTCATTTGTCTTTTAGCAATATATCTTTGATTTACTGTGAGGGCACTTCACTGAAGAGTAACTTCATAAAAGTTGGACAGTAATGAATTGAAAGTGCATTAGCTTTAGAGTGAGGAGAAAGAAGGCCCCTTCTGTCTGCCAGACAATCACTCAGATGTCAAATATAAATAGTGTTGACGGCACAAAAGGAATTCCATCTTACCGTGGCAGTAATCCAACAAACCGCTTTACAGCACTTCTTCCTGTAAAGGAAATAGGTATAACCAGAACCTGATGTTGTGGTGCACTGAGCATTCAAACTTTCAAAGCATCAGAGGGAACCTCTCCTGCCAGAGTGTTAAGACAACACATGTGACAAAGCCTGTCTGCACTGCTTTCCATTGCATGCTATTTGCAACCAATTGAAGGCTGTCTAATTACTGGGCTCCTCTCATTTGCTGATAAGGATTTGGGTGTGGCCGTCCAGAGGAAGGAGCTCCATGGAGTGGACACCAGGGCTGTGTTCAGTACGTTTTTACGTTCTGGAAAGTTAAATTGAACAGAAATAGTGCTGTACTGAACGACCAGTTGAAAACGGGGAGGGGTTGGGCTGTGGAATGCTGTCAGCACGCTGTCAGACACTTCCCTTTAAATATGTCACTTATTACTTCAAGCCACACCCACCAAAGGGGAGCAAACGTACCTCAAAGTCCGTTTAAGAACATTTTGGGGGAAACGTGTCTTTCAGTAAACCGTACCACAACATAGCAAATATTCAAGCTAACTGAGTGCACCTACAGTAAACACTTCCTTGTATGTAAAGAGAAAATAAATTACTCTTTACTTGGTCTTGGTCTGTTCATTTCCATATTTGCCAGCTCAAGCAGATTTCTTAGAACCTTAGAAGACTTCCCCGCTAATGAACATCATAGCATAGTCTTTGCATTGTTACATTGGCCTCACAACCACAAGGCTGCAACTGTACCCTATTACAGTGCCCTATTTACAAGAATACATTTGAACTTTGTATGTCCTTCCAAATGAACATAAAAAAGTAATCACCGTAATGTTGAATAAGTCAACACAACATAAGATAGGCCTACTTTAATAAGTGGTCAACAAATTACTGTTGCGTAAGGGAATATGTGACGTCATTTGGAGGTAATGCTTGAAAACTGAGAGCTGCAGGGGAACATCTACTATCTCACTGATCTAATTACCCTCTTCCGCACATCCTCACAAATTACTGTACGGCTGTCTACCCAAATCACCAGTTGGATAAGTAAAAAGTGCCTCTCTCCAAGGCAGCATGACACCTTGCAAACAGAGAGATGGAGAGACATGCAAAGGCAACATGATCTCATCAACTCACTGCGCTAAAGTTTGTTTTTGTTCAGATTCAGCACCAATGAACCCAGCTGTGGTTCCTGAGATTGCGGACTGATGGGCGCAAGGGAGACGCAAGATAAAGATATACATCCATCACATCCAAACTGAAGGCGTCACCGCTCCAGTGATGATGCTCTAATGTACTTGAGTCAGAAAGACAGGCTCAGCTTGCATGCATAATTGATTTCGTTGCTGGGCCAGATTAAAGATGGGCATGCTTTTGTGCGCGATGAGAGGCGGAAAATGTTTTCTGTTTGGCCCTAATGTGAAAGGAAATGGACTGCCACTTATCAGGATGCACTGTTATGAATGCCTTGTTTATTGGTTCAACTCATCCTGTTGTTGGCATGGATACAGTGTGAAAAGAGAGGGTTAGACAAAGAGAGGGGAGAGGTCAAGAGTCTGAATCTACAGTGAGCTCCAAAAGTATTGAGACAGTGACACATGTTTTATTGATTTGGCTCTGTACTCCAGCACTGTGGATGTGAAATGATACAATGACTATGAGGTTAAAGTGCATACTGTCAGCTTTAATTTGAGGATATTTTCTTCCATATCGGGTGAACCGTTTAGACATTACTGCACTTTGTAGTGAATAATGATGAGTGGGAGTACAATATTTGAGTGTCTTTTGAGAGTTTTTTTCACTCATTATTCATGATTCATTTAGGATTCAAGATTCATACAGTCTTGAAGGAGTTCCCACATATGCTGAGCACTTGTTGGCTGCTTTTCCTTCACTCTGCGGTCCAACTCATCCCAAACCATCTCAATTTTGTTAAGGTTGGGTTATTGTAGAGGCCAGGTCATCTGATGCAGCACTCCATCACTTTCCTTCTTGGTCAAATAGCCCTTACACAACCTGAAGGTGAGTTGGGTCATTGTCCTGTTGAAAAACAAATGATAGTCCCACTAAGAACAAACCAGATGGGATGGCGTATCACTGCAGAATGCTGTGGTAGCCATGCTGGTTAAGAGAGCCTTGAATTCTAAATAAATCACAGACTGTGTCACCAGCAAAGCACTCCCACACCATCACACCTCCTCCTCCAAGCTTCACGGTGGGAACCACACATGCGGAGATCATCCATTCACCTACTCTGTGTCTCACAAAGACATCGAGGTTGGAACCAAAAATCACACATTTTGACTCATCAGACCGAAGGACAGATTTCCACCGGTCTAATCTCAATTGCTCATGTTTCTTAGGCCAAGCAAGTCTCTTCTTCATATTGCTGTCCTTTAGTAGTGGTTTCTTTGCAGCAATTCGACCATGAAGGCCTGATTCACGCAGTCTCTGAATAGTTTATGTTGAGATGTGTCTGTTACTTGAACTCTGTGAAGCATTTATTTGGGTTGCAATCTGAGGTGCAGTTAACTTTAATGAACGTATCCTCTTCAGCAGAGGTAACTCTGAGTCTTCCTTTCCTGTGGCAGTCTTCATTAGAGCCAGTTTCATCAAAGCATTTGATGGTTTTTGTGACTGAACTTGAAAAAACTTTCAAAGTTCTTGAAATTTTCCAGATTGACTGACCTTCATATCTTAAAGTAACGATGGACTGTCATTTCTCTTTGCTAATTTGAGCTGTTCTTGCCATAATATGGACTTGGTCTTTTACCAAATAGGGCTATCTTCTGTATACTGTACCACCCCTACCTTGTCACAACACAACTGATTGGCTCAAACGCATTAAGAAGGAAAGAAATTCCACAAATTAACTTTTAACAAGGCACACCTGTAAATTGAAATCCATTCCAGGTGACTACCTCATGAAGCTGGTTGAGAGAATGCCAAGAGTGTGCAAAGCTGTCATCAAGGCAAAGGGTGGCTACTTTGAAGAATCTCAAATATACAATATATTTTGATTTGTTTAACACTTGTTTTTTGGTTACTACATGATTCCATATGTGTTCTTTCATAGTTTTGATGTATTCACTATTATTCCACATTGTAGAAAATAGTAAAAATCAAGAAACACCCTGGAATGAGTAGGTGTGTCCAAACTTTTAACTGGTACTGTTTCAGGCTGCCTGGATGGCTGTACGGCCTTGTGGTGAGGATGTGCACCTACAGTAATTGGACGAGGAGAGCAGTGTGAAAACCATACCTACGGTATAAGCTGTCATTGGATCCAAGACAACAGACTCCGGAGCCCATGGATTTTGTATTTTGTTTAATGTTGATGTTTTTTGATGTTTGAAGTATTTTACACTTGTCAGTATAAAGATGGCTGAGTCATCAGCTACATCTGCTCTTCCTTCATACCCGGCAGGTCTTTCTTTCTGCGTGCTTTAGAAAATCACTATTTTGTACCTATCAACATTTTCCATTCTTTTTTCTTGAGGATATTCAATTGTGTTTGAAAGAGGATTGTTGTTTGGAAGCAGATAGGACAGCCTCTTGTAGCAACTAGATTGAAATGACAGGAACAAGATAGGCTAAGATATTACATTGCTTCTAGCGGTTTGTCTGTGTGTTGTTGGATAAGGAAGGTAGATATGTGGACAAATGGGTGAGTATGTATTCCCTTCCGATTGCTTATTTCTGATGTAAAATTGTAAATCAAGGCACTGAATGCTGTCATTTTTTTCGGACTTATATTTCTCTGAGATGGCTATTTTTCATGCGTTTATGATGGCCTCAAAAGAATAACTGTAATAGTTTTAATGCCTGTAAAGTTGAAATTTCATATGCTTTTATATTGAATAATCAATTTCTGGGGCCCATTCCTTAAAACTGAGAACAAATATGCCTGGAGGATTTTTATGAGCATTGACACATCCCATTGGGCACACACTGGTTGAATCAATGTTGTTTTTAACGTAATTTGTCAACGTATTGTGACATGGAATCAACGTGGGAAATACATTGGATTTGAAAAAAGTCATCAACCAGTACTGTTTTCATCTCATTTCAACCAGTGTTGTAAACATGGTCTAAAGCATTGCATTTCAGTGCATTAGGTGTCACCACAGTCCCTGGTTTGAATCCAGGCTGTATCACAAGCGTCGTCTGGCGTCGTCTGGGTTTGGCCAGGGTAGGCCGTCATTGTAAATAAGAATTTGTTTTTAACTGACTTGCATTGTTAAATAAAGGTTGTTACGTCAATCTCATTTCGACATAATCATCAGAACTATGTGTACATTGAAAATGAGTACAAAATTCCACATGGAAACATAAAAAGTTTATTTATTTAACCGTTATTTAACTAGGGAAGTCAGTTAAGAACAAATTCTTATTTACAATGACTGCCTACCCCGGACGACACTGGGCCAATTGTGCACTGCCCTATGGGACTCCCAATCAGAGCCGGATGTGATACAGCCTGGATTTGAACCAGAGGCTTGTTTCAACGTCATGATATCAACCAAAAATGAAGAGATGTATTGAAATACAATGTGAAGCTACAGTTCAGCTATTTCTGCCTGAACAGTGACTCCTACTGGTACATGAGTGAGTAATACACTTCAGTGAGAACAAGGCTTCCATCCAAATGCCTACAATACCTTTATGTAACCTGCTTATCGTTGGAAATAAGCTGTGTTCGTTTCAGCTGAGCTATCATGTCAACACATTTAGGTATTGATCAGCTTTCATATTCATTTGCATAGACTATCTAAATAACATTGAGCAGTTGAAAGTAACTCTAACTTTTCTTATACAAGCTGTATGTGAAAGTAAATTCAGAGTGAGGTTGGGTTTATGTCAGTTTCATTGACATCTGATTTGCCAAACAAAGGACACCATCATTTCAATGTGAAGCTAGGTATACTGTCATTCATCCAGGGTTGATTGGATCTTTGGAAGTTTAGAAGTAGTTATCATTAGCCCTAAAAATAGGAAGCCAAATTCTTGATATTAATAGAAAACATTTACCTTTGAATATAAAATATATATTGAATATTGGATGAGATTGAAAAAATATTTAAACAAATATTTGTAACGTATCTACATGGAATTTTCAATGCAATTTCAACATATGCGGCAGGTAGCCACGTGATTAGAGCGTTGGGCCAGTAACCGAAAGGTTGCTAGGTTGAATCCCTGAGCTGCCAAGGTAAAATCTTTTGTTCTGAACATGGCAGTTAACCCACTGTTCCTAGGCTGTTATTGTAAATAAGAATGTGTTCTTAAGTGACTTGCAAAGTTAAGTACACTGAACAAAAATGCTAAGATTTTACTGAGTCACAGTTCATATAAGGAATTTAGTCAATTTAATTGAATTAATTAGCCCCTAATCTATTGATTTCACATGACTGAGAATACAGATATGCATCTGTTGGTCACAGATAACTTAAAAAAACAAAGAATGGATCAGAAAACCAGTCAGTATCTGGTGTGACTGCACATTTTACAGTGGCTTTTTAATTGTCCCCAGCACAAGGTGCACCTGTGTAATGATCATGCTGTTTAATCAGCTTCTTGATATGCCACACCTGTCAGGTGGATGGATTATCTTGGCAAAGGAGAAATGCTCACTAACAGGGATGTAAACAAATGTGTGCACAAAAAAATCTGGAAATAAGCTTTGTGTGCGTATGGACATTTTCTGGAATCTTTTATTTCAGCTCATGAAACATGGGACCAACACTTTACATGTTGCTTTTATATTTTTGTTCAGTGTAGTTTATGAAGATTATGTTGAAATGAAATTTATGTAACAACCTGTTAGTGAGTTTAGTCAATGTATTTAAGTCAACGTTTGACCCATAATTTCAATGTTTACGAAGCTGGTTGAAATTAGATGATGTACTGGTTGATTACTTTTTTCAAATCCATTGATTCCACGCCATAATACGTTGACAAATTACATTGAAACAACGTTGATTCAACCAGTGTGTGCCCAGTGGGATTGCCATAGATTCTTTATTATGACATATCCCATTCTGAGGACAAATCTATAATTAGGAAGTACACAAACACATTGAGTCCTTCTCGTTCACATTGTGAATTACAAAGTAGTAATTGGCTGTGAGAGAAACATTTTGACAAATTACAGGTACAGGCAATACTGACAAGTCTCAGACTCATTTTGTCCTTTTTTCTCCCTCTGTTATTTTTTGCCCCAGTTGGTGTTGTGCTGAGTGTGGCTGCAGAGAAAAGCTGACAAAGATAGATTGTCCCTTCACCACAGTTTAACATGGAGTTTACAGTACCAAACTCCTTCCATTTGTTTTAAATGGTTATTGCTCCAATTCTGAGACCAACATATGCTGGCTTGTTTGTGTCCACAAACACATTTCTATTTACTTGATAAATGAACATCTGTTGCAGTTTTGATGGTGCACTGTGATGTAATGACGCTGGAGAGGATGGCTGCTGTTTTATTGGCTCAACTGTGTTATTTTGTTAGTTTTTTTGCATTGTTTGTAACTTATATTGTACATAATATTGCTGCTACCGTCTCATATGACCGAAAAGAGCTTCTGGATATCAGAACAGCAATTACTCACCTTGAATTGGACTAAGAATTCTTCTTTAATGAGTCGGATGAGAGGGATTTACTCCAGACACCCGAACAGGCCCTCCTCTCTGTCATTTGCAGGAGAAAGAGACGGAAGTGGTATCGCGGAAGGAAATCAGGGCGCCTTGTGAGGATCCGCCGACCAGTGGCTAATCTGCCTTTGCCATTGGTCCTATTGGCCAACGTACAATCACTGGATAATAAATTGGACGAACTAAAAGCACATAACCTACCAACGGGACTTTAAAACTGTAATATCTTATGGTTCACCGAGTCGTGGCTGAATTATGACATGAATAACATACAGCTGACGGGTTATACACAGTATCGGCAGGATAAAACAGCAGACTCTGGTAAGAGAAGGGGTGTCGGTCCAGGTATATTTGTAAACAACAGCTGGTGCATGATATCTAAGGAAGTCTTGAGGTTTTGCTCACCTGAGGTAGAGTATCTCATGATAAGCTGTAGACCATACTATCTACCTAGAGAGTTTTCATCTGTATTTATTGCAGCTGTCTACATACCACCACAGACCGATGCTGGCACTAAGACCGCACTCAATGAGCTGTATTCCACCATAAGCAAACAGGAAAACGAGGACGTGTACTCCGAGCACCAACTGGCAAGTGTCTTCACTGACATTTTCAAACTCTCCCTGTCTGAGTCTGTAATACCAATATGTTTCAAGCAGACCCCAGATCCCTGTGCCCAAGAACCCTAAGGTAACCTGCCTAAATGTCAGCTGACCCGTAGAACTCACGTCTGTAGCCATGAAGTGCTTTGAAAGGTTGGTCATGGCTCACATCAACACCATTTTCCCAGAAAACCTAGACCCACTCCAATTTGCATACCGCCCCAACAGATCCACAGATTATGTAATCTCTATTGCACTCCACACTGCCCTTTCACAGCTAGACAAAAGGAACACCTTCAGTATGTGATAATGCTATTCATTGACTACAGCTCAGCATTCAACACTATAGTGCACTCAAAGCTCATCACTTAGCTAAGGATCTTGGGACTAAACACCTCCCTCTGCAACTGGATCCTAGACTTCCTGACGGACCACCCCCAGGTGGTAAGGGTAGGTAACAACACATCCACCACGCTGATCATCAACACGGGGGCCACTCAGGGGTGCGTGCTCAATCCCCTCCTGTACTCCCTGTTCACTCATGGCTGCACGGCCAGGCACAACTCCAGCACCATCATTAAGTTTGCCGATGACACAACAGTGGTAGGCCTGATCACCGACAACGACGAGACAGCCTATAGGGAGGAGGTCAGAGACCTGTCCGTATGGTGCAAGGACAACAACCTCTCCCACAACGTGATCAAGACAAAGGAGATGATTGTGGACTACAGGAAAAGGAGGACAGAGAACTCCCCCATTCTCATCGACGGGGCTGTAGTGGAGCAGGTTGAGAGCTTCAAGTTCCTTGGCGTCTACATCACCAACAAACTAATATGGTCCAAGCACACCAAAACAATCATGAAGAGGGCACGGCAAAACCTATTCCCCCTCAGGAGACGGAAAATATTTGGCATGGGTTCTCAAATCCTCAAAAGGTTCTACAGCTGCACCATCAAGAGCATCCTGACGGGTTGCATCACTGCCTGGTATGGCAACTGCTCGGTCTCCGACCGCAAGGCACTACAGAGGGTAGTACGTACGGCCCAGTACATCACTGGGGCCAAGCTTCCTGCCATCCAGGACCTCTATACCAGGCGGTGCTAGAGGTAGGCCCAAAAAATGTCAAAGACTCCAGCCACCCTAGTATTAGACTGTGCAAGCAAACGGTACCGGAGCGCCAAGTCTAGGTCCAAGAGGCTTCTAAACAGCTTCTACCCTCAAGCCATGAGACTCCTAAACATCTAATCAAATGACTACCCAGACTATTTGCATTGCCCCCCCTCTTTTAGGCTGCTGCTACTCTCTGTTATTATCTATTTATGGTCACTTTAAAAACTCTACCTACATGTACATATTACCTCAATTACCTCGACTAACCGGTGCCCCCGCACATTGACTCTGTACCGGTACCCCCAGTACATTATATAGCCTCGCTATTGTTATTTGATATTTAAATTTTTTTTCCTATTTTTTGTTTTATTTTATATACATTGCTCAAAAAAATAAAGGGAACACTTAACCTGTTTTGGATAGGGGGCAGTATTTTCACGGCCGGATAAAAAACGTACCCGATTTAATCTGGTTACTACTCCTGCCCAGTAACTAGAATATGCATATAATTATTTGATTTGGATAGAAAACACCCTAAAGTTTCTAAAACTGTTTGAATGGTGTCTGTGAGTATAACAGAACTCATATGACAGGCCAAAACCTGAGAAGATTCTATATGGGAAGGGCCCTGTCTGACCATTTCTTGGCCATCTGTAGCCTCTTTATCGAAAATAGAGGATCTCTGCTGTAATGTGACATTTTCTAAGGCTCCCATAGGCTCTCAGAAAGCGCCAGAACGGGGAATGATAACTCTGCAGTCCCTGGGCGAGAAACAGTAGGGGTTTTGGAAAGTGGTCGTTCTGGGAACAATGACACTGGCGCACGCGTGCATGTGAAGACTCCATTTTCTATTTTCAGTGTTTGAACGAAAACAACGTCTCCCGGTAGGAATATTATCGCTATTTTACGAGAAAAATCGCATAAAAATTGATTTTAAACAGTGTTTGACATGCTTCGAAGTACGGTAATGGCATATTTCGAATTTTTTTGTCACGATACGCGCCGGCGCGTCACCCTTCGGATAGTGTCGTGAACGCAAGAACAAAACGCAGCTATTTGGATATAACTATGGATTATTTGGAACCAAAACAACATTGGGTGTTGAAGTAGAAGTCCTGGGAGTGCATTCTGACGAAGAACAGCAAAGGTAATCCAATTTTTCTTATAGTAAATCTGAGTTTGGTGAGTGCCAAACTTGGTGGGTGTCAAAATAGCTAGCCATGATGGCCGGGCTATCTACTCAGAATATTGCAAAATGTGCTTTCACCGAAAAGCTATTTTAAAATCGGACACCGCGATTGCATAAAGGAGTTCTGTATCTATAATTCTTAAAATAATTGTTATGTTTTTTGTGAACGTTTATCGTGAGTAATTTAGTAAATTCACCGGAAGTTTTCGGTGGGTATGCTAGTTCTGAACAAAACATGCTAATGTAAAAAGCTGGTTTTTGATATAAATATGAACTTGATCGAACAAAACATGCATGTATTGTATAATATAATGTCCTAGGAGTGTCATCTGATGAAGATCATCAAAGGTTAGTGCTGCATTTAGCTGTGGTTTTGGTTTTTGTGATATTATATGCTAGCTTGAAAAATGGGTGTGTGATTATTTCTGGCTGGGTACTCTCCTGACATAATCTAATGTTTTGCTTTCGTTGTAAAGCCTTTTTGAAATCGAACAATGTGGTTAGATACAGGAGAGTCTTGTCTTTAACCTCTCTAGGGTCGGCGGGACGAAATCGTCCCACCTACATAACAGCCAGTGGAATCCTGTGGCGCGTTATTCAAATACCTTAGAAATGCTATTACTTCAATTTCTCAAACATATGACTATTTTACACCATTTTAAAGACAAGACTCTCGTTAATCTAACCACACTGTCCGATTTCAAAAAGGCTTTACAATGAAAGCAAAACATTAGATTATGTCAGCAGAGTACCCAGTCAGAAATAATCACACACCCATTTTTCAAGCTAGCATATAATGTCACATAAACCAAAACCACAGCTAAATGCAGCACTAACCTTTGATGATCTTCATCAGATGACACACCTAGGACATTATGTTATACAATACATGCATGTTTTGTTCAATCAAGTTCATATTTATATCAAAAACCAGCTTTATACATTAGCATGTGACGTTCAGAACTAGCATACCCCCCGCAAACTTCCGGTGAATTTACTAAACATTTACTAAATTACTCACGATAAACATTCACAAAAAGCATAACAATTATTTTAAGAATTATAGATACAGAACTCCTCTATGCACTCGATATGTCTGATTTTAAAATAGCTTTTCGGTGAAAGCACATTTTGCAATATTCTGAGTAGATAGCCCGGCATCACAGGGCTAGCTATTTAAACACCCAGCAAGTTTAGCACTCACCAAAGTCAGATTTACTATAAGAAAAATGTTATTACCTTTGGTGTTCTTCATCAGAATGCACTCCCAGGACTTCTACTTCAATAACAAATGTTGGTTTGGTCCCAAATAATCCATAGTTATATCCAAATAGCGGCGTTTTGTTCGTGCGTTCAAGACACTATCCGAATGGTAAAGAAGGGTGACGAGCACGACGCATTTCGTGACAAAAAATATCTAAATATTCCAATACCGTACTTCGAAGCATGTCAACTGCTGTTTAAAATCAATTTTTATGCCATTTTTCTCGTAAAAAAGCGATAATATTCCGACCGGGAATCTCTGTTTAGGTTCAAAGACGATAGAAAATAACAACATGGGGTCGACTCGTGCACGCTCCTAAGCCCATTGTCCTCTGATTGAGCACTTGCCAAAAGCGCTAATGTGTTTCAGCCTGGGGCTGGAATTACATCATTCAGCTTTTTCCCACCTTCTGAGAGCCTATGGGAGCCGTAGGAAGTGTCACGTTACAGCAAAGATCCTCAGTCTTCAATAAACAGAGTCAAGAAGCTCAAGGAATGGTCAGACAGGCCACTTCCTGTAAGGAATCTTCTCAGGTTTTTGCCTGCCATATGAGTTCTGTTATACTCACAGACACCATTCAAACAGTTTTTGAAACTTTAGGGTGTTTTCTATCCAAAGCCAATAATTATATGCATATTCTAGTTACTGGGCAGGAGTAGTAACCAGATTAAATCGGGTATGTTTTTTATCCGGCCGTGCAAATACTGCCCCCTATCCCCAACAGGTTAAAATGGTGTAAAATAATCATATCATAATTATAATCATATTAGCGGAACATCTAGATGTCAGAGGTTTTAAACAACACAATGTAACTCCAAGTCAATCACACTTCTATGAAATCAAACTGTCCACTTAGGAAGCAACACTGATTGACAATAAATTGCACATGCTGTTGTGCAAATGGAATAGACAACAGGTGGAAATTATAGGCAATTAGCAAGACACTCCCAATAAAGGAGTGGTTCTGCAGGTGGGGACCACAGACCACTTCTCAGTTCGTATGCTTCCTGGCTGATGTTTTGGTCAGTTTTGAATGCTGGCGGTGCTTTCACTCTAGTGGTAGCATGAGACGGAGTCTACAACCCACACAAGTGGCTCAGGTAGTGCAGCTCATCCAGGATGGCACATCAATGCGAGCTGTGGCAAGAAGGTTTGCTGTGTCTGTCAGCGTAGTGTCCAGAGCATGGAGGCGCTACCAGGAGACAGGCCAATACATCAGGAGACGTGGAGGAGGCCGTAGGAGGGCAACAACCCAGCAGTAGGATCGCTACCTCCGCCTTTGTGCCAGCAGGCCACAAATGTGCATGTGTCTGCTCAAACGGTCAGAAACAGACTCCATGAGGGTGGTATGAGGGCCCGACGTCCACAGGTGGGGGTTGTGCTTACAGCCCAACACCGTGCAGGACGTTTGGCATTTGCCAGAGAACACCAAGATTGGCAAATTCACCACTGGCGCCCTGTGCTCTTCACAGATGAAAGCAGGTTCACACTGAGCACATGTGACAGACGTGATAGAGTCTGGAGACGCCGTGGAGAACCTTCTGCTGCCTGCAACATCCTCCAGCATGACCGGTTTGGCGTTGGGTCAGTCATGGTGTGGGGTGGCATTTCTTTGGGGGGCCGCACAGCCCTCCATGTGCTCGCCAGACGTAGCCTGACTGCCATTAGGTACCGAGATGAGATCCTCAGACCCCTTGTGAGACCATATGCTGGTGCAGTTGGCCTTCGGTTCCTCCTAATGCAAGACAATGCTAGACCTCATGTGGCTGGAGTGTGTCAGTAGTTCCTGCAAGAGGAAGGCATTGATGCTATGGACTGGCCCGCCCGTTCCCCAGACCTGAATCCAATTGAGCACATCTGGGACATCATGTCTCGCTCCATCCACCAACGCCACGTTGCACCACAGACTGTCCAGGAGTTGGCGGATGCTTTAGTCCAGGTCTGGGAGGAGATCCCTCAGGAGACCATCCGCCACCTCATCAGGAGCATGCGCAGGCGTTGTAGGGAGGTCATACAGGCACGTGGAGGCCACACACACTACTGAGCCTCATTTTGACTTGTTTTAAGGATATTACATCAAAGTTGGATCAGCCTGTAGTGTGGTTTTCCACTTTAATTTTGAGTGTGACTCCAAATCCAGACCTCCATGGGTTGATAAATTGGATTTCCATTGATTATTTTTGTGTGATTTTGTTGTTGTCAGCACATTCAACTATGTAAAGAAAAAAGTATTTAATAAGATTATTTCTTTCATTCAGATCTAGGATGTGTTGTTTAAGTGTTCCCTTTATTTTTTGGAGCAGTATATATATATATATATATATATATATATATATATATATATATATATATATATATATATATATTTTTTTTTTTTTTTTAAATGTAAAATTAAAACTGTATTGTTGGTTAAGGGCTTGTAAGTAAGCATTTCACTGTAAGGTCTGTTGTATTTGGCGCATGTGACAAATAACATTAGATTTGATTCTGATACGATTTTTACTGTATGTCTTTCACTGGTTTACACAAAAAGATCGTATGCAAACTATCTTCAGTTTTTCCTGAAAAACATTTAGCTCTTTCCTCAAACTCTTGATATCTGCTGATATAAAGCTCATCAGTTGCTCAACGGCTTTCAAAGGCTTAATTATTTCAAAATCAAATTCAAATCAAATGTATTTATATAGCCCTTCTTACATCAGCTGATGTCATAAAGTGCTGTACAGAAACCCAGCCTAAAACCCCAAACAGCAAGCAATGCAGGTGTAGAAGCACGGTGGCTAGGAAAAACTCCCTAGAAAGGCCAAAACCTAGGAAGAAACCTAGAGAGGAACCAAGCTATGAGGGGTGGCCAGTCCTCTTCTGGCTGTACCGGGTGGAGATTATAACACAACATGGCCAAGATGTTCAAATCTTCATAAATGACCAGCATGGTCAAATAATAGTAATCACAGTGAACAGGTCAGGGTTCCATAGCTGCAGGCAGAACAGTTGAAACTGGAGCAGCAGCACGGCCAGGTGGACTGGGGACAACAAGGAGTCATCATGCCAGGTCCTCGGGCTCAGGTCCTCCAAGAGAGAGAGAAAGAAAGAAAGAGAGAAAGAGAGAATTAAAGAGAGCATACTTAAATTCACACAGGACACCGGATAAGACAGGAGAAATACTCCAGATATAACAGACTGACCCTAACACATAAACTACTGCAGCATAAATACTGGAGGCTGAGACAGGAGGGGTCAGGAGACACTGTGGCCCCGTCCGATGATACCCCCGGACAGGGCCAAACAGGCAGGATATAACCCCACCCACTTTGCCAACGCACAGCCCTCACACCACTAGAGGGATACCTTCAACCACCAACTTACCATCCTGAGACAAGGCCGAGTATAGCACACAAAGATCTCCGCCACGGCACAACCCAAGAGGGATGCGCCAACCCAGACAGGAAGACCACATCAGTGACTCAACCCATTCAAGTGACGCACCCCTCCTAGGGACGGCATGGAAGAGCACCAGTAAGCCAGTGACTCAGCCCCTGAAATAGAGTTAGAGGCAGAGAATCCCAGTGGAGAGAGGAGAACCGGCCAGGCAGAGACAGCAAGGGCGGTTCATTGCTCCAGTGCCTTTCCGTTCATCTTCACACTCCTGGGCCAGACTACACTCAATCATAGGACCTACTGAAGAGATGAGTCTTCAGTAAAGACTTGAACGTTGAGACTGAGTCTGCCATTCCATAAAAATGGAGCTCTATAGGAGAAAGACCTGCCTCCAGCTGTTTGCTTAGATATTCTAGGGACAATTAGGAGGCCTGCGTCTTGTGACCATAGCATACGTGTAGGTATGTACGGCAGGACCAAATCTGAAAGATAGGTAGGAGCAAGCCCATATAATGCTTTGTAGGTTAGCAGTAAAACCTTGAAATCAGCCCTTGCCTTAACAGGAAGCCAGTGTAGGGAGGCTAGCACTGGAGTAATATGATCACATTTTTGGGTTCTAGTCAAGATTCTAGCAGCCGTATTTAGTACTAACTGAAGTTTATTTAGTGCTTTATCCGGGTCGCGGGAAATAGAGCATTGCATTAGTCTAACCTAGAAGTAACAAAAGCATGGATTAATTTTTCTGCATCCTTTTTGGACAGAAAATGTCTGATTTTTGTTACGTAGATGGAAAAAAGCTGTCCTTGAAACAGTCTTGATATGTTCGTCAAAAGAGAGATCAGGGTCCAGAGTAACACCGAGGTCCTTCACAATTTTATTGGAGACGACTGTACAACCATCAAGAGTAATTGTCAGATTCAACAGAAGATCTCTTTGTTTCTTGGGACCTAGAACAAGCATCTCTGTTTTGTCCGAGTTTAAAAGTAGAAAGTTTGCAGCCATCCACTTCCTTATGTCTGAAACACAGGCTTCCAGCGAGGACAATTTTGGGGCTTCACCATGTTTTATTGAAATGTACAGCTGTGTGTCATCCGCATAGCAGTGAAAGTTAACATTATGTTTTCGAATGACATCCCCAAGAGGTAAAATATATAGGGAAAACAATAGTGGTCCTAAAACGGAACCTTGAGGAACACCGAAATGTACAGTTGATTTGTCAGAGGACAAACCATTCACAGAGACAAACTGATATCTTTCCGACAGATAAGATCTAAACCAGGCCAGAACTTGTCCGTGTAGACCAATTTGGGTTTCCAATCTCTCCAAAAGAATGTGGTGATCAATGGTATCAAAAGCAGCTGCAGAGCCTCGGTCTGACGCCATTAAAAGGTAATTTACCACCTTCACAAGTGCAGTCTCAGTGCTATGATGGGGTCTAAAACCAGACCGAAGCATTTCGTATACATTGTTTGTCTTCAGGAAGGCAGTGAGTTGCTGCACAACAGCTTTTTCTACAATTTTTGAGAGGAATGGGAGATTCGATATAGCCCGATAGTTTTTTATATTTTCTGGGTCAAGGTTTGGCTTTTTCAAGAGAAGCTTTATTACTGCCACTTTTAGTGAGTTTGGTACACATCCGGTGGATAGAGAGCCGTTTATTATGTTCAACATAGGAGTGCCCAGCACAGGAAGCAGCTCTTTCAGTAGTTTAGTTGGAATAGGGTCCAGTATGCAGCTTGAAGGTTTAGAGGCCATGATTATTTTCATAATTGTGTCAAGATATAGTACTTGAGCGTCTCCCTTGATCCTAGGTCCTGGCAGAGTTGTGCAGACTCAGGACAACTGAGCTTTGGAGGAATACGTAGATTTAAAGAGGAGTCCGTAGTTTGCTTTCTAATGATCATGATCTTTTCCTCAAAGAAAAGGGGTGCAACTGCATCTAGGGTATTGTGCAAGATTGAATTGAGTTCCTCAGTTAGGTTGTTAACTGATTTTTGTCATCTGATGTCCTTGGGTAGGCAGAGGGAGTCTGGAAGGGCATCAAGGAATCTTTGGGTTGTCTGAGAATTTATAGCACGACTTTTGATGCTCCTTGGTTGGGGTCTGAGCAGACTATTTGTTGCGATTGCAAACGTAATAAAATGGTGGTCTGATAGTCCAGGATTTTGAGGAAAAACATTAAGATCTACAACATTTATTCCATGGGACAAAACTAGGTCCAGAGTATGACTCTGGCAGTGAGTAGGTCCGGAGACATGTTGGACAAAACCCACTGAGTCGATGATGGCTCCGAAAGCCTTTTGGAGTGGATCTGTGGACTTTTCCATGTGAATATTAAAGTCACCAAAAATTTGAATATTATCTGCTATGACAACAAGGTTCGATTGGAATTCAGGGAACTCAGTGAGGAACGCTGTATATGGCCCAGGAGGCCTATAAACAGTAGCTATAAAAAGTGATTGAGTAGGCTGCATAGATTTCATGACTAGAAGCTCTTTATTCTAGTGAGATTGCTAAGGCGAACACCGCTATGTTTAGTTTTACCCAACCTAGGTCGAGGCACAGACACGGTCTCAATGGGGATAGCTGAGCTGACTACACTGACTGTGCTAGTGGCAGACTCCACTAAGCTGGCAGGCTGGCTAACAGCCTGCTGCCTGGCCTGCACCCTATTTCATTGTGGAGCTAGGGGAGTTAGAGCTCTGTCTATGTTCGTAGATAAGATGAGAGCACCCCTCCAGCTAGGATGGAGTCCGTCACTCCTCAACAGGCCAGGCTTCGTCAACAAAGTTGGTAGTTTCTGCCTCAGCGTTTTATTCCTGGACCCCCCCCAAGTAAGGTCAGGTAACGCTGTAAAATTCCAATATGCTATCTCACGGGACTAAACAACAATTCAGACAGCAGACTGTGCACACGCTTCAAAAGAAGATAGGTGGACCAAAACACACTGTGAAAACACAAAACACACTTAGCAAAAACACTGTCCCTCTTTTTTTCTCCCCATTATAAATTTTCCAACACTATCGATTCTGCTCGCTCCAGGAAGTGAGTGGTAGCCGGTGAAGAGGCTTTCACCCTGTAGTCCTGAAAACATCCTTCCTCTGTGTTGCCAGTAGCTGCAGTAACATAACAGAGCCGTGATAGACAGCCTCTGGGAATCAGGCAGAATTTCATGATCCAATCCGCCAAGAGTGGTGATCCTGAACAGGCTTCATTATCATTATGGTCCCCTGAAGACCTCCAGGGCTATGATCAGCCATGCACATTCCTCTTACATGGCTTCTTAGGAGCACTTAAGGGGATTACTGGAGAATAAGGGACTCCTTGAGTATCCACTCGCGGACTTGGACATTTAGTATGCAACAATAAGACATGGAGCTTTCTGCAATCCACAGCTGTGCAACCCTTGACTGTGGTGTGATGCACTTTAAGCATATTATAGAAGGGATAGGACTTCTGTATATTTACAATAGAGACTTTAATCTCATCTGCTTAAAAGCAGATAACTGTTAGAATGCCAGTTGGTGAAGAGAGGTGCATTTGGAAGGTAAGCAAAGGAGCCCTCCACAAAGATCCACATCTGGAAAAGAGGCCTATTTTGGTGATTTAGTTTGGTTCTTCCTTTGCTTTCCTCCTGCCTTGCACAGACAAACGTAGAAAATGCCTGCCCTTTGCTCTCATCAACAATGATGGTTAGTTATGGTAATATGTTACTCAGCATCCTCATCCTGTTTCACTTTATCAATGCAGAAGTTATCCACTCCCCTCCCACTGTCCAATGATGTTAACAACTGCAGATAAAAATGTAAGATGGAACAAGATACATAATTGGTTTGAAGGCTTGCTTCCATGTCCTCTAACACATTTTCAAACAGTCCATTTTATATTTTCCAACGTGGCTGTACATTTGGGTGAGGTTTCTTTCTCGCCTGAGTAGCCTCGTTTCACTGTCATAAATAAAATTAAACCATCTAGTGTTCAGCAAAATAACAACACAATGTCAAATACAGGTAACCTAGTCAAATAACTAACATCCAATCACATTAACCGTTACTCTTTAGCGGGAATTCCACTAACGGTCTGTATGTGTAAAACCCCAAACGGCAAGCAATGCAGATGTAGAAGCACGGTGAATAGGAAAATCTCCCTAGAAAGGCCAGAACCTAGGAAGAAACCTAGAGAGGAACCAGGCTCTGAGGGTTGGCCAGTCCTCTTCTGGCTGTGCCAGGTGGAGATTATAACAGAACATGGCCAAGATGTTCAAACGTTTATAGATGACCAGCAGGGTCAGATAATAATGAGAGTGCGCTGACCCTGGTGCTAGAGGGGGTATGCAGCTGGAGGTGGACTGTTTGAAGGGGTACGGGACTATAAAAAGATTGGGAACCACTGCTCTAACACATCCCATACAGAACTAAACTGAAGGGTTTTGAGAACACCTTGGGAAGTCCACAGCCGGACCAGGATGTGATGGACCAGTGAAAACATCGACTCCAGGTTAGCTTATACCTCTAGTCATGACAGGCAAGTCCTGAAAGGATGAGAAGGTCTATAGTTGCCCACAACAACCGTGGTACCTAGCACTGTTTCTTACTTTAAACAGCCATTAGGTCAGAGTTCAGAACTCTCTTATGATATTCTTCCAATACAGCTAGAGAGGAAGAGGCGAAGCGAGAGGGCTGACACTGCCCCCCAAAATCTGTCCGTGTGAGAATAAAGCGTGAAGGAGACCAAATGGAGATGTTTTGTATGGAGGCCAATGAGAGTGTCGAATTTGGTCAACATAACATTTTATTGGTAATTTGCTAAGTGAAATAGACGTTTCGTAATGTTTTGGTTGTTATGAATGTACTGATATAAGCGGACGCACGTGGCTTCCTGGCAACTTTGAGAAAAAATAGTTTATATCGTAGTTGTGCCTGTTGTTCACGTGGATCTTCCCTCTAATTGGCTAGAATATTCCCGCCTGTTCCCCCCTCCTCCAGCCTGCCTTCAGCCTTTGAGGAAATGTACTCCCATTGTTAGAGCAGACATTCCAGTATCTTGTCAATATAATAGATCATCCTTGATACATTATATCTCAAGTATAAATACAAAAACAGGCTCAATATTCGTGCAAGAAAATAGTATACTGTAGCTTCTCCAACAAAGTCTGCTCTTGCAACACACTGATAAAAAGCCTCCCATAGTTTCTCCCAGGCAGACCCAGTGATTATCCTGGATGCTTTGTGTAGATGGTGCATTAGTGAACAGAGGTTGAAGGTTAGAGGAGTGTAAGGAGTAGCCCACTGGCTCCATCCATTAGCCTGGGTTCCTTCAGCCAAATCAGTACCACTGCCCCATCCCAAACACACAGACACACACACACACCCTCCCATCCTCTTTCAGTGCACTGTCAGAGCTCTGCTCCGGGGAACTGAAAGAAAGAAAAGAGATATTATCACAGCCCCTCGTCTCTCGCTATCTCTCATCCTCAAAGTGGCAAGGGGTTGAGAAGGGCGGGAGCAGCTCTGAGAAGTGCCCACATGAGTGAACTGCTGAGGGGAGCCCAGAGAGTGAGAGGTAGACAGAAAGAGGCAGAGAGAGCGATAGAGAGACAGACAGAGAGAGAGATGGGGAGAGAGAGAAGAACATCATTCCTGTGTGAGAGGCAGAGAGGCAGAGTAAGAGGCTGCTGAATGGGTGTGTGATTGCAGAGTGTAATAGTTGCCAGTGGGATGGAACACTGGGAGGACCAGAAACAGGGTGCAGTGTATGAGACTGACACAAAGTGACTATGAAAGGGAATAAATGGAAGGGAAAGAAAATAGAGCAGCAGGAGACAGATGGGAACTTTATTTTCGTACACAAGCCCTTTCCGGTTCCACTTCTGCAAAATTGATGAAGGCTAAATCAAAAAGTGCTTAGATGTAAAAACTTTGTTTATTTTTTATAATAAATGAAAAGCATTCCCCAGATATCCTCAATGTTGGTGAAGAAAACTACAGTAACATCCTCACCCTTGCTGAGAAAGCAATTTACAGTGTTGAGAAAGCTGAATTTTGTCTCATATCATAGAGTGTAGGACTGTAATCGGTTCGTTCAGGGCTGCAGGCAATGAAGGATTCTGGGACATCTGGGATGTGTGTGTATATGTGTGTGTGTGTGTGTGTGTGTGTGTGTGTGTGTGTGTGTGTGTGTGTGTGTGTGTGTGTGTGTGTGGTGTGTGTGTGTGTGTGTGGGTGTGTGTGTGTGTGTGTGTGTGTGTGTGTGTGTGTGTGTGTGTGTCTGGTGTGTGTTGTGTTGTCCAAGTTCCTAATCTTAGCAGTAGCCCCAGTGGAGAGAGAAATCAGTCTCAGTCCAGGGACAGAAGAGACCGACTCAGATGATTACCCGCCAGCTGGGAAAATATCATATCCAAAAGAAATCAGGATCTGTCTGGTGTGTGATCCTATGTATGTGTGCTACTCTTCCTGTAATATAACATTAGCATTAGACAGCTTTTGATATCAATCAAATCCACCGAAAATGATTCATGTGAATCTCTAAGGTCATATTCAAAGTATCCCCAGCACTAAATATTGTTTTTATACAGCAAAATGACTGCCTAATGATGTAATTCTATTCCATTACCCTGTAGCCATCCACAAAGCAGGTACATATTTCCTGTGGAGCAAAAGGGGAAATTAATCTAATTTACAAAGCATGCTCTGCCTCACCTCATCTTCATAAATCACCAGAAGATGACGCACTTTGACCATCACCTCTTCATGACGGTTGATTCTGCTCAAATCAGGCAAATTGACCCTGTATCAGAAAATGGAGACAATCTGCCGCTATAATGAACTGCCCTCATCTAATGTCTGTATAAATGACTTTCAGTGGCACATCCCATTTGAGGTATTTTTCATACAGCATGGGTTAGAAATACTAGAAACACATTTTATATGGATAGTGGATTGAAACTTGATAGGAATATGAATACAGCCCAGGCTCTGTCACATCCCTGACAGAACAGACTGGTTGTTTCAACTTCAACTGTCAATCTGAGGGAGTAAGTATGTTCCCACATTAGTCTGCCAGGTTTTGGTGTGAAGCTGGGATTTAGAGGAGTAGCCTGAGGAAACTTCACCTACATATTTACATTTACATTTAAGGCATTTAGCAGATGCTCTTATCCAGAGCGACTTACAAATTGGTGGATTCACCTTATGATATCCAGTGGAACAACCACTTTACAATAGTGCATCTAAATCTTTTAAGGGGGGGGGATTAGAAGGATTACTTTATCCTATCCTAGGTATTCCTTAAAGAGGTTGGGTTTCAGGTGTCTCCGGAAGGTGGTGATTGACTCCGCTGTCCTGGCGTCGTGAGGGAGCTTGTTCCACCATTGGGGTGCCAGAGCAGCGAACAGTTTTGACTGGGCTGAGCGGGATCTGTGCTTCCTCAGAGGTAGGGAGGCGAGCAGGCCAGAGGGGGCTTCCATGAATATAGAGATGTCACATTCTCATGAGCCATTAGATGGTGAGTTACAGGGAGACATGAAGCTGATGTCCCAATGCTCAATTCTTCCAGCTGGCATACTGTTGTCATCGGAGACAGATATGCTAGGCCACAACTTGGGCCAGATTCTTTTTTAGAGGAAAATAAACATAGAACTTGCATAGAACAGAATTATGAAATAAAGGTTATGAGAATAAGGAATAACCCATCCAGGTAAAAGTGTAAATCTGTCTTAAAGTCTTTTCCTAGAAATGTCTTGCACCAGCTTGTTCCTAAGTAACCTCATCAAAGATACAACACCTTAAGCATGTACTGAAACTCATAGACTTGTTTCTCTGTACCTATCCCTTGACGTTGTTAGAACCTGCTCTATCCTACTAACACCAGAGACTGTACTGGTATGAGTTCCTCATTGTGTTTTAGAAATGGATGTGAGTAACAAACTGGTGTAAGACATTTCTTCTCCACCATGAACAACTCTCTCGTTACTTTACAAATACTATAGGAAAAGACTTAAAGACAGATTTACACTTTTACCTGGATGGGTTATTCCTTATTCTCATAACCTTTATTTCATAATTATGTTCTATGCAAGTTCTATGTTTAATTTCCTCTAAAAAAGAAAAGGTGCAATCTCTTAATCTGGCCTAAATTGTGGCCTAGCATACCTCTCTCTGATCATAACAGTATGCCAGCTAGAAGGATAATATCGACGTATACCCTGATTCGATGAGTGAGTTTATAAGGAAGTGCATAGGAGATGTTGTACCCACTGTGACTATTAAAACCTACCCTAACCAGAAACCATGGACAGATGGTGGCATTCACGCAAAACTGAAAGTGCAAACCACCTCATTTAACCATGGTAAAGTGACTGGGATTATGGCCGAATACAAACATTGTAATTATTCCCTCCGCAAAGCAATCAAACAAGCGAAATGTCAGTATAGAGACAAAGTGGAGTCGCAATTCAGCGTAGCAGGCACGAGACGTATGTGGCAGGGTCTACAGACAATCACGGACTACAAAAAGAAAACTAGCCACGTCACGGACACCAATGTCTTGCGTCTAGACAAACTAAACACCTTCTTTGCCCGCTTTGAGGATAATACAGTGCCACTGACGCGGCCCGCTACCAAGGACTGTGTGCTCTCCCTCTCCTTCTCCGTGTTAACCCTCGCAAGGCTGCCGGCCCAGACGGCATCCCTAGCCGCGTCCCCAGAGCATGTGCAAACCAGCTGGCTGGTGTGTTTACGAACATATTCAATCTCTCCCTATCCCAGTCTACTGTCCCCACATGCTTCAAGATGGCCACCATTGTTCCTGTACCCAAGAAGACTATCGCCCCGTAGCACTCACTTCTGTCATCATGAAGTGCTTTGAGAGGCTAGTCAAGGATCATATCACCTCCACCTTACCTGTCACCCTAGACCCACTTCAATTTGCTTACCACCCCAATAGATCCACAGACAACGCAATCGCCATAACACTGCACACTGCCCTATCCTATCTGGACAAGAGGAATACCTATGTAAGAATGCTGTTCATTGACTATAGCTCAGCATTCCAGACTCACATTAAACATCAATCCAAAATTAAATCTAGAATCGGCTTTCTATTTTGCAACAAAGCATCCTTCACTCATGCTGCCAAACATACCCTCGTAAAACTGACCATCCTGCCGATCCTTCAAATCAAATCAAATCAAATTTATTTATATAGCCCTTCTTACATCAGCTGATATCTCAAAGTGCTGTACAGAAACCCAGCCTAAAACCCCAAACAGCAAGCAATGCAGGTGTAGAAGCACGGTGGCTAGGAAAAACTCCCTAGAAAGGCCAAAACCTAGGAAGAAACCTAGAGAGGAACCAGGCTATGAGGGGTGGCCAGTCCTCTTCTGGCTGTGCCGGGTGGAGATTATAACAGCACATGGCCTAGATGTTCAAATGTTCATAAATGACCAGCATTGTCAAATAATAATAATCATAGTAGTTGTCGAGGGTGCAACAAGTCAGTAACACAAGAGTAACTGTCAGTTGGCTTTTTCATAGCTGATCTTTGAGAGTATCTCTACCGCTCCTGCTGTCTCTAGAGAGTTGAAAACAGCAGGTCTGGGACAGGTAGCACGTCCGGTGAATAGGTCAGGGTTCCAGCAGGTCTGGGACAACAGGTCTGGGACAGGTAGCACGTCCGGTGAACAGGTCAGGGTTCCAAAGCTGCAGGCAGAACAGTTGGAACTGGAGCAGCAGCACGGCCAGGTGAACTGGGGACAGCAAGGAGTCATCAAGCCAGGTAGTCCTGAGGCATGGTCCTAATGCTCAGGTCCTCCGAGAGAGAGAACAAAAGAAAGAGAAAGAGAGAATTAGAGAGAGCATATTTAAATTCACACAGGACACCAGAAAAGACAAGAGAAATACTCCAGATGTGACAGACTGACCCAAGCCCCCCGACACATAAACTACTGCAGCATAAATACTGGAGGCTGAGACAGGAGGGGTCAGGAGACACTGTGGCCCCATCCGATGAAACCCCCGGACAGGGCCAAACAGGTAGGATATAACCCCACCCACTTTGCCAAAGCACAGCCTCCACACCACCGGAGGGATATCTCCAACCACCAACATACCATCCCGGGACAAGGCCCGAGTATAGCCCACAAAGATCTCCGCCACGGCACAGCCCAAGGGGGGGCACCAACCCAGACAGGAAGACCACGTCAGTGACTCAACCCACTCAAGTGACGCACCCCTCCCAGGGACGGCATGGAAGAACACCAGTAAGCCAGTGACTCAGCCCCCGTAATAGGGGTAGAGGCAGAGAATCCCAGTGGAAAGAGGGTAAACCGGCCAGGCAGAGACAGCAAGGGCGGTTCGTTGCTCCAGCCTTTCCGTTCACCTTCACACCCCTGGGCCAGACTACACTTAATCATAGGACCTACTGAAGAGATGAGTCTTCAGTAAGGACTTAAAGGTTGAGACTGAGTCTGCGTCTCTCACATGGGTAGGCAGACTATTCCATAAAAATGGAGCTCTATAGGAGAAAGCCCTGCCTCCAGCTGTTTGCTTAGAAATTCTAGGAACAATTAGGAGGCCCGCGTCTTGTGACCGTAGCGTACGTGTAGGTATGTACGGCAGGACCAAATCGGAAAGATAGGTAGGAGCAAGCCCATGTAATGCTTTGTAGGTTAGCAGTAAAACCTTCAAATCAGCCCTTGCCTTAACAGGAAGCCAGTGTAGGGAGGCTAGCACTGGAGTAATATGATCACATTTTTTGGTTCTAGTCAGGATTCTAGCAGCCGTATTTAGCACTAACTGAAGTTTATTTAGTGCTTTATCCGGGTAGCCGGAAAGTAGAGCATTGCAGTAGTCCAACCTAGAATTAACAAAGGCATGGATACATTTTTCTGCGTCATTTTTGGACAGAAAGTTTCTGATTTTTGCAATGTTACGTAGATGGAAAAAAGCTGTCCTTGAAACAGTCTTGATATGTTCTTCAAAAGAGAGATCAGGGTACAGAGTAACGCCGAGGTCCTTCCCAGTTTTATTTGAGACGACTGTACAAGCATCCAGATTAATTGTCAGATTCAACAGAAGATCTCTTTGTTTCTTGGGACCTAGAACAAGCATCTCTGTTTTGTCCGAGTTTAAGAGTAGAAAGTTTGCAGCCATCCACTTCCTTATGTCTGAGACACAGGCTTCTAGAGAGGGCAATTTTGGGGCTTCACCATGTTTCATTGAAATGTACAGCTGTGTGTCTTCCGCATAGCAGTGAAATTTAACATTATGTTTTCGAATGACATCCCCAAGAGGTAAAATATATAGTGAAAACAATAGTGGTCCTAAAACGGAACCTTGAGGAACACCGAAATTTACAGTTGATTTGTCAGAGGACAAACCATTCACAGAGACAAACTGATATCTTTCCGACAGATAAGACTTAAACCAGGCCAGAACTTGTCCATGTAGACCAATTTGGGTTTCCAATTTCTCCAAAAGAATGTGGTGATCGATGGTATCAAAAGCAGCACTAAGATCTAGGAGCACGAGGACAGTCGCAGAACCTCGGTCTGACGTCATTAAAAGGTCATTTACCACCTTCACAAGTGCAGTCTCAGTGCTATGATGGGGTCTAAAACCAGACTGAAGCGTTTTGTGTACATTGTTTGTCTTCAGGAAGGCAGTGAGTTGCTGCGCAACAGCTTTTTCTAAAATTTTTGAGAGGAATGGAAGATTCGATATAGGCCGATAGTTTTTTATAATTTCTGGGTCAAGATTTGGCTTTTTCAAGAGAGGCTTTATTACTGCCACTTTTAGTGAGTTTGGTACACATCCGGTGGATAGAGAGCCGTTTATTATGTTCAACATAAGAGGGCCAAGCACAGAAAGCAGCTCTTTCAGTAGTTTAGTTGGAATAGGGTCCAGTATGCAGCTTGAAGGTTTAGAGGCCATGATTATTTTCATCATTGTGTCAAGAGATATAGTACTAAAACACTTTAGTGTCTCCCTTGATCCTAGGTCCTGGCAGGGTTGTGCAGACTCAGGACAACGGAGCTTTGGAGGAATACGCAGATTTAAAGAGGAGTCTGTAATTTGCTTTCTAATGATCATGATCTTTTCCTCAAAGAAGTTCATGAATTCATCACTCCTGAAGTGAGAGCCATGCTCTCTTGGGGAAAGCTGCTTTTTAGTTAACTTTGCGACAGTATCAAAAATAAATTTCGGATTGTTCTTATTTTCCTCAATTAAGTTGGAAAAATAGGATGATCGAGCAGCAGTGAGGGCTCTTCGATACTGCACGGTACTGTCTTTCCAAGCTAGTCGGAAGACTTCCAGTTTGGTGTGGCGCCATTTCCGTTCCAATTTTCTGGAAGCTTGCTTCAGAGCTCATGTATTTTCTGTATACCAGGGAGCTAGTTTCTTATGACAAATGTTTTTAGTTTTTAGGGGTGCAAATGCATCTAGGGTATTGCGCAATGTTAAATTGAGTTCCTCGGTTAGGTGGTTAACTGATTTTTGTCCTCTGACGTCCTTGGGTAGGCAGAGGGAGTCTGGAAGGGCATCAAGGAATCTTTGGGTTGTCTGAGAATTTATAGCACGATTTTTAATGCTTCTTGGTTGGGGTCTGAGCAGACCCTTGACTTCGGCGACGTGATTTACAAAATATCCTCCAACACTTTAGTCAGCAAATTGGATGCAGTCTATCACAGTGCCATCCATTTTGTCACCAAAGCCCCATATACTACCCACTGTGACCTGTATGCTCTTGTTGGATGGCCCTCGCTTCATATTCATCTCCAAACCCACTGGCTCCAGGTTATCTATAAGTCTTTGCTAGGTAATGCCCAGCCTTATATCAGCTCACTGGTCATCATAGCTGCACCCACCCGTAGCTCCAGCAGGTATATCTCACTGGTCACCCCCAAAGCCAATTCCTCCTTTGGCCGCCTTTCCTTCCAGTTCTCTGCTGCCAATTACTGGAACAAATTGCAAAAATCACTGAAGCTGGAGACTCATATCTCCCTCACTAACTTTAAGCACCAGCTGTCAGAGCAGCTCACAGATCACTGCACCTGTACATAGCCCATCTGTAAACAACCCATCCAACTACCTCATCCCCATACTGTTATTTACTTTTTTTGCTCCTTTGCACCCCAGCATCTCTACTTGCACATTCATCTTCTGCACATCTATCACTCCAGTGTTTAATTGCTAAATTGTAATTATTTCACCACTATGGCCTATTTATTGCCTTACCTCCCTTATCTGACCTCATTTGCACACACTGTATATATACTTTTTTTCTATTGTGTTATTGACTGTATGTTTGTTCATTCCATGTGTAACTCCGTGCTGTTGTTTGTGTCGCACTGCTTTGCTTTATCTTAGCCAGGTTGCAGATGTAAATGAGAACTTGTTCTCAACTGACCTACCTGGTTAAATAAAGGTGAAATTAAAAAATAAAATAATAAAATCATGAAAAAATTCAACACCATAGTACCCTCCAAGCTCATAATTAAGCTAGAGCACCTGGGTCTCAACCCCTACCTGTGCAATTGGGTCCTGGACTTCCTGACGGGCCGCCCCCAGGTTGTGAAGGTAGGAAACAACATCTCCACTTTGCTGATCATCAACACTGGAGCCCCACAAGGGTGCGTGCTCAGCCCCCTCCTGTACTCCCTATTCACCCATGACTGTGTGGCCATGTGTGCCTCCAACTCAATCATCATGTTTGCAGACAACTCAACAGTAGTAGGCTTGATTACCAACAACGACGAGACAGCCTACAGGGAAGAGATGAGGGCACTCGGAGTGTTGTGTCAGCAAAACAACCTCTCACTCAACGTCAACAAAACAAAGGAAATGATCGTGGACTTCAGGAAACAACAGAGGGAGCACCCCCCTATCCACATCGACGGGACAGCAGTGGAGAAGGTGGAAAGTTTTAAGTTCCTCGGCGTATACATCACAAACAAACTGAAATGGTCCACACAGACAGTGTGGTGAAGAAGGCGCAACAGCACCTCTTCAACCTCAGGAGGCTGAAGAAATGTATTTTGTCACCTAAAACCCTCACAAACTTTTACAGATGCACAATTGAGAGCATCCTGTTGTGCTGCATCACCGCCTGGTATGGCAACTGCACTGCCCACAAGCGCAAGGCATTCCAGAGGGTGGTGCGCTCTGCACAACGCATCACCGGGGGCAAACTACCTGCCATCCAGGACACCTACAGCAACCAATGTCACAGGAAGGCCAAAAAGATCATCAAGGACAACAACCACTGCCTGTTCACCCCGCTACCATCCAGAAAGTGACGTCAGTACAGATGCATCAAAGCTGGGACCGAGAGACTGAAAAACAGCTTCTATCTCAAGGCCATCAGACTTATACAGCCACCACAAACACAGAGCGGCTGCTGCCTACATACAGACTTGAAATCATTGGCCACTTTAATAAATGTATAACTAGTCACTTTAATAATGCCACTTTAATAATGTTTGCATATCTGCATTACTCATCTCATATGTACATACTGTATTTTATACCATCTATTGCATCTTGCCTATGCCGCTCTGTCATTGCTGATCCATATATTTATATGTATATATTCTTATTCCATTCCTTTAATTAGATTTGTGTGTATTAGGTAGTTGTTGTGGAATTGTTAGATTACATGTTAGATATTGCTGCACTGTCAGAACTAGAAGCACAAGCATTTCTCTACACTCGCAATAACATCTGCTAACCATGTGTATGTCAATAACATTTGATTTGATTTGATAACTTATTTTCCCAATAATATAAGACCAAGGATTTGACTGAATGAAATTATTAAATCATTGATACCAAGATGAAAAATGCAATGTTTCTTAAAAAAATAAACACTTTATTTATTTACATAAAATGAGCTATACAATATAAAATCAAGCTTATAGTAACTGTGAGCAACATTTTGACAATTATGTTCTGCAATACATGACACATGACACAGTGTTGGTCAAAAATAATTAAACGGTATCACAGCGCCATCCACCTTAAAATGAGAACTAACTTTCAGTCCCATTCACTAAATATTTGAAATATTGAATCTTTTCAAAGGACGTATACTGGAGCTCCGAGGTTTAAGGATCACCCACAGCCTTTCAGTGTCTTTTCTTGCCTGATGAGAAATAAAGCACATAGAGTAACAGGTTAATACAGAGACAGGTTGGGAAACCTCACTGTTAAAGGAAGAATATAGATGAGCACCATGACTGACTATTTGTATCATTAATAGAATTGTTTATTTAATTGCATCATAGTTTTACATAGAAGCTCACCATTCTTCCCTTTTCTGGCCTTTCCCTTATGCGATTTCCTCTTCAGTTGCTTGATGAGTTTGGCCACCCAGTTGTTCTTGGTGGCAGGAGGAGCACACAGTCTAAGATTCTTCTTTGTGACAAACCTGTTGACAGAAGTAAATGGCAGATCAGACACATTGCATCAATGCAGTCACACACAGGCAGAAAACATTCACTTGTGGCTAGGGTGATGGGTTCAATTCAGTCTGTAGAAGGTATAATGTTGCTTACACAGTGGCAGCTATCCGACATCCTCCACTGACTGTCTGGATACTGTATGACTTCACCACTCTGTGGGGAAGCTTGGTATCGGTCGTTGTCAAGCAGCAGTCCATAGCCTGATCTGTGCTTGCTGAAGGGACACACACACAAACACACAGCAGGTTGGATTATACCCTCTGTGTATCCCTTCTGTGTGCGTATACTGTTCTACTCAAATTAAATTTCAATACTCTCTTGAGAAGATGAAGAGTGTGTTTACAGTTCCACAGATGATGATAACAACTAGTGATTAATGCACAGCATCATGTTACTAAGAGGTTATTAGAGTAGTTACTATAACTTGCAGCAAAAGTAGTAATAACAGCAACTCTGCAGTAGAAAAGAAGAGGATCTCACCTGCTACATGGCTCCAGAGGACTGATGCCAACAGAAGAAATGCAGCCACCTGTAAAGACATCCTGTCTCAGTTGTGCTCTGTCTTAATGCGTTAGACAAGGATCTGCAGATCAATGGACTTCTGTGGTTCAGGCACAGCTTTATATCCTCACTGTAGAACTCCTTTCACTTTCACTGTCCTCAAGTCACGCACCCATTTCCCGTAAACCATGCTTCAGCTCAGTACGCCCCTTGACCTCTCACCTTTTTAAAGAAAACTAAATAGAGGCTCTGCCAGTGCTTTCTTCTGAGTTCAAGAATACTTTCACTGCAGTTACGCCTCCAGGCAATAATGTCTGTAAATCATTGTCACCGTTGATGGGGAGATAAGCAACCTATGAGAACTGATAATAGAGGATGGCCACAATCCTGTGCGTGGGTGTGTTTTAATGTGTGTGGCTTGTGTCAACTTGTGTTGGTTTGTGGTTGTTTGTGTGTATGTAAGAGGGGGGCTGTTACTGTAAGTCAGTACTCTTTCTTTTATGTATGTGTTTTACTGTGTGACAGAGGGAACACACACGTCTGAGGCAGGCTACGTCTATGATGTGTTTGTCTGCCCTTACCTGTCTCTCTCCCAGATATGAATTGTGTGGAACCTTCTCAAATGCACCATAGCATAAAATGTACATTCCAGTGGTTGTCTTACTAACCCTGTGTCAGGTCTAGGCTGAAACGCTTACGAAGACTGATGAGGCATGAAGAGAGACAAAGGCTTAGTGTTACCTTTGATCCTGCGTTGAGCTAAATGTGTCTCCCTTCCAGCTCGTTTTGCTATTATATGCTACCCAGTCTCTATGATGGATCAAGCCAGAGAGAGGCAGCCTTCTCCTTCAAAACCCAGTGATTAGAACAACTCTTTTTACACTGCGTTTTATCAAAGGGGTACACAGTGTGGCTTCTCAATACTCAATACTTATCATTAAATCTCTTCCCTTGTTTAGAATATCTCTGCACACAGAATGGGCCAGTAGCTTGTAACAAAATAAGCTGCGGAACATAGTACTGGCACTGCCCTTTTCCCATTTTGTTATCTGACACATAACTAAACCCATCAGAGTCCTAATAAACTTGCTTGTTCAAACTTGTATCTCGTAAAATGTGTTCAGATCGGTTATTAGGAATGATTATCTAATCACTGTGAAGTCTCTTCAAAGTGTCATGTCACATAAACACCACATTGTGTCAATTCATACCAGTTTCACATAACTCTATTCAAAGCCTGCCAGATCTATGCTGGGATCTTTGTTGGGTAAGCCTATTCCGGGAAAGAGAACCCTTGATAATGTACTGGCATGAGAGATATAGGTTATGCAGGTAAGTAAGGCATGGCACAATAGATGGCAGTCCTCCAGTGGCAACAAGGGGACTGTCAGTCAGTGCTTTGTTCTGCTGTGACAGAGACATGTAATTACCAACGGCTGGAGCTACAGAGACCTGATGAAGATGCCAAATGGAGGATGACAGTGCCAATGACTGTTCTCATGTTCTCCTGTTTCATAGGCCATGAATGTTTAGTACCTTAACAATTAACAACCCCTCGCAGCAGTCAAATCCTAATAGACTGTGGTGGTCATCCGTAGGTGAGTAATTTGCCCCATGCTCACCTCATGTCAACCGTAAAGTTGGAGCTGGCCTGCCGATGCCACTACAAAGTTATGTAGATGTCCAGTCAACAAACAATTAGCCAGTACTAAGAGGGTTGTATGTGTAATGGTATGTCTTGTTTTTGGCCAGAAGCCAAGCAGAAATTCATTGTAACAGTTCCAAGAATACTTGCTTTTTGGGAAGTCATTCCACAGGGATCCCTGACAGATAACATAAGACCAACAATGACACGCTATGTACACCTCATTTCACAAGAAAGCAATGTCGTACCAAATCAATCCTAGCTTCTAAAATAAGCAGTACGAGACTGTTTAACAATGTATATTGCACACTTATTTTGCACAACCATTCCTTTATACTCTGACAGTGTTCGTCAAGTAATCTTTAGTAATTAACCTTGTGTTCAAGGAAAGGCTGTAGCAGTGGCACTGCATATTTGTACATGATTATGATGTTAATCTTCTACTGGGTGGTAAAGGAGAGCCAGGGAGTTGTGGAAAGCCCCAAGTTCACTCTGCAAAAATCAGAGATAAGGCTGTTTGACCCTATGGCAAGTGTCACCCTGACCAGGGGTCAATAGCTACAATTCCCAGAAATTCGTCAGGCAGTCAGCAGGGGATTCCCACCCTCTCACAAAGCTACGGAAACTGCTGATGTAACCTTGAATCGACAGAATGTATCAACTCCTACCTCACAGCCTGAACCAAGCTATGGAAATGGGCTGCACATGGACTCCTCTCTTCAGGTGGGAGTGCCAAAAATGTGGAAAAACAGTTCTTTCAGCTTCACTTTGTTCTGTTTTTTAAAATTGGACATTGTTTCATGTCTCAATTAGCAACACATTTCAAGCCTAACTTCCTTGAGCAGAGCTGTTCTGTTGTAATGACTGTGACTAGTAATGACTAGTGTGACTGACAGACCAACTTCGGTCCTGCTTCATAAAGCCTTCATAAACACCACATACATGTGTTACAAATCATCTTTAACCATATGTCATGCTTTGTAAAGGGTTCATAAATGTGGCATAACCACCCATGTCAAATGTGACATAACCCACTATGTCAAATATGACATAAACCTGTGCTTTAAAGACCTTATAAATCATATTAAATTGAGGCTTCACAAAGCATTTATAACCCTGTCATGCATCTTGGTAGAGCATTGCAACTCTAGGATAGTGGATTCCCAGGACCACCCATACTTAAAAATATATTCACGCATGACTGTAAGTCCCTTTCGATTAAAGCTTCTAAATTGTATATATTATATTATATTACTCAAACATTTCTAGGATGGCCCAACCTCTTTCCCTTTTGGGTGCACAGACAATATTGGACCTGACCTCAACCTCCCCAAAAATGCACACTCTAAAGTGCAGTCATGCACAGCAAAAAACTTCGGTAGGGCCTTTTAAAATCTGTTTCTATTTTTCACCTTTTTTCAGACTTTTTAAGTAGAAAAACAACAACATTGGATTTTAACACTTATTTTGCCAGGTAAGTTGACTGAGAACACATTCTCATTTACAGCAATGACCTGGGGAATAGTTACAGGGGAGAGGAATGAGCCAATTGGAAGCCGGGGATGATTAGATGGCCGTGATGATACAGTATGAGGGCCAGACTGGGAGGCAAGCTAGCAGTGGGATGCAGGGTGGTATGCTGCTAGCGAACAATGCCTAGACCACATAATTGGATGACTTTTGAAGTCTGGGAAAAATCTAAGGAAAACTTACATTTTCGAGTGTACTATCCCTTTAATTCAGTGAGCATGCCCTGTACTGTTGTTTGGTTAGCGGTTTTCTGTAGCTCAGTAAGCCACGTGATGATTATGTATTCCATATTCAGTGATTTGCTTTGTGGCCAATGGAATGGGTGGCGTAAAAGGCCAGCAACACTCCGTATTATTCAGAGCCCCATGACATTACACCATATATACATTCTACACACCTTACTGAGTATTCCCTACAATACTTTTACCAAGGCACCCAGTATAGTTCTTGCTCTTCACCGGACAGATGCTTCTCTCCGGTTTTGTGATGTAGTTTAATTTATTCCGCCATGGTGTGACTGTTGTCTTTATGCTGTCACAGCCTTATTGTATATCACGTGGCGTATGAACGAATGGGTTATAGAGCAAACCATGCAAATATCACAACATAAGTTGTTACATGGGTTTTTTACTGGCTTGGCTTCTCCAGTGATTTTACCCATGCACAGCTACCGGCTATAAGCCAATATGTATTCCATACACAGTGATTCGAATTGGGGGCATTAATGTGATCTTGGAAAATGTTTTTTTTAAACCCCCATTAAATGCAAATGTCCCTTAAATATGAACACGTGGATTATTGTTCATGTTTAGACAATTATTTTCATATATCATGAATACAGGTTATTGACAGTTTTCTACTATTTGTTGGGGACTTTTATTTAGAACATTTCTGAAATTCTGTGACCCAGACGTACTTTTTTAGTGTTGCTGACTAGATGCTGATCATGTGAGTTCAAAAATTAAAGGCCCACTTGTGGTGCCACAGGACAGCGAAAAACAAGTAACTTAACCTTTATTTATTGTAATTTAAATTAGTTTGAGTTAAATGACATACTGTACTTACCTCCATTGTTATTTCTAATAATTTCGGTGACTTCACAGCAATTGCTAGCTAGCCGAAATTAAGCTAGCTAGCAGGCTCAGCAAAAATAAAATTCCCCTTAGATAAGGCCACGTCTCGTCTCATTCACGTCATGAGATTTGTAAAGGAAAGAGGAATATTATAATATGAATCTAATGGATTTTCTCATCTCCCCATTTAGAGTTTCTGGCACAGCACAGAAATGCCCTTATCCAGATGGTGTGACAAAAGGCATTTCCTAACAGACCTGTTAGCTTTCTTTGTTGTTACTTTTAAGGTTGGAACCAACATGCAGTACCTCCAGCAGGCAGAGAAGCAATAACCATTTGTCCGCCAGCTCAGGGTAAAGCTACACTATTCACAGCTCTGTGTAATATTCAATGTAATTGCATTGCTGGACTTTTTGAAACATAATGTATTTATTTGTATTGTTTAATAAAAAATACAAATAAAGGAAATGTATGGTTTAAACATGTCTTTGTTTATTTGTTTTAGCTTTTATCTATGATTTCCTAAGTGTAAATACATGTGTGTACATCATTAAACCTTTTTGTATGTGTTATGACTAAAGGTGTCTGACTTTATACTCAGAACAGCATCTTATGATACAAGGAATTCATGTGTGTTATAAATGGAAGTACTGCGTCATGAATGACTGAAGGAGTCTCACTTCAAACTAAGTAGTACAGGACATTACACAAAGAGTAAATAAATAGGTTATTAACATTCTGCTGATTTATGAAGATTCACAGGTTATTGTAGTATGTGAGGGGTATTTAAATGCGTTTGTGTGTGTCAGAACCAAGCTGATTTGGAGTAGTCCAACCTGAGACTACCGCACCAGGTATTCCTCTTCTGTTCCCATGCTGGAGACCAGGGCTTGATTACAACCTGTTACAATGGTGACAACATTCTGGAGCTGATCTTTCAGCGGGGAAGTGGGTGAATGTGTCAAAGACCTGATTGGGCCCAGCACCCCACGATATGGCTTGTTTTTGTGTGCATGTTTGTGTACTGCGGAACATGTAACTTGGCTCCAGAAGAAAGCCACTTTCAACTTCTTTAGGTTGGGGGCTTTCATCAAGTTAAGTGTTTCTTGGTGTAATGTCATCCCCAGGTTATTGCACAAGAAATATAAGCCTGGGATATCAACCATTCAGAGTTGGCCTTAGTGGGAGTGACCATAGAATTCTACAGGAGTGACCTTACGGAGTAAAGTATGTCATCATAATTATGGCTAAACCCTGGCCATTTCCACTATTTATTTCATTTGAAACTTAACTAATGAAGGCCAAGTGTGATGCGTTGGCACACCGGACCTTCCACACATTTGGCCGATAGTGTCTGGGAATGAGATTAGGTGTAATGTGACTAATATGACCTTACTTTAGAGCGTATGCAATCCTTCAGCAAAACATGTGTCACGGTTGTCGTCGGTGAATGAGGACCAATACGCAGCAGGTACGTGTATGCTCATCTTGATTTTTAATTACTCTCAAAATGAACATAAAAAAATAAACACGAAAAAACGAACGACAATAACAGTCTGACTAGGCACACGGCTAAGCACAGAACAATCACCCACCAATAACACATACAAACACACCCTAATATATGGGACTCTCAATCAAACAAACATAGAAACACACACACTAGACTAACCATAGAATTAACTAAACATAAACCAAAACCCGGAAATACTAAATCAAACACCCTTTACACAAACACACCACCCCGAACCACATAAAACAAATACCCCCTGCCACGCCCTGACCAAACTACAAAACAATTAACCTTATATACTGGCCAGGACGTGACAGTACCCCCCCCTTAAAGGTGCTACCCCAGAAGCAGTTCAGGGCAGTCTGGCCACTCCGGCAGTTCAGGGCAGTCTGGCCACTCCGGCAGTTCAGCGCAGTCTGGCCACTCCGGCAGTTCAGCGCAGTCTGGCCACTCCGGCAGTTCAGCGCAGTCTGGCCACTCCGGCAGTTCAGCGCAGTCTGGCCACTCCGGCAGTTCAGCGCAGTCTGGCCACTCCGGCAGTTCAGCGCAGTCTGGCCACTCCGGCAGTTCAGCGCAGTCTGGCCACTCCGGCAGTTCAGCGCAGTCTGACCTCTCTGGCGACTGTTGACTGGCGGGCAGCTCTGACGACTGTTGACTGGCGGGCAGCTCTGACGACTGTTGACTGGCGGGCAGCTCTGACGACTGTTGACTGGCGGGCAGCTCTGATGATGACTGTTGACTGGCGGGCAGCTCTGATGATGACTGTTGACTGGCGGGCTGACGCACTATAATCCTGGTGCGTGGTGCTGGTACCGGATATACCAGCTAATGAACACGCACCTCCAGGCTAGTGCGGGGAGCGGGAACAGGACGAGTCGGACTGGGTTGACGCACTTCCGGGTCCGCAGGAGAGACAGGAGCTGGAAACCCAGGCTATGGAGGCGCACAGTCGGTCTAGATCTTACCTCCTGCACAACCCGCCTTGGCTGGATGGAACTAGTAGCCCTGTACGAGCGGGGTGCTCGTACAGGGCAGACTGGGCTGTGCAGGGGCCTGATGGTAGCCGTGCGTAGAGCGGGAGTTGGGTAGCCTGGTCCTCGGAGGCGTACCGGCGACCAGATGCGCTGCGCAGGCATCCTCCTACCAGGCTGGATGCCCGCTCTAGCACGGCACCTGCGAGGGGCTGGAATAACGCGCACCGGACTGTGCGTGCGTATGGGTGAGATAGTGCGCTCCTCAGCGAAACATAGCGCTCTCCACCCCATACGCTCCTCCATATAACCACGGGTAGCTGGCTTCCGGCTCTTCTTACGCCTAGCCAAACTACCCGTGTGCCCCCCCAAACATTTTCTTGGGGGTGCCTTTCGTGCATCTCCTTCAGCGCGTCCACTCTGGCCTCGTACCACCGCCTCTGCCTTGGCTGCCTCAATTTCCCACTGCGGGCGGCGATAATCCCCAGCCTGATGCCAGGGTCCGGCCCCGTCCAGAACTTCCTCCCAAGTCCACTTCTCCCGCCAGTCCAACTCGAACTCCGTCTGCTCCTTCCTCTGCTGCTTGGTCCTTTGGTGGTGGGTGATTCTGTCACGGTTGTCGTCGGTGAATGAGGACCAAAACGCAGCAGGTACGTGTATGCTCATCTTGATTTTTAATTACTCTCAAAATGAACATAAAAAAATAACAAACACGAAAAAACGAACGACAATAACAGTCTGACTAGGCACACGGCTAAGCACAGAACAATCACCCACCAATAACACATACAAACACACCCTAATATATGGGACTCTCAATCAAACAAACATAGAAACACACACACTAGACTAACCATAGAATTAACTAAACATAAACCAAAACCCGGAAATACTAAATCAAACACCCTTTACACAAACACACCACCCCGAACCACATAAAACAAATACCCCCTGCCACGCCCTGACCAAACTACAAAACAATTAACCTTATATACTGGCCAGGACGTGACAACATGTCACATTTATGAACCCTTTATAAAGCATGACATACTGTTATGGATGCTTTGTAACACATGTAGTGCTTATGAAGGATTTGTGAACACAGTATAAGCTAAACAATTTAAAGCAGGACCAACACTTTCATAAATGTACAAACTATTTAATTTGAGTTTCACAATAAGATCAATTTAGTTCATTGGTTATATTAAACAAAAGTAATATTAACAAAAGTATTTGTAACAAACAAAATCTATGGCAACTGAACCTATCAACTCACCAACACTTATAACAAGGCATGACTCAGATTGGCATAAATATAGTACCCACTACCTTCCGCCAAGAGAAGTAGACATCAATCATTCACTTAGACAGCTTGAGCAAGGGAGCTCTATTGCATTGGGGCAAATTCAACCTGAGCTCAAATAACATCCCTTCAGTTTCATGCATTGCAGACTAGAGGTGAGAAATGTAACATGTCCTTGTCCAGTGACCTACAGCACACTGTACCTACCACAGAGAAATAAATAAAAACAGTCAATGCTTATGTCCTCAATTTCTACTTTTTCTTTTTTTCCCCATCCAACAAGTCACATCACACAAGGCATTCATTAAAGCTAGGCACCTGTCCAAGGGAAAAGGTGCTTTAATGGCTCACATAAGACTACAGACCTGTATATTTGTGATTAGAAAACATTGAGGATTAGAAAACATTGTTATAAATCATACTGTTATTCGAGATGAATTAAGACAGTTATTGCTGATGCTGTAAAATATTGTAATATAATCGTCAGTGTTGGCAGTAAGAAACCACCATTTTTAAATATAAAAACAAGATAAGAATTGATAATTTCCTTCAGCAGACACTTGAGATGACAGACATAATGCACTTTGCTGGGATGGATTAATTCATTGCTTTTTGCACACTATCCACCCATTTCCTGTTGACTTGTCATACATAACTGAGCATGTGCCAGAGAGCATTGTGGGTCCCATAGGCCCCTTTCCCATCCACTCTGTAAACAGCCTCATTAACTGGCCACCCGATAGGCAATACAATGGAGAGTAATGCTGTGAAGGCTTGGATCTGTCCCATACATGACCAAGGAGAATAAAGTGGAGTATTACAGATGTTCTTCAATGGTTTTAGAGTTTGTCGTTTTGAGGATGGACGTGAAAAGTTCCAACCATCCAGTTCCATTGTGGTCCGTCTGCATTGACAGAGCAAGAGGAGAGAGCACCTTTGTTGACATCATACAGCCTACACTGAAGTTGAGTTTGAGAGGACAAGTCACCCAAACACCTCAGTCCTTCTAGATACTTACGGCTGCCCTTATGGCGAATTCCCCCCCCCCCCCCCCCCCCTCTGTCCATCCTTGCACCCCCCCAGAACCAGAGAGGGATGTACAGTGTAGGGTGCCTTAGTGGGCCCTGGTCAATTGCAACAGTGCAATAGCAGCTCTACCCGGAAGTGTCAGGGAGGAGTCTCTTAAACCAGCGCCCCACTGCCACATCCACCCTCATCACCAGGGTCACCCCCACCAGCACAAACACACTGCTCACCAGGAACCCTGAGGCCTCAAACATCAACCTGCAAATATATAGGAAACATGTTAAGAGAAGACATAATGCTTAATAGCATGCTAGAGAAGACAGATGACACATTTTGAGAGCATGATCAGGGACTTAGACAAACCCAATCACACAGAGTAGGAAGGAATGACACAAAGCCAATGCTGTGGTTACTGTGAGTTGGGAAAGATACTTACTTGGGTGCAAAAACCTTCCACACCATTAAATGTCTCCTGAGGATAGCAGCTGCACAGACTGATGCAAAGACCTGAAAGAGGGGAGAGGAGGTCCTGAGTCAATGGCAGAGCAGTAGCGTGTGTGTTAGGGATGGGCATGGTAATTCTACTATCCGAAGGGGCGTTATTATTCAAACACTTGTGAGAGTATTCATTTTGATAAATGTAGGTCTATTTTAAAACGTTGTCTAAATGAAATAGTTCAAGTTACCTTGTTACACACAGGCATATTTTCATGACGTTTGAAATTTTTAATTTAATAAAAACAAACTTTAAAAATGTAGTGTTTATGTACGGTCCATTGAGCTACTGCTGCTTCAGACGTCACATGGCTGACAGTACACTGTTTACAGCTGTAAATGTAGCCTACATTTGAGGACACACAAAGTGATTATTTTAATATCATTGTCTCTCTCATGGACTATGGGTTATGTTTTACATGAAAAGGCATTTTATACTATTACAGCATTTATCCCTCCGGTCAGCCCTGACAACGATATGCTATTTTCCCTACTTTAAACAACGATTAGCCTACGGGCACACACCAACAGAGACCTGACACAGATCAATGCAAAAATCTCACCAGAACAGAATCAGTTCTACAATGGCAAACTTCAGACTTCTTTTTCACTGTTGCTAATAGCCTAGGCTACTGTTAGCCAGAAACTACCGGAGAATAGCACCCAGAAAACAACTGCATACGGTTGTGGCATTTTGCGTCATTCTGATTAGTCAAGAGCAATATTTTTGTTATTTAAATAAACTTAAAATATGCATGATATTATTCTAATAGTGCTTACCTGTGCCCCGTTAATGAAGAGGTAGCGTGTTGCGAGCTGTAGAAGGGCAGAGCTGAACTGCTGGGGACTCTCCCTTAGTCTCATCTCCATGATAGCATTGTCCTCTCCTTCCTCCCCACCCCCTCCTCTTCCTCCTCGTCCCCCTCGCACCTCACACACCAGCGGCCAGAAGAGAAGCAGCGGACAAGCCACTGTATTCACAAACATACAGACACATCAGCATAAACTGACCATCATATTCATGATCAATATTCAGGTACACTGTGTAGCCATCAATTAACTTAAGTGGTTGTCAGTATTGAAATGTGGTACGGTATTACGCATAGACTGAAATAATGTCTGGAGGGATACGATTATAGCCACATTAACCACGATGTCAATCAACCTAAACACATTAGAATTCTTACTGTACAACACAGTAAACGGGTGAGTACCTGCAAAGAGGATGTGTGAGGAGAAGGTGTTGAGGGTGACCAGTGAAGCGGGGAGTATGGTGCCCGTGTGCCCACTAGGGAAGCCCACGAAGGCAGCAGCCCACTGGATGGATGGGAACGTAGGCAGATGGCCTGTGGCATGGAAGAACTGAGTGGCAGCCAGGGACCACAGCACTACCGGGGTCCAGGGCACAGAAAAGCCACCTGGCAGAGGGAGAGACAAGTCAAATCAAAGTAAAACCTTATTGGTCGCACACACATATTTAGCAGATGTTATTGCAGGTGTAGCGAAATGCTAGTGTTCCTAGCTCCAACAGTGCAGTAATATCTAACAATACACACAAATCGAAAAAGTAAAAGAATGGAATTAAGAAATATTAGGACGAGCAATGTCGGAGTGTGTCTGTCTGTCTGTATGCATGTATGGATCTATCTAGGTATGCACACTACCGTTCAAAGGTTTGGGTCACTTAGAAATGTCCTTGTTTTTGAAAGAAAAGCACATTTTTGTCCATTAAAATAACATCAAATTGATCAGAAATACAGTGTAGACATTGTTAATGTTGTAAATGACTATTGTAGCTGGAAACGGCAGATTTTATATGGAATATCTACATAGGCGTACAGAGGCCCATTATCAGCAACCATCACTCCTGTGTTCCATTGGCATGTTGTGTTAGCTAATCCAAGTTGATCATTTTAAAAAGGGTAATTGATCATTAGAAAACCAAATGGCAATTATGTTAGCACAGCTGAAAACTGTCGTCCTGATTAAAGAAGCAATAAAACTGGCCTTCTTTAGACCAGTTGAGTATCTGGAGCGTCAGCATTTTTGGGTTCGATTACAGGCTCAAAATGGCCAGAAACAAAGAATTTTCTTCTGAAACTCGTGTCTATTTTTACTCTGAGAAATTAAGGCTATTCCATGCAAGAAATCACCAAGAAACTGAAGATTTCGTGCAACGCTGTGTACTACTCCCTTCACAGAACATCGCAAACTGGCTCTAACCAGAACAGAAAGAGGAGTGGGAGGACCCGGTGCACAACTGAGCAAGAGGACAAGTACATTAGAGTGTCTAGTTTGAGAAATAGACGCCTCACAAGTCCTCAACTGGCAGCTTCATTAAATAGTACCCGCAAAACACCAGTCTCAATGTCAACAGTGAAGAGGCGGCTCCGGGATGATGGCCTTCTAGGCAGAGTTGCAAAGAAAAAGCCATATCTCAGACTGGCCAATTAAAATAAAAGATTAAGATAGGCAAAAGAACACAGACACTGGACAGAGGAAGATTAGGAAAAAAAGTTATGGACAGACGAATCTAAGTTTGAGGTGTTCGGATCAAAGAAGAACATTCGTGAGATGCAGAAAAAATTAGAAGATGCTGGAGGAGTGCTTGACACCAATGTGATGGTCTGGGGTGCTTTGGTGGTGGTAAAGTGGGAGATTTGTACAGGGTAAAAGGGATCTTGAAGAAGGAAGGCTATCACTCCATTCTGCATCGCCATTCCATACACTGTGGAAGGCACTTTATTGGAGCCAATTTCCTCCTACAACAGGACAATGACCTAAAGCACAGCTCCAAACTATGCAATAACACATTAGGGAAGAAGCAGTCAGCTGGTATTCTGTCTATAATGGAGTGGCCAGCACAGCCACTGGATCTCAACCCTATTGAGCTGTTGTGGGATCAGCTTGACCGTATGGTACGTAAGAAGTGCTCATCAAGCCAATCCAACTTGTGGGAGGTGCTTCAGGAAGCATGGGGTGAAATCTCTTCAGATTACCCCAACAAATTGACAACTAGAATGCCAAAGGTCTGCAAGGCTGTAATTGCTGCAAATGGAGGATTCTTTGACGAAAGCAAAGTTTGAAGGACACAATTATTATTTCAATTAAAAATCCTTATTTATAACCTTGTCAACGTCTTGACTATATTTCCTATTCATTTTGTAACTCATTTCATGCATGTTTTCATGGAAAACAAAGACATTTCTAAGTGACCCCAAACTTTTGAACGGTAGTGTATGTACAGTGCATCAAGAAAATATTCAGACCCCTTGAATTTTTCCACGTTGTTACATTACAACCTTATTCTAACATTTGATTAAATCGTTTTTTTTCTTCTGTGTGAGACACACACACACAGTACCAATCAAAAGTTTGGACAAGCCAACTAATTCAAGGGTTTTCTTTATTTTTAGTATTTTCTACAATGTAGAATAATAGTGAAGACATCAAAACTATTAAATAACACATATAGAATCATGTAGTAACCAAAAAAAAAGTGTTAAGAAAAATATATTTTATATTTGACATTTCTTCAAAGTAGCCACCCTTTGCCAAGAGTATGCAAAGCTGTCAAGGCATTCTGACAATCAGCTTCACCTGGAATGCTTTTCAAACAAACAGTCTTGAAGCAGTTCCCACGTATGCTGAGCACTGTTGGCTGCTTTTCCTTCTCTCCGCGGTCCAACTCATCCCAAACCATCTCAATTGGGTTGAGGTCGGGTGATTGTGGAGGCCAGGTCATCTGATGCAGCACTCCATCACTCTCCTTCTTGGTCAAATAGCCCTTATACAGCCTGGAGGTGTGTTGAGTCATTGTCCTGTTGAAAAACAAATGATAATCCACTAAGCGCAAACCAGATGGGATGGGGTATCGCCGCAGAATGCTATGGTAGCCGTGCTGGTTAAGTTTGCCTTGAATTCTAAATAAATCACAGACAGTGTCATCAGCAAAGCACCCCCACAACTCCTCCTCCATGCTTAACGGTGGGAACCACACATGCGGAGATCATCCGTTCACCTACTCTGCGTCTCACAAAGACAGAGGTTGGAACCAAAAATCTCACATTTGGACTCAGACCAAAAGACAGATTTCCACCGGTCTAACGTCCATTGCTCAAGTTTCTTGGCCCAAGCAAGTCTCTTCTTCTTATTGGTGTCCTTTAGTAGTGCTTTCCTTTCAGAAATTCAAACATGAAAACCTGATTCATGTAGTCTCCTCTGAACAGTTGATGTTGAGATGTGTCTGTTACTTGAACTCTGTGAAGCATTTATTAGGGCTGCTATTTCTGAGGCTGGTAACTCTAATGAAAGTATCCTCTGCAGCAGAGGTAACTCTCGTTCTTCCTTTCCTGTGGCGGTCCTCATGAGAGCCAGTTTCATCATTGCGCTTGATGGTTTTTGTGACTGCACTTGAAGAAACTTTCAAAGTTCTTGAAATTTTCCAGATTGACTGTTTCGCTTTGCTTATTTGAGCTGTTCTTGCCATTTCACGTGTTATTTCCACGTGTTTTCATAGTTTTGATGTCTTCACTATTATTCTACAATGTAGAAAACTGCAAACATAAAGAAAAGCCCTGGAATGAGTAAGTGTGTCCAAACGTTTGACTGGTACTGTGTGTGGATATATATATATATATCCTTGCAAAAGTATTCATCCCCCTTGGCGTTTTTCCTATTTTGTTGCATTACAACCTGTAATTTAAATTTATTTTATTTGGATTTCATGTAATGGACATATACAAAATAGTCCAAATTAGTGAAGTGAAAAAAAAAAAAAAACGTGTTACAAAAAATTACAAAAAGGAAAATTGGTGGGTGCACATGTATTCACCCCCTTTGCTATGAAGCCTCTAAATAAGATCTGGTGCAACCAATTACTTTCAGAAGATACATAATTAGTTAAATAAAGTCCACCTGTGTGCAATCTAAGTGTCACATGATCTCAGTAATATATATACATATATACATATATATATATATATATACACACATACATACATACATATATATATATATATACACACACATACATACACACACACACATACACCTGCTCTGAAAGGCCACAGTGTCTGCGGCACCACTAAGCGGCACCACGAAGACCAAGGAGCTCTCCAAACAGGTCAGGTACAAAGTTGGAGAAGTACAGATCAGGTTTGGGTTATAAATCTCCACAGCGGAGATTGGAGTATCCGTCCACAGGACCACTTTAAGCCTACACTCCACAGAGCTGGGCTTTACGGATGAGTGGCCAGAAAAAAAAGCCATTGCTTAAAGAAAAAAAAATAACCTTTTGGTGTTTGCCAAAAGGCATGTGGGAGACTCCCCAAACATATGGAAGAAGGTACTGTGGTCAGATGAGACTAAAAATTTGCTTTTAGGCCACCAAGGAAAATGTTATGTTTGGCGCAAACCCAACACCTCTCATCACCCCAAGAAAACCATCCCCACAGTGAAGCATGGGGTGGCAGAATCATGCTGTGGGAATGTTTTTCCATCTACAGGGACTTTGAAACTGGTCAGAATTGAAGGAATTATAGATGGCACCAAATACAGGGAAATTCTTGAGGGAAACCTGTTTCAGTCTTCCAGAGATTTGAGACTGGGAAGGAGGTTCACCTTCCAACAGGACAATGACCCTAAGCATACTGCTAAAGCAACACTAATGGTTTAAGGGGAAACGTTTAAATGTCTTGGAATGGCCTAGTCAAAGCCCAGACCTTAATCATATTGAGAATCTGTGGTATGACTTAAAGATTGCTGTACACCAGCGGAACCCATCCAACTTGAAGGAGCTGGAACAGTTTTGCCCATCCCAGTAATTGCTGCAAAAAGTATTGACTTTGAAGGGGTGAATAGTTAAAAAAAACTGAACTTGAGCGTGCTTGTCTTATTTCTTGTTTGTTTCTCAACAAAAAACATTTTGCATCTTCAAAGTGGTAGGGATGTTGTGTAAATCAAATGATACAAACCCTCCAAAAAATCAATTTTAATTCCAGGTTGTAAGGCAACAAAATAGGAAAAATGCCAAGGGGGTGAATACTTTTGCAAGGCACAGTATATTCTGAAAAATAGTATAATGAACAGCAATAGTTAAATAGGATAGGCCTTGACTACAATACAGTATATACATATGAAGTGGGTAAAACAGTACGTAAACATTATTAAAGTAACCCGTGTTCAATGACTATGTACGTAGGGCAGCAGCCTCTAAGGTGCATGGTAGAGTAACCGGGTGGTAGCCGGCCAGTGACAGTTACTAAAGTTCAGGGCAGGGTACAAATAAGTCAGGGGCAAATAAGATAAATCCATAATCATTAGTATCTCTAGTAGTTAGTTCGAGACAAACATGCAACATATGCAAAAGTAAAAATTACAGGCATGTTATAAAAGATGAAAAGAGGAACAAATAGTCAGACCATTGATCACACACTGTGAGCAGCTTACCAGAGTGCGCCCCCTGCAGGGCTTTGAGGGTAGTGGAGGAGGCGTGTATCTGCAGCAGGGCTCCCATCTCCAGGAGCAGCAGCAGGAAGGACAGGGACATGCCCTCTGGATGCAGCAGCAGCAGGCCCAGCCCTAGCAGGCCGCACAGCAGGACCACGGGGGCCGAGTAGACCGTACCCAACCCGTAGGCCTCCACGGCAGGCCGGTCGCCCCCCTCAGGAACCCTGGCTGGTTCTCCATCCTCCAGGGAGCGGCGCATGCGCTGGTAGAGCTGGGGGATAAGGTGGTGCAGCTCTGCCTGGGTGCTGATGCCCGTGCTGGCCCGGTAGCGGGGTGGGGGGAGCGATACAGGGCCTCGGACAGGGGTTGCAGCCCTGCTCTTGATAAATACGGTGAGCGGGTCCAGCCATAGCAGCGCCAGCCCTACGCCCAGCAGAGAGAAGGCAACCCTGGGGAGGGCCCGCTGGCCCAAGCTGATCAGCTCAGCCAGGTTCCGAAAGCTGTCCTCTGGGGTGGCAGCCACAGCCCAGTGGAGCCCCAAACAGACAGACAGCAGAGGCAGGATCCAGCGGGCCGTGAACACCGTGCCACCAGGGCTGTTCAGGTTGCCGTAGTGCCGCAGCCAGCGCCGCAGCAGGTAGGTCCAGGCGCCCAGAGAGGCCAGAGACAGGATGTAGTGCAGGTTCTTCAGACGGCTGTCCTGCACCCGTGACAGGGGGGAGAGGAACGGGGAGGGCTGGCAGGAGCCCTGCTCCTCACGACAGCCGTGGAAGAAGAGGGAGAGGTAGAGAGAGCCCACTAACACACCCAGGCAGGCCAGGAAGGTGCTGCTCTCCCTCCTCACGGCTAAGGGGGACAGAACTGGGGAGGGCAGCAGCCCAGCGGGTTTCAGGGGGTCATGGACAGGGGGCAGCAGGAGGCCGTCCCAGTTGAGATGGAAGGGGACATAGAGGCTCAGGGAGAAGAGCAGAAAGGTGACCACACGGCCCTCTGCTATTACATAGCTGTCAGAGAGCAGGGAGGCACAGCGCAGGAGGAGCACCAGGAGGGGAGGGGTTAATAAGAAGCGAGGCAAGGTCAGCCAGCCACGTCTTGGGGCCACCTCTCCACCCTCAGCCGCTGTAGTCTTCCTGGCCCGTCGGGCTCTCCAGAGGACCAGTACCTCAGAGGAGAGGGCTGCAGCCGCCAGGCACCAGGACCCCTCAGCATAGCCCTGGGTGAACAGCTGACTTGCAGCCACACACACCCCCACCACAGTGGCTGCCACCAGAGGGACCCTCAGCAGACCACTCTCCCTCACCAGCACAGAGGACATCTCAGAGAGGACGTAACACAGCACGCAGGCACACGCCAGGACAGCTATGCCGGCAGCCATCTTGGCTGGGTTGAAGTGGGCCCAGGTGGCGCGGCAGGTGTCCCGGACAGAGGTCAGGTACTCCTGCAGGGAGGCCACTAGTTCTGGGGTGGGAGAACGGCCCTCTTTGACGGTGCTGAGGTACTTGGAGGAGAGGCGGGAGAAGTCTGCCTGCAGCTGAGACAGACTCTCTGGAGGGATGTCTTTGGCCATGCTGGAATAGGTCTCTAGGAAACGGTTGACCTTCAAAAAGACAAAAAAGGGTCAAATTTATCATTTGTGTGGTCACGATACCAGAATTTTGGCTTCGATACCGACACCAGGTTTAGCATCACAATACCATCACCATGCTTGATACCACGTCAAAACAAGATGTATTAGCCAAAGTCACAGAACGGGACTTGATCCAGAAAGATCTTTTGAGTTCAATATCAGTCATGCCATTTTTCAGAGATAGCCATGTATGCATTAATGAAATCAATTTTACAATCAATTTGACTTTGTTTTTACCAATATATACTGAACAAAAATATAAACGCAACATGTAAAGTGTTGGTTCCATGTTCATGAGCTGAAATAAAAGATCGCAGAAATTATCTATACGCACAAATTGCTTATTTCTCTCCAATGTTGTGCACAAATTTGTTTACATCCCTGTTAGTGAGCATTTCTCCTTTGCCAAGATAATCCATCCACCTGACAGGTGTGGCATATCAAGAAGCTGATTAAACAGCTTGATCATTACACATGCCAGCCCAGGACCTCCTCATCCGGCTTCTTCACCTGCGGGATCGTCTGAAACTGAGGAGTATTTCTGTCTGTAATAAAGTCCTTTTGTGGGGAAAAACTCTTTCTGATTGGCTAAGCCTGGCTCCCCAGTGGGTGGGCCTGGCTTCCATGTGGATGGGCCTATGCCCTCCCAGGCCCACCAATGGCCTAATTAATTTATTTCAATTGAGTGAAATTGTTGCGTTTATATTTATGTTCAGTATAACTACATAACGGTAATCATTTATTTGAATGGTAAATCTCTATTGACAAATTGAGTCAATCAAGATGTAGCCTATCCACATTACAAGTGAATGCATATTCAATAGGAGTGTGGGCATGCATTGAGTTATTGAGCTTGTCTTGGCTGATTTCAAAGGGCTATAGACATAAAACAATCTGTTTCCTTTCCATTTGGGACTTATTGTATTGAACTGATGAACAACATTTGCATAGAAGTGCGCCATATCTCTTTATCCCGTGTGGCTCAGTTGGTAGAGCATGGTGTTTGCAACGCCAGGGTTGTGGGTTCGATTCCCACGGGGGACCAGTACGGCGAAAAATGTTTTATGAAATGTATGAATTGTATGCATTCACTACTGTTAGTCGCTCTGGATAAGAGCGTCTGCTAAATGACTAAAAATGAAATGTAAAATTACTTCATTCACACAGAGCGAGAGAGACAGGAGAGACGTGGCTGAGGCGAGGGAGATGAAGTGAATGAATACATTTTTTTGCAATGACTATGTTTTTGGTGACAATGAGCTTTAAAAATCATCATATTTTGCATTATGGTTTGCATATTATCACAAACAAAGTACAAGGGTCATGAATTGATGTTAGCTTCACCTGTAAGCTAGCAAGGAAAGTTAGCCTACAAAGCTGGAAGCTACCTGTATCTTCTTGCATTGTAAAGTGTTCTAGCCTGTAATGGAAATTATTTTCTAAACAGTTGCAACATTTCTACATGCCATATTATTGAAGTGTGTTAACTTCAGTGTAGCATGAGTGAGGAGCTAACATGCAGCCCAGACTCCCAGTGAGGGAAGCGGTTCCTCAGTACAGGCTAAAGCTAGCAATGAATAAGTGGAGCAGGTACGGTGAGCTTGCGCTATAAGGGGACATCAGCTGCACTTATAGAGAGTTGATCCTCTCTCAAATCAGTAGATGATGTGAGAGAAGTACTGAAAGTAACAAATTCTAGTACTGAATCATTTTCCATGTTCTAGTATCAAAAAAGTACAGAAGTTTCGGTATACCGTACAACAAATGTGCAGCCAATTGTAATGTTCAACATACATCACATGTGCATCTGACATGATAACAGATCTTTGGGATTACCTGTTTGGCATTGATCCACAGTGCCTCTGTCTGGCTGAGACCTGCTGGTGCACCTCCTGTCTGGCTGTCTGCAGGGAACAGAGGCAGCAGGACCTGTCCCACACTGCTGTAGGGGATGGGGATGCCCAGGAGCAGGGCCAGGGTAGGCACCAGGTCTGTCTGGGGCACCATCTCAGGATCACTCTACAGGGAGACAGAGACAAAACAAGGGTCATTAAATGTGGAATGATTAATGCAACACTCACTATTCCTATCATGATTGTTGAGGATATTATAGGAATGGTGGGAATGTGCAGCTGCTATACTCACCTGGGAAGGGGATGCTGGAAAGAGGGGAGAGGGGCTGTAGAGGAAGATGGCAGCATCAGTCTCCTTCTGGCTCTCTCCCCCGTGGTCACCTGTATCTGTCATACCGTGATCTCCCATAACCACTAAAAGGGTGTCATTCTGCAGCCGATCAAGCACAGATCTTGGGGACAAAACAATGGTCAGACTGGTAGAGCCATGGTATGTCATCTGACATACCGCACACAGTATTTTAGAGAGCATTGTACAAATGCAATCCTAAAGACAGTTCTTTAAAATGGCATTGATATTACATTCTGTACTACTGAATCTAAGAGAGTATGATATAGCCTAGTGCTACTGTGGCCAGGAGACCTTATAATTCCCACTGACCTGATGACCCCATCCATCTGGGTGAGCTTGTCAGCCATGGCCGGGTGGTCAGGACCAAACCTGTGGCCACAGTGATCCACCCCCAGGAAGTGAGCTACCAGCACATCCCAGTCATCACTTACCACTGAGGAAGAGAGGAGAGAGAGAGATGTGAAGGAGAAGTCCAATACTGTACACCACAAATGCAAATGTGTCTGGCTGTCTGCCAATGCTTACTGATGTTGTACAGGTGCTGCAGAATTCCATTGTCCACTGTGTGCAGATCCTTGACATTGAAAGAGGGGAAGGGCAGGGAACGGTGGAACTTTTTGGGGAAGAGACTTTCCCATGTGTCATCACCCATGAAGACCACTCTCTTGCCTATAGAAAGGAGAAAGGGAATAATCAGGCAAAGCCGAGTTCAAATCTTCATCATGTCCCATCTGTGCCTTTCTGAGTATAACCTTAAATGTTTTACTTACAGGATAGCGAATTGAGCCAGACTTTATAGACTGTCACTCACCCACTTCTGCTAGCTGGTGAACTAGGTTGTCCTCCAGGATGGCGCTGGAGGCAAAGTTATTGCCCACATCAATGAAGGTGGGCAGGGAGCCTGTGGTGAAGCCCTTGATCCTCTGCATAGTGGTGGTGGGGGGGTCGGCACGGAATGGGAACAGGCGGGCATGGGAGGGCTTTGATGAGGTCACTTCCTCCAGCACGGGCAGCTTGTTCTCGAAAGGGCGGGGCTCTTTGTTTGCGGGGTCAAAGCGGGCAAAGTCGATCTTCAGGGCGTCTATGATGAGAACCACAGCTTTGCGGAAGCGTGGCTGTCCTTGGCAAAAGTCCCCCTGCTGGCCCCCTGGCAGCAAAACATCCCCACAGGTGCTGGTCCGGTTGACCTCCAGCCTCACCAGCAGGAAGCCGCCCACAAACAGGAAGATGCCAATGTAGAACATGGCACACAGCCACAAGAGCAGAACTAGGATGGGGAGTCTCTTCATCCTAGGGACAGATCATAGACTGTATATGGGCCAAATGCATGAGTGTAGAAACAATTTGCTGGTTGTAGCTGGAATCTTGATCATGACATACAAATGTCAATAGCCAACTGATAATCACGTTCATTGCTATAGCGGCAACATTTCTAACGTGATTTAAAAATAGTATAGAATCTTGCAATATATGTACACATTCAACCTCTATGTAACCGTAGGCTACCACTAACAGCAAACTGGCTAACGTTCGCTAGCTACTGGTACACAAGAAGTGCCATAGCATCCATAACCATGGGCCAAAAAGTTAAATTATCTGACGTGTCCTTTCCTTAAGACTGGCTGCGTTAGAATTCAAGTTAGCGAGCTGGACTTGTAACTTGTTACCACGTAGCTATTTACATGATCTGTTTTAAATGCAACAGCCATATCGCTGATCAGTTGCTAGTGCTAGCTAGCCTAGCTACCAATCTGTACCGTTACTAGCTAACGTTACTGACCTTGTAGAGCTCCGTTTTGTCCTCTCTGAGACGGGTCTTGTCGATAACGAGTGTATACACGACCGCCAGCAACGAGACAGGTGCCTCAGGTACACACAGTGCGATAATATTCCCTCTTACCTTCATTGGGACTCCAGCTCAGCTATTCATTCAACTACCAGCGCCTAGCAGATCGGAAGCGCATGTCCCTACACGGTCACCTTTCGCTGTAACCCCACTTCCGGTATATACTTCTTCTTCTTTGGTATTATTGTGGTCTGCAAAAAATATATATAAATAATAATTGCATGCTACCACCTACTGTATCGGCTGTGTATCAGCCTACTATTCTGTAGTACGAATTAATTACACAATGTGAAAACATTTCCCTACTAAGTAACCCTGCTTACATTAAAATCTCACCACTATTCCACTACTTTGGCCCTATCTCATCCTACTCCAGGCCAGCAGCCTGGAAGGACGGAACACTATCATTCAAAACATCCTGTAACTCTTCCGCAGTAAAATCTAAGACACCCAAGTACTTCTCTGCAACTGCCACCACAACATCTATCCTCTGTGATTTACGTTCCATTCCTGCGGTACAATCGACAACCAGGGCCATGAACACCAAAAAAGCAACCTTACTGAAGCACATTATTCATATCACTATAGGCCTCGGGCCTACTCACAGGTATCCTCATAGGATCCCTTACCCTGGACCCATTTTCCTCTACTATTCTCTTCACTGCCTCAGCATACGACACCTTCTGCACTACTCTGATCCTGGCAACCTTATCCTGCCTTTCTCTCAAAGGACACCTCTGATCTCCAGCACCATGGGCACCCCAACAGTTTACACACCAGTAGTGGAAAAAGTACCAAATTGTCATACTTGAGTAAAAGTAAAGATACCTTAATAGAAAATAAAGTCAACCAGTAAAATACTACTTGAGTAAAAGTCTAAATGAATTTGGTTTTAAATATACGTAAGTATCAAAAGTAAATGTATTTGCTAAAATATACTTAAGTTTCAAAATAATAAATAATGATTTCAAATTCCTTATATTAAGCAAAGCAGACGGCACCATTTATTTTTATTTTATTTTATTTACGGATAGCCAGGGGCATACTCCAACACTCAAACATAATTCACAAAGTATGTGTGTTTAGTTTGTCCACCAGATCAGATGCAGTAGGGATGACCAGGGATGTTCTCTTGATAAGTGTGTAAATTGGACCATTTTCCTGTCCTGCTAAGAATTCAAAGTGTAAAGAGTACTTTTGGGTGTCAGGAAAAATGTATGTTGTAAAAAGTACATTCATTTCTTTAGGAATGTAGTGAAGTAAAAGTTGTCAAAAATATAAATTGAAAAGTAAAGTACAGATACCCCAAAATACTTTAGTACTTTACAGTATTTTTACTTAAGTACTTTACACCACTGTTACACACACAACATTTCCACCAATACTATACATTCCTTTTTGTCATGTCCTCCTGCATCAAAACTCAGTAGTAGAGACAGTGTCTTCCCTGGTCTATGCTGACATTCGCACTGCAACATATGGAAAGTGCTGGAAATTCGGACTCGGGTTATTGTCAAGGCCTACATAACAATGATTAAAAACATCTGAAAGTGTTAGAAATATTAAACATTCACAATGTATTTTTTATTATATTTACAATAATGTAAACGTATATTTTTTTCATGAAACAACGCATCATCTGGAAAGATAATCGCCAAAGTTCCATTTCCCCTATCAACAGGGGGACGTGTTTAACCAGTGCACCAATTCGATGTTGTAACTTCGTTTCCTGAATCGGCCGAGGGTCACACATGAACAAATATTCATTCATTTCACCTAAACCACATAGCTACATATCAGCCAACAATTAAGTTAAGAAAATGTTCCGAACATTGTGCCGGACTGGCGGTGCCCTTTTAATGGTAAGAGACATGCTAATTCAAACTAGCTAACTTTAGGTAATTACTGTTAGTCTACTGAGTTAGCTTGCTACTGTACGCCAGCTAGCTTGCCTTGCTATCATGTGTTCACTGAGATGTTAGTCAGCTACCTAGATAACTAGTTACACAATATATACAAAAGTATGTGGACATCCCTTCAAATTAATGGATTCGGTTATTTCAGCCACACCGTTGCTGACAGGTGTTTAAAATCTAGCACACAGCCATACAATCTCCATAGACAAACATTGGCAGTAGAATGGCCTTACGGAAGAGCTAAGTGACTTTCAACATGGCAACAAGTCAGTTCGTCAAATATCTGCGCTGCTAAAACTGCCCTGGTCAACTTTTAAGTGCTGTTATTGTGAAGGTGAAACGCAAAGTGGTAGACCACACAAACTCACTGAATGGGACCACCAAGTCTGTCCTCGGTTTTGAACACTCGCCACCTAGTTCCAAACTGCCTCTGGAAGCAATGTCAGCACAATAACTGTTTGTCGAGAGCTTCATGAAATGGGTTTCCATGGCCGAACAGCCGCACACAAGTCAAAGATCACCATGTGCAATGCCAAGCGACGGCTGGAGTGGTGTAAAGCTCGCCGATATTGGACTCTGGAACAGTGGAAACGTGTTCTCTGGAGTGATGAATCACGCTTCACCATCTGAAATAATAAACTGGTTGGCTGGGACGATGGGATCTCCATACATGCAGTCTTCCTCCAGGTTTAGCGGATTTAGCGGATGCCAGGAGAACGCTACCTGCACCAATGTACAGTGCCAACTGTAAAGTTTGGTGAAGGAGGAATAATGGTCTGAGGCTGTTTTTCATGGTTCGGGCGAGGCCTCTAGTTTCAGTGAAGGGAAATCTTAAAGCTAAAGCATACATTGACATTCTACACGATTCTGTTCTTCCAACTTTGTGGCAACAGTTTGGGGAGGGCCATTCCTGTTTCAGCCTGACAATGCCCCTGTGCACAAAGCGAGGTTTGTCGATTGATGTGGAAGAACTTGACTGGCCTGCACGGAGCCCTGACTTCAACCCCATCGGAACACCTTTGGGATGAATTGGAAAGCCGATTTGAGCCAGGCCTAATCGCCCAACATCAGTGCCCGCCCTCACTAATGCTCTTGTGGCTGAATGGAAGCAAGTCCCTGCAGCAATGTTCCAACATCTAGTGGAAAGCCTTCCCAGAAGAGTGGATGCTGTTAGAGCAGCAAAGGGGGGACCAACTCCATATTAATGTCCATGATTTTGGAATGAGATGTACGACGAGCAGGTGTCCACACTTTTGGTCATGTAGTGTGTCGTTGGCCAGTTGAAAATGCCCTCAACAGTACAATCACATTTTATTTGTCACCTTAGCCGAATGGTGCTTTCACAGAGTTTATAAACCTAAATCTGCGCTCTTTGTTGCTATTATATTTAGTGTTGCACGGTGTACCGGTACCACGGTAATATCATGGTACCAAAACGTTTATGAACCAACATATTAGAATACCATTTCATATGATAGATACTACTGACTTTTTCAGCCCTACCCATCTGAAGAACCTGCTTGTGTCTGTTATAAAATCTTTATAAAGTCAGTTTTGTTTATAAATTCAGTTGAATTTAAGCTACAGCAGCTAGTCTCTTGTATGTGCAGATCCAATAATATCCACTTTCATGTGCATATCACTTGTGGCATCTGTAATCGCCAACCGCATCCCCTATCAGCCCTCACTCACCTGCTTCTCTCCGTCCACTCTTTGCTCGCTTTCCTCAGTCAGTTTGAAAAAATATATAATTTAGCCGGGATGCAGACCCTGATGAGTCTTCTGTTACAATGTATGAACATTGCTCTTTTGTATCATTTCATCACATGTTATAACCAAGAGCACAGACCAGTCTGAGTAGCCTTTGCAAGCTCACTGTCATGCAGCCTCTGAGTGTTGGAGATGGAAAAAGCACCGCTCCGCGACAGGCATGCTTGCAGCTTTACAGCAAAGAAAATGGCTTGTCTCTAGCCTAAAAATTTGCCATATTACCAGAGAAGCCTTTTTTCTTTCTATCGGGATTCACACTCATTTTATATAATTTCACAAACCATGTCGAGGGACACCTTAAACTAATCCTGGGTTGCGAATTATTGGTTTGATAATATACAATATTGTTCAGTCATCTTACCTAGGTAGCTAGCAACCTGGTAACTTGACAGTAGGTTTTGGCAAATGTAATGGCACATAAAGAAAGGAAAAGAGCTTGCTACTCATGAGATGTGCTTAAAAATTTAGGATTCATATAGGCTTAATGTAAGCCTAAACTATCGTGTGCCTCCCATAGCCTGTTCTGGACTTGGATTGTGAAGAGACATCTTGTGGGGTATGCATGGGTGTCTGAGCTGTGTGCTATTAGTTTAAACAGACAGCTCAGTGCATTCAGCTTGTCAACACTTCTTACAACAACAAGTAGTGATGAAGTCAATTTTGAGCCATGAGCGATTGACATGCATATTAATGTTAGCTCTCATGTAAATTTAAGGGCCAGCTGTGCTGCCCTGTTCTGAGCCAACTGTCATTTTCCTAAGTCCCTCTTTGTGGCACCTAACCACACGACTGAACAGTAGTCCAGGTGCAACAAAACTAGGGCCTGTAGGACCTGCCTTGTTGATAGTGTTAAGAAGGCAGGGCAGCACTTTATTATGGACAGACTTCTCCCAATTTTAGCTACTGTTGTATCATATATATATATATATATATTTTTTTTTTTTTTACTATTACAGTTACAATCCAGGGTTATTCCAAGCAATTTAGTCACCTTAACTTGCTCAATTTACACATTATTTATTACAATATTTAGTTTAGGGTTTAGTGAATGATTTGTCCCAAATACAATGCTTTTAGTTTTGGAAATATTTAGGACGAACTTATTCCTTGCCACCTGTTCTGAAACTAACCTCAACTCTTTAAGTGTTGCAGTAATTTCAGACGCTGTAGTAGCTGACGTGTATAGTTTTGAGTCATCCGTGCACACAAAACACTGGCTTTACTCAATGATATGTCATTAGTAAAGATTGAAAAAGGTAAGGGGCTTAGACAGCTTCCCTGGGGAATTCCTGATTCTACCTGCATTATGTTGGAGAGGCTTCCATTAAAGAACGCCCTCTGTGTCCTGTTAGACAGGTAACTCTTTATCCACAATATAGCAGGGAGTGTAAAGCCATAACACAAGTTTTTCCAGCAGTAGACTATGATCGATAATGTCAAAAGCCGCACTGAAGTTTACTAAGGGTTGGTAACATGCTGATTGGTCGACTATTTGAGCCAGTAAAGAGGGCTTTACAATTCTTAGGTAGCAGAACTACTTTTGCTTCCCTCCAGAACTGAGGGCACACACATTTCTAGTAGGCTTTGATTGAAGATGTGGAAATATCGTCTGCTATTATCCTCAGTAATTTTCTATACAAGTTGTCAGACCCCGGTGGTTTTTCATTGTTGATAGACAACAATAATTGTTTCACCTATTCCACACACATAATTCAAAATGACAATACTTGTTTTTCAAAGTTTGGTCAGTTATACTTGTATGTGTAGTGTCAGTGTTTGTTGCTGGCATGTCATGCCCAAGTTTGCTAATCTTGCCAATGAAAAAATCATTAAACTAGTTGGCAATATAAGTGGGTTTTGGGACGAATGAGCAATGTGATTCAATGAATGATGGAGCTGAGTTTACCCTTTTGCCCAAAATTTAATTTAAGATGCTCCAAAGCTTTTTACTTTCATTCTTTATCATTTATCTTTGTTTCATAGTATAGTTTATTTTTTTTAAATTCAGTTTAGTCACCTGATTTCACTATTTGAAGTATGTTTGCCAATTGGTTGTTCAGCCAGACTTATTTGCCATTCCTTTTGCCTCATCCTTCTCAACCATACAATGTTTAAATTCTTCATCAATCCAAGGGGGTTTAATAGTTTTTAGTCATTTTCTTAATCAGTGCATGCTTATTATTAACTGGAATAATCAATTTTATAAATGTTTCAAGTGCAGTGTCTGGTTGCTCCTTATTACACACCACGTACCAGCGAACGTTCTTTACATCATAAACATAGGAATCACTACAAAACGTAATGTATGACCTCATACTTTGGTTTCCCAAGATATGGCTTCTATATTGTGATTACTGCATCCGATGGATTTGGATACTGCTTTCAAGCTTATTTCTGCAGCACTAGTAAAGATGTGATCAATACATGTTGATTTCATTCCTGTTCTGTTTATAACTACCCTTGTCAGTTGACTGATAACCTGAACCAGGTTGCAGGCACTAGTTACAGTTTGAAGCTTTTTCTTGACTGTGCAGTTTGAAATCCATTGAAATCACCCAGAAAATAGAGAGGTATATCACATACATTATCAAGAATTTCACACATTATCCATATACTGACTGTTAGTACTTGGTGTTCTACAGCAGCTTTAAAAAAGTTTGTGGCCGTACGCACATCCTTAGCATAAAGAAGCAGCTTCCCACAAGAATGGGCTTTAGGTGAGACAGATGAACTGGTAGCCATATTATTTCAACAGTATTTAACATGAGATGCTCTCTTAGCTTTACAGGAGTGTGGTTCGGAATATAGACCGCAACACCGCCACCATGGCATTTCTGTATTTTCTGTAGATGTCATAACCATGTATTGCTACCACTGTATCATCGAAGGTATTATCTAAGTGAGTTTCAGAGATAGTCAGAATATGAATGTAATCTATAACTAGCAAGTTATTGATTTTATGAACCTTGTTTCTTAGGCTACATATGTTAATGTGGGACATTTTTAGCACTTTTCTGGGATGCTTGATTGTTTTTATTGCTTTACTGGGAAGCTTATCAGAAGTAGACATGCTCGTGTTTATGTTTGAGCTGATAGTGCAGGGTGAGCTGCACATGGTGGACTTCCTACTAGGGCACACCGCCACAGTGCTAACAGTGTAACTCTGGTTCATAGGCACATGATTACTGCATACAATAGCTGTAGGATCAACAGAGACATTCAGGGCATTTAGAAGGACAAATTAAGTTACTTACGTTGTTTGCCAACGCCCCTGGGCTAATGTATATTTGCTGCAGCATTATGACAATTTAGCAACACAATGGTAGGGATCAACTGAGCTGGTCTTGGGACATTAAGTCATTCTCAACGCAGCCTTGAAATGCGTGGAGAGAGTCCAGGAGCCAAGATGATTTGGACGGAATCCGTCATTCCTGTAGAGCATCTTCTATTTCCAGAAGGTGTCGAAGTTATCTATGAAAGTGATTCCAACAGAACTACATAATCTTTTAGCCAGGTGTGTAATGCCAGTAGCCTGTTGAATCTTTCACAACCGCGGCACGACGATGGTACCGGACCTGAAATAATTGGCTGCTTTTTGGGATCTTTCAGTGCTAGAATCAGTTATTTTAAAATCAATTTTCAGAAGTTCCGAGCTAGCCCTCGTCATTTGACCCCAAATGGATTACGACAGCGTCAGCTCTCGGCATCTGTCTTAGAACAGTCAGAAGCTGCCTTGTAATGTCCTGTACTCGTGCTCCAGCATAGCACAGGGTTTTTTCCCCCGGGAGCCAAGATGTTTCTTGGTTTCTGTTCATCACTCTACTTTTAGAAATATTGATATTGACAGTACGTTTGTACATCCACTGTATATCTGTAAAGCCACTACTCATTCTCTTATAGCTCTATGTTCTCTCTACCTATTTGTATATAATGTATGTAAACACTAAATTCTAAGGTCGGTATTCTGTCTCTTAATGTTGTCTCTAAATGTTGTCTATCACTAGCAGCACCATATCACCAAGTACAATTCTAAGTGTGTAAATGTACCTGGTGAATAAAGGTGATTCTGAAGTTGCAACTCTAATGGAGTAACCTTCTGATGCAACAATGTGTAATGTACATTGATGGTGATTTTGTTTCCCTCAAGCATTCCCAGAGAACAGTGCCCACAGTCCCAGCGTTGTGGGCGACACAAGCCCAGCAGCGATGGGCGTCCAGTCTGCCCATGAACACTGTGGTTCTGTTTGTGCCACAACAAGAATCCTGGGTTGTGGAAAGGATGGGCCGCTTCCATCGCATCTTGGAGCCGGTAATTTAACCATTGTTTTCCAATTAGCCAGTGATCTGCACCCTTAATTACACTTTCACACTATGTCACAGTTTTATATCCCGAATGCATAAAAATGATCAATTTACTCATTTGTCTTTCACTTTTCTGGATATTCTGTAGGGCTTGAATTTCCTAATACCAATACTGGACAAAATTCGTTATGTGCAAAGTCTTAAAGAGATAGTTATTGATGTCCCAGAGCAGTCTGCGGTCTCTTTAGGTGAGTGGCAACTGTGTCACTATTGTCTTCACTGTAAGCCAGTCCTCATTATTCTCAGTCGGTCCTTGTCTCGGAATGAACTGATATCTGATTACATCCACAGATAATGTGACACTACAGATAGATGGAGTCCTCTATCTTAGGATATTGGATCCTTTTAAGGTAAGTTTGTAAAGTCCATGATTTCTTGAGGTTGTTGTTCATGGAAGTTTTTGCTTTGTTTGTAGATATTGATAACAAGATGTACTTCCTTCCAGGCCAGCTATGGAGTTGAGGACCCAGAGTATGCTGTCACCCAACTTGCCCAGACCACCATGCGGTCAGAGCTGGGGAAACTGACCCTGGACAAAGTATTCAGGGTGAGTCTCGGGTTCTTTTTTACAAATTTTGTTTGATATTTTTTTTTAACCTAATTTCCTTGTTTTATATTTCTCTATTTCTCCAGGAAAGAGAGACCCTTAATACCAACATAGTGCACTCCATCAACCAGGCATCAGATGATTGGGGAATCCGTTGCCTTCGTTATGAAATCAAGGATATACATGTTCCACCACGTGTCAAAGAGTCCATGCAGATGCAGGTGAGAGGGGCTGGCCCTGCTGCCAACAAACTGAGAGACAGGTCTTGAACCTCCAAACTATTTCTGAACATGATCTTATCTATAGATTAGTGATACATTGCACATTATTAAGACTTAGCCTATCAGTTTTGTATGTTTACACTCTTTCTGACTGCCTTCCGTTGTGTAGGTGGAGGCAGAGCGTAAGAAGAGAGCCACTGTGCTGGAGTCTGAAGGTCACAAGGAAGCAGCCATTAACGTTGCTGAGGGTCGCAAGCAAGCTCAGATCCTGGCCTCGGAAGGACAGAAAACAGAACAGATCAACAAAGCAGCTGGTAGGTTAATACACATATCTAGATGACTTAAGGCCTTTGTTAACTACTAATGATGGTGTGAAAGTTGGACCGTTGTTTTTGATGTAAACTAAGTAATGTAGACTAAGTTTGCTTTATCTGCCTTAGTTGAATGTAAGTCGATCTAGATAAGGGTCTGCTAAATTACGTAAATGTTTCTGTTGTGCGAGGCAGCTTGATGTACTGAGCTTTCAGAAAGTATTCAGTCCCCTTTTTCCACATTTCAGCCTTATTCTAAAATTGATTAAATAAACTCAGCAAAAAAGAAACGTCCTCTCACTGTCAACTGCGTTTTATTTTCAGCAAACTTAACGTGTAAATATTTGTATGAACATAAGATTAAACAACTGAGACATAAACTGAACAAGTTCCACAGACGTGACTAACAGAAATGGAATAATGTGTCTCTGAACAAAGGGGGGGGTCAAAATCAAAAGTAAGTCAGTGTCTGGTGTGGCCACCAGCTGCATTAAGTACTGTAGTGCATCTCCTCCTCATGGACTGCACCAGATTTGCCAGTTCTTGCTGTGAGATGTTACCCCCACTCTTCCACCAAGGCACCTGCAAGTTCCCAGACATTTCTAGGGGGAATGGCCCTAGCCCTCACCCTCCGATCCAACAGGTCCCAGACGTACTCAGTGGCCATGGCAGAACACTGACATTCCTGTCTTGCAGGAAATCACGCACAGAACGAGCAGTATGGCTGGTGGCATTGTCATGCTGGAGGGTCATGTCAGGATGAGCCTGTAGGAAGGGGACCGAATGAGGGAGGAGGATGTCTTTGCCGTAACGCATAGCGTTGAATTTGCCTGCAATGACAACAAGCTCAGTCCGATGATGCTGTGACACACTGCCCCAGACCATGACAGACCCTCCACCTCCAAATCGATCCCGCTCCAGAGTACAGGCCTCGGTGTAATGCTCATTCCTTCGACGATAAACGCGATTTAGACCATCAGCCCTGGTGAGACAAAACTGCGACTCGTCAGTGAAGAGCACTTTTTGCCAGTCCTGTCGGGTCCAGCGATGGTGGGTTTGTGCCCAAAGGCGACGTTGTTGCTGTTGATATCTGGTGAGGACCTGCCTTACAACAGGCCTACAAGCCCTCAGTCCAGCCTCTCTCAGCCCATTGCGGACAGTCTGAGCACTGATGAAGGGATTGTGCGTTCCTGGTGTAACTCAGGCAGTTGTTGTTGCCATCCTGTACCTGTCCCGCAGGTGTGATGTTCGGATGTACCGATCCTGTGCAGGTGTTGTTACACATGGTCTGCCACTGCGAGGACGATCAGCTGTCCGTCCTGTCTCCCTGTAGTGCTGTCTTAGGCGTCTCACAGTACGGACATTGCAATTTATTGCCCTGGCCACATCTGCAGTCCTCATGCCTCCTTGCAGCATGCCTAAGGCACGTTCACGCAGATGAGCAGGGACCCTGGGCATCTTTCTTATGGTGTTTTTCAGAGTCAGTAGAAAGGCCTCTTCAGTGTCCAAAGTTTTCATTACTGTGACCTTAATGACCTACCATCTGTAAGCTGTTAGTGTCTTAACGACCGTTCCACAGGTGCAGGTTTGTTAATTGTTTGTTTTATTGAACAAGTATGGTCAGCAGTGTTTAAACCCTTTACAATGAAGATCTGTGAAGTTATTTTGTTTTTACGAATTATCTTTGAAAGACAGGGTCCTGAAAAAGGTTCTTTTTTTTTTTTTTTGCTAAGATTATATTTTTTTCTTCATCAATCTACACAAAATACCCCATAATGACAAACCGAAAACATGTTTTTAGAAATGTTTGCTAATTTATAAAAAAATAAGCATACCTTATTTACATAAGTATTCAGACTCTTTGCTATGAGACTCGAAATTGAGCTCCGGTGCATCCTGTTTCAATTGATCTTCCTTAAGATATTTCTACAACTATATTGGAGTCCACCTGTGGTAAATTCAATTGATTGGACATGATTTGGAAAAGCACACACCTGTCTATATAAGGTCCCTCAGTTGACAGTGCTTGTCAGAGCAAAAACCAAGCCATGAGGTGAAGGAATTGACCATAGAGCTCCTAGTCAGGATAGTTTTTTTGGCTCAGATTTGAGGAAGGGTACCAAAACATTTCTGCAGCATTGAATGTCCCCAAGAACACAGTGGCCTCCATCATTCTTAAATGGAAGACTCTTCCTAGAGCTGGCCGCCTGGCCAAACTGAGTAATCGGGGGAGAAGGGCCTTGGTCAGGGAGGTGACCAAGAACCCAATGGTCACTCTAACAGAGATCCAGAGTTCCACTGTGGAGATGGTTGTCCTTCTGGAAAGTTCTCCCATCTCTGCAGCACTCCACCAATCAGGCCTTTATGGTAGAGTGGTTAGACGGAAGCCACTCCTCAGTAAAAGGCACATGACAGCCCGCTTGGAGTTTGCCAAAAGGCACCCAAAGGACTCTGACCATGAGAAACAAGATTCTCTGGTCTGATGAAACCAAGATCAAACTCTTTGGCCTGAATGCCAAGCGTAACGTCTGGAGGAAACCTGGCACCATCGCTACGGTGAAGCATGGTGGTGGTAGCATGCTGTGGGGATGTTTTTCAGTAGCAGGGACTGGGAGACTAGTCAGTATCTAGCGAAAGATGAACAGAGCAAAGTACAGAGCGATCCTTTATGAAAACCTGCTCCAGAGCACTCAGGGACTTGTCCCTAAACACACAGCCAAGACAACGTAGGAGCAGTGGTGGAAGAAGTACCCAGTTGTCCTACTTGAGTAAAAGTATAGATGCCTTTTAATAGAAAGTTACTCAAGTAAAAGTCACCCAGTAATCTACTACCTGAGTAAAAGTATTTGGTTCTAAATATACTTATGTATCAAAAGTAAAATTATAAATAATTTCACATTCCTTCTATTAAGCAAAGCAGGCGGCACCATTTTTGTGTTTTTAACATTTATGAATAGCCAGGGGCACACTCCAACACTCAGTGTGTGAATTGGACCATTTTCTGTGTCCTGCTAAGCATTCAAAATGTAATGAGTACTTTTGGGTATCAGGTCAAAAGTACATTATTTTATTCAGGAATGTAGTAAAGTAAAAGTTGTCAAATATAAATAGTAAAGTACAGATACCCCAAAAAACGACTTAAGTAGTACTTAAAGTATTTTTACTTAAGTACTTTACACCACTGGACAGGAGTGGCTTCTGGACAAGTCTCTGAATGTCCTTGAGTGGCCCAGCCAGAGCCCAGACTTTAACCCAATCGAACATCTCTGGAGAGACCTGAAAATGGCTGTGCATCGACGCTCCCCATCCAACCTGACAGAGCTTGAGAGGATCTGCAGAGAAGAATGGGAGAAACTCCCCAAATACAGGTGTGCCAAGCTTGTAGCGTCATACCCAAGAAGACTCTAAGCTGTAATCGCTGCAAAGGGTGCTTCAATAAAGTACTGAGTAAATGGTCTGAATACTTATGTAAATGTGAGATTTCAGTTTTTTATTTTGAATAAATTTGCCCAAATTTCTAAATTCCTGTTTTTGCTTTGTCATTATGGGGTATTGTGTATAGATTGAGGAGAAATAAAACAACTTAATCGACCGATTATGATTTTTTTTCAGCGCCGATACAGATTAATCGGCCAATTCGGGGTGTGTTTTTTTTAATTTTTTTACATAAAAAAAAATATATTTTATTTGTAATAATGACAATTACAGCAATACTGAATGAACACTTATTTTAACATAATATAATACATCAATATCAATTTAGTCTCAAATAAATAATGAAACATGATCAATTTGGTTTAAATAATGCAAAAACAGTGTTAGAGAAGAAAGTAAAAGTGCAATTTGTGCCATGTAAAAAAGCTAATGTTTAAGTTCCTTGCTCAGAACATGAGAACAGAAACCACTTCCTTTTAACGTCTTATTAACTTGTCTTCAATATTCCAAGTTAATAAGTTTTAGGTTGTAGTTATTATAGGACTATTTCTCTCTACGATTTGTATTTCATATACCTTTGACTATTGGATGTTCTTATAGGCACTATGGTATTGCCATCCTAATCTCGGGAGTTGATAGGCTTGAAGTCATAAACAGCGCTGTGCTTCAAGCATTGCGAAGAGCTGCTGGCAAACGCAGGAAAATGCTGTTTGAATGAATGCTTACGAACCTGCTGCTGTCTTCCACCGCTCAGTCAGACTGCTCTATCAAATATCAAATCAGACTTAATTATAATATAATAACCACACAGAAATATGTGCCTTTTGGTCATTAATATGGTCAAATCCGGAAACTATAATTTTGAAAACAAAATGTTTATTCTTTCAGTGAAATACGGAACCGTTCTGTATTTTATCGAACGGGTGGCATCCATAAGTCTACATATTGCTGTTACATTGCACAACCTTCAATGTTATGTCATAATTATGTAAAATTCTGGCAAATTAATAACGGTCTTTGTTAGGAAGAAATGTTCTTCACACAGTTCGCAACGAGCCAGGCGGCCCAAACTGCTGCATATACCCTGACTCTCTCTGCTTGCACAGAACGCAAGAGAAGTGACACAATTTCCCTAGTTGAAAGAAATTCATGTTAGCAGGCAATGTTAACTAAATATGCAGGGTGAAAAAATATATACTGCTAAAAAAAATAAAGGGAACACTTAAACAACACAATGTAACTCCAAGTCAATCACACTTCTGTGAAATCAAACTGTCCACTTAGGAAGCAACACTGATTGACAATACATTTCACATGCTGTTGTGCAAATGGAATAGACAACAGGTGGAAATTATAGGCAATTAGCAAGACACCCCCAATAAAGGAGTGGTTCTGCAGGTGGGGACCACAGACCACTTCTCAGTTCCTATGCTTCCTGGCTGATGTTTTGGTCAGTTTTGAATGCTGGCGGTGCTTTCACTCTAGTGGTAGCATGAGACGGAGTCTACAACCCACACAAGTGGCTCAGGTAGTGCAGCTCATCCAGGATGGCACATCAATGCGAGCTGTGGCAAGAAGGTTTGCTGTGTCTGTCAGCGTAGTGTCCAGAGCATGGAGGCGCTACCAGGAGACAGGCCAGTACATCAGGAGACGTGGAGGAGGCCGTAGGAGGGCAACAACCCAGCAGCAGGACCGTTACCTCCGCCTTTGTGCAAGGAGGAGCAGGAGGAGCACTGCCAGAGCCCTGCAAAATGACCTCCAGCAGGCCACAAATGTGCATGTGTCTGCTCAAACGGTCAGAAACAGACTCCATGAGGGTGGTATGAGGACCCGACGTCCACAGGTGGGGGTTGTGCTTACAGCCCAACACCGTGCAGGACGTTTGGCATTTGCCAGAGAACACCAAGATTGGCAAATTCGCCACTGGCGCCCTGTGCTCTTCACAGATGAAAGCAGGTTCACACTGAGCACATGTGACAGAGTCTGGAGACGCCGTGGAGAACGTTCTGCTGCCTGCAACATCCTCCAGCATGACCGGTTTGGTGGTGGGTCAGTCATGGTGTGGGGTGGCATTTCTTTGGGGGGCCGCACAGCCCTCCATGTGCTCGCCAGAGGTAGCCTGACTGCCATTAGGTACCGAGATGAGATCCTCAGACCCCTTGTGAGACCATATGCTGGTGCGCTTGGCCCTGGGTTCCTCCTAATGCAAGACAATGCTAGACCTCATGTGGCTGGAGTGTGTCAGCAGTTCCTGCAAGAGGAAGGCATTGATGCTATGGACTGGCCCGCCCGTTCCCCAGACCTGAATCCAATTAAGCACATCTGGGACATCATGTCTCGCTCCATCCACCAACGCCACGTTGCACCACAGACTGTCCAGGAGTTGGCGGATGCTTTTGTCCAGGTCTGGGAGGAGATCCCTCAGGAGACCATCCACCACCTCATCAGGAGCATGCCCAGGCGTTGTAGGGAGGTCATACAGGCACGTGGAGGCCACACACACTACTGAGTCTCATTTTGACTTGTTTTAAGGACATTACATCAAAGTTGGATCAGCCTGTAGTGTGGTTTTCCACTTTAATTTTGAGTGTGACTCCAAATCCAGACCTCCATGGGTTGATAAATTGGTTTTCCATTGATTTATTTTTGTGTGATTTTGTTGTCAGCACATTCAACTATGTATGATTATTTCATTCATTCTGATCTAGGATGTGTTATTTTAGTTTTCCCTTTATTTTTTGGAGCAGTGTACTTGTGTATTGATTTTAAGAAAGGCATTGATGTTTATGGTTAGCTACATTAGTGCAACGCCAGTGCTTTTTTTCACTAATGCGCTTGTTAAATCATCACCCGTTTGGCGAAGTAGGCTGTGATTCGATGATAAATTAGCAGGCGCCGCATTGATTATTTGCAACGCAGGATAAGCTAGTTAAACTAGTAATATCATCAACCATGTGTAGTTAACTAGTGATTATGTTAAGATTGATTGATCGTTTTTTTTATAAGATAAGTTTAATGCTAGCAAGCAACTTACCTTGGCTCCTTGCTGCACTCGGGTAACAGGTGGTCAGCCTGCCACGCAGTCTCCTCGTGGAGTGCAATGTAATCCGAGTCCAAAAATGCTGAAACTTGAAATCGGCCGTAATTAATCGGTCAACCTCAACTTAATACATTTTAGAATAAGGCTGTAACGTAATAACATTTGGAAAAAGTCAAGGGGTCTGAATACTTTCTGAATGCACTGAACAAGTACACCCACTGGACAGGACGCTAGCCTTTGTGACCGTTTCTGATGAGACTCTTGTTATCTTCACCTAGGTGAGGCCAATGCTGTCTTAGCCAAAGCAGAGGCCAAAGCTAAGGCTATCCGGCTGTTGTCAGACGCTCTAGCTGAACAGGTAAAATAGTTGTGATGGCTTCATTGTGTATATGTGTGCGCACATCTAGATGGCACATTGACCCAACTGTGATTGTGTTTCGAACAGAATGGAAATGCTGCAGCCTCCCTCAGTGTGGCTGAGCAATACGTCTCCGCTTTCTCCAACCTGGCCAAAGAGTCCAACACCATCCTGCTGCCCTCCAACTCTGGTGACATCAGTGGCATGGTCACACAGGTCTGTCTCTGTTTCTTAAGCTATTTATGTGTGATTGCTCAGCCCATCTTCCCTGGCCCTCCCTTTCAACACACCCCTGTCTCTCTGTCTCCTCTCTCAGAACAGTAACAGTCTATATCTTCCCCTCAGGCTATGACTATTTATGGCAGCCTGGCTAAGCAGAGCTCAAAAAAGTTAGAAAGTGTGTCCCCAGAGTGGGCCATGGAGAAGAGTGAGGAGCTTGTACCACCAGCCCCGTAGTGAATGACGTCAAGACCACTCAAAGCAGTCACCGAACCGGAAGCAGTGCCAGACAACCATGAGGCGCCAAGGCATTGTTGCCTGGTTAGCACCACCACTGTCTGGCCCAAAGGACACACTATCTGTTGCCGATTGAAGGACATTGAAACAGGAACAGGATAAGAACGTAAAGACTTGCTTAGAGGCCTGGAAACATCAACCCATTTGGGAGGATTCATGTCACTTACACATTGTTTAATTTTGATTGAGTGTTATTGCACACATTACATACATATGTTCCAATTACAAATCCACAAGCTGTCATCTTGGTACTCTTCTCTTGCATCAAATACCAAATGACTGCGATGATGGGTATGATAGTAACTTATGGTAAACTAGTAACCTGATTTAAAGCGTTCTGTTTAAGTGCTGTATTGTTGTATTTTATATTTCCAACTATTTGTCCTTCATATGTTTTCATTTCATAGTGTCATGAATGTTTTACTTCATGTGAGAGCTTGTGACCTGACATTAAGATCCTCCCAGGGTCAGAGCAAGCAGAGGAAGGAATAAAGGTCAGGTATTTGAATAGTTAGGATGCAATCTCCCCTGGAATACTTTCAATTTGGCTGCATTTAGACGGGCAGACCGTTCTGATCTTTTTTCTACTAATTGGTATCAGATCACATCAGACCAATCACATCAGATCTTTTTCAGAGCTGATCTGATTGGTCAAAAGACCAATTAATGAAAAGAATGATACCTGTGTAAATTATAAACTACATCAAGTTAAGTCACCAAAAGTACTTGTAAGAAAATGACCTTGGATGGAAATATAATTGTTGAAGTGGAATGTTTTGGAGGAAGGTTTTGCATAACATAGCAAGTTTATTGATTTAAATGGCCAATATACCAATAATGGTCATCCATTATTATACTTTCACTATTAAAGGAATTGTGATTGACTTTAGGGACGATTGTAACACCTCATCACAATAAATCTTGGTTGCGAAAATTATTGGTTTGAATGATTTGGAAGTGGACACAGCAGTGATTTCATGTGATTTTTTTCTCCATATTAACTGTAGTAAATGTACATACAGAAGTCATGCTCTCTGAAAACGATCTCAGTGAGATTTCTCCTAAGATGCAATTTTCTGAGGATTTTTCACCTTCGATATCACATGATTTCCATCAGTATGCATGTTATACAAAGGAAAAGCCTCAGGGGGGGGCTGTTGAGTTATTCAGTGGTAGTTTGTCTACAAAGCTACTTTACAGCCTTAACCATTTCTGTTGCACCGTGACTGGGGGCTCAACTCCTTATGTCGTCCTCCATCCTCATTTCGCCTGCTTTCGAAAAATGTCAAAGGTAATCTCGAAGGCAAAGGGAGGAAACGTGGAAACAAATGCCCTTGTATGAAATGAGACTAGGCCGCTAGCACGTCATCAGGCAGGAGGAATCCCAAAGTATGTGTTAAGTGCCCCAAAAATTAAGCTTCTTTTGCTAGACATTTTATAGATCAAAGGATAAATAGAGAATTTTCTCCTCTGAGAAAACAGCTGATTCAAAGGGGAATCAGCAGATTTTAAAACGCGTCCATGCTAGCTTTAGGGAGGATGCTCTTGTGCATCCTCTGCCGAAGTAGATAATCGAGGAGGTGAGCATACTGTTCGCCTACTAACGAATTGACACTTTGACCACCTATCGGTTTCCGGGTCACAGAGGAGAGGATGGAATTTTGTATAATTGAGAATTGTTCAATATCGTCAATTATCCCATGAACCACCCAATCAAAGCTTTACATGCTGACCAAACCACCTCTGTGTCATCGTGCGTATGTTGATTTTCACTATCCCCACCAAATGTGTTCATGACACGCAGGTTAAAATACCAAAACCAACTGTGAACCAGCTATATTGGTCAAATTCTAGGTTATCCTGATGGTTATATAGGCATAATGACATCACTCAGACTCAACAATGACAAGGTATTGGCCACCTAGATATGTACATAATGTAGTTTATTTTAAATAGGAAGCACTGTCAGCAGAAAATACAATAGTCTAGAATATCCATGTGAATGGACAATAAAGGGCTATCAAAATGTATTGTTGATGGCAACATTGTTTGTGATATTGTAGGATTTACTCTTGTGACACCATTGCTTCCAAGCAGTTTTGTGATAATCATTTTAATCATTAAGAAAATTACTCCAATCCTTAGTGGTTATTTATTTATTCTTTCAGCATGGGTTGTTGTCATTTGTATCATACGCTTGCCCGACACATTTTACTGAACATACATTGTGATATTTCTATCCATTTATGTCTCTATAGAAAATGAACATCTGGAAAAAAGCACAAGCATACTTTTTTAATCCTTAAGGGAAGATAAATATGTAGCCTTATGTTGTGTGCAAATTTGATATAGGCCTATATTTTGACCAAAAAGTTACACTTTTTTAATTCTATATTTTTTGTACAGGTGAAAACGACAAAACAGGCCACTAACTGGGAGCGACAAGTCTGCGTCACCACCTGTTCCCTCATTCTGTGGTTTTTAGTCTCTCTTCATTGATTGGTCAGAACTTTCTGTACGGTCCGCCCTTTTCAGAGATTATGCTCACTCAATGGATGGACTAGATGTCATTAGAGAGTATTTCGGCGCCGCCTTCTTATCTCAGTGCCCTCAGGTTAGTCTAATGAATTTTATCATGGCGTGCCCGTGGCAGGGGGCTATTGCTCTCTGCCGAACCTTTATGTTGCCCTTTACAGCATCTCAAGCCCACCTGTAACTCTGTGACAACTTAAAAAAGTGATTGGAGACATTGTTTGCAATGTTACCGGGCTGAGCGCATTTTTTCTGAGACGTTTGGTACATTTCTTTAACTAGAGGGATTGTCAGAGAAAAGCTCTTGCCATGTCTCTACTTTGTGTAAGAGGTGAGTTTTTCCCTTTTTCTTTAATACATTTTCATGGATTTTTGACTTCATAAATCGAAAGCAAAACAATGGTTTCAAGTGAAGTAACGTTAGATTGTGAATCCCAGCAGTAACCGGTTTGAAAACCAAATAGACCAAACTGGATTAATTGAACTTTTGCGGCTGTGATTATTTTTTTATTTTCCTTGTTGAAACAAAGTTGTTTCCTTATGTGTCTCCCTTATGCAGATGTAAAAGATAAACGCTCGAAGTTAATATATTGTATAAAAATAGTTTATTTAGGCAATTTAATTTGGACATGGAGATGATCTATTACATAATTCTGAGATGGGAGCCGTCACCTCTACCACCAGCTGTTTCCCAGCGTTTCTGCTCTTGTCAGCTGAGTTAACGTTTGTTAGTTTGACATGTCAGTTTCCAAATTACAGCATTAGCAAAAAGCAGTTTTACTTGCTAAACATTTTTTGCTTGTGTAATGGTTGTTATTGGCTATCAAAAGTATATTTAGAATTTGGTTGACTATTATATCAAGTAAACCAAAGCCACCTAAATTAGATTGTGTACTCTTATGGTACACAATCTGGTTTTGCAATAGTGTTATCGTTTGTGTGGTGTGTGTGTGTGTGATCAAGACACTGGACAGCCTTTTATCTTTAGTTTGTGTGATGTCTAAGATCACCATTGCCATGTCCTCTAAACATCTCATTTACTTCACAAAGAGTAGCCTACAATCCAATTTGTGTGGTAGTGTTTCTGCTTAACATCTAAAGTGTCTTAACAAGACTGTATACTACAGTTCAGGTAACATTTTGCAAATGAGGTTGTCTGAAGTCAAATAAGTGTCAACTTAGTCAAAACCACATTTCTGCTCTTATACATGTGTAGTATACAGCCATTATTCATGCTTGACTGGCATTTTTGTCGGGGTTAAGCTGGCTACCCATGTTTGATTCTTTTTCTGGGGGTACTTGATACTGGCACAATGTATGCTTGTGCAGTGACTCATTGTTCAATTGATGATGTAATTAGTCATTGAAATTATGCACAAAATACCATCAAGGAATAGAGGCAAAAAATACAATTTTGCTTGACTGAGTTCTCTGAACTTGTCAATTATTTATACTGTAAGAAAAGCTTTTCCCTGTTTCCTTTTTCAGTTCTGAAAAATACTAAAATGAAGCAAAATATGACTCAGATATATCTATTAATGAAACTGAAAAATAATTACTAGTATCTGATTAGTTTTATTAGCTCCCCCTCTGTCGTCAATACCTGTGGCTCAGGATCAATACCCATGAATCTGCGGCTGGTACGGGAAATCTCTCTTTTTGGCACTGAGGGAAATAAAACTGCTTTTTATCCCAGTCTTTCAGGCCTATCTCCATCAACACTAATAATGTTTAAACAACATTTTATGCCCGACATCTCATGTTAGTCTACATAGCAGACCAGGTAATAGACCAGTGTCAACCATGCTTGAAGCATTATTTTCATTATCTCTTCAAACATTATATTTTGGCAGGTACATAATGGCACAGATGTGTGATTGTGGTCATTAGGAACAGCAGTTGGCAGAGGTACTTTTTGATGGAACTTGTGTGCCTTGTCACAATTTCATAGTAATCAGGCTCCTCCCACCTAACAAGTGAGGCGTCTAAGTTTTTAGCTCACTTAATTGAGTCAGTGGCTTTTGTTGTCACATCCAGACTTACAGCAGGTGCATGACACCAGATGGTGAGGTAATAAAACGGTAGAAATGATAGCCGTCTTCTCTTGGCATCTCTCCATGGGCTAACCTTAATTCTCCACATCCAGTAGAATCTTGTTTGACACCTCATTAGGCCAAGCCTCTACCTGGGCCTGTCACAGGCCAGAAGAGATGAGGGCTTGTGGCAGTGTATGGGTCATGAGGAGTCTGGACAGGTGAACACAGCACATCCAGAGACGAACACTCTAATTTACAGTAATTTAGCATGTTTGTTTAATATCCTGTGGTTTCCTCGAACACGTTAGTCCTAGAAAATGTACAACATCCATTTATTGATTAGTATTGGGAAAATGGAAGCTGGAGCCACCGTAGTTTAGTCTACCAACAAACAGATAGTGGTGCATTGAATCCTAGACCGGATGGTCGGCCTGTATGTGATTGGCTGCTGTGACTCACCCCTTCCCCCATACAGCAGTGTCATGGTTTTTTGTTTATTTATTGCCCCTAGAAAGGCCCATCTCCATGGTGATGTCTTTACACAACAGATATGTGTTCTAGCCCTCCAAGTGTGACAGGTGGACAGTCACAGAGACCCCTGCTGTGTGTGGATGAGGGCGGAGCTGGGTGGACAGTACACATGGACCTCTCATAATAATATGGTCCTGCAAACCTAGGGATTGTATTGTGTGGATGCTGAATAGGCATCCTGGTTTGGTAGATGATTATTATTGCAGACTGAGTGTTTTAGGAGTACCACCAAGCCTTTTCAAATGCTAAGTGTGCCATTGACATGGAGAGGGATTTATTCTGTGGCTCCTTTTGAATAAACACTGATGTGTGTCTCTTAGTGCTATAAAAAACACAGTGTTCGTGACAGTCTTGATGAAATGAAAGCACACTGTGCATGATGAAATGGGCCATGTTGACTTTGTCACAGATTCAGCTGCGTCAATAATCTGATATGTAGATAGAGGGACAGAAGGATAGCTCGAGATGTATGGACTAGGCCTATAAATCATGACGATGTCATGTTGACAGGGCGAAAGAGAATTGGTCAGAGAGGACAGCGAGTTTGAGAATAAAGTGCAGTGAGAGAGCTGAGAGATTGCAACAGTAATCCCCTGGCCATCTGTTGTTCTGTCTCGCTCTCTCTGTCTCTGTTTCTCTCTGCTCTCTGGTCTGCTTTCCCGCCCATAGGCTCCACCTGATCCGCTCCAGTGCAGTGTGTAAATACAGAACAATAGAAGCCTCTTACCCTGCTCTTCTCTTCCTGGCTCCCTGTGCCGCCTGACAACACTCCCTAGGCATGCGTGGCCGGAGTCAGCAGTGTGTCTGTCCCATCCACAATATGTGGTCACGTGACTTGCATCCTCTGACCCCAATTTAAGGGTTACCAGTACTAATCCTCCGAGCTGAGTAACAGTCGCAAGCCAGGCAGGCGTCCAGTGAATTCACTGGTGGAAATCCCTTAACTCAATATTCAAATGCACCTTGTGCTGGGCAGCTGCCAACTCCCAAACATATCTTAAAATTTGACTGGATGTGATCAATGATATAGTTGGTATGTAGTATTCTTATTGGACCTTTTTTCTGTCCCATCATTTTATTACTCTGCTGCTGTGTGTTTTCAGTCTACTAAAACTAATATATACCTTATCTTCAATTATATATAGCCAATTGTTTCCTTTTACTGCTTTGGATACAGTTAGGGTTCTTTTGTTGTTCCTATCTTTTGGTTGAGAAACAAAGCTATGGTCACACATCAGGTGAGCACACAGTAGAGCAGATTAGAACAGTAGGTTGATAGGGGAACTGAGCAACTGCCCCTGGCCAAACACTGATGGCTTCCTCCAGTCACAAAGATGAACGGCTGAGCAGAAGAGAGATAAGAATCACTTTCCATCATAATGGCCCCTCGCTTTATGGCCCTCTGCTCTGTTCGCCGCCGCTTACAATGACGTCAGCTTGATTGGGACATCATGCCTGCCGTCGTGCCAGCTCACAGGCCAGAGTCACAGCCTGGTGGCCTAGAAGAGCTGTTCTGGAAACACTGACGTCACACTCCTGACCCTCTGCTTTTCCACTGCTCCCTTTCCTATTTCCGCAGCCAGTGGGAGAATCGCAATTGGATTTCCTTGGTTCCTCCAAGAGGAAAGATAATAAATAAATAAATAAATAAATGAGCTTGTATGAAATTACTCTTCTCTAGCGCGTCATCATCAGGCAAATGACAATTACAGAAGTGGAATCCCAAATGAATGTGTAAAGTGATGAATAGAATGTAGCTGGTGTTGCTAGACTTTTTATATATAAAAGGATAAGTAGCATATCAGTTTGTGCGCATGCTTTTCTCATCTGAGAAAACAGCAGTTTCAAAGGAAGTGTGGTGGATTCCAAAACTCTTCCACGGTAGGATACACCAGAACATCCTCCCCCACAGGAGGCAATCGAGGAGAGGAGCAAATTCCTCCGTTCACCTATTAATGAATTGATGCTCTCCTACATATGGCGACCGCTTGTCGGTTTCCGGGTCACGGAGGAAAGAGGAGTCGGAGTGGACAGACCTTTGCCCAATTGAGAATGTCTCTGTGTGTGTGTGGAGAACGGAAGATGGCAGGTGCATTTTGAAAGCGCTCTCACCTCCATTTCCCTCCTTGGGGTCGTCTCTTTGCCACGTTGTTGCTGGGGAGGTTAAGAGGCTAACTAAGATGGGCAAATAAATGGAGCCACACTCACTTGGGCTGCATGTTATTCTAGCTGTGTGCAGAGCGAGAGAGGGGGAAGAGCTGTACGGGCTGATATTAAAATCATGTAGAGTCAGCTCCTGTCACTCACTGCCACCCGATCCTGCCCATCTGCCATCCCAGCCCTGTCGTTTAGTCGCCGGTACATAAGGCTGAAGCAGCCATCACAATTAATCCCATCTAAACCATCTTTCAAATCCATAACCCTTATTGTATAGATACAGGAAAGGACTGAAGTCCGCCAGGTCTAAAAATACACCGGAGTGCACTAGATGTTTTTCTGCTCTCGTTGTCCACATAGTAGATGAAAAGAGAATTTGCTATTTTTTTTTTTTTAAACATCTGGTAGGCTTATCATCATCATTGCCCTTGTTGTATGTTACATTCTGCTTTGTGATACCTATATTTTGTGTAGATTAATCCGCCATTCAACCAATGACTACCGTTTCACCATTCTGACTTGTGCTTCACACACCTTACACTGGAATGATAGGTATGACTTTGACTTTCTGCGAACTGAAGGTCATTAGGCCAATATTAGGCTATCCCTAGACATTTGAAATATCTTCATGCCGAGAAGAGCCTTCAGGCTTCTGTCATAATGGTCCATTTTAAGTAAAAAAACTAAACAACTATTATTGCAGGGGAAGTTTGGTAAAACTAATTCCGTCTGAGTTGTCCACTGGAAAAACGGACATGCTGTGGTAACATTTATATAACCAACATTCTATAGTAATACTAGTCCTGTGCGACTAGGATTTAGGGCTCTCCATATTCCAGTCTATCAGGGTTTTGTCCAGGCAAAGGTTGGGATTATGGATCCAGTGCCAGAGAACATAGCCTATCTGGGAGGGCTAGGTCAGTACGGGAGTGGATTGTGTATTATGGGATTTGACTGTGAAAGATTACAGCACAGAGGTCAATATGAAAGTGTGGCCTCAGATTAGTGGTACATTTATTAGAAACATCTGAATATTTACATGAAAAAACTTGATAATCATGTAACATGTTATTTTAACTCCTTTTTATGATGTTCAATGGCGTATTGAAACATCATTGTTTATTTTATTTTTAAAATATTGATGTTTTCAGCCTTGCTGTTCTCCATCGGAATAACTAATCAGTTTTTATGAAAGTATCCCACATATTTAGGGTATAAACTTTAGGGTTTAGATCCATTTTTTTGTGAGTATTTAGTGATTGTCTAAAATGTGAGAGGCTGGTGTTTTCTGCTGCTAGGTTTAGGTTGAGAGGATATTGTAATGCTGATGCTCACTCATACAGACATCACCTGGATGGCCACGTCTCACCCTGAACAGGTTCCTACTCGACGCTTCATCAACACGTGCTCCATCTGTTGGTCTGCATACATTATTCATGAATTTCAGGCCTCACCTACACATGTCATGTGCTCTTTTTTCTCTGTGGTTGTGGCTGATTGGTGTTTGTGACTGGTTCCTGGTCCCTGATTCACCAATTGGTATGCACTGCTGGGTTACACTCAGCATGATGGATCTGACTGCAGCCTCTCAGGGGATGCCATTGAGGAGACATGAAGTGACCACGGGATCATAGTCATTGTACACAATGTAGTCTACAGCAATTTGTTTCTGATAAAGCTGTGTGATATCCCTGAAGTAAGCCATGAGCAGGGATACTGACTTGCTGTCTCTTTAAAAATAAATAAAAAACACATCTTTGATGTTTCTAATGGTTATTTTATGTTTCTTTTTCAGTAAAGAAAGCCAAGCTACATGGATCACCGGGTAAGTCCTTAAACTCTTTATTTTATTTTAGTGTTATGTCTTTGAATGTTGTCCCAAACTAGAAACTTGTGGGTGTGTCATAAATATTTTAGCTATTTTGACAGTGGGAATTATGGGCACAACACCTGGCGTTAGCGTGATAAACGCAACATACGTTTTATAGGTCTGACGAGGGTTTGACCACTCACTGGCCAATGAAAACCTGCTCCGAAGCTTTTTGAGGTTGTAATAAACAGAGTGGTGTCTGTTTTCTACCTACAAATATAGCTGTCTTTTGAACGGTTTAAGCTACCAAATATTATGACCCCATCACTGAAAGATAAGACTCGCAGGAACACGTATTGCCTGATGATCTTCTGAATTTCACAATATCTTTTTGATGCATTTGTCACTGCAAACCATACATCCTTATGATTGAAGTACTGTCAGACTGATTTGGCACTGGTGCACGTTTTTAAGGACACACCTCAGATATTGCCATCCCTCCCACCTCAGCGCAAGCGAGCACATAAAACAGGTAAATTACCAATCCTGCTGCAAGGGTTGGAAAATAGCAGAGCACCGGCTTTAACAAGTAGAAACTGCCAACAAGTGTGTGTTTGACAATTTTCAGCCTAAAAATAGAGGTGTTACCGAGGTATTTGGAAATGGCCACGGGATGATTTTCAATACTGTCAATGCCGTTGAAACAATTTATTTGAAGTTTTCATTAAATTAGAATATCTGTAGTTACTTATTCAGTAAATACCTGCAGTGAACTTGTGCGATCGTTGGAGATAAAGCAGGTTGCGTTCTTCATTTCACCTGTCACATTATTTTACATTATGAAGCTTACCGGTAGTCTCCAGTCTAGGGCTGTCCTGACAAAAAAACAATCTTGGTCCAATCGATTGGTCTAAATTTTTAACATGTATTTTTCCATATATAGACACACCCTATGTGTTTTTAATAAAATCAACTATGTGCATTGAGCTTATCTGATGCTTAAAGCTTATGGTTTGATGAAATAAGACAAATGCCTCACGAGGGCGCCAGAGATCTATATAACCAGAAGAAAAAACACTTAACTTGACCCAACTATTCTCCTCCAGCTCCTGCTGGCTTTCGCAGATTCTGCTATTACTCTCCTGAAGTTGCTTGTAATACGCTACACGAGGAGTTGGCAACCTTTCTCATATTGAATGCCAATTTATCTTTTCTACCAATCTGTGTGCCAGTTATGGTTTTCATATGCACATTTGTGTGTAACAGTTTCATTTAATTTATAATAACGTCTCCATATCTCAAAATCATTGCCATGTGGTTAATCAAAATTCCATCAAATCTAAATGAAAATGATGAACCTAAAAAAGTAAATGCCATTGCCAACTATGTAAAAAATAGCCTACATAAACCCAACAAATAAAAACATTGCAGCCTGCAGGTAGAAAAAATCCTATACAACCTCCCGACTGGTGCAGTGGTCTAAGGCACTGCATCGCAGTGCTAGCTGTGCCACTAGAGATTCTGGGTTAGAGTCCAGGCTCTGTCGCAGCCGGCCACGCCCGGGAGACCCATGGGGCGGTGCACAATTGGCCCAGCGTCGTCCGGGTTAGGGGAGGGTTTGGCCGGCAGGGATGTCCTTGTCCCATTGTGCACTAGCGACTTCTGTGGCGAGCCGGGTGCAGTGCACGCTGACACGGTCACTAGGTGTACAGTGTTTCCTCCGACACATTGGTGCAGCTGGCTTCCGGGTTAAGGGGACATTTTGTCAAGAAGCAGTGCGGCTTGGTTGGGTTTTGTTTCGGAAGATGCGCACAGCTCTCGACCTTTGCCTTTCCTGAGTCCATACGGGAGTTGCAGCGATGAGACAAGACTGTAACTACCAATTGGATACCACAAAATTGGGAAGAAAAAGGGGTAAAACATTTTTTGCCAACACCTTTCTGCAACGAACTTGAAACTTTGTATCAACTATTAAGATGGGTCCAGTCATGACGTTTATGCTAGCGAACTTGCAACATTGTATAAAATATTCCGGGCACTCAGTTTCCTGCGCCAGTGAGCTCGGGACAGACACAGCTCAACAGGTCAACATTCACAAAGCCGCAGGGCCAGATGGATTACCAGGACATGTACTCAAAGCATGCTCTGACAAACTGGCAAGTGTCTTCACTGACATTTTCAACCTCTCCCTGACCGAGTCTGTAATACTACATGTTTCAAGCAGACCACCATAGTCCCTGTGCCCAAGGAAGCGAAGGTAACCTGCCTAAATGATTACCGCCCCGTGGCACTCACGTCGGTAGCCATGAAATGCTTTGAAAGACTGGTCATGGCTCACATCAACAGCATCTCCCGGATACCCTAGACCCACTCCAATTCGAATACCGCCCCAACAGATCCACAGATGCCGCAATCGCAATTGCACTACACACTGCCCTTTCCCACCTGGACAAAAGGAACACCTATGTGAGAAATGCTGTTCATTGACTACAGCTCAGCATTCAACACCATAGTGCCCACGAAGCTCATCACTAAGCTAAGGACCCTGGGACTAAACGCCTCCCTCTGCAACTGGATCCTGGACTTCCTGACGGGCCACCCCCAGGTGGTAAGGGTAGGTAACAACACGTCTGCCGCACTGATCCGCAACACTTGGGCCCCTCAGGGGTGTGTACTTAGTCCCCTCCTGTAATCCCTGTTCACCCACGACTGCGTGGCCAAACACGACACCGACACCATTAAGTTTGCTGATGACACAACAGTGTGGCTGATTTGAGAAGCTCCTTGATCACTGACAACGATGATAGCCTATAGGTAGGAGGTCAGAGAACTGGCCGTGTGGCACCAGGACAACAACCTCTAACTCCGTGTGAGCAAGACAAAGGAGTTGATTGTGGACTACAGGAAAAGGCGGGCTGAACAGGCCCCCATTTAACATCAACGGGGCTGTAGTGGAGCGGGTCGGGAGTTTAAAGTTCCTTGGTGTCCACATCACCAACAAACTATGGTCCAAACATACCAAGACAGTTGTCAAGATGGCACGACAAAACCTATTCCTAGACTGAAAAGATTTGGCATGGGTCCTTAGATCCTCAAAAGGTTCTACAGCTGCACCATCGAGAGCATCCTGACCGGTTGCATCACCGCCTGGTATGGGAACTGCTGTGAGTACAGCCCATTACATCACTGGGGCCAAGCTTCAAGCAATCCAGGACCTATATAATAGGCGGTGTCAGAGGAAAGCCCATAACCTTGTCAGACTCCAGTCACCCAAGTCGTAGACTGTTTTCTCTGCTGCCGCACGGCAAGCTGTGCCGGGGCGTCAAGTCTAGGACCAAAAGGCTCCTTGGCAGCTTCTACCCCCAAGCCATAAGACTGCTGAACAATTAATCAAATGACCCCCCCCCCCCCCCCCCCTCTCCTTTGTTTTGTACACTGCTGCTACTTGCTGTCTGTTATCTATGCATAGTCACTTCACCCCTACCTACATACCAACAAATTACCTAATCTGTACCCCGCACATTGACTCTGTACCGGTACCCCCTGTGTATATAGCCTCGTTATTGTGTTTTTATTATTTTTTTCCCCCTTTTTTTCAAGTTTATTTGTTAAATATTTTCTTAACTCTTCTTGAACTGTACTGTTGGTTAAGGGCTTGTAAGTAAGCCTTTCACTGTAAGGTCTACACTTGATGTATTCGGCGCATGTGACAAAGTTTGATTGGATTTTCATAAGAAGTAGTCAGGTAGGCCTATTTTATTAGGTTTCTACTGGATGAGAGCATGACATTTTTCCCCTTTCACGCTGAGTGGTTATCAAAAGGGAGAGAGCTGGAAAGATTTTTCAAATACATCAAGGAACTATTGTAATTATCAATGGATGTAAAAACATACTTTGTTTGCTTGCTGTTTGAAGCGAAGAAAGCATTACTTTGAGAAGCTCCATAGGTCATTAGTGGTGGTGCGTTAAGCCAATCAGACTATCAGATCCCCAAATGGGCACATTTTATATGCCAACATTTGCACCTATAGGCCTACATCTGTGTGTGCGTCCTTACTCAACATTGACAGGAGCGCTCCAAACAAAAGACAATGACTACATTGACAACTTGTAAATGGAATGAAATAAACCAAAACTTGTTTCTCACAAGTGTAGCATTGTTTGTGCACTCAGCAAACAATGTTTCCACTCCTACATTGAGAACGGGAAGATTGGAATAATAATATTGAATGCATTAACAGAAATACCATAACCAAAGAAACAAACATTGTAGATTTAAAGTTCATTCCTATAATTTCTGATGTACTACTGGTTATATATGTAATAGGGAATTGATATACACTAACGATCAAATGCGAACAATTCACACAATTAAGTAACAATGAATGTGCACAAATTGGCTAGAGAGCGCATTCTGGAGAGAGAAGTGCATTGTGCATCTGGGTGCATGGTCAATCTGATGTCTGCATTGGTCATGCAGCATTTACGGTCATACAGGCTCAGCAGAAGTCAGGGCATTCATACTTCTTGTGATTCATGGAGCAGTGCAGTTGTTGTCAAGGAAGTGAGTTTTTGTTTATACAGGATTTACCGCCTCCACCTAGCGTCAACCAATCATGTCAATGCGGAGCTATACAGAGCCCTCCGCATTGTTACAACATTTGGGAGGTGCATGGTGATGCGGTACAGAGCTGGATTTGGCCTCTGCATGCCTCTGGAGGCTCCACGATTGCGTCACACCCTGCATATGGTGCTTCCGACCACATTTTCGGATCAAGCATAAATTGGCTTTTAGTCTAGGTCTCCACAATGGATTAGTTCACTGAGATGGGGGCAAATATATATTTGTTTGTTTGTTTCAGTCAAGCAGTAACAAACACTCTTGGTCAACCAACAGCCTAACGACCAAACAATCGACCGGTCGACTAATGGGCTAGGGCTGTCCTAAGTCACGTTTGTTTACAAACACACAACGACAAGAGACCAGAGCCTTGTGAGTCACTCACTGTGGGGCAGCACGCACCAGGTGATCTAGTTACAGTATGGAATTCACAAAATGATAGATATCTTATAATTCTCACCTTAACTGTCTAAAATGTGCTAAATGTTGTGCATTTGGTTTGCTAACTTAGTAGCTAGTTATATAGTCTTGCAAAATGAAACTTATCTTGGTAACAGCAGAGAATCCCCTCCTGGATCAAGAGCCTTCCTTGCTGTCTATTTGTTTTGTGTGCAGCAAACTGTGAGTAGAATGTTTGAGTTGCTTGCATAACTTTATGAGTTGGGATGACTGTCCTGCAAATAGCTTGCATTTTGCTATGAGATTTGACATGTACTTGTTAGCATTGCTAACCTTCAGATTACAGAGGCTCAGTGGGGTTTGCCCCTTGTGTTCAGTGCCGGTGTTACTGAATATCCCAGGATGGCACAAGGTCTGTTTGACAGTCAGAAAACTGCCTAAATCTAACGTGCACAGACCTTTTGTGGGGGCATCCCAAAAAAGGTTTCCCACAACCGCGGTCACAGATTCATTCAGCAATTATTACAAGTGGGGAAATCAGCACAATCGGATAAGTAAAGTATTTTGCAAAACTATTTTGATCTAGAATAAATTATCAATTTATTGACAATAATTCCAGTCAAAATAGAAGATGGGCTATAATATTTATTACTAACATTACTATATCCAACTCCATTTGTTGCCACTAATATGTATCCCGGTGGTTTTCAAACTTTGACCCGCTACCCCCCCAAAAAATTGGTACAAAACTTGTGACCCGTACATGTGCACATTCAGTGCATTCAGAAAGTATTCAGACCCCTTCCATTTTTCCACATTTTGTTACGTTATAGCCTTATTCTAAAATTGATTAAATAAAAAAATGTTACTCGTCAATCTACACACACTACCCCATAATGACAAAGCAAAACTGTTGTAATTGTATTTTTAAAAAAAAACAGTATTCAGACCCTTTGCCATGAGTCTCAAAGTTGAGTTCAGGTGTATCCTGTTTCCATTGATCATCCTTGAGATGTTTCTACAACTTGATTGGGGTCCACCTGTGGTAAATTCAATTGATTGGACATGATTTGGGAAGGCACACACCTATCTATATAAGGTCCCACAGTTGACAGTGCATGTCAGAGCAAAAACTAAGCCATGAGGTCGAAGGAATTGTCCGTAGAGCTCTGAGACAGGATTGTGTAGAGGCACAGATCTGGGGGAAGGGTACCAAAAAATGTCTGCAGCGTTGTGAAGGTCCCCAAGAACACTTTGGCCTCCATCATTCTTAAATGGAAGAAGTTTGGGACCACCAAGACTCTTCCTAGAGCTGACCTCCCGGCCAAACTGAGCAGTGGGGGAGGAGGGCCTTGGTCAGGGAGGTGACCAAGAACCGATGGTCACTCTGACAGAGCTCCAGAGTTCCTCTGTGGAGATGGGAGAACCTTCCAGAAGGACAACCATCTCTGCAGTACTCCACCAATCAGGCCTTTATGGTATGGTGGCCAGACGGAAGCCACTCTTCAGTAAAAGGCACACGACAGCCCGCTTGGAGTTTGCCAAAAGGCACCTAGACACTCTCAGACCATGAGAAACAAGATTCTCTGGTCTGATGAAACCAAGATTGAACTCTTTGGTCTGAATACCAAGCATCACATCTGGAGGAAACCTGGCACCATCCCTACGGTGAAACATGGTGGCAGCATCATGCTGTTGGGATGTTTTTCAGAGGCAGGGACTGGGAAACGAGTCAGGATCGAGGGAAAGATGAATGGAGAAAAGTACAGAGAGATCCTTGATGAAAATGTGCTCAGCACCTCAGACTGGGGTGAAGGTTCACCTTCCAACAGGACAACGACCTTAAGTACACAGCCAGGACAATGCAGGAGTGGCTTTGTGGAAGTCCCTGAGTGGCCCAGACAGAACCCGGACTTGAACCTGATCGAACATCTCTGGAGAGACCTGATAATAGCTGTGCAGCGACGCTCCTCATCCAACCTGGCAGAGCTTGAGAGGATCTGCAGAGAACGATGGTAGGAGATATTTCCCAAATACAGGTGGACCACGCTTGTAGCGTCATACCCAAGAAGACTCGAGGCTGTAATCGCTGCCAAAGGTGCTTCAACAAAGTACTGAGTAAAGGGTCTTTATACTTACGTAAATGTCATATTTCTATTTATTTTTAATAAATTTGCCAAAATTTCTAAACATGTTTTTGCTTTGTCCTTATGGGGTTGTGTGTGTGTGTGTGTGTGTGTGTGTGTGTGTGTGTGTGTGTGGACATTGAAGGGAAAACATTTATTTAATACATTTTATTATAAGGCTATAACGTGTAAAAAGTCAAGGGGTAAATATTTCCAAGTGCACTGTACATGCAAGTGTGCACACGCTCACAATTGCTGTACAAATCTAGCCTGTCATTACAGCCATAAACGTTGATGCATTTTCAAAATGCAAGATCGGCTACAGAAATAAACTGTTTTACAACTGCATTTGGAGCAGAAATTCATTCATGTTTGCAGCCAATATCAACTAGGGATATATCATGTAGCTTTTTTGGAGTCCAGGGCAAAGAAAATCATATACCCTACATTAGCGGATGTTGCAGGATTGGACGGAAAGCATGTTCTGTCTGCACTGCGCCATCACTTTGGAGGGCAGCCTGCCTGCAGAGTGCTCGTTGCCAGCCGGGAAGCCTTGTTCTTCCTTGTCATAAACACATTTGCAGAATATGTTACGTCTTCATCTCATAATATTGAAGGCAGTGCGATGTTACAGCTGCTTATATTTAGACATGTAGCCGCTCAAACTAGGCCTATATGGAAAATGATCAATCAAATCGCCAGGTTGCCTATTATTGTTTTGGCAGAGATGCCTCCGAAGTATGTTTGGTCATTGGTCAACATCAACAATCAAGACGTGCAACTATTGGTTCTGAAGCGTAGATGAGAATTTAACCACGACTTGTGGGTTCCTAACAACAACGACAAAAAATGTATACAAAATAAATTAATATTTTGGGGGAAATTCTACCACCACTGAAAAGGGCACTTTGGAGGGACAAAGGGTAAAGTGCTCTGCACAGGTAGAGCCCTATCTGTGCACGTGCCTGCCTATGTGTGTAAACCTTAAAGCCTTCATAGCAGCTAGTCACTTGCACCCATTTATCTTGTAGGTCAAACAGTTAAATGTGTCAGGGCAGTGATTGGTTGATTTGTATATTGCATAATCTCATGGAGCTGTGTGTCCCTGCTTCCTGCCTAGCTCTAGCCCATGTGTTGCAGGTTAGCTGCTCAGATAAGTGTTGGCTAAGTCCAAATCCCCACGCCCTCCACCTAGGCAAATCCTTCCACTGTTTGCCTTCACACCTATCCCATAAGCCCCATGAGCGTGTTCCTGGCTAGCAGTAGCTGCAGCAGTGCAGTGAGTCACTGCTGATCTTACCATGGGATCTCCCAGTGTGGTGTAACTCATACCTCAGGTCCTTGACTAACCCTTGTCTTGGTTAATGATCACTGATTCCCCAGACTTTATCTCTTAAATTTGTTTGATTCTTGTCTTAAAACAGTTAAACTTCGTACTTTTTCTGGGATGTGTTGTATAGTCCTAGGTGAACAGCCTATGTCCTAGGAGGTAAGAGAGCAGTATCCCTCTGGCCCCTCCTCCACTTGTGACATCAGCTCAGCCGCAGAGCAAACACTCCACTCCACTCCTTCTCTGCTCAGAACAGAAGACAAAGTCTGTTCAGTCTCCTCCATTGTGCTGTGGGCTACATGTAAACATTCACCTCACAGACAAGGACAGGACCAGTTTGCCGGCTGTTTTTGTCTTTTGTCTGTTTATTCAGTTCTATTGAGCCTGTAATCATGGCTTGATTTGTAAGCTCTGGTCTGTGAGAAGTTCTGTGACTTGACTGAGGTGATAGAGGTTAGTTGCAGAATAAACATGGACACGCATATGCAGGCACACACAGACACGCACATTCACGCGCGCACAAGCCTTTTAATGTTTTGGTCTCTGGTCAAGTGCTTTTACCAAACATTAAGATTGACCTTGAATTGGCCTGGGATTTTTGCGAGGGCTTGCATCATGCTGCTTCCATATTACCTTGAAACCGGCCAATGGTTTGATGGGTGATTCCTTTGTTTTCCGCTCTAGCAGAGTTCTGGTACTCAGAATGAAGACTTGACACGAGGCTGTGTGGTTGATTTTAAGTTTTCCTGGAAGTATCAACGGGGTTATATAGTCCTAGAACTGGACAGAATGTGGCTGTGTTTTATGGTGGTCACTGTGGGCAGGGGAAAGAGGATGGTGTAGCTATACTGCACGGTACAGTACGTGTCTTCTGAGGCAGTGTTTGGTTGAGCTCAATGTTTTGACTACTCCGTGTTAGAATAGTTTTTCAATTGCAGATTAATCCAGCTGGTCATGCTTGACATGAATTGTTGTTGTTGCCCAGAATACAAATATACTGTAGCTACTAGCAAATACTTACCCACCACATACATTTGTACTGTAAGCTATTCATAAAACACAACTACCTCAGGTGCTTCTTGTGACAGAGGAATATGTCTCCTACAACATTGATGAGAGGTCTTAATTTTAAATGTCAGCCTTTCCAACCACACGTGTTTTCCGACTAATTTATTGAAAAACTCAGCATGCGTTAATAATGAATGAAGACACTTGACTAAGGCATGTGGGGTGAGTTGGAGCGACAGACAGAGGGGCTCGGTGAGCTCCCTAAGAATGGCTTCGTAACCTGTGCAGATCATTACATGATCTTCGCTGATCAGTCTCCACACTCTGATCGTAGACCGTCAGCAATCATTTCCTGCTCGAAGCTGGACTGTCTATGCTTCTTGATGCTGGATCAAATCAAATTGTATTTGTCACATGTTTCATAAACAACCGGTGTAGACTAACAATGAAATGCTTATGGGTTCTTACCAACAATGCAGTGTGAGAGAGGAAAAAAAGAGATGAGTAAAAGTAAATACACTGAGTAGCGATTACTTGGCTATATACACAAGGTACCAGTACCTAGTCGATGTACAGGGGCACGAGGTAATTAAGGTAGATGCAGTTGAAGTCGAAGTTTACATACACCTTAGCAAAGTACATTTAAACTCAGTTCTTCACAATTCCTGACATTTAATCCTAGTAAAAATTCCCTGTCTTAGGTCAGTTAGGATCACCACTTTTATTTTAAGAATGTGAAATGTCAGAATAATAGTAGAGTGATTTCAGCTTTTATTTCTTTCATCACATTCCCAGTGGGTCAGAAGTTTACATGCACTCAATTAGTATTTAGTAGCATTGCCTTTAAATTGTTTAATTTGGGTCAAATGTTTTGGGTAGCTTTCCACAAGCCATTTTGCTACAACTTTGGAAGTATGCTTGTGGTCATTGTCCATTTGGAAGACCCATTTGCGACCCAGCTTTAACTTCCTGACTGATGTCTTCAGATGTTGCTTCAATATATCCACATAATTTTCCTCCCTCATGATGCCATGTATTTTGTGAAGTGCACCAGTCCCACCTGCAGCAAAGCACCCCCATTGCATGATGCTGCCACCCCCGTGCTTCACAGTTGGGATGGTGTTCTTCAGCTTGCAAGCCTCCCCCTCCAAACATAAGGATGGTTATTATGGGCAAACTGTTCTATTTTTGTTTCATCAGACCAGAGGACATTTCTCCAAAAAGAATGATCTTTGTCCCCATGTGCAGTTGCAAACCATTGTCTGGCTTTTTTATTGCTGTTTTGGAGCAGTGGCTTTTTCCTTGCTGAGCGACCTTTCAGGTTATGTCGATTATAGGACTCGTTTTACTGTGGATATAGATACTTTTGTACCTGTTTCCTCCAGCATCTTCACAAGGTACTTTGCTGTTGTTCTGGAATTGATTAGCACTTTTTGCACCAAATTACGTTCATCTGTAGGAGACAGAACACGTCTCCTTCCTGAGTGGTATGACGGCTGCGTGGTCCCATGGTGTTTATACTTGCGTACTATTGTTTGTACAGATGAATGTGGTACATTCAGTCGTTTGGAAATTGCTCCCAAGGATGAACCAGACTTGTGGAGGTATACCATTTTTTTTCTCATGTTTTGGCTTATTTCATTTGATTTTCCCATGATGTCAAACAGAGGCACAGAGTTTGAAGGTAGGCCTTGAAATACATCCACAGGTACACCTCCAATTGACTCAAATGATGTCAATTAGGCTATCAGAAGCTTCTAAAGCCATGACATAATTTTCGGGAATTTTCCAAGCTGTTTAACCTCTTACATCTAGACGTTCCGCTAGCGGAACACCTGCTCCAATATCCAATGATAGGCGTGGCGCGAATTACAAATTCCTCAAAAATACAAAAACTTCAATTTTTCAAACATATGACTATTTCACAGCATTTTAAAGACAAGACTCTCCTTTATCTAACCACACTGTCCGATTTCAAAAAGGCTTTACAGCGAAAGCAAAACATTAGATTATGTCAGCAGAGTACCCAGCAAGAAATAATCAGACACCCATTTTTCAAGCTAGCATATAATGTCACAAAAACCCAGAAGACAGCTAAATGCAGCACTAACCTTTGATGATCTTCATCAGATGACACACCTAGGACATTATGTTATACAATACATGCATGTTTTGTTCAATCAAGTTCATATTTATATCAAAAAACTGCTTTTTACATTAGCATGTGACGTTCAGAACTAGCATACCCCCGCAAACTTCCGGGAATTTACTAACAATTTACTAAATTACTCACGATAAACGTTCACAAAAAGCATAACAATTATTTTAAGAATTATAGATACAGAACTCCTCTATGCACTTGATATGTCCGATTTTTAAAATAGCTTTTTGGTGAAAGCACATTTTGCAATATTCTAAGTACATAGCCCAGCCATCACGGGCTAGCTATTTAGACACCCGGCAAGTTTAGCTTTCACCAAAATCAGATTTACTATTACAACAGTTTGATTACCTTTTGTTGTCTTCGTCAGAATGCACTCCCAGGACTGCTACTTCAATAACAAATGTTGGTTTGGTCCAAAATAATCCATCGTTATATCCAAATAGCGGCGTTTTGTTCGTGCGTTCCAGAAACTATCCGAAATGGTAAATCAGGGTCGCGCGCATGGCGCAATTCGTGACAAAAAAATAGTAAATATTCCATTACCGTACTTCGAAGCATGTCAACCGCTGTTTAAAATCAATTTTTATGCAATTTTTCTCGTAAAAAAGTGATAATATTCCGACCGGCAATCTCCTTTTCGGTAAACAGAGGAAAAATCACAAAGACGGGGGCGGCCAGTGCACGCGCCTAAGCCCACAGTCCCTTGATCGGCCACTTGAGAAAGGCGATAATGTGTTTCAGCCTGGGGCTGGAATGACGACATTCAGGTTTTTCCCAGGCTCTGAGAGCCTATGGAAGACGTAGGAAGTGTCACGTTAGAGCAGAGATCCTTTGTAATGTATAGAGATGGCAAAGAAGTTCAAGAAATGGTCAGACAGGGTACTTCCTGAACAGAATCTTCTCACGTTTTGGCCTGCCAAATGAGTTCTGTTATACTCACAGACACCATTCAAACAGTTTTAGAAACTTTGGAGTGTTTTCTATCCAAAGCTAATAATTATATGCATATTCTAGTTTCTGGGCAGGACTAATAATCAGATTAAATCGGGTACGTTTTTTACCCAGCCGTGAAAATACTGCCCCCTAGCCATAACAGGTTAAAGGCACAGTCAACTTAGTGTATGTAAACTTCTGACCCACTGGAATTGTGATACAGTGAATAAGTTAAATAATCTCTGTCAACAATTGTTGGAAAAATGACTTGTCATACCTTTTTCCCCCACTGTACTTTGTGTATTTGATCCCCTGCTGATTTTGTACGTTTGCCCACTGACAAAGAAAGGATCAGTCTATAAGTTTAATGGTAGGTTTATTTGAACAGTGAGAGACAGAATAACAACAAAAATATCCAGAAAAACGCATGTCAGAAATGTTATAAATTGATTTGAATTTTAATGAGGGAAATAAGTATTGACCCCCTCTCAATCAGAAAGATTTCTGGCTCCCAGGTGTCTTTTATACAGGTAACAAGCTGAGATTAGGAGCACACTCTTAAAGGGAGTGCTCCTAACCAAAGCTTGTTACCTGTATAAAAGGCACCTGTCCACAAAAGCAATCAATCAATCAGATTCCAAACTCTCCACCATGGCCAAGACCAAAGAGCTCTCCAAGGATGTCAGGGACAAGATTGTAGACCTACAGAAGGCTGAAATGGGCTACAAGACCATCGCCAAGCAGCTTGGTGAGAAGGTGACAACATTTGGTGCGATTATTCGCAAATGGAAGAAACACAAAAGAACTGTCAATATCCCTCGGCCTGGGGCTCCATGCAAGATCTCACCTCGTGGAGTTGCAATGATCATGAGAACGGTGAGGAATCAGCCCAGAACTACACGGGAGGATCTTGTCAATGATCTCAAGGCAGCTGGAACCATACTCACCAAGAAAACAATTGGTAACACACTACGCCGTGAAGGACTGAAATCCTGCAGCGCCCCCCCTGCTCAAGAATACATATACATGCCCGTCTGAAGTTTGCCAATGAACATCTGAATGATTCAGAGGACAACTGGGTGAAAGTGTTGTGGTCAGATGAGACCAAAATGGAGCTCTTTGGCATCAACTCAACTTGCTGTGTTTGGTGGAGGAGGAATGCTGCCTATGACCCCAAGAACACCATCTCCACCGTCAAACATGGAGGTGGAAACATTATGCTTTGGGGGGTGTTTTTCTGCTAAGGGGACAGGACAACTTCACCGCATCCAAGGGACGATGGACTGGGCCATGTACCGTCAAATCTTGGGTGAGAACCTCCGTCCCTCAGCCAGGGCATTGAAAATGGGTCGTGGATGGGTATTCCAGCATGACAATGACCCAAAACACACGGCCAAGGCAAGAAAGGAGTGGCTCAAGAAGAAGCACATTAAGGTCCTGGAGTTGCCTAGCCAGTCTCCAGACCTTAATCCCATAGAAAATCTGTGGAGGGAGCTGAAGGTTCGAGTTGCCAAACGTCAGCCTCGAAACCTTAATGCCTTGGAGAAGATCTGCAAAGAAGGAGTGGGACAAAATCCATCCTGAGATGTGTGCAAACCTGGTGGCCAACTACAAGAAACGTCTGACCTCTGTGATTGCCAACAAGGGTTTTGCCACCAAGTACTAAGTCATGTTTTGCAGAGGGGTCAAATACTTATTTCCCTCATTAAAATGCAAATCATTTTATAAAATTTTTGGCATGCGTTTTTCTGGATATTTCTATTGTTATTCTGTCTCTCACTGTTCAAATAAACCTACTATTAAACTTATAGACTGATCATTTCTTTGTAAGTGGGCAAACGTACAAAATCAGCAGGGGATCAAATACTTTTTTCCCCCACTGAAGATGTCCTAACCGACTTGCCAAAACTATAATTTGTCAACAAGAAATTTGTGGAGTGGTTGAGAAACTAGTTTTAATGACTCCAACCTAAGTGTATGTAAACTTCCCACTTCAACTGTACATATGTAGTGTCTTCAAAAAGTATTCATAACCCTTGATTTTTCCAAATTGTGTTACAGCATGAATTGAAAATGTATTAAATAGAGATTTTTTTTGTTGTCACTGGCCTACACATGATATCCCCATAATGTCAGTGGAGTTATGTTTTTTGAAATTTTAACAAACGAATACCAAATGAAACGCTGAAATGTCTTGAGTCAATAAGTATTGAACCCCTTTATTATGGCAAGCGTATGTAAGTTCAGGAGTAAAAATGTGCTTAAGTCACAATATGTTGCATGTGTGCACATGCATATTATCTGTAATATTATCATATATCCCTACACATACATATTATCTGTAAGGTCCCACTGTTGAGCAGTGATTCAACCATAAAGACCAGGGAGGTTTTCCAATGCCTCGCAAAGAACGGCACTTATTGCTGGATCGGTCAAAAACAAAAGTGACATTGAATATCCCTTTTGAGCATGGTGAAGTTATTAATTCCACTTTTAGATGGTGTATCAATACACCCAGTCACTACAAAGATACTGGCATCCTTCTGCTCAGGGATTTCACCATGAGGCCAATGGTGACTTTAAAACAGTTAGAGTTGAATGGCTGTGATAGGAGAGAACTGAGGATGGATCAACAACATGGTAGTTACTCCACAATACTAACCTAAATGACAGTGGGAAAAGAAGGAAAAACATTCATCCTGTTTGCAACAAGGCACATAAGTAATACTGCAACAAATGTGGCAAAGCGATACTTTTTTTTTTGTCCTGAATACAAAGTGTTATGGTTGGGACAAATCCAATACAACACATTGCTGAGTACCACTCTTCCTATTTTTAAGCATCGTGTTGGCTGCATCATGTTATTGATATGCTTGTGATCGTTAAGGACTGGGGAGTTTTTCAGGATAAGAAAAGAAACGGAATGGACCTCAGCACAGGAAAAATCCTAGATGAAATCCTGGTTGTCTGCTTTCCACCAGACACTGGGAAATAATTTTCCTTTCAGCAGGGCAATAACCTAATACACAAGGCCAAATCTACATTGGAGTTGCTTACCAAGGCAGTGAATGTTCCTGAGTGGCCAACTTACAGTTTTGACACACATCTACTTGAATATCTATAGCAAGAACTGAAAATGGTTGTCTAGCAATGATAACAACCAATTTGACGGAGCTTGAAGAATTTTGAAAATAATGTGTACATTTTGCACAATCCAGGCGTGGAAAGCTCTTAGAGACATACCCAGAAAGACTTACATCTGTAATCGCTGCCAAAGATGACTTAGGGGTGTGAATACTTATGTAAATGTCTGTGTATTTAATTTTCAATACATTTGCAACATTTTCAAAACATGTTTTCACTTTGCCATTATGGGGGGGGGGGGGGTTGTGTGTGTGTGTATAGATTGAATTCAGGCTGTAACACAACAAAACGTGGAGTAAGTCAAGGGGTATGAATACATTCTGAAGGCACTGTAACGAGGAATAAAGTCACTAGGCAACAGGATAGATGATAAACTGTAGCTGCAGCATTATGCGATGAGTCAACATTTTTTTTTGCAAAAAGAGTCCATGCAGATAGTCCAGGTAGCTATTTAACTAACCACTTAGCAGTCTTTTATGGTTGTTCAAGGTGCTGTTGACTTCAGACTTGGTGCATTAGTCCTGCTGGCCATGCAATAACAGAAAGAACAGTCTGGCTTGGGTGGCTGGACCCTTTGACATTTGTTAGGGCCTTCCTCTGACACCGCCTGGTATAGAGGTCCTTGATGGCAGGGATTTTGGCCCCAGTGATCTACTGTGCCGTACGCTCTACCATTTGTAGCACCTTGCGGTCGGATGTGAAGCAGTTGCCATACCAAAAGGTGATGCAGCTAGTCAAGATGCTCTCAATGGTGCAGCTGTAGAACTTTTTGAGGATCTGACAATCTTTTTAGTCTCCTTAGGGGGAAGAGGTGTTGCCATGCTCTCTTCATGACTGTGTTGGTGTGTGTGTGGGGGGACTATCATAGATCCTTAGTGATGTCGACACCGAAGAACTTGAAGCCCTCAACACACTCCACTACAGCACAGTCGACGTGAATGGGGGTGTCCTCGGCCCTCCTTTTCCTTTTGTCCACAATCATCTCCTTTGTCTTGCTAACGTTAATGGAGAGGTTGTTGTCCTGGCTCCACACTGCCAGGTCTCTGACCTCCTCACTATAGGCTGTATATCATCGGTGATCAGGCCTACCACCGTCGTGCTGTCAGCAAACTTAATGATGTTGTTGGAGTCATGTCCGGCCAAACAGTCATGGGTGAACAGGGAGTAAAGGAGGGGACTCAGCACGCACCCCTGATGGGCCCACGTGTTGGGGGTCAGCGTGGCAGATGTATTGCCTACATATCCACAGATGTGTAGGCACCTGGGGGTGGGCCATCAGGAAATCCAGGATCCAGTTGCATAGGGAGGTGTTCAGTCCCAGGGACCTTGGGTTAGTGATGAGCTTAGTGGGCGCTATAGTGTTGAATGGTGAGCTGTAGTCAATGTACAGCATTCTCATACAGGTGTTCCTCTTGTCCAGGTGGGAAAGGGCAGTGTGGCGTGCAATAGAGATTGTCATATGTGGAGATGTTGGGGCGGTATGTGAATTGGAGTGGGTCCAGGGTGTTGATATGAGCCATGACCAGTCTTTCAAAGCATTTCATGGCTACAGACGTGAGTGCTACGGGGCGATTATCATTTAGACAGGTTACCTTGGCGTTCTTGGGCACAGGGATTATTGTGGTGTACTTGAAGCATGTAGGTATTACAGACTGGTAGGTATTACAGACTGGGAGAGGTTGAAAATGTCACTGAAGACCCTTGAACAGTGTTTTCCACCAGCGCCGGCTGTCGGCCGACTACAGTGTCATTTTCAGCCGGGTACTTTTTCCATTTCCATTAACTAGGCTACTTTTCAATTCACTAGTCAGAAAAAAGTCTGCCGAGCCATCTCCCGCTAAAATGAACAATATGCTTCTTCTAGCGATCTATTGTTAAGACAGGCGCCTGTCAGTCACGAAGTGAGTGATGACAGGGAAAGACTGCTCGTTTGACAGTCTGCTGTCGGTCCGACCTCTCGATACCTGGGTGTGTGTTGTGTGCACAGTGTACTGTGGTTGCAGTCAAATTTCTACACGGTGGGATAGAGCATGAATTTGCACGTCCCATATAATGTGGTAATGATGAATCTAAAATCAGTTAACCTATTGTTTTCTGGCATATTCATTTTCTTTCGCGTGCAGGGTCCGACTTAAACGATGGCCTGCCGGGGCCAGTGGAAAACATGTTGGGCCAGTAGATCTCGTCAGTGGCCAGTTACTTTTCATTATAGGATTTGTTTTATTTTTATAAACTTTATTTTCATGCAGATAAACTTTACCTGAAAGTGGGAGTGTTCACTAATGATTGATTATAAGCAAGTGTTTTGCTAACTTAGTCTAAACATTCTACATCTCCTCTTTCCAACTGTGATGCTAGATGCGAGGGGGGTGCAGAGCGCTGTAGGCCGTGGCACTTCAGAAAAAATATTTGTGGACTTTTATGCAATGCACGTTTTCATTGCTTGCTAGTAAATGAATATATCGTGTTTTTTTTGTTTTGTTTTTTAAAGGTTGGATATGTCTGACTTTAATTATCAGCAGCAGTTGACAAGGTGATTCTGGCGCTGAGGCCTATAACCTAATGTGCTAATGTTGTGTCAAATGGACAATGCGCCAATCCTTTCCAACCTGGCATGGTATAATTTGATAGTCTTTTCTTAATTTATAGACCAACACCGATCAGGCCCGGTCCTGGCCGATATGCCGCCCTAGGCGAGACCCAAAACAATTCCGCTCTCCAATCCCCGCAATGTAGAATACTAGCCTAGGCTTTAGTGTCGGCCCACAATGCACTTTTATGAATGCCCATGTGGTAGCCTACTGTTTGTAAAACAATTTACTGTTAATCCCTGTAATTTAGTTACATTCATTTCTGTTAATGCATGTATCAATTACTGTAATCAATCTCTGAGTGGAAATGTTTGCAGAGTTCATTCATAACCTGCTACACTTGTGAGAAACAGGTTTTGGTTTATTTAATACCACACTCCATATGAGCATGTGTCTGGTTTCTCTGTCCTGTTAATGTTGACAGAGCGCACACGCACCTGAGGATTCATAGAAGTAGCTGGCATGCTTCTCGCAAATGTCAAATGTAGTAAAGTGTCTAGCTCGGCTTCTCAGTCATTTTTTTCTTCACTTCACACAGTAAGTCGAGTCTTTTTTTAAATCTTTTTTTTTTTTACATCCATTCAAATTGTTCAAATACTGTGCGTAACTATTACAATCTTTACAACACTCTCCCCCTCGATAATCAGCATCGCTGATAAATAGGCTATGGACGTGGTGTTTTTGTTTCTATTTTAATGATTGTCAATTTCATCTTCATAGCTATCCCCTTCATACATTCCTTGTCAATTCATTGTCAAATAACCATGCAGAATTCTTTGTTTTTCACGCAGGAATAAAATATAAAACGTTTATTTTGTAAATGCAGTTCTAAAATGCTGCTTATTGTAATTTCTGCTCGGCATCAGACTAATGTTGTGCTTTAGTTGCACTTCTCCACTCTGACATGGGCATTCTATCATCAGACAGCACTCTGACTGATATGTAGCTACTTTTCTCAGGTACTTTTCTCAGTGTAGCCAGCCTACTTTTCTCAGGTACTTTTCTCAGTGTAGCCAGCCTACTTTTCTCTGGTAAAATGCAAGATTAATTAAGAAAAACATTAGGAAATGTAGCTTGCTACATTCTTTCTATGATAAACAGAAATATGATGGCCATGCATAGTTTTTTTCGGAAAATACCTTGCTTTTTCATTAAACTCATTTAGCCTACTTGTGTGGCTACCAGCCAAATAGCGTTGCACTTCTGTTGTCATCTGATAAATTAAGCTATTTTCTGCCTAATGTGTTGCACTGTGTGTTCTGTGAAGGAAACTGTAGCTGCACGCCCCTGATCACTCTATTGAATCAAATACCCCGGTATACGGTAAATACTATATACCGTCCAAGACTACTCGTGGCTTTGATTGACGAGTGCTTTTACAGAGGTGTGCACGTGTGAGTTCGCTGATTCTCTCCATGTCCATTCAGAAAGTTATCTTGACTGTCTGAACTCCATCTCTTTTAATAAAAATCTAATGCACCTGTCATGATTTAATCTTGTAAAAGGCCTATTTTCGGTAGCTTGGGCTACATTTTATTTCTCTCTTTACGGCATCATCTCTTTGAAGAACATATGCCATTGAATGACCACAGCACAGGGCTTGTGACGTTATGCAAATATTTCTGGGAAAAGTGGGAGAACACATCGGACTTAGTTTGAATGGTTTTGTGCGTCGAAATATGATCTGTATTAAAAATGTATATATGCAGAAAAGTCAACGGACAAGGTAGACATCTTTATTTTCACTCCGTTAATATTGTCAATATGAAAATGCAACATCCTCTCCAACCTGCCATTATTTAACTTGTTGGTTTATTCATATTTAGGCCTATAAGTAATAACATGAATAAGATTGAAATGACATGATAATAACAAAGTGTAATGGCTTGTTTCAAATAGCTTTTATTAAGAAGCATATCCATGAAAACAAGTGTACAAACAGAATTTAACCATTGTCAGTGACAGTGTACATTGGCCTGGCCAATTACCGTAACCTCATATTCCAAGACAGTAACAGCCCTATTTCAGTTTCCCTGTATTACAATCACCGACCACTAGGAGCGCAACCTGGATGAGCATTTTCTTGTATGCTTATTTCCACCAGCGTGCAGGCATGCGTGCCGCTGCACGTGGGTGTGTGTTATGACAGAGGGTGAGTGTTTCTTCCTAAAGGTAGATGGTATCATTCCTTTGTGCAAGGTGGAAGAGTTCTTTCAGGGAGAGACCGCAATCACTACGTGGCTCTGATCTAATCAAGGCCTCCTCCTTCTCCCCTTACCTTTTACCTAGTATTAATGGGAAGCAGCAAGTGTGGTCAAGACAAGGCATGGGGCATCTAATTTGTAAGGGGGAGATGGTGAGTGTCTTCAGGGCATGGTTGTAATTTAATGGCTGTTGTTACTGACTGCCTGTCATCCTAAGACTCTAATTAGACCTGTGTCTTCTCACCCCAAAAGCCCTGGGCCTGGTGTCACTGCTAGGGACCTAATAGCTTACAGCTGGTGTCAATATAACTAGTCCTCTGGGGCTAACAACATAACTGCAGGGCTCAAAACTGTGGCCAAACATTTGCAAGGCTTTGACAAAAAAAATGTTTTATTGGTGCTAGGGTGCCAGTAATAATTTATTTTTTTCCTCAACTGTTCAGAGGAGACTGCGTGAATCAGGCCGTCATGGTCGAATTGCTGCAAAGAAACCACCACTAAAGGACACCAATAATAAGAAGAGATTTGCTTAGTCCAAGAAGCACAAGCAATGGACATTAGACTGGTGGAAATCTGCCCTTTGGTCTGATAAGTCCAAATGTGAGATTTATTTTTTGTTCCAACAGCTGTGTCTTTGTGTGACGCATGGTAGGTGAACGGAGGATCTCCGCCTGTGTGGTTCCCACCGTGAAGCATAGAGGAGGAGGTGTGATGGTGTGTGGGTGCTTTGCTAGTGACACTGTCAGTGATTTATTTAGAATTCAAGGCACACTTAACCAGCATGGCTACCACAGCATTCTGCAGCGGTACGCCATCCCATCTGATTTGCACTTAGTGGGACTATCATTTGTTTTTCAACAGGACAAAGACCCAACACACCTCCAGGCTGTGTAAGGGCTATTTGACCAAGGAGAGTGATGGAGTGCTGCATCAGATGACCTGGCCTCCACAATTGTCCAACCTCAACCCAATTGAGATGATTTGGGATGAGTTAGATCGCAGTGAAGGAAAAGCAGCCAACAAGTGCTCAGCATATGTGGGAACTCCTTCAAGACTGTTGGAAAAGCATTCCTATCTTCACAATTATTCTATGCATAAAAGAGTAAAAAAAAAAAGAAAAACCCTTGAATGAGTAGGTGTCCAAACTTTTGACCGGTTATGTATGTATGTATGTATGTATGTATGTATGTATGTATGTATGTATGTATGTAAAGTCAAGGCGTCTGAATACTTTCCGAATGCACTGTATGTATGCGTGCATTCGGAAAGTATTCAGACGCCTTGACTTATTCCACATTTTGTTACATTATTCTGAAATTGATTAAATTGTTTTTTCCCCCTTATCTACCCACAATACCCCATAATGACATTTTTTTTTTGTTGTGCCTTTTGGGTAACTCCAGGCTGTCATGTGCCTTTTACTGAGGAGTGGCTTCCCTGGCCACTACCATAAAGGCCTGATTGGTGGAGTACTGCAGAGATGGTTGTCCTTCTGGAAGGTTCTCCCATCTCCACATGGGAACTTTGGAGCTCTGTCAGTGACCATTGGGTTCTTGGTCACCTCCCTGACCAAGGCCCTTCTCCCCCGATTGCTCAGTTTGGCCGGGCGGCCAGCTCTAGGAAGAGTCTTGGTGGTTCCAAACTTCTTCCATTTAAGAATGATGGAGGCCACTGTGTTCTTGGGGACCTTCAACGCTGCAGACATTTTTTGGTACCCTTCCCCAGATCTGTGCCTCACACAATCCTGTCTCGGAGATCTACGGACAATTCCTTCGACCTCATGGCTTGGTTTTTGCTCTGACTTGCACTGTCAAATGTGGGATATTTTATATAGACAGGTGTGTGCCTTTCCAAATCATGTCCAATCAATTGAATTTACCATAGGTGGACTCCAATCAAGTTGTAGAAACATCTCAAGGATGATCAATTGAAACATGATACACCTGAGCTCAATTTGAGTCTCATAGCAAAGGGTCTGAATACTTATATAAATAAGGTATTTGTTATTTTTAATACATTTGCAAATATTTCTCTAAACCTGTGTTCGGTTTGTCATTATTGGGTGTTGTGTGTAGATTGAGGGAAAACAATTTTATCCATTTTAGAATAAGCCTGGAACGTAACAATGTGGGAAAAAGTCAAGGAGTCTGAATACTTCCCGAATGCACTGTATGTGTGTAAATATTAAAAAGTGTATTGTTGTTTCCAGACCTAAAGTGGTCTCCTGATGTGTTTGAAGCATTGTTGTGGACTGAGAACATCCCATTTTTGTACGTTTTCCTATAAAAAAGTGTGTGTTTTTTTTTTTTGAGAGTGAACCTGAAAAACCTAGGACAACTCGGTAACCTGGAAAATAATACCAGGAAAAAGGTTGAACTGATTTTCATAGGGCCTGTGGAGTGAATCGCTAACAATAACACCCTTTTTGAGATTGCGAAAGGTTGTATTTCTTCCCTCCAAACAATCAATTTAAATATATTGTCAAATTGGAATTAATTATGTTTGGAGGGTAGGTCATTATTGGCTATAGACTTCTTGCTCAGCCCGCTAATTAAGAACATTTTAAATTATGTGCGCATCGTTCGCTTTCTCGGGCCATTATTATTTTCTTTCGGACCAGTAGCTTTCAGTTGGCACTAGCAAATGTACCTGAATGTCAAGCCCTGCTGTTGTTAATTCGCCTGGTTATCTATGTAATGAGTCCTCTGGGGCTAACAGGTGTTATTCCATTAGTGTTAATGCTTTGTTTCCTTCTCTGTAGAATGTGGTCCGTGCGTGGATGACGTTGTTGCCCTATACAGTCTCATTCTGTACCTGTTCTAATGATTTAATCTGAAGTTTTGTTGAGCTTGTGTCCATGGCATAATAAATGTTTATTTTTGTCATTTTTGAAACCTGTGTAAACCGGTGGAGAGGCATTGGGATGTGACGTAACCAGTCTAAAACTGATCTGGTGACATGTATATTTTCCCAGATCGACAGACTTGTATAAAGGTGCGTGTTTGTCGGCGATCACAGCTCTTCTTGGAAAACAGGTAATTTTCCTGAGTGTTGTGTATAATTGTCTACTGGTTTGTTGGACGCCATTCAAATCCATAGTCTGGGCGCTTTGGTGCTGGCGTGTTTGTGTAGCTGTGTTACGGTACCACTACCAGTGTATCTGATAGTTTAGATTACTGTTTCTAATCCTGGCCCCTCCCCTCTGCCCCAGGCTGTGGGTCAAGCAGAACCAACAGCACTATGGGAGGGCGGGGTGGACGGTGGCGCGGGGGCTGGTAGCTGGCAGAGTGCGTCAACAGGCACGTGTCGGGCCCGCCCGCTCTCGCAAACTGGCGCAGGAAATGAGAAGTGGTGGTTATGTCACACGGGCTCTCTAATCTCCCCTGGGCTGGCGCTGCTGCAAACCGCTGTTGGCTCCTTTTTGGGAGAAACCAACCAACAACGTTATGTTATGCTGACGTTGAGGCTGAGCACTGGCTGTGTAAAGCTGTACGCTACAGCCAGGGCCACTGGGATGGGCTCATCCCGATCTACCCTCCTCCTTTCATCCCTCTCTCCATGTCAGTGCTGCTGGAGGGATAGAGGGAGTTACTACTGCAACGTTAGACAGAAGGGCCAGCCGACGTCTGGTTACATATCCTCCTACCACTAAAGTGGAATATGTTTCATGTTGTAGCCTTCATATATTTCAATAACAATCAAGATGGAGATTGTCTTCTCTACCTATTATTTAGATTTGATGCAGAACATAGTATACTGTACTATACACTGAGTGTATACAACATTAGGAACACCATCCTAATATTGAGTTGCACCCCTAAAGTTCTTTGGGCATGAACTACAAGGTGTCAAGTGTTCCATAGGGATGCTGGCCCATGTTGACTCCAATACTTCCCACAGTTGTGCCAAGTTGGCTGGATGTCCTTTGGGTGGTGGGCCATTCATGATACAAGGGAGACTGTTGAGCGTGTAAAAACCCAGCAGCGTTGCAGTTCTTGACACCCTCAAACCCCGTTCAAAGGCACTTAAATATTTTGTGTTGCCCATTCACCTTCTGAATGGCACACATACACAACCCATGTCTCAAGGCTTAAACCTCTTTCACCTGTCTCCTCCCCTTCATCTACACTGAAGTTGATTTAACAGGTTCCTAATGTTTTCTACAGTCAGTGTATAATATCCTCCATTAAATGTGAAATAGTTTGCCAATCATTGTTTTATTAAATGGAACTACCTGCTTCAGTGCTGCCTTTTTCAATATGTTTATGAATCAATGGTATTTTAACCTTGGTCTTTAACTTGATAGTATGATTGATGGTGACCTTTTCTGCTGTAGAAGCAGGTCACAAGTATAACGACTTTCTCTGCATCACGTAGGCCTTATGTACTGGCTTGTTTCAGTATCAGAGGTGAAGTGGTGATCATGCCCAGAGCTATGTTCGGGAGGCTGCTCTGCAGTGAGGGAATCCAATCTGCCTGGGGAGAGAATGGCTCGGCTATATTTTGCTGCCTTCCTGGCGGTGTCCGACTCTGTAGTGAGATTAGCAGGGTCAGTGCATGGGGCTGTGTGCAGGGCATGGGGGGGGAAGGGGAAACAGACTTATCTCCTTGGACTCTCACTAATGTCGCCAACTGTCAGTTGGCGAGTGAAGCTGCTGGCCAAGCTAGCTTTACTGCTACTGTACAGGCCCCAAGTCTGATCTATGGTCAATCATGTTACTATCCATGTTGCATCCCATCATGGCCACGTCTGCCACCATGTTTTTTTTCCTTCTGACCTGCATACAGAAGTTGTATGATTCTTGTCTGGCAAATCATTTGATGTCCTGCAGATTACTGCCTATGTCATATAAAGACAAAGTAATATGGAGACTTCGTCTCCTACATGTACACAGTAATATGTTTATGACTCAATGGTATCTTTCTCTTTTGTTCCCTCCCACAATTACTGAGGTACTTTCAGCATGACTATCCTAATTATGTGGTGGGGATAAGTACTGTTTATCAGTATTGTATACTGAACAAAAATATACCACCATTTGCATCATGGAGCGTGACACATCTCCTTCGCAAAAAGTTGATCAGGCTGTTGATTGTGGCCTGTGGAATCTTCTCCCACTCTTCAATGGCTGTGTGAAGTTGCTGGATATTGGCGGGAACTGGAACACGCTGTAGTATATGTCGATCCAGAGCATCCCAAACAAGCTCAATGGGTGTCATGTCTGGTGAGTATGCAGGCCATGGAAGAACTGGGACATATTCAGCTTCCAGGAGTTGTGTACAGATCTTTTCGACATGGGGCCGTGCATCATGCTGAAACATGAGGTGATGGTGGCGGATGACAATGGGCCTCAGGATCTTGTGACGGTATCTCTGTGCATTCAAATTGCCATCGATAAAATGCTATTGTGTTCGTTGTCTGTAGCTTCTGCCTGCCCATACCATAACCCCACCACCACGGGGCTCTCAGCAAACCACTCGCCCATACACATGGGCTTCGGTTGTGAGGCCTGTTGGACGTACTGCCAGATGTTCTAAAACGGCTACTCCCACCCAGAGGTACGTGACAATGCCGTTGGGGGTACGCCAAATAAAAATGTGATTCACATTTTCAAATAGTCCATTTTTATATTTTCTAACGCGGTTATACATTTGGGTGGTTTTTTTCTTGCCTGAGTAGCCTCGTTTCACTGCCAAAAATCAAATTAAACCATCTAGTGTTCAGCGAAATAACACAATATCAAATACAGGTAGCTTAGTCAAATAATTAACATCCAATCACATTAACCATTACTCTTTCGTGGGAATTCCACTAACAGTCTGTATGTAGCCTAACGTAGCTGCTGCTCATTCCGTTTGCTCGAAAACCAGGACAACAGAAGTGGATATTTTTAAAGTACTGGACAGCTTTGTGACATCAAATGGACTTTGGTGGTCAAGATGTGTTTGTATCTGTACTGATGGCGCAAAAGCCATGACAGGAAGACGTAGTGGAGTGGTAATGTGCATGCAAGCAGTTGCTCCCAACGCCACTTGGGTACACTGCAGCATCCACAGAGAGGCTCTTTCTGCCAAAGGAATGCCTGACAGCTTGAAAGACGTTTTGGATACTACAGTGAAAATGGTTAACTTTGTTAAAGCAAGACTCCCTCGCGTGTATTTTCTGCACTATGCAATGATATGGGCAGCAACCATGTAACGCTTTTACAACATACAGAAGTGCGCTGGTATTCAAGGGGCAAAGTATTGACACTTATTTATATATATATATATATATATATATATATATATATATATATATATATATATATATATATATATATATTTATTTATTTATTTTAATCATTTTTGTAAAATTTTTTACTGACCATCATTTTCACTTGTCTCTGACTGCTTGCATGATGATGAGTTTCTCACACGACTGGCCTATCTGGGTGATTTAAAAAATAAATAAATAAATAGAATATATTAAAAAAATATATTCTCGCTGAATGAACTCTCCAACTGTATTCAGTGTGCGGGACAAAATTTAGGCTATGATTAAGAAGTTGGAGCTCTTCTCTGTCTACATTAACAAGGACAACACATGTCTTTCCATCATTGTATGATTTTTTTGTGTGCAAATATACTCAAGCTCACGGACAATGTCAAATGTGATATAGCGAAGCACCTGAGTGAGCTGGGTGCTCAATTACACAGGTACTTTCCTGAAACGGACGACACAAGCAACTGGATTCGTTATCCCTTTCCTGCCCTGCCTTCAGTCCACCTACCGATATCTGAACAAGAGAGCCTCATCAAATTGCAACAAGCGGTTCTGTGAAAATTTTTATCAGAAGCCACTGCCAGATTTCTGGATTGGGCTGCGCTCAGAGTATCCTGCCTTGGCAAATGCGCCGTTAAGACATTGATGCCCTTTGCAACCACGTACCTATGTAAGAGTGGATTCTCGGCCCTCACTAGCATGAACACTAAATACAGGCACAAACTGTGTGTGAAATGATTTAAGACAGACTCTCTCCAGTACAACCCAACATTGCAGAGTTATGTGCGTCCTTTCAAGCACACCCGTCTCATTAACCTGTGGGGAATTATTCACAATTTGATGAACAAATACTGTTTTATATGTAAGATGGTTAAATAAAGAGCTAAATTATTGATTATTATTATTTGTGCCCTGGTCCTATAAGAGCTCTTTGTCACTTCCCAGGAGCTGGGTTGTGACAAACTCACTAATTATTATGTTTAATGTGTGATTGAAGCAGGCTTATAATGATGGCAAAAGACATTTGAGAGTGCTCTAACCCTGGTGCTAGTAGCTGGAGGTTGAATGTTTGAAGGGGATCGAGACTATAAAAAGTTTGGGAACCATTGCTCTAAAGCAACGTTGGAGGCGGGGATAACATTCAATTATCTGGCAACAGCTGTGGTGGACGGTCCTACAATCAGCCTGCCAATTGTACACTCCCTCAACTTGAGACATCTGTGGTGTTGTGTGACAAACTGCACATTTTAGAATGGCCTTTTTTAATGTCAACAGCACAAGGTGCACCTGTGTAATGATCAAGCTGTGTAATCAACTTCTTGCTATGGCACACCTGTCAGGTGGCTGGATTATCTTGGCAAAGGAGAAATGCTCACTAACAAGGATGTAAACAAATTTGTGCATATGGAACATTTGGGCAATCTTTTATTTCAGCTCATGAAATATGGGACCAACACTTTACATGTTGCGGGTTATATTTTTCTTCAGTGTATATGAGTCCCCTCCATGACCTCATGTCATCGTGCAGGCTTTTGACCTCCTTTCTCATCTCTTTGTATTACAGACAAGTTCAATTCATATGTGACGCTGAAGGTACAGAATGTCAAGAGCACCACCATCACCGTGCGAGGGGACCAGCCATGCTGGGAGCAGGACTTCATGTTGTAAGTGACCAGTGACCACACACTTCTTAGACTGCTCTTCCTGTCCTATGCACTCACACATTGTCGTATAGGCCACAACACACCTGCTGTTTGTGTGGAGTATAGAATAGTCTGTCTGAAGGCTCTAAGTGTCGCTGTTTTCATACAGTGTCAACAGAATCATGTAACATCAGGTTTGTTTTGGTTGATGAGGATCAGAGAGTGAAGGTAAAGGGAGGCTCTATGGCTCTGAGCTCAACAGACTTTATTGTGACAGTATGTCCTCCATGCTCAGTCACTAACACCTTTTTTTGATTAAGGCTGACGTGCTGATTTGGCTTTTGTAATTATGCAGCAGATGCAATCACCCGAGTGCTCTATCCTACAGACAGGTGAGAGCAGGAAAGCTAGCCTGCCGCTGGTGGTAATGCTCTGTAGCTACACTTCAGGTTTATGATTTTCAGACAGTAATACGTGGCAGTAGGTCACAGTCAGGGATTTCCAGTTTTGTCCCCATTGTTGACTACCGGGTGGGTTGTTTCGGGAAAGGTAGCTAACCGGTTCTCACAGCTGTTCACTTCCTTATTGTTAATAATCTCATTTTCTCTTTTTAGTGTTCTGATTCTAGGCTGTGACGTTGTAACTGTAGATTTAGTCTTTGTGTGTGTGCGGTCATTGTTCTGTTTATTTTTCCAGAACTGTCACAAGGATGTTGCGGAGTGTAAATGCTCTGCCTTAGTGCTGTTTATGAAACACAATACGATAGCTTAGCACATCACTCAACGGTGTTGCCATCAAACATTCAGCTCAGGCACCTTGACGAGCACCACCTGTTACTGTAAATCATGTTTAGCAAATGTGTTAGTTTAGCACAAACTACAAGTCCTATGCCAATGAACAGGACAGTGTATGGTCTAGCTGAGGTGAGCAATTGAAGCGCTAGCGAATGGCATTGGCATGTTAAAAATGATATCTAGTGTATGTAGGAAAATACACAAGTTTACTGTTATATGGAAACTGGCTCAGCTCAATTTCTTCCTTCTCCAGTGATGTCTTTTCTTGCCAGAAAGCTGTAGCCTATTGGTTCTGTGGGTCAACCTTTATGTAACAGCTTCCCTAATTGATATCGATCACGTTCTATATAATTGACTCCGAATACTTTAGTGGATGGCTGCACGTTGGTCTTCTTAATGACACAGCAGATTGCCAAAGGGTCTTATGGTTTGTCAGGGCAGGCTTCTGTTTCTATGTTAGCCAGAGGGCCTTGGAGACTAGAGGCCAGATCAGACCACACCTTCCTTGTGAGATAATGGCCATCCCCACCTAGAGACGTGCTCAGGCCACCAGAGGTTACAGAAAACAGGCGTGTAGTGACAGCTGTGGATGGATATGTATATCTTACATCCCACACTCGCCGTATCTCTAGGTAGGGCTTTTTCCATAGCGCCTCTGCTATGCTGCTCAGAGTCATTATAGACCTATTGTTCTTAATGCTCTTTAGGTGTACAAATACAACACGGTTTGATAGAGCTTAGCCTACAGTATGTGATGTTAAGAGCCTACATGGAATTGTCTCATTTGGACTGGGGCTTATGTTTACACTGATGGTGTTGTTTTTGACGATTGAGGTAATGGAAGGATCTTTCACTGTTTCCGTGACGCGGTGCTCCAGGAAGTGACATAGAGGAGAGCCTTAATGTTTCTGTGCTTGAATGAGGCCTCAACAGAACCATCTGTCTCTATGGCAACTCATCAATTAATCATTATTCTCTCCTATCCCTGCTTTTTGAGTGTTTAGAGAAAGTAATGGGGGAAAATTATAAATGCAGTATTTTCCAGCGTTGTTTCCCGAAGCCTGTTGGGGTGGGGTCCTGTGGTTCATTCCCATCTCACTCCACAGACAATGGGAAGCTCAAATGAAACATGCATGGATTTCTGAATGCTGCTTTCACATGAATCAGTCCGTGCCGTGGGTTCTTTAGTTTGTGTTTCTATGCTGCAGAAAGAGAGAGCTCAAAGTGAAGTCAGTGTGTGAATGAATCTGTTTACTATTTTGATATGTTCAAAATTATCTACTTATTGTTTGTATTTGTTTTCTAAAAGTATATTGGTATGACCATAAGCAATTTATACAAGTACCTGGTTAATCATGTTTGCATCCACTGTGGCCACGTAAGAGCCTAAGATTGACAGTGGTTGGTTTTCTCATTAGGGTAATAGTGTAGTCGTCATTTGGTGCATCTCTTTAAGTGTGAGTGGTTTAGAATATCTTTGTTTGCACCTGGGCTCACTCTTACTGCCACTGTTACTCAGGGCAGTGCACTTTTGATAATTATCTTCTTTCTTCTTCCTATTGTTTTTGCCGCATTAAGTTGTCAACCACAGTAGATGCCAGTATGCAAATGAGATGGATACATCATGAGTAATAGTCGCTTTCGAAGGAGATGCTCTTTTATTGTTATCAAGCTTTACTTCCATTTGAATGGCAAATAAAGGACTGAATGCATCACAACGTCTGACATGATGCGTAAACAAACAAAGACCACAAGTAGTCGATGAGCAGCAGGCCAGACAGTAGTACTTATCCTAGTTTCTGTTGTCATAGTTACTTCGATGTTTCCATTTGAATGGATGTGACTCACTACATAATGAATGCAACCATCCTTTAGAATATTTACAGTTTAGTCCTATACAATGTTACCTATGGGCTCAATCACTTTGTCTCTGTCTATCAAACGTTATCCAATGAGAGTTGATTATGACCCAATCTTCTTCATTCCCACCCTCTGTCTCTCCAGTGAGATAAACCGTCTGGACCTGGGGCTCATCGTGGAGGTGTGGAACAAAGGCCTTATCTGGGACACCATGCTGGGGACTGCCTGGATCCCCCTCAAGAGCATCCGCCAGTCAGAGGAGGTGAGGAACACAGAGAACGCACACATGCATCCAAACGTACACACACAATTACATCAGACATCCAGCTCAAATGTTAAAACCATGTACACAGATATGTCTGGGCACTGTTTTACCACCCGGTTAGTTTAATCTGGTCTGTCTATGACCTCTGACCTTGTCTTTCTCTTCCTTCAGGAGGGCTCAGGGGAGTGGACCTTCCTGGATGCTGAGGTTCTGATGAAGGCTGATGAGATTTACGGCACCAAAAACCCAACGCCCCACCGGCTTCTGCTGGACACGCGCTTTGAGCTGCCTTTCGGTAAAATGTCAAATAGATCACCATTTTTCGATTGGGCACATAGCTATCACAGGATATCTCTTTTATATAATAGGCTCTCTTTAAAATGTATTTGTTGCTTCTATAGACTAAATCATGGTCAAATAGCTTTTACCGTTACTGTAGCTAAAGGTACGATGCTGAAATGTTGTAGGTCTGTTTTTGTTGTTGCATTGGAAGAAGTGACAGACATGAGGCACAGTAATGATTTGTACAGTAGTAGCTTTTCCAATGACCTGTGCTTTAACGTACGTCACCAGACATGATATCGATTGGCTGAAATGCCAGCAGGTTGAGTAGTGAGCCTCTTGGATGCAGCCGCTCTCGTCTCTCTACACTGAGAGGGAACAGTTATGTAATTTGTACGTCACTTTCGACATCGCTGTCCCTTAATGTTGCCAGTATTGGCGTCGGCGTGCATAAAACACTTCAGATCGGTAACTTCAAAGTTAAAACTGTGGGAGGAGCTCAGGCTGCTTTCAGGTGTTTAAGGGCAGGCCTTTGAAGGTAGGGGAGATGAGGCTGTGTGTTTGTCTGGGTTCTTTGTACAATTGATCCCATTCATTCACCAGGAAAGGGGTTTGGTTTCATCTGCCTTTGAAGCCCTGGCCTTTTGTGTTTGGCTCTCTTTAATGTCCAGTGTCTCTGTAAAGGATCATGGCCCATCTGGGCACAGGGAGGGAGTGGGGGCTCTGCTCTAATAGACCAGCGGCATCAAATGAAGTTGTATTTGTCACATGGGCCGAATACAACAGGTGTAGACCTTACATTGAAATGCTTACTTACAAGCCCTTAACCAACAATGCAGTTTCAAGAAAATACCTTTAAAAAAAGTAAGAGAAGAATAACAAATAATTAAAGAGCAGCAGTAAATAACAATAGTGGGGCTGTATACAGGGAGTACCAGTATAGAGTCAAAGTGCAGGGGCAACGGTGTCGAGGTAACTGAGGTAATATGTACATGTAGGTAGAGTTATTAAAGTGACTATGCATAGATAATAAGAGAGTAGCAGCAGCGTAAAGGGGGGGGGGGGGGGTTAGCTTGGGGGTAGAAGCTATTTAGAAGCCTCTTGGACCTAGACTTGGCGCTCCGGTACCGCTTGTTGTGCGGTAGCAGAGTCTAATACTAGAGTGGCTGGAGTCTTTGACAATTTTTAGGGCCTTCCTCTGACACCGCCTGGTATAGAGGTCCTGGATGGCAGGAAGCTTGGCCCCAGTGATGTACTGGGCCGTTCGCACTACCCTCTGTAGTGCCTTGAGGTCGGAGAACGAGCAGTTGCCATACCAGGCAGTGATGCAACCCATCAGGATGCTCTCAATAGTGCAGCTGTAAAACCTTTTGAGGATCTGAGGACGCATGCCAAATCTTTTCAGTCTCCTGAGGGGGAATAGGTTTTGTCGTGCCCTCTTCATGACTGTCATAGTGTGCTTCGACCATGTTAGTTTGTTGGTGATGTGGACGCCCCGTCGATGAGAATGGGGGTGTGCTTGGTCCTCCTTTTCCTGTAGTCCACAATCATCTCCTTTGTCTTGATCACGTTGAGGGAGAGGTTGTTGTCGTTGCACCACACGGTCAGGTCTCTGACCTCCTCCCTATAGGCTGTCTTGTCGGTGATCAGGCCTACCACTGTTGTTATCGGCAAACCTAATGATGGTATTGGAGTCTGGCCAGGCCACGCAGTCATGAGTGAACAGGGACTACAGAAGGGAACTGAGCACGCACCCCTGAGGTGCCCCTGTGTTGAGGATCAGCGTGGTGGATGTGTTGTTACCTACCCATACCACCTGGGGGCGGCCCGTCAGGAAGTCCAGGATCCAGTTGCAGAGGGAGGTGTTTAGCCCCAGGGTCCTTAGCTTAGTTATGAGCTTTGAGGGCACTATGGTGTTGATCGCTGAGCTGTAGTCAATGAATAGCATTCTAATATAAGTGTTCCTTTTCTCCAGCTGTGAAAGGGCAGTGTGGAGTGCAGTAGAGATTGCATCATCTGTTGGGCGGTATGCAAATTGGAGTGGGTCTAAGGTTTCTGGGATAATGGTGTTGATGTGAGCCATAACCAGCCTTTCATAGCATTTCATGGCTACCGACGTGAGTGCTACGGGTCGGTAGTCATTTAGGCAGGTTACCTTAGTGTTCTTTGGCACAGGGACTATGGTGGTCTGCTTGAAACATGTTGGTATTACAGACTCAGACAGGGAGAGGTTGAGAATGTCAGTGAAGACACTTGCCAGTTGGTCAGTGCATGCTCAGAGTACACATCCTGGTAATCAATCTGGCCCTGCGGCCTTGTGAATGTTGACCTGTTTGAAGGTCTTACTCACAACGGCTGCAGAGAGCGTTATCACACAGTTGTCCGGAACAGCTGATGCTCTCATGCATGTTTCAGTGTTCCTTGCCACAAAGCGAGCATAGAAGTTATTTAGCTCGTCTGGTAGGCTTGTGTCACTGGGAAGCTCTTGGCTGTGCTTCCCTTTGTAGTCTGTAATAGTTTGCAAGCCCTGCCACATCCGACGAGCGTCGGCGCCGGTGTAGTATGATTTTGATCTTAGCCCTGTATTGATGCTTTGCCTGTTTGATGGTTTGTCGGAGGGCACAGAGGGATTTCTTATAAGCTTCTGTCAGCTCTAGCCTTTAGCTCAGTGCGGATGTTGCCTGTAATCCATGGCGTCTGGTTGGGGTATGTACGTACAGTCACTGGGGACGACATCCTCAACGCACTTATTGATAAAGCCAGTGACTGATGTGGTGTACTCCTCAATGCTATCAGAAGAATCCCGGAACATATTCCAGTCTGTGCTAGCGATGCCGTCCTGTAGTTTAGCATCTGCTTCGTATGACCACGTCATTGTTGCTTCCCGCTTTAATTTTAGCTTGTAAGCAGGAATCAGGAGGATAGAATTATGGTCAGATTTACCAAATGGAAGGCGAGGGAGAGCTTTGTACACGTCTCTGTGTGTAGGGTAAAGGTGGTTGCACATTTAACATGCTTATAGAAATTAGGTAAAACTGATTTAAGTTTCCATGCATTAAAGTCCCCGGCTACTAGGAGCGCAGCCTCTGGATGAGTGTTTTCCTGTTTGCTTTTGGTGGTATACAGCTCATTGAGTGTGGTCTTAGTGTCCGCATCGGTCTGTGGTGGTATGTAGAAAGCTACGAAAAATACAGATGAAAACTCTCTTGGTAGATAGTGTGGTCTACAGCTTATCATGAGATACTCTACCTCAGGCAAGCAAAACTTCGAGACTTCCTTAGATATTGTGCACCAGGTGTTGTTCACATATATGCATAGGCCCCCGCCCGTGTCTTACCAGTCTGCTGTTCTGTCCTGCCGATACAGTGCGTAACCCGCCGGCTGTATATTCTTAATGTCGTTTTTCAGCCGCGACGCAATGAGACATAAGATATTACCGTTTTTAATGTCCCGTTGGTAGGATATATGTGCTTTCAGCTCGTCCCATTAATTTTCCATTGATTTGAACATTAGCTAGCAGGATGGAAGGTAAGGGTAGATTAGCCACTAGTCTAATCCTCGCAAGGCACCCTGATCTTTTTCCACGAAATCTCAGTTTCCTTCAAGTGAATCACAGGGATCTGGGCCTGGTCGGGTGTCTAGTAGTATTTCCCTCCCATCCAACTCATTGAAGAAGAACTATTCATTCAGTTTGAGGTGAGCAATCGCAGTTCTGAGGTCCAGAAGCTCTTTTCGGTCATAAGAGACAGTAGCAGCAACATTATGTACAAAACAAGTTGTGAACAACGCAAAAAAAAAATAGCATGGTTGGTTAACAGCCGTTAAGACGGCAGCCCTCCCCTCCAGCGCCATCATAACATCATAATACCTTGGTAGTAGCTATTAATGTATACTTTATCTGTCTGTACATTAGTCACTTGTTGGGCTGGTTATGTCCTCAAGTAAAGGCTTGTGCAGTTTTGCAGCCCATAAAAGTCCTGTACTCTGCTTCTTATGTCTCTGTGAAGTTCTGCCACTGTCAGGACTATGATCCTTTTCTTCTGGGCATTCATTTGCCTCTGTCATTACAAACGTTTCTACGGTGGAGCTGTAGTACCGGTCCCTGGCACCCAACAGTGCAGTTTGAGGGCCTAGCCAACTATTAGTAATGTCTTATTCTTAAGTGGCTTATGATATATTTAAAGGGCCATGAATATGTAATGGCAGCATGGTGTATGTGGGAGCACAGATGGTGTAGGTTAGGATGCAGCTCACCAGTCACCTGTGTGTGTGTGCGTGCACCCCTCTCTGCCAGACATCCCAGATGATGAGGCACAGTACTGGACCGGCAAGCTGGATCGCATCAACACTATGAGGATCCATGATGAGGTAAGGCCTACCCAACATGCAAGGCGCCAGGAACAGTGTGTCAAATATGTAGATGCAAAATGTACGTATTTATATTTCAAGCAGTTACACCGGTAATCTATTTATGGAAATAGCCTCTGTTTGCATATTGTAAAATACCATGTACATTGCGGTCAAATGTTTTGTCACCTTATCTCGTGGATTACACTTGGCTCTTTGCATTCACTAGCACACAGTAATACATGTAACTAGACAATGGAACTAACTCTGGTCATATGACTCTTTCCTCACAGAAAACACTGGTTAGGTACTGTATTGACATGTGTTCATCACTGTTTGCTGTGCTCTGAAGTGACAACATAGATTGTAGATAATAACTAACTATTGCATGCAGTGGCATTGAAGTCATGGTGGTGATACAAATATTATACAAATGCAGGAGTTTGAGAGTGACG